>NC_081412.1:463516656-464236656 GCF_030272615.1 Cryptomeria japonica | reverse complement strand
TGCACTATTATGCGACCTCTCATTGACGCTTTTTGATAGTTTTTGATGCGAGAAAAAAATATCACCACAAGAAAACGGAATCAAGTTGATCGAAATCGAGAGAGGATTTTTTAGGCAGAGACAACATGACCCCATTGGTTGACACAAATTTTCCATAAGTGCCATTGTCTCCGAGTTATGCGATGTCAAAGTTTGACCATTTTTTCCACTTTGAGCACTCAAGGGAAAGCGTCGCTACGAGGTGGCTCGAAATGATCGAACGTCTTAGGGAGTGAGACAAGGGCACACCTAGCGTAAACCCAACCACTTGGACACACTCGCGCTGATGGTTCATTCCCACGTCGAGCATAACGAAAGATTCACTATTTTGCCACCTCTCACTGACAATTTTTTATGGATTTTGACGAAAGAAGAGATAATTGGTTTGATTTGATGTTAAAATGATTGCTTCAACTCTTCTTTTATAGGTGATTTGGATGAATATGTGTGTCTCTTACCCTAAGGCCAACTTTTTATGGAATAAAATTTAAATGAAAATCTTACCTAAGTCGACTCATCCTTAGATAAATTTCAAATCTGCTTTGTGCGCTCAAATCTTGTCTTAATTGATTCTTGAAATGATGAACTTCGCTCCATAAGCATGAATTTATGAAATAATAACTTCACTCCAATCTCTTCATGCATGAAGGACTCAAAGAAAATTCACTCAATCAAAATACACAATATCAACATTACCAGTGTCAGTACTTGGGTATACACAATATGAGAAATAGATAGTTTAAAAGTATACACCATATGAGTTACAAGTAATGAACAAATTAGATCACATTTCAAGACATATACACAATGAACAAGTTTGATCACATTTCAATAGTAAATAACTAAGTTGAATATCAAGTTTCATATATATATCAATGAACAGATTGGATCGAATATCAAGTTTCATATATATCAAAATGAACAATAATCGTGTACATATCAAAAAATGGCATAGATGCCAAATCAATAATAGTTACAAAAATGTGGCATGTGCCATGTCTGTCAAAGTTGATATATACATATACAAATGTCAAATATATAAAAAAATTGGTCCTTCAATGACCACAATTGTAAGTATATGTCTCTATCGGTATCTATGACTGTGACTGATAATCAAAATCGAGCCTCTTCGAAGCAGTATGTGGCTCTCTAGGTGGTTGCACAAGGACAACTCAAATGTCAAATTAGATATATTTTCTCAATATAACATCAAAATAACTAAATACTGAACTCTAAATTGTTTGAAGTTGAAATGTTGATTACCTCAACTCTGTCTTCTGCAATTGGGTGAGGCTGAGGATCCATGGGATGTCCTGAAGGGGGCTGTAACTGGTAAAACAACATTAATACATGTTAATAACATATATATCAAATAACACATAATAACTAAAAATGAATAGACTAAAAAACTAAAGCATACCAGAGCCTTAGATGGATGTGTTGTGGTCGTAGGAGGCGAAGTCACAGATGAATAAGTTACGACCATTTCCTCTATCCATGGTAAGTGATCCAAAAGGAGTTAACTAGAGGGTTTGAACTCCATTGTGCACTTAGTGAAAAGGAATTGATCTAAGAAAGACATACCTTTTCCTTTGGTCGTATTGGATCCCATATTATACATGTAGGACTTCTACTGAAATGGAATGCTAGAAAATCTAGTAGGAAGTTTGGAAGGGGCCTGTAATAGGTTAAAGACAATTATACAAGTTAATAACCCAAAGTTATTGACAAACTATATAGAACAAATATTTTTAAGATATGTAGAACAAATGCACATCAAAGCCTCGTATAGTTCTCATGTAACCTTAGGAGGCCTAGTCGAATCTGATTCAGCTATTACCATTTCCTGTTTGAAAAATGATAACATATGATATAGACAAAAGAGGATTTAGTTATTTCAAACAAGCAAGAATGCAATCCAAACTGATTATGAAGATATCACCTCTTCCCTTTGTTGAATCTCATCGACATCAGGTGCATTCATTAATTCCGTAAACCCCATATGTTTTTATATATAGAACAAATAAATTAAGTGCATTTATCAATATCTACATGTACATGTTTAATCATAATACATTTCAACTTTAAATTGTACTGAATTACCTTATGTCATTTGGGTGTCCAAGAGGATATCTTTTTCTGCCTTAGAGTGCTAGAGGATGGCTTTCTCACACAAGATGTCCTTGAGGAAGGTGGGGTAAACTAACAAAAAAAAATTAACATAAGGGAAAAGAGCATGTATTTAATATATCACTTAAGTAAAAAATATATAAATCTAAATGGTACCGCATAGCTATCTTGGCCAAAGTCAATGGTTGAAAGCGTTATATCATCAAGTTGGGACATCTTAGCCCCTGATAAGCCCTATAAAACACCAAGTAATGATACATATAATTAACAAAAGATATTTTGAAACCAATGTATTATTATATTTTTAACAAATTTACAAATCTTTACCTTTGGTGGCGAAACTACTCGTGACCATGGAGTCAACTGAAAAGTATGTGGTGTACTCCCACCACCTGCTGCACCCTGCAATACATTTTATTTATATGTCACTTTAAATTGTTCTAAAAATAAAAATTCATTTCTTTTTATAAGATTTAGTCACTTAATTGATAACATGTCATAAATAGAATTAAACACACCTGTGTCTGATAGAGAGGGTACAACATATTGACCAGGTTGTCGGTGAGGGCCACATCCTCTACAATGGAAGCATGGCATTGACTCCCGCAACATGTACATGAATGAAATTTTGAACCATCCTCGTCTATGTCAATGTCTACACCATAACATACACCTTGGTAGGTGGGACACATATGTTGAATGGGCTGGCTCGTGCCAAATGATGCATGAGGTGAGGCTGATGAAGGAGGTGTCACTGATGAAGGAGGTGCTACTGATGAAGGAGGTGCCACTGATGAAGGAGGTTCCACAGGTGCTAGTACATCCTCTGCTCCAACCAGCTGTGTGCCATGCTGAACAATGACATCAGTCAATGATGCAGCTGCCTGAAGAGTCTGTAATTCCATAGACTCCTTCAAGGATATAGGGACAGTGACATGAACCATGGGTTAAAGAGCTATACACCTCCTATGTTGTGGCTCTACCACCCTATGGGCCCCAGGTCTATCCTGCATAGAGCCTCTCCCTCTACCCTGAAATTGCTAGATGTCAAAGTAATTCAGCTTCTTTCCGAGGATAAACTCACAATACAACTTTCTCAAAAAATATAGAGACACCTCCCAATTATTACAAGGTGGTTGGTCAAAGACCATATACCACCTATCCCAAAAATCTTCTTTCAGCCTAGCATGAACACACCAATGTATAGGAAATTGAGTCATATTTAGTTCTAGGTTGTTACTGGTAACAGGATCGGCGAAAAGAGCACATATGTCAGCTTTAACTATGCCCTTTTTTTCACTTGATCACATGACAACCCATCCGCATAAAATGTTCGACATCTATCCCTCCATGAAACCCATTTCGTAACCTCCCTAGATACCTCATTTGCACTATTGGCCATTGTTTCTAGTGTTCTGAAGAGGGTTGAGTGGTGCTCAAGCCTAGAGGACCTCAACCTATTCACCAACATAGAAATTTGAGCACTATTTTGTTTAAGGCGATTGATGAGATCCTCTTGTGTGGCATCTACATGATCTAATGGAGGACGTGGAGGGTTTCAGGGTGGTGGTGGTTGTTGAGGAGCAACATTTTGAGGATTTTGTGGTTGTGGAGCAATGTCTTGAGGGTTTTCTTGTTGCTCATGTGCAATGTTTATAGGGTTTTCTTGTGTTGCTTGTGTAGGAGGAGGTCTTTGTTGTCTATTTCATTTTTGGGGATTGCTTGAAGAATTTGACATCAAATTAATAAAAACAAAACTTAAATCAATTAAAAAACACTACTTCAATTAAAATGCAAACAAAAATAATCAAACCAATCAAATCTTACCTTTTCAACGGGGTGCCATTGTTGAAAATTGCTCTCAATGCTGGAAAAATCCAAAATAATTACAAACCCGTGCGGGTTCTATGGATTTTTGGCTTTCTCTTGTTGTTGTTCCATGAGTTTTGGCATTCAAAATGGCCAAAACCCATGGCCTACACAAAAAAATAATGTTTCTCAAATCCCGTATGGGTTTTGAGAAACTTTTAAATTTTTATTAAAAAACAAAATGTTCCTCAAAACCTATACGGGTTTTGAGGAAATTTTTGTTTTTTAAAATTTTTTTTGGCTAGGTTTGGTGTTACCAAGCCTAGCACGTTTTTTGAATTTTTAGAACTCGCATGGGTTATGAAAATTTTGGTTTTTTTTGGCATGTGGCCACTTTTTTGTTCACCATCTTGGTGCACTTACTCGAGACTTAGACAATTGATGTAATTGTCTGTTTTGATTGTGTTTGATTGGTTGATAAATTGATAGTGTTTGCGTTGTAGGTTGTTTGTGGCGTTTGTTGGACTTAGCATACCTATTGAGACTAGGCAATTGATGTAAATGCTTGTTGTAGTCTAGGTGTGCATGAGTCGATGTACCTGTGTAGACATAGTAACTTGCTTTGTGTATAGGAAGACCTAGGTAACATAAGCTACATAGCCCCTCCTTTTAGAGATGGATGGTGATGAACGTGTCTTGATTGGTTTGATGAGACATGATGTAGGGTATGTGATGTTGATGATCAAGATGGGGAGGGTGAGGTGGGGAAGTCAATTTTAGATAGAAGGTATGGAGGACCTAGGTCTTATTTCTGTGGAAGAGGATCAAAATAGAGTTATACGTTGACATGAATGGGGTGTGTATCATTGTACTTAGTCATGATTTTAGGGATAGTCCTTCACACGTAGCTTTCTCATAGCAACCCTATTCCTTGCATATGTATGCATACAAAATATTTACAATGTATGAATGAACAGATGTATGAGTGATATGCAATAGGATGCAATATAAACAAATGAGATGAAATGACGATCCATGACTTATTCATAATGCTTTATTTCCTCATCGAGCATAGTAGTACTGATCTTGGCTGAGGTATTAGAAACCAAGGTTGAGCATTTCACTTGTAAGCAAACATCGTAGACAAGGAAATTTCCCCTCCATTCGGGTTCATATACAAATGGTCGAGGTATACGTTGTAGTTAGTAAGCCATAGTGATCCATGATTGTATTTTTGCATAGGATCACATAGCTTAGTGAACTTCCCACGTAGACACTATTAGTATATGTCCCAAAACTTCATTGGAACGATCCACAAACAACAAACAAAGATAAAGATATCAGGAACCATCCCAGCTACTCTAATCACTTGTGGATATCCTGGAGTAGCATAGGAACCTGATATAAATACAAAAAATTCGACCAGGTGCTTATCAGCCAAACATAATTTTCTTGTCAAAGAAAAATGGAACCATGTCTTGTTTGTAAGAAAGGATGCATCCTTGTGAAGACGGTTGTGCGCAGATGTGTGATTTGTTGGTTGATTTGATAGGTGGTCATCGTTTTAAGGGGTTTCAACATGTTGTTTTTGCATCTGTTGCGATGTGTATTTACAAGGAACAATTTATTTTGCAATGTTTTTGATTGATTTTGATGTTTTTGTCATGTTTTTGGATTTATTTTTTATTTTTTATTTTTGAATGGGAATGTTTTTGTGTTTTCTTCAGGATATTTTGCAAATGTTTTTGGTATTATTTCAAGACATTTTTGTATGAACAACTCAATGAGTCACAAGCATGGAGAATCCACTCCCATCAGTAGGTTAAGAACATTGCCCCCAGTTAAGTGTCGGTATGAAAGCGACACGCGGGACACATGAAGTAATAACCCAAATTGCAGATCAACAACAAGCCATGCTATAAATGATGGATGAATGAATACAATGGATGTGATCGCAACAAGTCTGTAAGACAATGGAGCCATAGCCTTTACGAATGGCGCCTATTTACCAGGTTTTTACCACTGTAATTACCCAAGGTGCCACCGAAGTGGTTTTCACCATTTGGATGAATGATTGTTCTTTACTATTTTCTTGATTTTTTATTTTTGTATTTTGTTCAGGACTTTTTTCTGATTTTTTTTTTTGGTGTTTTCTAATATTTGATGAACCTGATGCTTTGCAAGATTTTGTGTGTGGAACTTTTTGAGATGCATGTTGTTGATCAGATTTGTTAGTGGTTCTCCTTTTGAAGTTGCTAACTAATATGCCCTTGACCCGAAGACTGTAGTGATGATATATGGACCCAACCAATTGGATTCAAATTTGCCTCGGTGTTCTCAATTTGGTTGATTGCGAGGATTCTCTCTGAGAACAAGATATCCTACCTCAAATGTGTGAGGTTTGACCCTATGATTGTATCTTCTGTGCATGCGTTGTTGATAGGCTTTTATGTGATTGTAGGCAGCTTGTCGCTTTTCATCAAGCAGTTCCAAATCCTAAAGATGTGAGACTCGGTATTATTCATCACTTATTAGATTGTGCAAGGAGACCCGTAGAGATGGTAATTCAACCTCAATAGGCAAAATGGCTTCTGCTCCATAAACTAGTGAGTCGGGGGTTGCGCCTGTAGGGGTTCGAATGCTAGTTCGATATGCCCATAGTGTTGGATTCAAATGAATGTGCTAATCATGACTAGCATCATTGACTATCTTTTTTAGGATCCTCAATATATTCTTATTGGATGCTTCTACTTGACCATTGCCTTGTGGGTAATATGGGGTGGAAAAATGGTGTTGGATATGAAACTTCTCACAGAGTTCACAGACAGATCTTGATTTTTGAAAGGGAGCTCGTTATCTGTGATGATGGACATGGGTACACCATACCAACAGATGATGTAATTGAGGATGAATGAGGCAATCTTCTTGTTGGCGACTTGGGTGAGTGGAATGACTTCGATCCACTTGGTGAAGTTCTCCGTGGCAGTAATGATAAATTTATGATCGTGGGATGAAGATGGATGGTTTTTACCCACAATGTCAAGTCCCCACTGACAAAAGGGCCATGGTGGTGTGATAGGTTGTATTTCTTGTGCTGGGGCATGTATCAGATCTCTGTGAACTTAGCACTTCTTGCACTTTCTGACAAAGTAGTAGGAGTCTTTTTCCATAGAGGGCCAATATATCCTGCCTACATGATCTTTTTAGCCAATGAAGGGCCACTTGAATGAACTCTGCAAATACCTTCATGTATTTCTTCTAATGCTCTGGTCACCTCACCTTGCTCTAAACATTAGAGGAGACTACCATCAAGACCTCGTCAGTATAGAGTTTTTGCAATGATGGTGTATCAAGAGGATTGACGTATGAAGGTTTTTCGTTGATTGTTTGATTGGTTAAGGAGAAGGATTTGATCATGTAAATAGGCAATTCACCATACCATGGGGAATCAGGATCGATGAGTTGACAGACCATCTTGGATTCTGGGATATCATAAGCGGGGATCCAAAGTTGTTCAACTAAGAACTCATAGCATGTGGAGTTCTATGGAAGATCGAGGAGAGAGGATATTGTAGCCATTGCATCTGCAACTCTGTTATGGTCTCAAAGAATCTGCTCAAAAGTGATAGCTGTGAATAGTTCTTTGAAGCTATCAACCATTTTCTGGCAAGGCATGAGTTTATCATCCTTAATTTGTTATTCATCATTGACTTGTCGGATTACTAGTGGTGAATCGCCATAGACCTATAGCTCTTTTAAGTTCCACTGCACGACCATGCGTAGTCCTCTGATCAAGGCTTCATAATCTGCTATGTTGTTGGTGCATGGAAATGTAAGCCGGTATGATTTTGGAATGCTATCACCTTGAGGTATGATGAAGAGAATGCTAGCTCCTGAACCATGTTTGGTATATGAGTCATCCAAATATAGCTTCCATTGTCATGTTGGCATAACTGTGAAAATCTCCTCATCTGGAAAATTGGAAATGAGAGGATGGTCGCCTGTGAGTGGTGCTTCAGCTAGCTGATCTGCAATGACTTGTCCTTTGATGAATTTGCATTCCACATATTCTATGTCAAATTCACTGAGGATCATAACCTACATTGCCAAATGGCCGGTTAGTGTTGCTTTATTGAGTAGATACTTGAGTGAATTTATCTTGGCAATGAGCTATATCTTGTGTGTCAACATGTAGTGCCTCAATTTGGTAGCTGCCAAAATTACTGCTAGACAAGCTCGTTCAATAGGGGTATAATTGAGTTCATACCCTACCAGTGTTCTGGAAATGTAGTATACTGCACATTCTTTTCCCTCTCCATTATGTTGTGCGAGTAAGAGGCCTAAGGTCATAGCTATAGCTAATATGTATAACAATAAGGACTTGTTTGGAGATGGTGTCGTCAGTAATGGTGGCATCATTAGGTAGTCCTTTAATTATTGGAATGATTGCTGGCAATTCTCTTCCCATTTGAAATGAACATTCTTGTGAAGCAAATGTGTGAAGGGATGACATTTGTCAGCCAATTGTGCAATGAACCGCCGAATTGATTGTAGCCTTCCTTGTAATGTTCTTAGTTGATTGATGTTCCTAGGAGGTGGTATTTGCATAATTGCTTTGACCTTTGCGGGATCAACCTCAATTCCTTTGTTTGAGACAATATATCCGAGGAGCTTCCCGGAGGTTACCCCAAAGACACACTTCTTTGGATTTAGGCATACATTATATTGCTCCAGTCTGTTGAATATTTTGTCCAGTACAACGAGGTGACCCTCTCTGGTTAATGATTTAGCTAGTAAATCATCCACATAGTCTTCCATCAGTGTATGCATCATATCGTGGAAGATAGTAGTCATTGCCCTTTGATATGTGGCGCTAGCATTCATGAGAGCGAATGGTATTACATTCCAATGGTATGTACCCCATGGGCATGTAAAAGTTGTTTTGTGTTGATCTTATGGAGTAATATTGATCTGGTTGTATCCTGAAAAGTCATCCATGAGTGATAGCATTGCATGTCCGGTTGTGAGGTCCACGATCATATCAATGTTTGGAAGAGGGAAGTCATACTTAGGACATGCTCTGTTTAGATCTCTAAAATATGTACAGATACGGATGCCCCCAGTTGGTTTTACCACTGGTACTAGGTTGGAGATCCATTCTACATAGTCAATGGGTCTTATGAAACCCACATCTAATAGCTTTTTGAGTTAAGCTTTTACTAATAATGCAATATGAGGATGCATCTTTCTAAGCTTTTTTTTATTGGTCTAGATCCTTCTGCTATTGTTAAGTGATGCATTACTAGTTCTGGATCGAGTCCTGGCATGTCTGCATAGCACTACGCAAAAATGATTTTTTTCTTGCAAAAGAACTCTATAAAATCATGATCTTCTGCTGGAGTCAATGATTCTGCTAGATGTAGTATGTGTGAATTTTCAAGTGTCCCCAGATTGACCTCCTTTGTTTCTTCTATGAGAATAGATGGTCTCTCATGATTAATGCTAAAGGGGAGAATGTCACACCTTCCATCCTCAGGCACCTCTGAGAGGTTTTCACCATTGGATATGTCATTTGTTTTTACTCTTTTGTTTCCACAAGTGCCATAGTGTGGTTTTCACTTGAGGATCATGTTTTGATTATAATATTTTTGCGACTGAAAGGTGTGGCATTCTCTCCAAAGTAAGTCACGTTGTTAAGCTCAATAGCATACCCAACTTTGTGATCCCCACTTGGTATGTCATCTCATAATTCCAGAAAGTCTATGATTGTGTCATCGTTTTGGAAGGTGTCAAGGTGTGGAGGATCTTACGGGTTCCACTCAATGAGTTCGGGGTAAATAATTGGCATTGCTTCATCGATCAGGTTAAGTTCATAGGATGCGTCGGTTATGGTAAGTACGGAGAAACCAAGGTCATCGTCAGTACTATTCTCTTTGTAACCAGGCTCAAGAGGTGACCTATTTGAAGTATCCTCATTAACTAGGTCCCAAAATATTTTAATAAATGCATCTCCTTCAGCTTTCTTAACCTCAAAAGTGTCCCCATAAGATGATTGTGAAAATGAATAATCTCACTTGTATTCATGTGAATTTGTCTCGGAATCACTCTGTAGAACTGTCACTATGTGTTATAGGGATGTATGTCGATGTGAAAGGTTTGCCGATAGTTGTTGTAGGGGTTTTATCGGACAAGGTTGTTGATGTTGCTTGGGTGTCTGGAGTAGACAAGAGTCTTATCCTAGGAATGAGAGTTTGGCAGACAACATAACACCTTTGCTTACTTGCAGTAAATTGAGGAGTATTTTCGTAACTTGAAAGTTTAGACATGGGAGATTGATTTGCAATGAATATTGTCCTGCTTCTAGAAGGGGTGATATTTGAAGTGGTCTTCTTATGTTTTCTTGGAATATTGAGCTTAGCAGAGCTCCCTGAACCATGGTTGAATCTGAGTCCAGTTGTATCACGTGGTTGTAACAATGGTTGCAATGGCTATTGTACACGTTGCTTGTGGAATCCCAATGCGTTATGGCCATCATAGCCCATCTTTTGCATTAGGGTAAAACCTTTACCATACCTTTTTGTAGGGATCCTGACCTATTGTCTAGTTGTGTCGAAAGGGTCTTTGTAGATCCATTCCGCCAAATCTTCATCAATAGTTTCTTGTTCCTGTGATCTTCCTGGGATGAAGCCATCAAGTGTAGTAGTATGGGATTCAACAAGTGGTTTGAGTGACTTTTGTGGTTTCCCATAAGTCCTAGGTGAGAGGGGTAGCTGGCCAACATAGAAAAGCTGACTAATATTATACTCTCTTGGGCCTTCATCTTGTACTTTCATTTTCAAATTTTCTTGTTTGGGTGTAGGGATCGGTGGATTGGTGAGGTTTGTTGGGTGAATGTAAGATGATGAGGCAGTGACTTCTCTATTGCTAGGAATTGTGATATTAGGTTGATGCCTTATATGGATGCAAAAAGCAAATGGGTTGGCATCACCAAGGATAGTCATCTCTACTCCGTTATATGGAAACTTGATGCATTGATGGTAAGTAGATGGTACTACTTGCATGGCGTGAGTCCATGGTGTACGTAATAGGAGATTGTATGGAAGAGGGAGATTTAGGACTTGACAAACTACATTCTTCACCATGGGTCCTACCCTGACTAGTAGAGTGACACACCCTTTAGAGGAGCATTCTGCATCATCATAGACCTTGATGGTGATCCGCTTTATGCCATCTAGTGCATCTTTTTCATATCCCAATGTTGTGATTAACTGTAATGTGAAAATGTTAAGGCCAACTCCATTGTCAATCAAGACTCGCTTGATTCTGTGTTTGTGTATGAATCCCTCAATGTGGAGAGGGGCGTTATGTGGTTGTTGAAAGGATGCATCATCATTCTTTGCAAAAGTGAGACATGGTGATGATTTGAGATCCCAACCATGGCTTGAAATTGATATATATTGAGATCGGGTGGAACTAACACTTCTTGGAGAGCTTGATCTAAGATGGTTTTATATGAGGGGGATATACACAAAAGTTCTAGTATGGAGATAAGTGTTGGCGTCTTATCTAATTGGTCCATAAGGTTATATTGTTTGGGCACATATGCCGCTCTTGATGGTGCACCTGGTAAGACAAGCTTGCTACGGCAAGTAACAACATTGCATGTGGGATCCTTGCCTTGGATGGTAATGGCAGCAACTTGTTCATTGGCATCTTAAAGATTATTGACAGTATAGGTATAGGATGCATGTGTATAATTTGTCGTGTTATCTTGATTCTTACCTTGATGGGAGGGACCTCCTTTCTCATATGATGGGAGTGGATTTTTGAACATGGTATGATCAGTATTGGAATTTTTTGCATTGTGACCATCCATTTCTATGTCACCTCGATCAATGAGGTCTTGAATGGTATCCTTTAATTAGTGATAGTTGTTTGTTTTGTGCCACCTTGAGCAATACTCATTATCTCTCCACCAAGAAGGTTTAACTTGTAGTTCATAGTTTGATGTTTTAGGTAATGTGATAAGATCAGAAGAGATGAGTTGGCATAAAATCTTTTCAAGAGATTCTCCCAAGAGTGTGTAGGTGCGATTGGGTTTGTAGGTCGGGTACCTATTTTTAGGTTCCTCTTGTTGTGTGTTTGAAGGTTGATTTCCTAGATTGGTTTGAGGATTACCTTGATTGATATTGTGGTTGTTATGATTATTTGTTTGCCTTGCAATTTTGACTATGGGTTAGACGATTTTGACAATTCTTGCGTCTACCACACCATCATTAACAATGTTTTTGTTTTTGGACCAAAATTTAGGTTTATCACTATTGTAGGTTGGTTGTGGACCATCCTTACTGTCCTTGTAAATTTTGACAAGTCCCTTTTTGATAAGGGCTTTCTCTATTTTAAGTTCTTGAGCTATGACGTCTTTGAAATTGTCAGAACATTTTATGTCTAAGTAAAATTCCATTTCCTCATTTAAGTTTGAAATAAAAATTTCAACTAATTTCTCTTTGGGAATGGGAAAGGAACATCTACTAGAAAGGTGTCTCCATATTTGTAAGAATGTTGAGAATAAATCACCATTATTTTGTTTTGTATTGCATAGATCAACCATGGAGACATCCCGTTCTATGTTATGCACATGATGAGTGATAAATTTTTGTACGAGGTCCTCAAAGGTTCTGATCCCACCAGGCAGGCATGAGAACCATTGCATGGCTGAGCCTCCCAAACTTTGGGGAAAGAGGCGCATTAAATATGTGTCCTCGTATGCAACCTCTAAGTAGGCGGAGAAAAATTCTCGCACATTATCTCTAGGGTCTCCCTTTCCTTTGTATTTATCAAACTTTGGGGTTTCGAAGGTGCGTGGGAAAGGAGGCATGTATATGTTTCTATCAAATTGATATGGACATATATCTTCAAGATCATATTGCTTTTGTGTCCTTCCTAAGTGCACTTGTTGGGCGAGGTCTTGCATTTGTTGTCTTAACATATCCATTTTTGTAAGATGAGGGGGGACGTTGTCGTGTTGATAGTTATCATCATAGTTATGTGTATTCCTTGCCCCCTGTCACCGTGATTTTGTTTTTGTCGATGGCTACGTTGGGCTTGTTCTGGTATATCCTTAAGTTGTGATACGTCAAATTCAATGGGAAGTTTGGCTCCTTCTTGAGAAAGTTTTAGAAAATGGGCATCAACACTTCCCTTAAAAACTTCTTCAAAAAGTCTGCTAAATCTGGGGTTGCTAAGTGCGTCTTCTATTTGTGCTTGTGTAGGGGTATCTGGGTCTCCTCTTCTGGAAAAGGGGTTAATGTTCTCTTCTTCTTCTTCCCATATTTAATTTTGAGTTTGTCTATGACTCTGAGACCTAGTCCTAACCATGTTTGAAGCATGCGTTTGTGGGTGAAAAAGTGTGTGGTTGAGAATGGGATGAATGAAAAAGTGGATGTGTGATCCCTTCTTATAGCTCCAAGATTTTAGGATGATGATGATGAGTTGAAGTGTTTGTGGATGTTTGATCTCCTACACTAAAAGTTGGGTATCAACAAAGTGCTCTTTAGAATTGCTCGTTTGATGTCTTAATAATTATGAGATGAGGTGTAGCAAGGTTTGTGTTGTTACAAACATAAGCTACCTAGTAATGAGAGGATGCACTCATGGACTAGTTTTAACCTATCTAGATGTTTAGTAATGCCTCTTCGGATGATTGATCCTAGATGTAGAGACACACTAGAAAGTAATTTTGGTTGTATGATAAATAGTATCCGAAAGGACTAAGGACAAGACCTCTTTGTGTTGAGAGTTGAGTGAATTTTTGATGTGTTTGGAATGAGTGTGAACCTTGGAATTTTCTACTAAGGGACTAATAATTTTTTGGAAAATATTTTGAAGTGAGAAAGATGGAAGAAAATGTAGGAGGATTATGTGAACATAGGAATCTCTAGTAAGTGATTGCGGGTTGTGGAATGTATGATGGAGGAATGTGTTGACCGTGATTGTGATGATATGATAGAGCCCTTCTTTGAAAGAAAGCTTGTGATGCAAGTGGTTCTAATTCAAAGTCGCTAGTAAAACTGTGACTAAAATTGTGATATCAATGGATGAAAGTGTGATGTTTCAACAACAACTTACGATTTTTGTATAAGAAACTTATTATTTTTTGGGTTTTCTTTTCACTTTGCTTATTTTTGGTTTTTCTATAAATTGACTTTTTGACGTATTTGAGATTTCCAAACACGAAGCATGGGTAGATTTTTGCAAGAATGTGTGAAGTTATTTTGTTGAGATTGTTGGTGGGGTGTAAATTGTTTCAATTGTTTGAATGCTTTGACAAGAAAATACGTCAAGCACACAAGCAAATACTCTTGCCCTTTTCAAAAATGGCACAAAAGGTGTCGGTCTAAATCAACCCAATCATGAACTCTTTGACCCTGATAAATGTATGTATGTTCATAGGCCTAAAGTCGGCCCAAAATTTCACTGGTATGAAACAAGATGAAGACAACTCAAACACTTTTTATCCCTAAGGTAATGGCCAGTTGCGATATTTTCAGCCCACAACTTGATATTTCTTCGACTTTGGTACTACATACCTTATTTATTCTACCGTAGCAGGTAAGGATGTGATATACTAAGTCTTGCGCTAGAATAAAAGATAGGTGATCCCTATGATGGGGGAGTCACCACTTTCATCAAGTTACAAGTAGCCTTTCAAAAATCCACATTTCTACTTAAGGAAATATGTATGGTGAGTATCTTGGGAGCAAAACCATCTATGCTCTTGCACTGAACTTTTCACAAATATCCTCAATCAATAGAATGGGTGGGCTTCTAAAATAAGAGGTGTCTAGTAATGTTCGATGTCTTTAGACGTAAGTTCATTTTGCATTGACTCACTTAAGAGCCTTTTAACTCACGGTGGGGCCCATATTTCCTTTCGACAAGTTACATTGTAGGAACAACTATACCCAAGGCTACAACTTTTGCTCTCACCTGATTTCTATAGCGGCTTGAAGGATTTACCGTGCAAGGTCGTCCCAATAGTGATGTGTCTCTTGGCAGACCTCTCTTAAAAATAGAAAATTTAGAGTGTTACTAACACTTTTCTCTTGCACCTAGGACCACAAGATCCAAGGGAGCCGATAGTGTGTGTTAGAATGGGGACCACTCTACAAATTTGCACAAGCGTGCCAAAACACAAAAGACAGTTGTTCTTTTTAACCCATCATCACAATGTGATCTATTTTCTACTTGGAGATGTTGTTCCAACAGATATGGTTTCCCTTTTAACCAGGATATCAAAATGTTTGACACTTGACAAACTTTTGGAAAGCAAAACCTGGTCAACAAAAATAAAGTTGTTTAGCGTTTGTAGCAAAAAGGTAAATGTGAGGTTCTTTTTATGCACCAAATGAAAAGTTGAGTTTGTTTTAGTTGCACCAAATAGAAAATGTGAAGTTCTTTTTATCCCTTTGTGAAAAACAAGAAAGATGAAGTTCTTTTTTTATGCACCAAATGAAAAGTTGAGTTTGTTTTAGTTGCCCCAAATAGAAAATGTGAAGTTTTTTTTATCCCTTTGTGAAAAACAAGAAAGATGAAGTTCTTTTTTTATGCACCAAATGAAAAGTTGAGTTTGTTTTAGTTGCACCAAATAGAAAATGTGAAGTTCTTTTTATCCTTTTGTGAAAAACAAGAAAGATGAAGTTCTTTTTTTATGCACCAAATGAAAAGTTGAGTTTGTTTTAGTTGCACTAAATAGAAAATGTGAAGTTTTTTATCCCTTTGTGAAAAACAAGAAAGATGAAGTTCTTTTTTTATGCACCAAATGAAAAGTTGAGTTTGTTTTAGTTGCACCAAATAGAAAATGTGAAGTTCTTTTTATCCCTTTGTGAAAAACAAGAAAGATGAAGTTCTTTTTTTATGCACCAAATGAAAAGTTGAGTTTGTTTTACTTGCACCAAATGGAAAATGTGAAGTTCTTTTTATCCCTTTGTGAAAAACAAGAATGATGAAGTTCTTTTTTTATGCATCAAATGAAAAGTTGAGTTTGTTTTAGTTGCACCAAATAGAAAATGTGAAGTTATTTTTAGCCCTTTGTGAAAAACAAGAAAGGTGAAGTTTTAAACCAAAGAAATTAAAATGTTTTAAATGACTCCTTCCAAAACCTGCACAAAAAATTAGAAAATTTGCAACTAAAACATTCAAAAAAGTTAGTGCACATGGTGGGCTCACAAGCCTAAAAAAAAATGTCCTTGAGGTTACAAAAGTGTTCGATTCACGTCAAGTTCACCAAGTGATGTTGTGGAAATGGGGACAAGGCAACAACAAAGTTAAATGTTAATAAGTTAGTTTCAACCATAAAAGCAAAACAAAGAACTAAAAACTATTCCAAACATATCAAAAGAGATTTCAAAAAGCATGAAAGAAGTTTAACAAAACAACAGAAAGGAGAAGAGCCTCCCTAAGATGCTTCCATGATGCCTTTTGATGCTTCTCTTTTGTTTCTCCCCTCTCCAAGTCCCAAATGAGTGTAGCTCTCAGCTTCTAGCACTAGCCATGGATGCCATATGGAGATTCAAGATGGTTGGCTATGATAAACAAATGTTATGCAAGTGTAGATAGTGATGCTATGAGAAAGCTCTATGCTAATACCAATATAGTAACAATACTCTAATGCTTCCTCCTTTGCTTGAGGGAAAAGTTCTATTTATAGAAGAAATGGGGAAATGAAGGGTTAAGATTGAGCAATCTTAACAAGGGTTAGGATAGAAAGATATTCAATCCATGTGAGACTTTCAACCCAATCCCATGTTGATAAGTGTCACCATGAGGAGGCTTGAGAGGAGAGATAAGGAGCATTAAATGCTTGAGGGGACATGATGGTTACCCTAAGGGGTTGGGTTAGGGTTAGGTTAATGGATATTCCTTTTATCCAAGGGATAAATGAATGTGCAAGGGTTAAATGGTTACCTTTAGTCAAAGAAATAAATGCTTTGAAGAGACCCATGAGTCAAAAGGATGGTTAAGTTAGAGGAAAGTCTCTAACCAAAGGTAAAAGGTGAGTTAACCATAAATGGTTATGTAAGAGTCTTTAATGGTTTAGAAGACTTTAGAGGTTAACCATTTGAAGACATAAAGCCTTTAATGGTTATTGAAGACTTTGGAGGTTTTTGAGAAGTGACTTCCTTTTATTTAGGAATGTGACAATGATTAGGATAAGATTAGGCTATTAGAAGGAGTTAGAAGAATCTAGAAGGGATTTAGGCATGCAAGTGGATTTTGTAGCAGAATGCAAGTGAGAGGAATTTTGGGATTTTCAATTAAAATAAAATCATTTATTTCAATTAAATGGTGTAATTTGCATTTGGATAGATATTTAAATTAATTAATTAATTAAAATGTGAATGTGAATTTTGGATTTTATTTAAATAAATCTTAATTTATTTAAATGAGAAAAAGGGGGATAAAACATTAAATGCTTGAAGACTTTGAGGGAAACCATTAAAGGCTTAAGAAGACTCTAGAAAGAAGCCATTAAGTTTGAAGACTTTAAGGGAAACCATTAAAGGCTTGAGAAGACTCTAGAAATAAGCCATTAAATTTGAAGACTTTAAGGGAAACCATTAAAGGCTTGAGAAGACTCTAGAAAGAAGCCATTAAGTTTGAAGACTTTAAGGGAAACCATTAAAGGCTTGAGAAGACTCTAGAAGGAAGCCATTAAGTTTGAATACTTTAAGGGAGGTCATTAAAGGTTTCAAGTGAGTGAGGATAAATAGGATTTTAAATAAATAATGTATTTATTTAAAATAGTTGTGCAACTTGCATTTTTAGGAAAATGCAAGTGGGTGGAGGATAAAGGTGATTTAAATAAATATTAATTCGCCGAAGGTGTCTCTTATCTGAAAGAGACGAGCTGATTTTACCATCCAACGACAGATAATCTCGCAGAAGAGAAGCAAGACTATTGAAAACATCTGAACCGCAAATGTCAATCACATCTTCTTCTTTTTTACCACGCCAATCGTATTTTTTTAACCGCATCAATCATGTTAAAATCGCCAAAGGTGTCTCTTATCTGAAAGAGACAAGCTAATTTTACCATCCAACAACAGATAATCTCGTAGAAGAGAAGCAAGATGATTGAAAACATCTGAACCACAAATGTCAATCGCATCTTCTTCTTTTATACCACGTCAATCGTATTTTTTTTAATCGCATCAATCGTATTTTTTTTAACCGCATCAATTGCGTTAAAATCTCCATTGGCAGGCAGGTTTCGGGAATCAAAATGAAATGTTTAGTTTTGCAGACTCTGTCCAACTTTTCCTTGTCCACATAACGAACAATGATTTGCCTTATGAATCGTAGGGTTTAATATAAGTCATTCCTCACATAATAAAGTTTGACCTTATTAATTGCTTGAAAATGTTTCTCCTTGCTTTGTCTCACTCCCTCCCACAAGTCATTGTTGGCTTATTTTATTTTGCCTTTATTTGCTTTTTTTTCTTTATTTAATTAATAATTCTTTCTTTTATTTTCTTCATTTATTTTTTAAACAAAGACCATTACATAATTATATTTTGTGAATCATAATATGTGTAAGCTCTCGATTATCAATATTTAAAATAGTAGTTTGTTTAATGTTTTTACATTCATTTTAAATTAATACTATAGTTATATTTATATGTAGTATATTTTATACTATAAATTATTAAATATAAATATAATATAGTGTATAATGTATTTTTTAATTATATATTAAATTATATTATATAATATTTGATTTATATATTATATTATTATATTTTATATTAGATATATTATAAATTAAAAATTTATTTTCAAAATAATATTATTGTTATATTTATTATTATATTTTATATTTTATAATATTTTTATGTTATATAAACTAAAAAAATATTATGTATTATGTTTATATTTAATATATATGATTATAATATATAATTTATAGTAATAAATATAATTTACATATTTTTAAATAATATATATAGATAATTCTAAACGTAGAATATATTTATTATTTTGATTAGTATTATATGTAAAAGTTAATATATTATTCTTATCAAAATAAATTTATAGTTACGAATATATTATATAGAACATAATCAATTGTAATAAATATACTTATGATATTAATTTTGTATATAAGAGACAAATAAATATTAAACATATAATATATCTTATATAAATAAAATATAAAATAAACTGATTAGACAACCCATTAATTGCCATATTTGACTATAATGTAATAAATTTTTAATTTGTCCCATGTTCTATGAAAAATTCTAAGAAGTTGCATGTAAAATCATCCTATCAAACAATATTAAAATGTGAATGTGTGGTGACATCTCTTTTAATTATGTTTTGATAAAAATATCAATCATATTGCTCATCCATTTTGATAGATGAAAATGAATAGAGTTATCAAGGTGAAAAAACTCTTTTGTCATATGTTAAAAAATCAACCACTATCTACCTCTCTATATCCCTCTTTCTATCCCTATATTTCCCTCTCTTCTCATCACCCCCTCTTTCTATCCCTATCTTTCCCCTCTTCTCATCACCCCCTCTTTCTATATCTCTCTACTCCTCTATCATCTCTCTATCCCTCTCCTTCCCTCTCTCTCATACACACACTCCTTATTTTTTCCTCCCTATCTATATCTCTTTATCTCTCTCTATAACACACATACAGACTCCTTGTTTCACTCCTCTCTCTCTCCACTACTTGTCTCTATCAAAATTTTCCCCTCTCTCTCTCTCTCTCTCTCTCTCTCTCTCTCTATATATATATATATATATATATATATATATATATATATATATATATATATATATATATATATATATATATATATTTCTCCACCTCTCTCTATATGTCACTTCTAATATATTTATCTTTTTATCTCTCAATATCTCTCTCACACACACTACATGCTTCTCTAGGCTCCTCATCTCTATCTCTCTTCTCCTCTCTACATACCTCTCTTTATTACTTATGAATGTTACCTTTATCTCTCTCACTCGTCACATCTATATCTCTTCATCTCTCTACCCCTCTTTATATCTCTTTATATCACTATATCTCTATTTTACTATCTATATCTCTAACTATCTTTCCCTCTCCCTCTTCCTCTCACATTTTACTTTATCCTCACTCTCTTTATCTCTCCCTCTCCTCTCCATACCCCTTTCCTTCTCCTTCTCCATCTCCATCTTCCTCTATATCTATATTTCCTATCTCTATCTCCTTATCCCTCTCTCTTTCTCACTCTTCCCCTCTTTATCTCCCTCTTTCTATTTTCTCCCTCTCTCCCTCTCTCCTTATTGAAAAAATACCACGAGCCTTTTTCTAATGGACCTTGATTATCTTCTTGATTTAGATGTTTGTTTTAGTCATGTTTGGAAGGATGCATATTGATTTGATGATGTCACTTCTCCATTGAAACCTTTGCTACACCCAAAAAAAATTATTTTTTAAACGTCTACCAACTCATGGCCTTATGTATTACACAAATGTAGAGAAATAATTTACCAGAATATTTCCTAATTAATCTTCACATCTCTTTGGCGTACCCATTGCACACTAAGGTGCAGTTGCTAGTTTATTTAAATGCGAGAGATGGGATTTTGGGGGATTTAAATAAATATTAATTTAATTAAATGTGAGAAGATTTAATTAAACAAATATGATTTATTTATTTAATTAAAGGTCTAAAATTGGTTAAGTGAATTAAATCAAATAAATTGAATAATTTATTTAATTAATAGGAGAAGAGGGTTAAGATGAATTAATTAAATATTAATTTAATTAATTGTTGATCGATGGTTAAATAATCAAATAAATACTAAGTATTCTTTTAATTAAGTGGACAGATTTGGGTGTCCACAATTAGTATTATATATTTTAATTATTTTCTCTCTTGATTTATATTGGGTTGTGGAGAGTATGAATTTTTTTTTGGTGAAATGAATGATTAGCATTATCAATATATAACATTATTTTTTTATGAATTGAATTACAACCTTAATCTTAATCTAATGTAAATATTAAGTATACTTAACATTCCATATTTCTTATGTGCATTATCTTTAGAACGTGGTGCTTAACGAAAGGGAATGGTTTGAAATTCAATGCAAATGTGGGAACCCAATAAATTTGATTTCATCAATTCTCCAGTTTCAAAAAATGAATTCACTTCTGGATGAGGGCTTCAATATGCACTGGTTTGTTATGGTCTTCTTTTGCAGGAGCATCATTGGAGGTGAACACAAGGTGTTGTTGGGTAGCAAGGTTTCCAATGAGAGCTTGAAATTGGGCAGCATTGATGTTGTCGGGGACATGTGACTCAAGGAGGGCTTGTTCCAAAATCTCCTTGTGGACGGGGGAAGTTTTGAGGAGCTCTAGGATGGAGATCTATGCGGGGCTTTTTCCAAGATGTTCTAGGAGGTCATATCGACGGGTGGATGACATGGGGGGTGGGGGGGGGGAGGGTTTGGTGGGGAAGGGACTCCTTGGACAGTGACTCTACCTTGGCGGGTGGTTACGTTGTAGTCATTATGAGAGTGGGAAGCGGAAGGTGTGGCACCTTGAATGACTATCTTAGCAGGGTTAGGTCTGCTTTGGGAAGGGGGAGGTTTAGATCCTCGGATAGTTATGACATTGACATGGTTATCTGCAGGCTCAATGTGACCCACTAAAAAGTCAAAGCCTGTTATATGATTGGTGTAATCGTAGTTCATAGCATTGGATGATGAGCCCTTGCCTTTGTCATGCTTCGGGAAAGGTTCTTGGTACATCTTAAGTTTGTCATTGTTATTACCAAGTTTGGTTGTTGCTACTTCAATATCACCCTTATCAATGAGGTCTTGTATGTAGATTTTCAGCTTCATACACTTTCGTGCATCATGACCATTGATACGATGATATTCACAATACTCATTCTCATTGTACCACCTAGGTTTGGGTTGATTAGGATCAAACGGGCGAGTTATCAGAAAGACTACTGCGCCTGCTTGGACAAGATTTTGGAACACAACCTCAATGGGCTCTTCTAGAGGAGTGAAGTCTCTTGGATTCATGTTGTTAGATCGGGGTGGTCACCCCTGAACTGAGACATTGTTATGAGGCTTTTGAGATTGATTTTGATTATTGAATTGGCGATTAGTGGTGGTGGGCTTTGGAGGAGCAGCCACAGTTTGGACCCATTTTGCATCAGTCACACCATCGTTGACTACGTTTTTGTTCTTAGACCAAAATTTTGGTTTGTCATTGTGATAAGAGGAGGAATTTTGACTTGATTTTTGATAATGCTTTAATGTACCTTCCTCTAATAAGACACGTTCAAGGGCTAAACCCTTATCAGTCAACTTCTGAAAAGACTTTATGCATTGAGATGTCAAGGGTCTTGATAGTTCAGGCACCAGATTTTTCTGAAATAATTCAATTTGATGTTGTTCTAGCACGCCCCATTGGAATTTCTTGATAAGGTGTTGCCACCTTTGCAAGAAATAGCGAAAGTTTCTTTAGGCCTCTGTTTTGTGTTACAAAGGTCCATCATGGAAACATCATTAACAATGTTGTAAGCATAGTGGGCCACAAACTTTTCTGCTAAGTTCGGGAAGGAGGTGATAGAACCTCGAGGCAAGGATGAGAACCATGCAAGAGCGTCTCCCGTGAGACTCTTAGGGAAGAGCCTTCGAAGATATAAGTCACTATAGGAGACTTCTTGACATAAGATATGGAACTCACAGACATGGTCTCCGGGGTCCCCTTTGCCCTCATACTTTGTGAACTGAGGCATTTTAAACCCTGGTGGTTATGGTGCAACTGATATGGACGGGTCATAAGGACAAGGACATGATTCCTCAAACGAGTAAGGTTCCCTCTTGTTAGTCCCTTCATGTTTTTGATGATGTTTTTCATGTCCTGGATTTCCTTGATGATGTCTTGTTGTGGATTTTGGACATGATGTATTGTGCTTGCCCCTAGAATCGAATGAGTCATGGAAGGTGTACCACCACCACTAATGTATTGATATGATGAGGAACAGGGGATGCGAGATGTGATGACCAATGTCATGGGGACTTGAGTGACAATTGGTTGCGACCCACAAATTGTTGTGACAGGAAGAAGCGAAGCTCGAATGAAGTTAGCAACATTGTTGAGATGAATGGAGGATTGTGGAATAGAAACGTATGGTTGGGTAGAAGAAGATGGCATAGAAGCATGTTGGAGAATAGACGAGATCGGATTGGATATTGGCATAGATGATAAGGAGGAAGAGGGCAGAATGGAGACCACGAGGACGGAAGCCGCAGGCGCTATTGATTGGGGTTGGATGATGGGTGGGGGTGCGATTGGTTGAGGTTGAAGAATAAGTGTGATGATATGAGTGGGAGCGAGGTCTCCTTGTGGTTGTTGATCAAGAATGGATCTATCAAAATCAGGAGGAAGGCGAGCTCCATTTTCAATGAGAGCCTTTAAAAGACCGCTAGGATTATGTCGGCTGAATTTCTCCATCATTTCTTGAGATGAGAAATTTCCTATTAGTTATTCTTGGAAAGAATTCATATATCCTATGGTTCATGGAAGATTTGTGATGGAGACATATTATTCTTTACAATATTTGAATTGTTTATATATATATATATATATATATATATATATATATATATATATATATTAAAAATTAAATTTAAGAAAATAAATATTAATGTTAGTTGTAATATTAAAAATTTAGTTTAAAGAGTTCAAAATATTTGAAGAGTTAAATGATTTAAAAATTATTGTGCAAGAAAATTTGATTAGAAAAATTTACAAGATCATTTTATTATAATATGTAGATTATCATTTTTTTAATTTGAATGTGATTCGAAACGTTGATGCAAAAATTTATACACAATCTATTCAGAAGGAGTTGATTACTTGAATTACAATTTTTAACTTATGATAAATATTAAATAATATATACCATCTTTTAATTATATAATTACAATTTTTAACATAACGTAAATATTAAATAATATATACCATCTTTTAAAGATTAAGATTAGTTTAATGTTAGGTTTAGGGGTTGGTTTAATTAATATTCCATTAGAAGATAAATATTTGGTTAAGGTTAGGGTATTAGAGATAGATGTAATGTTATTTAAATTTCAATATATTAATATTTAATATTAGTTATTATTTATAAAAAATTGTATTTGTATGTAGTATTTAATAATATTATAAAATTAAAAAAATATTTAAATTTTTAAAAACATTTAAAATTCAAAGAATTTAAAAATTATTTTGAAATAAAAACATTTTAATTAAGGTTAGAGACAACGTTCGGGTTAGGGTTATTATTATGATTAGAGCTAAAGTGTGTTAACTTAGGGTTAGGCTGTAATTAAACTTACAAAAAATTTTGCAATCCTAATTATGATCATAATCCTCATCCTAACCCTAACCCTAACCGTAAACCTAACAAAGAATCCATATCAACAATCAAGACCAAATCTATTCATTATAATCTATTTCATGAATTAATTATTTCCTTATATTGTTAAAAAATTATAACACACAATGAGACATGAGTTGAATTTAAATTTAAAAATATAGATGTATAGGATCAAAACAAAGCTAAGAAAAAGTAATTTGTCAAATTTCAATTAAATATATATTCAAAATTGCATTTTTGACATTACAAGTCCTTAACTTTTAAACAAGTCAACATTATATTATTGATAATTATAAGTCTTTAGGAAACTGCAAGACTAAAACTAACCTTGGTGACCAACCATGGCATACAATGGCTTGAGAACTCTTTGGGATTGACCTTTCTTGAAGTCTTTTATGATTAATAGAAACTTTTGGGCTATGTTGTACACTTCATTCAGCACCTTAACAATGTCAAATTTGACATAGGCCTCTAATTCAAATAGGCTGACCACTGGCCTTAACAATAGGTATTTAACATGTAGAAAGCTAGTCCTATTGAGATAACAAATTTTTTTGAGAAGCACCACGTTTGACAAACTTAAGATTAACGAAATCCTTGATTGGTTTCCATGATCAGCAAGCAATATATAAGGCTCTATTTCTGCTTAATGAACTTACATAGTCTAGTTCAGTGTATGACCTGGAAGAAGCATTGCTTAGTTGACTGTTCATTTCATCTTCAAGCCACTATTGCAAAAGTTAGAACAAAAAAAAAAGGCAAAATACCATAAAAAAATGACCAAATAGGTCAAAGGGAATGTCAAAGTCCAGCTAGCATAAAATATTATTAAGGATAATTCAAGAGTCTCCAATAAATCTTAAACGTAAATTAGAAAGAAAATAATTCACCTGCAACATGGAAGAACCTGGGAAAATAGCTAGTTAATAATGTCAATCATTCAATGATAGAATATGGTCAACAAATAGCCAACAGATTGTGGTCAACATGCCTGCTGTTTACAGGTATTTGATTACCCATGTAAATAGCCAACAGCTTGACCACAACTTGCCAGCAGTTTAAGCTCAGCCAGTAGAAATGAGTAACATCATCCACCAGAATAAACATAAACATAGATGCAACAAGAAAAGCTCCATGATCTGTAACACTAGATGGATTCAATTATTCAAACAAAAGGCAAATGATTCAGTCTTAACTTTTAAGCTATACAATTTCACGAAAACCTCAAAAATCTAGTTCCAAGTAATGTCTATCTGTTCCAAGCAATGCTTATCCAGATTCCATGACCAACTGGAGAGACACTCATAGTACAATGTCTTCCACACTTCTCCCATTTGGGCATAGAAAAGAATTGTTTAAATATAAACAAAATCATACTTGATACAATATACAAAAAAATCATGCACTATGTAACACAGCTTCCTTTCAAGCAGCCTCTAGCTCAACCCCCTACATGCCAGAGTGGTGCCTTAAAATATCAAATGAAATGTCAAGATATCTCAAAATAGGCTTATGAAGATTTAAGCCAAACTCAAAGTCAATATTTCATCCCAATACACCTTTGCATGTTGCGCTACTTTTCAGGCCAGAAACTTGCTGCAGTTGTTTTATACCTGTAAAACGATTTCAAAATTATTTAGTCAATTACAAAATACCCTCAACTCTGGAAACTAAGAATATACTCTTTCCTTGCATCTGTAGAACTCACCTCTCATCTTAATTTGCTTCTGTGGCAGTCAAAGATCAAACCTTCCCATTCTTTGTGTTTCTTTTTGTCCAAATTGATGTGATAAGACATTGAAAATAACTTGCCCTTTTCCTTTTTGGCTTGGTTGCTTGTGATTTTTCCTCTCTCTTGGCAATTTCTTCAGACATGTACTGCACAACAGCCTGTGATATGATGATGCCTTTTAATCAGCATGAATTAAGAAATGCTATATAATTTGCTTTGCAAAATTGCTTTCAAAATCAAACAAGCATGTTGAACATCACTATTGTTCATCACCTGAGCTCCCTTTTCAGCTATATGTATTGGAGGATATTCAAGTGGTATCTCCTCTACATGAAGAACACGAAGCCTTTTTAGCAGTGCAAAAGAATCAGGAAGAACCTTTATCTGATTGCTACTGATATCCAACTCCTCAAGCATTTCAAGATTTCCTATGGACCGGGGAAGAGAACGCAAATCAGCAAAGTTCCTGCCAACATTCAGTTTGACAAGATTTGTTGCAAAGCAGAGACTTTCTGGTACTGACTCCAATTCGTTGAAGCTAACATCAAGTTCTTTCAAACTTGCTAAAGAAGCCAGGGTAGTTGGTAGGTTCTTCACTCTGTTGTAGTGCAATGTCAGGACCTCCAAAGACACAAGCTTACCAACTGCTTCTGGCAACGCTTTGAGGTTATTAAAATCTGCTCGAAGCTCAACTAGAGCTGTACATTGACCAATTGTATATGGAAGTTCCTCAATCTCATTGTTTCCAATACTTAGTATTTTCAAGTTTGTCAGCTGGCCAATGGACTCTGGTAATGAAGAAAGGTGGTTTGAACTCACATCAAGATTTACAAGGGTGGAAATATTCCCAATAGTAGCAGGTAATTTAGTTAAACGGTTGCCACGTAAATCTAATTCAGTCAGACTAGAAAGCTCTCCAATGGAATCAGGAAGACTGTGCAGTTGATTTGAGTGCAAATCTAGTTTTGTCAATCTAGTAAGTCCTCCTATTGCACTAGGAAGAATCACAATTCGGTTCTCAGACAAATTGAGTTGAACAAGGCTAGTGAGCTTTCCGATTGAATCTGGAAGCCACTCAAGCTGGTCTAGTAATTTTCCTTGGAGATCCAAACTCTCTGCACCTGTCTTGGCTGTTGCTTCAAAGACGCTAGCAATTTTTATAAGGCTGAATTTCTGCTTCCCATCACCTGTTTAAACCAGCATAAGGCATACATAAAGACGTTCATTAATTTGAGGAAGCTCAGATTCTCTTGCAGAAAAAATACTTAAAATATTGTTATTCTCAAATTCTTAATAAAATCTGATTCACTTAGAAAGTAAATTTAACCATGAGTCTTCAAATCCAAATTCATCAAGATCAGTTAAGCCCCTTATTTCCCAAAAGAACGAAAATAATAGGTCTGCCAGAAAAAATGTAGAAATAAAAATAAAACAATATAACATTACAAAATTGAGATAGACTGCCTGGAGTTGTTTGTTTGATTGCAGATTTGTTAACGTGAAAAAGTAATCCAAACCACACTTTTATACAGTAAACTTCTTCGTTGAAGATGTGGGTAAAAATTGGTCACAAATTCAATCTCCACAAGTGTAGAAAGAGTACAGAGCAGAAGTAGTTCATCCTAAAATCCTGGCTGAAAAATGATTTGCCATTCAGAATTTCACGTCAGAGAGGCAACCATTTCAGAAACACAAAAAATAGGGCCATAGATGTTTTTTAAACAAAACAAAGCATCACTAAAAAATTGCAAATTCTAGACAATTAAATAATCACACAACAGCAGTAATCCAGAGAGAGTGCGGAGCAGCAGAAGCTCATCATAAAACCCAGGTTGAAAAGAGATTTGTCATTCAAAATTTTGCATTAGAAACGCAAGCATTTCAGAAACCCAAAAATTAGGGTCACATATGTTCTCCAAACAAAATAAAGCTGTCAATAAAGAATTGCAAATGTGTAACAACTAAATAATTGCTCAACAGAACTAGTCCAGAGAGAGTGCAGCGCACCAGTAGCTTATCCTAAAATCTAGGTTGAAAAGGGATTTGTCATTCAGAATTTTGCACCGGAGAGGCTAGCATTCCAGATACCCAAAAAATAGGGTCACTAATGCTCTCTAAACAAAATAAAAATGTCATTAAAGAATTGCAAAGGTGTAGAAAACCAAACAATCATTCAACGGTGAAGATGTAGCAGGAAAGCATAGCACGAATTAAAAAGATCAATGGCAGAGAACTGAGACTGATTGATAGCAGACTCTGGGTCACAACTACAAATTTCAATTGCGTAAAATGTGCAGAAATCTGAATAATCACTCAACGTGTAATATTGGCAGGAAACATACCACGAAGTAAAGGCAGCAATGGCAGAGAACTGAAACTGATCAGTAGTAGACTCTGGGTCACAAATACAAATTTTCATTTTCCCACAACCATTCTTGATCAGAAAACTATATTATAGCTCTATAATCACAGTGCAGATTCTGTCTACAATAAAGATTCTAATGGGAATAAAATTAAAACCTCAATACAAATTGAGAGAAACTACCTCACAGAGAGCTTTAAATAATAAGGGAAATACAGTTAATCAAGCTACTGACAAGAACTTTACGCTTGTTATCTTGAGAAAAATGTCAACGACCAACTATACGAGTAAGCACTACTCATAATTGTTTCATAAAATGGGCTTTGATTTTGGGTTCAAGAAAAAATGAAAGCTTCTGCAATTTGTTTGTGGTAGGCTTTCATGTATTCATGACTGGCTGAATCAATGCAATTTAATTAAAATTACTAGGAAATTGACCAAGTGAAGCTCTAATTAGGAGATGAATCGGTAACCGAAGTTATCTCACCTCATCCATCATTGGTCAGTAGCACCATAGAAATTACTATTAGTTTTATTAACCATCAAGCTTCTATATAACAATTTGTATTCTATAAAAGAATAAAAAACTGGGTTTCTTTTTCTCAATTAAAAACGAGGAAATTACTTGTAAATGCTTGGTACTGTCATGGAAGAATAACCAACCTGTTCCACTTCCTGGCTCTGCAGAGGGTTTGACAAAGGAATTCGGCATCATAGCTCTAGGTTTTTCTGATTCTCTAATTCCCTCCTCTGAATATGACACCTTTGGTTTCTGGATAAAGCTGTCATCCTTACTGTATTGTGCAATACGGACTACCTCCTGTTTCTTTTTCCCTTCAAATTCTTTGAGATAAAAGTCGCCTCCATTTCCCACAACTCCATCTCCATTGGGAAGTTGGGGCGCAATCCATGAAGCCCTTGAACTATTACTATTACCATTGGCATACTGAATCGCCCCGTATGCCTTTTGCAGCCAATCATCAAACAGGCGATGGTATCTTTCTAGATCAATAACGTCTAAGGCTTCACGTTTCTCCTGCTGACTCTTCATACAAACAAAGTTCTTCTGCATTTCCTGCAACACTGCAAATAATTCGAAAGGCACATCAGAGGGTTTCTGCTGCTTCATAATCATTTCTATCTGAGACTGTTCTTTGCTCTCCACATCCTTTACCAGAGCAATGGCAGCTTCAAATTCCTCAAAACTGGGCCTCGGAGGAAGAGATCTGTGCAATCTCATGATCTCCTCTACTATATCTGCAACAGTTTGCGCTGATTTATTCATTGTTCTTGAAACACCCCACAAAGTCCCAAAAAGATTTCTCCTCACTACTTATAGGACCAGCTGAATGCCCAGATATCAGACAAGATGATTACCAAGATTTTCAAAGATAACAGAAGAGCTCTAAAATCAGACTTGCGAATTGAAATAAAACATCGCATACCCAAGAGCTGTAATACCACAAATCTAAATACTACTTATAAATAGACAGTTTTCCCGATAATCAAACTGATGATAAATCTATTTTTCTGTATGCCATCAAGTCTATTCAATATTAATCTCCAAATTTGACCCAAAACCTGGCTGTCCAAACGCTGTAGCCAACTCCAAATTTTCTTGTGTGCTTCAAAACCAGATATTCGGACTAAAACCGAACTGACATGAAAGTGAGACCGCTTCAGAAAACCACCCAATTAAAAAGAAAAATCACCAAAACCCATTATTCAAATCAAGATCTAACTGCCAAACTGCTATGAGGGCTAAATTTTGAAGTCCTCCAGTCACTTCCATGATCTCCAACAAGATTCTAGAATAATCTACCACTAGCAGTAATTTGCTTGATCACCAAGTTTTCCTGCTTATGCACAAGCCACGGTTGAATTTTTCCCCACATCAGACAAGTCATCAAACAAATAAATCCAAAACCAGCGTGGTCTGAACTGCTCGATTCACCACTCCCATATGCCAGTCAGACAAGCTTTCCCAAAGTGGGTCCTCTCTAACATGACATTTCAGACCTCGAGGATCAACCTTCTCCTACCTATGGATTGTTATTGTTCAATGTGCTTTGCTTTCTTAATTGCTTGTACTTATCTCTACATATAGACCTTGGGATGCATCCAAATGATAAAAGCTAATGGTGATGACTCGCTTGATCAAGACCCCAATGATCTAGAACTTTTGGGATGACCACAAAATCCCATAAAAAGTTTTCTTTATTACAATTTGAATTCAATCATATAAACCTAATCAAACAGATTGATCTGCAGCTATACCTATATAATAAAGAATGATACACCACATTGATTAAGTACTCTCCTAATATACCTCAACTTCAACCTACTGTCAACCAGTCTCTGTGGGACCATTGAATGTATATTTAATGTATATACGTTTGATAGGTAGTCTGAAAACCCTGTTCAGAATGGCCCCTTATATTTCCAATTTTCTGAATAAATCTTCAAATGGGTTTTTCATGTCTGACGTGTGGGAAGGCCATTCCCTGATTAATAACTGATTTTTGGTACAGATAAATAGCTTCATTTATTAAAACTAGAATGCCAGCTCACCAGCTAAAGTGTCTTTTGAGGTACATTGTCTGCACAGTGTCAGAGATCTTAAGTACACGTGCCGGTGGGCAGGTGGGTCCGACCATCCTGTCCCGGTGCAGGCCAGCTAAAATCCAGCTGGAAGTTATCATAAATTTGAGCGTTTATTTTGTCGTGCTTTGATCATTGATCATAAGTTGTATGATAGAGATGGCTCATTATTACGAGTCTATTCATTCTACGTAGAAGAGTAAAATTTCCCCAAAGCCAAAAAAAACCTTCCCTTAAGAGAGGTTTCTAGAAGAATCCATTTTGAACATTCTAGTACATTCCCTTATGTATTTGGTTGCATCTATCCAACCTCCTAGAAAGAGGCTAGCTAGTAGTTAATAAAAATAAAAATAAAAATAAAAAGAGAGAGGGTGGTTATTTTTTTATAGCACGCTGATGCCTTTAGAAGAGTATGGGACTCTCATAAACTGATTAGGGGAAAGGACCCAGTAGTTGAGCATGTTCCAATTGTTGTGAGGGTTGTTGATACTTTTTGTTCCAAAAATTGAACAAATAAAACCTATTGTTTGAAACAAAAAATATCAATTTTTGTTAGGAAATGTACCAACAGTTGTTAGGAAATGTACCAATAGTTGTTAAGAAATGTACTAATATTGTAAAAAGTAACCAATTAGGTGATGCCACATCGGCTGCACAACTATTGGGGTCTCTAATGCACGCCTGTTGGTCTCACTTTTTTTTGGGGCTGTTTTGGACACCTTGGCAAAAAGCATGCTGATGTGGCATCATATTTGATGATGTGGCCCTGAAACCTTAGTTATAAGCAGGGGACTTGCCAAGTAAGCTGCTGTAAAAAAATCGGAGTGATTCGAAATTTCCAAGTAGGATTTTGAGAAGCGTGAAGTTAGGGTGCACGACTACTGGGTCCTTTCCCCTAATCAAGAGGTATCTTGATTGAAAATTATAGTTGCTTAATCGCTTTTTACTTTTCAGGTTGGGGGGGGGAGATTGAAGGGTTATTAATCAGTAAGTTAATTAGCCCGCATCAATAAGAACCAAAATCAAGGTTGGGTGGGGCTCGATAGTTCCTTGGTGGGTGGGAACTATAGTACAACTATAGAGGGGTGAGTGGGAGGAAATGGGGCATTGGTTCAAAAGCATAGGTGTTCTTCACGAAGCTAAAGGGAAATAAGGTTAACAACTATCTTTACTCAAGGTTGGGAGTAGACTCATCCCTACCACCAAGGGAGACCCCTACCTATTTAGTGGGCCCCATTATAGAGTAGGGCTTCTTATTTATCAATTGGTCTGAGTGCCTATTGATTTGATTCCTTGGTTCACCAATTCCCAAGAAACATTCATTGTACCATCTGTGGATCCTATACCAGATATTTTGTTTTATATTATTTTGGAACAATGGTTTAAATGTATAGTTCTAGAATAAATTTGGGTTCTTTTGGTATATTCATTAATCTAGGATTTAATCTAGAATCATTTTGTATCACATCACTTGCTTGAACAATTTTGTTTCATCCACCATAAAACTATTTGAACCCTAGACTAGACCACACTTGGGAACTTATCCTCGAGATAAAATCTCGGGCATGTTTTGTCCTCTTTCAAAAGTTCAAATTGTCTACACTGTAAGGTTGACACGACCATTACATGATGACATGTGTACTGAAAAGTTTGAATCGTGTATAAGACTTGTATTTAAAGAAATTGACATATTTAATCTTAATCGTCCAAAAACATTGTTTGACAATTAAGACAACAAATATTTACATATGTCACTGGTACAAGTACATGTTACAATGGTCAACTACTTTATTGGCATTAGCTTACAAGTTCACTTTTACATAATATTATTCACTTTTAACTTAGTCACGTGGGTTGATTAAGTGTGAGGAAGTATGAAACTTTAACCCTTGTATAGGAAGCCCCATAGTATTCCTTAGCACCACCAAATATTCCTTATCATATATATATTTAGTCAAGTAGGTTATACGAGCGAAAAAGATCCAATTTTCCTCAGGATTAAATCACACAAATCTAGTCAGGGTCTTTGTCCTTAAATAAGATCCTTAAATTCCAGGTGTCTCAGCTCATTGATGTAGAATTCAACTCTAGATCTCAATTATAAATCACTTGTTATAACATTACTCAAAGTTCACATTGTGTCAATTTCAAGGTTCGCTACCCTAATCCACCATATTTCTATTTCATTAGCTTTCTTTGATCAACTAAATAGACTCATCTCATTATTATGTATAGGGTTTTATATTGATTATTATGTATAGGGTTTTATATTGTATTTTATTTATACGCTTTATACATATGGTATTTTTATCCCTACATTTTGGTGGACCCAACTCTCAAAGGCCAAATTGTGTCCACTCATTACTTTTTCTTTTATTCTTTTTTAATCTATTCGTATTTTTTACTTGAACCTTGTGCTTCCATGACTCTAGTTTAGAATTAGATTTTTTAAATTTTTTATATATGATTGTACACAATTTTCCTATTCTTTTGAGATCTAGTTACCTTTTGGGAATTTCTTTACCTCACTTAGGGTTGGGCCCTTTAGTTCATTACATATTATCAATTCCCTTTACATACTTCATTTCAAAATTTGTCATCATGGATTGTAATCAACCCTTGTCGTAGCCTCCATTACACATCCTAAGGATCTTAAGATGTTTTCACAAATTATTGTAACAAACCCCTTGGTCTTTGAAGAAATCATGTTTTCTAGAACTTATACCAACTTCTCCTTCTATGTGGCAATATTTTACTCCATTTATTCATGAAATTCATAATGGCTATAATTCATGTGTGGTGTATGATAGCAATGTATTAAAAAATAGTGATACTCTATCGTATTTGACTGGTCATGAGGTTAAGAAGATCTAATGATGATGATAGCACTCATGTAGCTCAATATAGACCTTCACCTATATCCATTAGTTATTGGTATGTTAATGATCTATTTAATGAGATCTATTTAATGAGTAGTAGTGATAGTTGTTTATATGATGGACATCCTTTATCCTCTTTTTCCCATGATGTGGTCAATGAAACCTTATTTCATAAAAAAATCATTATTAAAGTTTCTTATGCACATATTTTTTCAAACAATAATGCTTGACACATCAAATAGAATTTTTTACATGTTAAATAAATTTTGTTTTCATATTACAACTCATAATGCAGTGTATGTTTTATCAAACTAATATATTAAATATTAATCAAACAAACAAAATAACTTTTTACACTATAATACAAAATAAGAGACGTGTTGGTCAAGTTCCTACCAATAGTGTGATTGTTTGTGTTAGTGTGGAGATTTAATTAATGCTACTAAAGAATTGGGTTAAGACTGCAAAGAAGGATTTGCTTGCTAATTTGTTAAAAAAACTACTTTTTTCAAATAGCCTAAAGCTTAGGATATATATATATATATAGTTTTTAACTTTTGAGTATCAAAATCCCAAAAGACAATATACCAATAAAAGTATACAAATGTGAAAAAAAATTAGAGTACAAATATAACCAAAATAATTTAATATATTAAAATATATAATAGAAAAAATCATATGTAGATGGTGGATGATTTGAAATTAACAAAATAATTGCAAATTGTTAAATTGTACGTAGAAATAACTTTTAAATTTATTATTTTGTCACCATATCATATCTATAACACTATTCACCATCATTCAAAAAGTTAACAGGGTTACTTTAAGGACAAAAGTTAAAGTATTACAACTCTTTTATAAAAATTGAATGACAAATTAGTTTTGAAATCACCATTTTCGAAGAAAAAAAAAACAAATACAAAATATACAATAGAGTGAATATTGTGAAGAGAATAATTAAAATAATAAAATATTTTAATTTCTCCTTTAATTTTAAAATTATGAAACAAAAATATATTTAATATCTAAATATTTGAGTGAAAATCATTATTAATATCTAATATTTGAGTGAAAATTATGCAACCTTTCTCTCTTGCTGAATTACAAGAGGTGGTAGTTTTGATGGCTCATGACAAGTCTCTAGGCCCTGACGGTTTCACCATACTATTCTTTCAAAAGTGTTGGGATGTTTTAAGCTTTGATCTTTTAATGGCTCTAGAGGAGTCAAGACGAAAAGCTTTTATTCTCAAGAACTTCAATTTAATCCATCTTGCTCTTATCCCCAAATCCAATAACCCTCAATCTTTTGTAGATTTTAGGCCAATCTCCTTGTGTAATATAGTATACAAGATTTTCACAAAAGCTATCTATCTCAGGTTAAAATCCTTGATACCTAAAGTAATATCTCTTCAACAAGGAAGTTTTGTTCCTGGTAGGGAAACATCGAAAGGTACACTTGTGGCCCATGAAGTTTTGCAGTCAATTAACTCTTCACAGTCCCATGCTTTCATAGCTAAATTAGACATGTTGAAAGCATATGGTAAAGTATGTTGGTCCTTTCTTTTGAGAGTGCTTAAAAAGTTTGGCTTTTCGAATAAGTGGTGCAAATGGATCAAAAATTGCCTCTCTGGGGCACAATTTTCAGTTGTTGTTAATGGTAATCCTTCTGGTTTTTTTCGAGCCACTCAAGGAGTTCGACAAGGTGACCCACTCTCACCTTTTCTCTTCATTATCATGGCAGAAGCTTTTAGCAGATTGGTCAATAAGCAGTTGAGTATGGGTCTTTGGAAGGTGGTATGCATCCCTAATACCTCAATTTCTATCACTCACACTTTATTTGCAGATGATACACTTTTATTTGGTTGTTCCAATATTCAAGAAGCAAGGCATATTAAGAAAATGTTGGACATATATACTTCCGGATTTGGTCAGAAAATCAGTGCTCAGAAATCTAAATTATTCATATTCAATACTTTGAAAATGGCGTCTAACAACATTATCCAGACATTGGGATTTCCAATGGATTCTCTTCCATCATCGTACTTGGGTATCCCTTTCTTTATGGGAGCAGGGAAACCTTCTTTTTGGAACTCTATGATAGATGGATTAAAAAGAAGAATTTTTGTGTGGAAAGCTAGATGGTTATCTCTGTTAGGCAGAATCCTTCTTGTCAAAACTGTTTTGGCTACAATTCCAAACTATTACATTTCAGTCCTTCAAGCCCCAAAATATATTGTTTCTCATATTAAGAAAATTATTCAAAATTTTATTTGGAAAGGTAATCTTTCAGAAGATAAAAAGATCCCGCTTGTGTCTCTCAACAAAATGACTCCAAGAAAATCTATGGGCGGGGTTGGTCTGCACGATCTTTCAAAAAGGAATGGCCTTTGGGGGAAAGTTGGTTTGGAGTATTTATGAAAAACCACATGCTCTGTGGTGTCAAATTATGTGAGCAAAGTATTTAGATACTCCTACCCCATCACGTATATTTACTATCCTTGATCCTCCATCAGGGTCTGTAATTTGGAACTTCATGATGAATTCTAGGAATGTGATTACTAGATATTTATCGTGGCAAGTACATAATGGTAAAGATGTCAATTTTTGGCATGATTCGTGGAGTAGTCTCCCCCCTCTTAATCTTGAGGAATCCCTAGTAGATGTGATCCCTATATTTATTGATCAATGGGGTTCTCACCTTTATGATTACATAGATGATCTTGAGAAGCCTTCCAATCATGTCATTTGGAAGAAGCCAACTCTACTCCCAATCTCCCCGAGTCAAAAGGTAAAATTTTCTTTGATTCTCAAGAATCGCATTATTTTTATCTCTAATGGTTTGGATAAATTGATATGGTGCCCTGCGAAGAATGGAAAGTACTCTATCAAGGAAGGGTATAAGGCAATTCATCAGATGACTATTCAGTCCTATTCACAAAGAGCTTATAATTTCTGTTGGAACAACAATGTTCTTCGCAAGGCAGGGATGATTGCTTGGCTTGTTCTACATAAGAGAATACTCACCAATGAGAGACTTGATAAATTGAATATTGCACATCCATTTGCTTGTGTACTTTGTGGTAAACACAGTGAAACGTTAGATCATCTCCTCCTCCAATGTGATTTTTCTCATTATTGTTGGATGTTTGTGCTTGATAAGCTTTCCTTTAGCATCCCTCTTCCAAATAATGTATGGGATTTGTTCTAGTCATGGCCAGTTTTATACTCATCCTCTCTTTTTGCATGCATTTGGAAAGTGATCCCATCCACAATAGTATGGTCACTTTGGTGGGAAAGAAATAAGCGTATTTTTAGAAAGAAAACATCTCCTCTTTCTGATGTTTTCAATTATATTGAAAAAACAGTATCAGAACTGGTTAATGCTCATATCTCAAATCAGTTCAATTCAAATAGGGAATTTACTTCTTGGGATGGTCATGTTATTAATTGCTAGAAGGGCATTTCTATTCTTGTATCACCTTGTCTTCCGAGAGTGAGAACTAGTAAAATTGATAGAAATGAAGTGAAATGGTGTCCTCCGGATTCAATGCATTTCAAATTAAATTTTGATGGATCCTCTAAAGGGAACTCGGGTGATGCAGGGATAGGAATATGCTTAAGGGATCACACAAGGTGTGTTTTTGCTTTGAAATCTGCTTCTATTCCACCAGGTACTAACAACTTTGCAGAGGCATATGCTTTACTTGAAGGCATTCTACTAGTAAAAAAACTGAACATCTCTTATATTCACATTGAAGGCGATTCAACTATTATTATTAACACTTGCATAAAGATAAATATTGATAATTGGCAGATAAGATATTTACTTGAACAAGCAGGGATACTTATCGATACATTTGTAAACTTTACCATTTCACATGTGTATAGAGAAGGGAACCGGGTTGCAGATCATTTGGCAAATATGGGAAGTTCCAAGGTGGAACTTAATATGATGGGTCCGAATTGTGATCTCGACTCTTATCCAATTCTCAAGGGAAAAAATTTGGAGGACATGGGTACAGGATAATATTACACATGGCTATGCAGTGGTTTTTCTTCATAATGATAAAAATTGGTATGTATGGTATTATAAGTGCAGGGTCCCGTGGTTCTGCTGTATCTATATGATGTGAATGGATGTCGATTTGAGCATCTAAGAAGCATGTTGGATAGCAAGTTGAATAAATGCATAAGTGAGACAGATTGTGGACTTCTATGTAAATATGTACAACTTTTGTGATGTTTTGATTCGGACTTCACCTTGTTCAACATATTCCAGAAAGCATTCGATACTTGGGGATGATTTGTGGCACTCTGTATTCTGGACATTATAAGATATATTATATTTTTTTGGCATACTAGAGATTTAAGTTTCACAACCTTTCTATGTATTGTAGAGCAAGGATCAGAGTTTTTCTTACTGGTTCTTTTCTCCGGGAGCTCTTTGAATCAACTTTTGTAAAAGAAATATATAAATAAATAAAATATATTAAGTAGCATTGCCACCTTTTTCCAAAAAAAAAAAAAAAGAGTATAATATTATAATTTTGATCATATATATATATATATATATATATATATATATATATATATATATCATTTATTCTCTTAGCCTTTTTTGCGTAGTATTTATTAGGTATTAGTTAATGTATAGGTAATATTATTGTTTACTACAAATAAATGACCAAAACCATGTCACTTTTTGATAAAAGAAATGACCAACACAAATTACTGAAGATTGGGACAATGTCCTTGGTCCAGTTGGGCTTCATAAGCTAGCTCCCTAGCTTTAGGGTTCATTTAATTTTAATGTGTTTTTTGTTCTCTTTGGCTCTCTGGACTTATGGGGTGCTCCCCCTGTTGCTTTATTTCTAGTCTGATGTTAAACTCTCTTTGTTTTTTATTTTGTTGTTAATCTACTACTGATAGCCTTTGGGCTATGTTAAGGGTAAGCGCCCTCGTAACGTTGTTTTTATAATCAAAAGCTTTTTAACTTCAAGTACCTAAAAGTGATATATATGTTTGAATTTAAATGTGGTATAAACTAATGAAATTATTTTTAGTATAATAATTTCATTCTAAAATTATTTTGACATAGTTTTTTTAATATAATTGACATTATAATTGAAGTGTTAAAAAAATTCCAAAATTGAACAATAATAGACCTCTACTTTCTAAGATAATAAATTTAATATTTTTCTTGGATTTTTTTCGACATAACTAACTTGAATATGAAAGTCAAGTTTATATAAGATGTAACAATTTTGATAAATAATGTGTTGAAGTTTAACATTGAATTGAAAATAATTCGCTCTACAACTTTCCCGCTCTGCCAAGGTTTTTGAATTTTGAATTCCCTGCGATCATGGAGCCTATGGAAGGTGGGGACCAACTCCCCCCGCCTACTGATCCTCCACTAGACTCTATCCCAATAGTGATAGTTTATGTCACCAAATTTCCTACTGTTAACTCCCTTAGGGAGAACCCGAATGCACTTTCCAAGGAGAAGAACTCCTTGTCTTCTCCACCCACAAAAGAGGTGACTATAAACGGTTCTGAAACTATGGATTTGTCGAACAAGCCTAGGGGTCCTTCTAACAGGACTACTTCCAATTCCAAGGTATCTGATGAGATTGTTTCTAAGGTGCTTAATGAGACTATTTCCAATTTAGGGGAAACAAAGAAGGAACAACCTAAAGGTGGTGCATGTGACAAGGATTGGAAGATTGTGCTTCTGGGCAGTTCTCAAGAGGGGGTGGACCCCAGCTTTGTTCGAGAAAGAGTTCAAACTGAGGAAGGCACAACTATTGTTTTACCAGACACAGTAATGGACCGTATTATGCTCAACATGAATAATACTTTGGTGGGGAATTTTTTCTCTCTCCGATCCACTGTGGAGATGGTTTGAAAATGGGTTGCTACTAAATGGAAGCTTAAGGGCTATGTTTATGTTAGCGCCATGTCGGGGGACCTTTTCTTGTTTCAAATTTACGGTAGAGGAGGATGTCATCATGGTCCTTTATAGGTTCCAGACTTATGGTAAGAATAACCTTTCCCTCTGTAGATGGAAACTTGGTTTTGATCCATTGACCTCCACAAAATGGCCTCGATTTAGATTTGCCTTTCAAGATTTTTTTTGGAATATTCAGATGAATCTATCTTCAGATGAATTGGTAACACATTTGGACACTTCATTGCTATGGATGATGTCACAAGGACCAAGTCCAGACTGGTGTATGTATGGTTCTGCGTTCAAGCAACAGTTAGTAAGAACCTTCCTAATTTTATTACTCTTTAGTCTAAGTTGGGGAGTTGGACTCAGGCTATAGTCTATGAGAATGCTACTCTTTTATGTAAAAATGCTTTAAGTTTGGACACTTAATTTCAAACTATAAGGCTCCTGACTCCAAGCCTCTTAAGCTTAAGGAACCTATGGTCAATGATGACTCGTTATGTCAATGTGCTTCTGACACTATGGAGGATTGTGAGGATTATCCCTTCAAGGATAGTCTCAAAAATCTCCTTGACTCTCCTCTCAAACCAACCAACAATACTATTGATACTTTTGATTCTTTTGTTCCTGTGTCGATGATTGTTGAACCCTCTAGGAAGGCTCCTCAACCCCTTCCTAATTTTCTAGAGAAAGTGTTATGCCCTTCAGGCATGCTGATTAGTTCCCCCAGGAGAGAGATGACTCCTTTGGAAGAAGGAGAGATTTCCACCCACCCCTTCTCCTTAAGCAACTCAGTTGAGTTAGGCTCAACCCCTAATTCCAAGACTTTATGTGTGGAGAAGACACTATTTGAGGTGTCTGGGGAGGAGGTCCCCTCCACATCATTGAAAACCTTCTCTTCGCCAGGGGCTTCATCAAGCAACTACCTTCCTAGTAATGAAGGTTGGATCACATAGAGGCAAAAGACAACATACATGAAGACTGATATGGGGAATGACTTAAAATTGGGCCACCCACCATAGAGACTCTCACACTAAAAGGAAGCAACAAGGGAAGTCGCCAATGGTAGACAGAGGACCTTGGAGACATCGATCAAAGACAAAAAATGAAAATCCTTTCATGGAATATGCAGGGCCTCAACAACCCACAAAAGCACTACGCCCTTAAGAATTGTATTCTGGAAAATAAGATTGAATTTATTTTTCTTCAGGAGGTCAAAATGATTGACACCTCATTTGCTACCTGTGTAGGGGAAAAAGTGAGACTAAGCAAACAAGCCCTAATCCCACTCTTGTGTACACACTCATGGAATATGAAAGAACCTAGGGAGGTAATGTACGTCGACTACTTCTTGTGAGGAAGAGAGAGCCAAGGATTACCTCTTAGGGTTTTTATTCCTTTGTTGTAAAATGAGAGATAGGAGAGATGCGAAGTGTAGATTTGAATAATTTAACCTAGAATACAAATATACATAAGCAACCCTAATATGAAAATGCAAAGCTGAGAATAACTAATATACAACTAAAAAGTATAGATTAGAAGGAAAATTCAGAGGTGCACCTATGCCAAAAATGTGAACCAAAATCTCTGGGACAGGAGTGTTGCACCCCTGTCCAGATTCTGCAGACTGGAAGATGTACCTAACAGGTTGGAATCTGAGGGTTCTGAACTGTTGTCTTGTAAAATTATGCCTGAAAATGGGAGGACTAGGGCTCTACTCTCCTGTTATAGGGGTTTTTGTTGAGATCTTATCCCTGGAACTATCTTTGTATGCTCTGTCGGTCTTGAAATTCGCAGTGACGGTCGGATCCTGAATCTGCACCTATCGCTAGAAATAGGGTTTTGGGTGGCTATATGGGGTTTTGCCTTAGTTAAACCCCCGTTTTGGTGATTTCCACCTCAACAAATAGCCAATTTGTATAGTAAAATAGTGTGTGTGCAAGATCCTAAGATGAATGCAAACAATCTAGAGCAACCCTAAAGAGTAAACCTTAAATATTTGTAGTTGACAAAGTAAATGCCCTAAATCAATGATGAAAAGTGATCTAACATATGAATCTAAATAAAATTTATGTAATGAATCTTGTACAAAGACATGAAAACAACATGAAACCATACCCAACCCCAAGGACGGGGTACAAGCCAATCTTCAGTTGGTGATCCCCTATTGCTTTCCTATATCTTCAAAAGCCCCCAATTGATGAAAGAATGTTTGATGAATGCTTGATAGGTGTTATTGAATGTTATTATAGACTTCAAAAGATCTTCTCTTTCGCTACACAAAAGGTTCCTTGTAATCGCTCCAAAGGCTTTTTCCTAGATTCTCGTCTTCTTCTCCCCCTTCAAATGAAGAAAGAGAGCTCTTATGTATGAAACCCTAGATATTAATTTCATCTTTAGTCCTTCCTAGGATTTGAATTTCCCACCAATTTATTGGGGTTAAGCATTAAAATATCATAAAATTATGCTCCCAAAATTTTGAGAAAAATGTTGATGACCAGGTGCAAATTGCACCCGATCCAACCAACTTTTCACCAAATTTTCAAGGTTATTAGATATTATGATATTAGAGTGAATCCCAAAGTTACATCTGATTCTGAGATGTTTTGATATGTGAAATCGGGCCTTAAAGGTTGAAATATAACATAATTAGGGTTTATGATTAAATGATTTATTGAAGGAATATAATGAAAAGGGGCACGCTTAGGGTAAATGGCCCAACTTTATAATGTGTGTAGTGATGAAATATGAATTTAGATTTAATTAAATTAATTAATTAAATTCTTAAAGGAGATTAGAAATGCAGGATGCAAAACACACTAAGGCGAGTGCTAAACCAAGCATGGAATTGTACCACCCTAGTAAGGATGTACAATTTACAATGCTACACTACCATTGCTGACAAAATATTGCTTGGCTCTAAGTTCTTCATCAGTAACGCTACTGGAGCTTCGAGTAGTGTGGTCACTATGTGGGATTCTACACGAATTTCAAGTACCTTTGTTTCCTCCTCTCCCAACTTTCTCTTTGCCAATCTTTCTACACATTTTGGCACTTGGTTTCTTATTAATATCTATGCCTCCAACACTAGAATGGGTTGTCTTTCCCTTTGGGATGACATAACTTCCCTTCTTCAAAATGACCTTGATTCCCACTAGATGCTTGCTGGGGACTTCAACTCCCCTAGGTTTTCCCTTCGGAGAAACTTGGTGGACTCCAAGATTACCCAAACAGTATGATGGACTTGGAAAAAATCATCAATAAGAATGGACTTCTTGATGTGGAGCTTGTTGGGCAAAGATTTACTTGGTCCAACTACGGGAAGGGGGAGCATCTCATTCAAGTTAGAGTGGATAGATTCCTCATTTCGAGTAACTGAGATTTAGGCTTTAATGCCTCCTTAATTGCTTTACCTCACATAGTGTCTGATCATAATCCCATTCTTTTGTTTTGCCCTCCTCAACGTGTTAAGGGAAGCTACCCTTTTCGGTATGAAATCATGTGGGCCTCCCACCCTAAATTCAAAGATTGTGTAAAAAGTTGGTGGAACTCACCATTTGATGGTACACCTATGTATAGGGTCTCTTAGAATTTGGAGTTGATTCGTAGGAGTGTCAAGTGATGGAATAAAACCACCTTTGGAAATATTTTCCAACAGAAAAAGAAACTAAGAAGCAAGTTAACTTCAATTCAAGAAAGAATTGATCGAGTGGACCTTCAACAAGCTACCACAGGGAAGAGGAAACACTGAGGAGAAAATGGAAGAAAAATGCAGTAAGGGAGGAAACTTCTAGAAATAGAAATTTAGAGTCCAATGGTTGCGTGAGGGCGACATAAAATCTTCTTTATTCCACCATTCAACAAGTATACATAGGAGAAGGAACCTCATTTCTTGTCTAGAAGAATGACCAAAATCAAGAAATCAAAGATGACAAGGCTCTTGGGAAATTGGCCTCGAGATTTTTCTCTAAACTATTTGAAGAAGAAAATGGGCCAAGGGACCCCCTCTTGGTAGACTCCCTACTTCAATGCCTCCCAACCCCTCTCATAGAGGAAGATAATGATATTTTAATGGAATCAATCATTGAGATAGAAGTTAGGGATGCAGTTTTCTTGATGGGTGCTTTCAAGGCTCTTGGCTCAGATGGCTTTCCCTCGACCTTCTTCCAAGATTTCTAGGATATTGTGGGACCTGATATTGTTTTGGCCACCAAGGACTTCTTTAGATCAGGCAAGTTGCTAAGGAAGTTAACTAACACTTTTATCGCTTTAATTCCCAAAACATAGGAACCTACCCTCCTTAAGGATTTTAGACCCATTAGTCTCTGGAACACAAAGTATAAAATCTTCTCTAAGGTTATGGTTAATAGAATCAAACCATTCTTGGGTAATATTATAAGCTCTTACTAAAAAGGTTTCGTTCTAGTAAGGTAAATTTTGGATGTGACCATTGTCACTCATGAAGTTATTCACTCAATGGATAAAAGTCACTAGCCTGGTATGGTGTTGAAGGTGGATATCTCAAAGGCCTATGATAGAGTTAAGTGGGTTTTTTTTATATAAGGTCCTTGGAAGGCTTGGGGTTGGTGATGGGTTGTTAAATCTCATCAGGGAATTCATTTCCACGGTTAGATACTTTATCTTGTTGAACAGGATACCTAGAGAGCCCTTTGAGGCTTCTAGAGGAATTCGACAAGGAGACCCCCCGTCTCCCTACCTCTTTATTATTTTGGTCGAAGTCTTAAGTAGAAACTTTAGTTACCTCATCAGCAAGGGAACTCTTATGGAGATTGAATTGGCTTCCTTAATCCCCCCATGGTCTAGCAATAATTTGTCAATGATACCTTCCTATTTGGGGTTGCTTTAGTGGTTGAGGCAAGGGAATGAAAATATTTCCTCAGTTCCTATGTTGACACCTTTGGTCAGCATATCAACAATGACAAAAGTAACATTTATTTTTTCACATTGCTGAAAGACTCCAAACTAAGATCAAGACTATTCTAGGGTAATAGATTGCGTCCCTCCCAAGAACATATGTTGGACTACCTCTAACTATGAAGGAAGTTTCTAACTCCTTTTGGGTCTCTATTTGTAGCGTCCTAAAATTGTGACACTTACAATTTCGACTGCATTTGGGTCTTCACGATGGCGATGCAACACGGAACCTGAATGGAGACCTCGAAACTTGCTTATGACACCAAAAACTGCATTTTTCAGCACCCTGGCTTGACCCTCCTTGCACCCTGCTGTCCCGGGAGGTGGGACCATGGCACCCAGCGCCCTGGTCCTTCAAGACTAGGGCGCCCAGTGCCCTGGTCCCCCAGGACCATGGCACCCAGCGCCCTGGTCCCTGGCCCTATTTTGGGCCCGGTCTCTTTTGGGGCTTCGGGTCTTTAAGTTTGCAAGTTGGAAAATAATATTTCCTGGTCGGCCTAAGGTCGGGAAAATCAGTCTTTCAACCCTAATTGACAAGTATATAAACTACATTTTCTCTCCCATTTGGAGGAGGAAGGACATATGTGTACAAGATGCGGAAACGATATTCAAACATTCAAGCATTCAAGCATTCAAGCATTCCTTCAAGCAATTGATCATTCTAAATCTCCATTCAAGGCTAAGTGTTGCATTCAAGACAAGGATTCAACCATTGAAGAGGAGATCACTTACAACATACAACATACAACAACATTTACACCTTCGCATGTAAGAATACAAACATTCTTACAACAAGGTATCAGTACTTGTTTACATTACAAACATTTACATTTACAGCATTCTCATTTCTTGGTTAATTCCAAAACCGGGGTTTGACCTAAAGGCAAACCCCTCATCCCTAACCCCCCAATCGTCCTCTCTTTTCTATGTGTAGGTTGCAGGTACGCGGCTGTAATTGAAGATCTGGAATCCTTGTGCAGAGACAAACAGATCCACCTTCGTTTCGCGGATTTTTCGGAGGACCGTGTGCACGTCGGGCGCCATCGTCCCGTCAACTTTCGCTCAAATTTGCAGAACAGCACCGTCTCGACATTTTACTGCTAATTCCAGGTCTGCAGCTTCATCCTATATTCCTATCTCTATTTATAAGTGAATCTTTCTCACTTTTCATGCATTCCTAGCTTAATCTTTCTATCCACATTTCTTTACAAAAGAGGGTATCCTTGCTATCACAACCCTTGAAACTCATATAGAATCCGATCTTGCATTACGTGGGATTGGATATTGTGGGTTTCAACCCCTCTTTTGAATGTAAAGTCTCTCCTAAGTGAAAACCATCAACCCTAGTGACTCTCCCTTCTCTCTCCTTGGAGTTGGGGAGGGGAGAACAACTAGGGTTCGATTTTTCCGCTTTACATTTTGGTGAACCTGACGTGAACATCCTCATTCTGATTATTCATGGTTAGATCTGAAAATTTTGCTTCCCTAATTACATTTCCATGTTTGATCTTTTGCAAATTTTAGAGGCTAATTGCATAAAAACCCTAAAATTTTCTTTTAAGTAATTAAACTTGTGAAATGTTTAATTGTTAATGCTTGTTTCAGATCTACCCTTCTATTGCAAATTGTCAATTCATATTTGTGCTTCAATTCTGAAAATTAAGTGGTTAAATGTCAAAACCCTAATTTTTAAGACCTTCTTGATTCAACCTTTGACTGGTAATTTCACTAATCAAAACACCTCCAAATCGGCTGTAACTTTGGATTCCGCAATAAAATCACAATATCTTTCATCCTTGAAAATTTGGAAAAAAGTTGCGAGGACCGTGTGCACCCCGAGCGCCATCGTCCCCGACATTTTTTCTGAAATTTCGGGAGCTAGATCTTACTGTATTTTTTTGCTAAAATCTAGAATTTTGGCTGATTTTATCAATTTTAACACCTTCAAAATTAAAGTCAAAGTTGGTCTAGCGATTGCTTGGATTGAGGCTTCTAATCATTCAAAAATTGTTGAAATTAAAATTTGTATCAAAATTGTGTTTCTTACTGTCCTAAATCTGAAAAATGTGTTAGCATTCATTCGAAATTTCAGTGTGTTATTCAAATTTTTGCAGTTTGTGACTTTTGAAATTAAGGGTTTAACTGCAACAACCTTGATTTCCACTTTCAAATTCAAATTTTGCATGAAATCGAGTCAACTTTTAAATTTCAAAACTTGCATTGCTTTCAACATTCCCTCTAAAATTATAAAATTCAAAATTTCAGTTTCCCTCTCTTTTTCAAAATTCAAATTTTACATTTTTCAACAATCTTGGTAGGGTTCAATTTTGAGATTGCAACTTTAATTTGGCCTATCTACAGATCGTAAAATCACTCAATTTTTTCAAATTAGCTTTAAAATCATCATAACTTTCATCCTTGAAAAATTTCGAAAAAAGTTGCGAGGACCGTGTGCACTCTGTTCGCCACGGTCCCGGACATTTTTTCCGAAATTTCGGGAGATTGTCCTGATTGCATTTAACAGCTTAAATCTAGGAGATTGGCTGATTTTATTGAAATTTGCTACCTCTAAAATTCAAAATCTTCTCTCTTTCTTTAGTGCATGAGTTTTACAACAATAAGCCCTACTTACACTATTCCCGTTAGACGAAGCCTTAGAATTAAGTCTTTCCAAGGTGTAATTACCAAGGAGATGGAACCTAATTTGAATGGCCTTTTTAATGAGGACATGGGTAATTCCTCTAATCCTCTTAATGATGAAGAAGCTCTCCATGAGGTTTCTGTAGAACAACTTTCAAAATTGGATAACCAATTTGATGATTTTCGACAATGGATGTCTCAAGAATACCCCAATAGTCAATCTCTTCCTTTAATTGAGGGTCTAAAACGTATGCTTCAAAGTGATAAGAATGGAATTGATATTTTGCGTGGTATTGCACACATTGTGGATTCAAATGTGATGCCTATGAAGAGTTGTGCTGAAACTTTGGGTTATACACAACCTCCTACTCAAGACAATCATTCTATCCCTTTGACAACTCCTATTGCTAGTGTACCTACTTTTACATCAAACATAATGACTACTTCAATACAAGACATTCCTCCTATGATCACTAGTCATGGGGGCAATCCTTCTTCTTCAATCAACCCTCTTCCTTCATTCAATCCAACTTCTTCATTCATTGCTTCAATGAGTGTTCCTATTATATCTCCACAAATGAACATGACGCAAGGGGGCAATTCATTTAACCCTTCCATTCCTCCTTGTAGTGTTCCTCCTTTCCAATCATCTCCTATGACTAACTATCATAGTGTCCCACCACCTTACTCTCTACCTTCTTTCAATAACATAACACCTCCATCACAATCTAACACGTCTAATATGAACTCTTCGACTGAAGCGACCATTAACAATCTTGCACAAACTGTCTCTTCTTTACAGCAACAAATTGCCTCTATGAATCAATCTAAGTTTAGTGTGCCCACATTTGATGTTGCGAGCCCACTTTCTCTTGACATTGTTCGAGCTATCCCCCCTAAACATGTTGAAATTCCGCATTTGGAGCTTTATAATGGTAAGGGTGATCCTCTAACACATGTTAAGACCTTTCAAACAATATGTACTGATTTTGCTTATGACCAAAGGTTGCTTGCAAAACTGTTTACTAGAACATTAAGAGATAAAGCCCTACAATGGTATTGCTCGTTGCCTTCTTATTCTATTTCTTCTTTCGAACAACTTGCAAATGATTTTATTCAACAATTTCAAAACAATATAAGTCCTAAAGTTACTTTGATTGATTTAATGCATTGTAAACAAGGTGTTAAAGAAAAAGTGACTGATTTCATTGGTAGATATAAGCATTTGTATGCTCAAATTTCTTTTCCAGTGCCTGACAATGACATTCAAAGAATCTTTATTTCTAATTTACAAAAAGACATTAGAGAAAAACTCCTGTTTTCTGAGTTTACTTCTTTCCAACAGTTGTGCGCAACTCTTCACAATTATCAACTGATTGTGAGTCAAATGGAACAAGCAAATCCTATGGCTCCGAGTGATAAGGGTGATAGTAGTCAACAACCATTTGGGAAGTTTAAACCGAATAGAGAGTCCATTAAATTCAATGAAAACATCATCAACAACAATGTGAATGCGGCATCAGGTGTGCCTCCTATTTCTAAGTTTTTCAAGAAAGAAAGAAAGTTCACTCCTTTGAATGAATCATTGCATAGTATTATGAATAAGTTATTGGAACAAAATGTGCTTACTCTCCCTCCTATAAGGCAAATAGATCCTGCAAAGATTAACTCACCCTATTTTGATAACAAATCTTTTTGTTAATTTCATCGTCATCCTGGGCATGATACTGAAAAATGTTTTGCTTTAAAGGGTAAAATTCAAGATTTGATTGATAATAATACTATCTCTGTTTCTGGAGTGAATGATAAAGGCAATACATCTGTAGCTCCTCCTAACCAAAATCTTTAGATTTTTACTGATCCATTACCTTCTCATACCTCTAATGCGATTGATACTAATGATTCCTCTGTCTCACCTGATGATCTTGTGTCCATGACTCCGAATGTGATTAACTTTGTAGAGCAGCAGAAAATCCCTAAAGAACCTTCCATCACCTTTGATTCCAGTGAAACTATCAGGGCACCTGATGGTCCTTTATATATAGTTGCAAAAGTCAAGAATACACCTTGCCGTGGAGTGCTTATTGATCCTTCTTGTATGGTTAATATCATTACTGAAGAATTTCTTTTTACTTTGCAATTGAATCAAGTGATCTATGATGAAACAAATGTGATTGTGAAACTATTTGATGCATTTCCTTCTCCTGCAATTGGTTCCATTACATTACCTATTGAGGTCCATAACAAATTCCTTGATGTGGACTTTGCTATTATTCCATCATCCGAACAATTTCGTGTGAAGCTAGGCTATCCTTGGCTATCTTCCATGAAAGCTATTGCTTCTCCTATTCACAAGTGTTTGAAATTTCCCCATAATGGTGAAGTTGTTACTGTCAATCATAGTCTCTTTAAACCAGCTGAAAGAATTCCTAGCGTTCCTATTGATTACTTTTGGCCTAAACAATTCCAATCTCTTCCTCCGCGAAGTGATCATCTTTTCAAATCTTATCAAAAGTGGAAAAAAGATATGATTCTATCTCTAAGTGAACCTAGAACACCCAAACTTGATATTCCTATCATTCTTGAGAAGGAAGTTCTTCCTTTGAAAGATAAAACTAATGTCTTTCCTCAAGAAGATTCCCAACCCATTCCTATGGATGTGACTATGCCTATATCTAATAAACTTCCTAAAAGTAGACCTATACCTCCTCGTCATGATGGACTTGGTCTCCTTCCTAAACCAAATATTCCTCCCTTATATGGAGCAGTTCCTCCTCCTTCCACTTATGGAGAGAAGAGACCTTCCTCTTCTCCTATTATTCAACCTAAGAGACCACAACCTAAACACCCAAGTGATAAGGATGAGAACATTCCTCCTCCTCAATCTTCTCAACTTCCTACTAAGACTAGATGAAATCGTTCTGCACGTGAACGCCGACGAAAGCGTCGTCTTAGAGCTCAGGCAGCTGCTTCTCAAACTTTGCAATCCCCAAAAACACCTTCAACAAGCATTATTCCATCTTCTCCAAAATCTCCTAAACATAAGATGCATGATGGTCTTGATCCTGTGCGAGTTAAAGACCCTATTTTTATAAATCTTGATGATGATATAGATGAAAATGTTACTTCTCTTGCTTCTGATAGTGAATATGAACTTGTTGATGTTGATAACCATCTATCTAACAAATTTTCTAAAGCACTTATCCTAGCTCCTAGACAAGAACACCGTGGCTTGGGGTATGAACATAGCCCTTGTTTGGATCTTGTGATAGCTCCATCTGTTGTGTTGGATGTTCCTTCTCTAGCATGTTTCCTACCTTCCTGAAATATTGATCAGCAAGATCGGGGGGTAGATGACATGCTAGACTAGTTCATTAGCATAGCAGATTCTCTCCTCCTCTCTTTTGTTACTTCTTCTATGTGTTATTCTCATTCTTCTATTTGTTGTCCTTAATGTTGTCTACTTGAGGACGATGCAAAACATTGAGATCTCTTTTGGTCTCTCTCATGTTGACTCAAAAGACACATGTGTTCCCTTCTTCTAGGTGACCTTCCTTGATTGGGGAATGAAGAACAATTATGCATACATACATATGATATACATGAATTATCATACAACATACTGACCCCAAGGAAAGTGAAGTCACCTTGTGCTTTGTGTTTTGTGTCTATTATCCTTGGGCTTATCTCACACTTGGGGGCTAAATCCTTGTAATAACGTGCTCCTTTCTCATCTCTTATATGTATCACTACCTTAAAGCAATCACCCCCGGTGAGGCGAGTGTGATCGCTTTAACGTAGGGGGGCATACATCCCGTCCATATCTTTTCAAGATACTTAAAAATTTCTTGACAAATTTAGCTTTGCCTTGAAAATTTTTGATATCTTTCTTGCATGACTCATAGTGAGGGAACCTTACTACTGACAGTCATGGTTCTCCCTCGTGATCTTCCCTTTTACTTTGTCAATCGAAGTCGTAAGATCCTTAGTCCACTGGGGGCTTGGTGTATCTTGCCTCCTTGACGTGGTGAAAGTTTTTCAATGTTGTTTCCTTGTACTTTACAGGAAGTATTGGCGTACGCTTATACTCCCGCTAAAGTGGGGGCTAAATGTAGCATCCTAAAATTGTGACACTTGCAATTTCGACTGCATTTGGGTCTTCACGATGGTGATGCAACACGGAACCTGAATGGAGACCTCGAAACTTGCTTATGACACCAAAAACTGCATTTTTCAGCACCCTGGCCTGACTCTCCTTGCACCCTGCTGTCCCGGGAGGTGGGACCATGGCGCCCTGGTCCTTCAGGACTAGGGCGCCCAGCGCCCTAGTCCCCCAGGACCATGGCACCCAGCGCCCTGGTCCCTGGTCCCCCAGGACCATGGCGCCCAACGCCCTGGTCCCTGGCCCTATTTTGGGCCCGGTCTCTTTTGGGGCTTCGGGTCTTTAAGTTTGCAAGTTGGAAAATAATATTTCCTGGTCGGCCTAAGGTCGGGAAAATCAGTCTTTCAACCCTAATTGACAAGTATATAAACTACATTTTCTCTCCCATTTGGAGGAGGAAGGACATATGTGTACAAGACGCGGAAACGATATTCAAACATTCAAGCATTCAAGCATTCAAGCATTCCTTCAAGCAATTGATCATTCTAAATCTCCATTCAAGGCTAAGTGTTGCATTCAAGACAAGGATTCAACCATTGAAGAGGAGATCACTTACAACATACAACATACAACAACATTTACACCTTCGCATGTAAGAATACAAACATTCTTACAACAAGGTATCAGTACTTGTTTACATTACAAACATTTACATTTACAACATTCTCATTTATTGGTTAATTCCAAAACCGGGGTTTGACCTAAAGGCAAACCCCTCATCCCTAACCCCCCAATCGTCCTCTCTTTTCTATGTGTAGGTTGCAGGTACGCGGCTGTAATTGAAGATCTGGAATCCTTGTGCAAAGACGAACAGATCCACCTTCGTTTCGCGGATTTTTCGGAGGACCGTGTGCACGCCGGGCACCATCGTCCCGTCAACTTTCGCTCAAATTTGCAGAACAACACCGTCTTGACATTTTACTGCTAATTCCAGGTCCGCAGCTTCATCCTATATTCCTATCTCTGTTTATAAGTGAATCTTTCTCACTTTTCATGCATTCCTAGCTTAATCTTTCTATCCACATTTCTTTACAAAAGAGGGTATCCTTGCTATCACAACCCTTGAAACTCATATAGAATCCGATCTTGCATTACGTGGGATTGGATCTTGTGGGTTTCAACCCCTCTTTTGAATGTAAAGTCTCTCCTAAGTGAAAACCATCAACCCTAGTGACTCTCCCTTCTCTCTCCTTGGAGTTGGGGAGGGGAGAACAACTAGGGTTCAATTTTTCCGGTTTACACTATTCTTGAGAGAATGCAAAAGAAAATGGTTGGATGAAAGGGAAGACTTCTAAGTAGCGCAAGGAAAAATTAGCTCCTGGCTTCCTCCCTCCAGGGGATCTCGGTATACTTCCTTTGTCTTTTTAAAATCTCAACCTCAATGGCTGAGAAAATATAAAAATTCTAAAGGACCTTCCTTTGGGTAGGCCTGGAAGAAAAGAGGAGGATTGCCCTTATTGGTTGGGATAAAGTTTGTGTCCCAAAATGTTATGTTGGCCTAGTGATTAGGAGAATTGCTCATTTTAACAAGGCTCTTATGACCAAAACTGCCTAGATGTTCGACTGTCAGGACACTGAATGGGGCCACATTATGCATGGTAAATACCTCGCCCATGATAGCTTCTACAAGTTCCTAGGGGTGGAAGGGGTTTCTAGGGGAACCAAAATCCAGAATAATATCCTCAAATGTAGAGACATTATTAATTAGGGTATGAGGTGGCTCATTGGCAATGGGAGAAATATTTAATTATGGGAAGATTGTTGGTTGGGAGACAAACCCTTGGTTTCCTCCCCTTCCCTTAGAGGGATCTATTGCTCCACCACAGAGTTCTTTGGCTTGAATTTTTGGGACTTCTGTTGGAGTACAAAGAACACTAAGAGGGGGGAGGGGGTGAATTAGTGAACCTAATAAAGCCAAATATTTTATACCACTTAACAATTTAATTTATTTGATTTGCTTGTATAACAATATGAAGCAAATATCTGAAGTGAAATAGTAGTAAATGAATCACACAATCACATAAATTAACATAGGAAATTTCATGAGTGGAAAACAATTTAAGGGAAGAAAAATCAATCGAAAATGCCTCACTGGCTTAATCTGAAACTTTTCTGTTTACAATGCCTCACTGGTTGATTGGTATGCCTCACTGATATTACTATCTCACTGATAGATTTAAAATGTCTCACTAACTATTTATCACAATTTTCAACAACTGTTATGAATCAATATATAGAGTATTATCTCTGTTTATTTTCATAACATCTTCTGAACTTACATCACTTGAGTTTCAAAAGCATTAGTTCACATACAATATATCATTGTGGATATTTAAAATATACATAATGACATATAATATAATGAATCAACTTTACAATGTATTGCAAGTTTTTTCACAAAACTTACTCAATGATTTACAACTCATAAATTGAGCAATATTGCCTTTTACAAAACTGAGAACAATGATTCTATATAGAGCATAAAAAGATTTTTCTTTCTGATCAACAACAACTTCTAAATGTCTTCAACATAACATAAATAATGCACATTATCTCTGAACTGAAAAAGAATTGTTTCCTTCATAACTGCTTTGCATTTGTTTAACAAATAACTGAATAGCAAGTATATTGCAGTTATATTCATTGTACCCACGCCAGGATTAAACATAGACAACACAGTGTAACTATTTTGTTTGTTTCAAAAACTCTGAAACAAGGTTACACAACCAAAGCAAACTGGGGTTCGAAACCTATAGACCACATTTATACATAACCCAAACAATAACACTTGTTTATCATAGATGTCTAAAACCCAACAAGGGTTACAATAAAACCAACCCTTAACAAAGACTGTTAACAAAATAATTTTAACAATAGAGCCAAACAAGGGTTACTTTTATCAAAACTGAATATATCTTAATTTGCATACAATGCCAATTACACTAATCCACACAAAAGTAAGACTGTATTAACAATAGTAATGAAATACAAAACTAGGATTACAAAACCCTTGAGCATCTTTAACTTGATAAACAAGAATTACACCAGAATGGAGATCATTAACAAAAATAATGAAAATGAGACACAATTTAGGCCTATAATTACAAATCGCAACTGGTAAAACATTTAACCCAAACCCTTCTTTACAAAAAAAAAGTAAAATAAGTATAAAGAAGTGTGTACACCTGTTCTTTGTTTTTTTTTCATTTGAAAACTTCAAACTTTTTCAATACCACATCACTGCCCTTGATTGTTGCTAACCGTTCATAGTCTCAGCATCATTTCAGCTAAAAAACTACCAGACTTTCCTTTGTTCTTAGCACATATCAATCTTGATGGCCGCTAGGGTTTGTGAACTTTACAATAAAAGTTTGTTATGCTCAAAACCCTACTCATTCATATGAATCAACATAATACCTTTTGATGGGAATTATTTCCCACTATCATTTCATTTGTCTAGGTTCATGGGGTACCCATGTACCAAATCAATAATCATACTTTTGATAATACTCGACCATCAAAATGAGTGTGTCGAGCACAATGATGTTGATAACTTTACAAAACATTCATAATGAGATATATCACATACAAGATGCTGACCAAAGATATGAACACACTAATCTCTTGACCATTTACAAAGACAAAAATCATAATTGTACCACTGATTTCCAAAGCCAACCAAGATTACAATAGACAAAGATATCCTTGTGAAAATGCGTATATACACCTTGTCATTGATAAAATATGTAGCTTATATGAAAATTATTAGTGACATAAATATTTCGTTGATAAGACATTAATTGCTTATGCAAAATGGAAATATACAAGTCATTAATATTAAGTGCCAAAGATATCATATGTAACCTGTTCACTATCAACTGCAAAAAGAATATGTGAAGGAGAGAACTGTTGCAAGACTATCTTATTGCTTTTGACATTAATGCCAACACATGCCAGAGGGGATAACAACTTCTTCTCTAGCAACTGCTGGAAGGGCATATATGCTTGTTGTCAGGACCAAGCCCATATTTTGTGTGATACCAGTGAACTACAAGCTTTGTTGAATATGATCAGACCACCCCTCTTCCCTAGAGAGGATAAATTATCTAGAAATGAAACTCAAGTGGGTTGTTTTCTATTAAATCTGCCTACTGTAGTCTTCTAAGGATCAAAAACTTGTCAAACTAGTGGAAGCAAATTCTCATGCTTGACAATCTCTCCAAGAGGGGGTTCCAGTTCCCTAAAAGATATTTCCTATGCAAATAGAATGTTGAAAACTCCTCACATCTCTTCTTGCATTGTGAATTTGCTAGAACTCTTTGGGGGTTGGTTTGTCAGAAATTCAAGCTCCACTAGTCTATAAATAAAAATTTGATTCAACGTGTGTTGGAATGGTAAGGCTCATCCCATAACCCCCTAATTTATCAACTGTAGAAACATATACCACCATATTTGATCTAGAATATTGGGAAAGAAAGGAATAATAGGATTTTTCGGGATACTATAGCTTTGGTTGAGTCTGTCTTTTGGGAATTTATTAAACTCTTGTTGGAGAACCTATATGTCACTTCTATTAAATTGCCTCCCAATCCCCCATCCCTTTTTGAATATGAAATTGTGCTCAAGTGGAACCTCCCACAGTCTTTTGCAGCCTTTGATAATTTCAAATGCATATACAAGTTTGTTTGGGAAAATGGTGTCTCAAACTTGCATTTACATGAGGTTACTATTTATAGTAATTTTTAGTTTCAACACGAAATGGTGTGAAATTCTCTCTGAATTTTTTGGTTGGTTAGATGAGCATGTCGGTAAATTTTCGTCGTAAGATCATAGCTAGTTTTGAAGATATTAATGTTTTTGTTTTTGGAGGGTACGATGAAAGGTTTAAAATTAATTTTGAGAACTTTAGAGGCTCTAAAATGCCCTGAAAAGTGGGCATAAATGACATCGGTTTATTAGGTGATAGATCACTTCACAAACTTTCTGGTCCTTCAAATAGTTCATCAATTAGACACATGGTTCACAAGTTATGGCCTCTAGAAGTTTGGACTCCTAAAATAGGAAATGTAAATTGCATCAAACATATAAATGAGTTGTAAAAGGGAGGAACACGTGTTGATGTGTGTTTTGACACATCATAGGGCATCTAGAATGAAGATAAGGTCAGCTCTACTTTATTGGGTGGTTTTAGCCCATGGTTTTGTAATACCATTTGATGGTTTCTTGTATTGCATCTCCTATATATGAGGTGTGTGAGATAGAGGTTGTATGTAAGAGTCTTATGGCTATTGAGTTACCTTTGAGTTTTTGATTAGTGGTACTCCTATGAAGATCTTTCTCTGCAAGTATATTGTAATTTTTTATTGATTGATGAATAATATATTGAGTTTCTTTTGGAGTGTGAGGTTTTTCTCTCGAAAGGGTTTTCCCCATGTAAATCACTGTGTTGTTGTGTTCTGGTATGCACGCTATTTTGTTTATTTCTGTTAAGTTTTTGTAACTACTATAGCAATCTATAAATTTTTTTGCATTACCCTCCTCTCAAGGTTAGTGTAGGAAGTTGTTTCGCTACTTAACTTTCTTACAAGTGGTATCAAAGCTTGATCACCTTTGGTTTCAGTTGTGAGTTGTTGAGTTTTTTGAACTAATCTAGATCTGAGTGGGAGCTTGTCCAAAAGATACTTTTTGATCTTGTTGCAGGAATTTTAAGATGACAGGTTCGTTGGAGAGAATAGAGGTGGAAAAATTTAATGGAAGTAATTTTGAGATGTGGAAGTTGAAGATGGAAGATCTGCTAATAGATCGAGATATGTGGGATGTTGTTGATCTGAATTTCTCAAGACCCTTAGATCCTACTGCAGCTGGTCAACATGATGTTATGGACCGTAAATCCAAGGGGGTCTAATTAGATTGTGCCTGGAAGACTCTGTTCTAATCAATTTCCATGAAGAGAACTTTGCAAAGAAGTTATGGACTAAGCTTGGTGAGATGTATCAAGCTGAATCTCTATTAAATCATATTTTCTTGAGGAAGAAATTGTATTCCTTGAAGTTGGAAGAAGGTGGACAAATTACAGACCACCTGGAAGCATTTATTATGTTGGTGGCCCAATTGGTATCTGTTGGTGTTAAGATGGACGAAGAGGAGAAATGATAGATCTTGCTTTGTTCTTTGCCTGATTTGTGGGATTCTCTTGTTATGGCTATCAATAGTACTTCAGTTGTTTTGACATTTGAAGATGTCGTGGGTGCCCTACTTGGTGAAGAGATGCAAAGGAAGGTATCCATCAGTTCAAAGGAAGCCCTAACTATTTTTGGAAGACCTAAGGAAAAAGGCAAGAAGAATGACAAGCACAACAAGTCCAAATCCAAAGGGATAACGAAATCTCCCGGAAAGTCCAAAGTCATTTGCTGGAATTGCGGTAATTTAGGTCACATCCATAAGGGCTGCAAGGAAGAAAATAAGAAGGAAGAGAAGAAGTTTGATTTTGATTCTTAGTCTAAGAAGGAAGATGGTGATGTATTCATTACATCTTTGGCTACTCATGTAGGTAATGATTCATGGTTAATTGACTCAAGTGCATCTTTTCATATGACTTCCAATAAAGATTGGTTTTATGAATATGAAGAATTTAATGGAAGCAAGGTGTACTTAGGTGATGAATCACATTTAGAAATTGTTGGTTGAGGTAATATTAGGATCATGTTTCCTAATGGTAGAATAAAAAGGATTAGTAGTGTGTTGCATATCCTTGGATTAAAATAAAATTTATTAAATGTGAGAAAATTGATAGATGCGGATGTGCAGGTAGTCTTTTCAAATGTAGGATGTAATATGATTAAGGATGATATGGTGATTGCTTGAAGTGTCAGGTTCAACACTTTGTATAAGATAGAGGCATACATTGTTGAGTGTAATAACACTTTTGTAAAAAGTAAATATGTGGATACTTCATTGGAAGATTTGAGGGTTTCAGCTTCAGTGGATGGACATGGATTTTGGGTACCTAAGGGTGCTCTTTCTTCTGAAGAAAGTTACCTACAAAGAAGACTATATTATGGCACCAACAATTTGGCCACATTGGAAAAAGGGTCTGAGGACCTTGAAAAATAAAAACCTTGTTGAAGGTTTGAATGATTGTAATCTTGACTTTGATTTCTGTGAGCACTGGATTTATGGAAAGCATAACCATGTTTAGTTTTACTCAAGTTCTTATAAATCTTGTGGTGTTTTGGATCTTATTCATTTTGATGTGTTTGGTCCTGTAGATGTTCCTTTGATTGGAAAATACACACATTATGTTTCATTTATTGATGATTTTAGTAGAAGGACATGGGTATATTTTTTGAAGAGTAAATATGAAGTTTTCAAGCTTTTAAAAAAATTTAAAGCAATGGTTGAGTTGCAGACTAGAAAAAAATTAAATGTTTGAGGACTAATAATGGTAGTGAATTTTTCTCTAATAATTTTGATAGATTCTATAAAGACTGTGGCATTAACAGATAGAAGACAACTATGTATTCTCCATAGCAAAATGGAGTTGCCGAAAGAATGAACATGACACTGATGGAGAAGGATAGGAGTATATTGAATGGTGCTGGTCTAGACCAAAAGTTATGGGTTGAAGTTGTTGCCACTTCTTGCTACCTGATTAACGGGTATCCTACATCAACTCTTGTTGATAAAACACCTATGGAAGCATGGTCAGGTCACAAGCCTTCATTGAGACATCTTAGAGTTTTTGGTTGCGAGGTGAATGCACATGTGCCAAAGGAAAAGTGAACAAAGTTGGAGAACAAGGCTGTGAAATTTATCTTCATTGGTTATAGTTATGGTGTGAAAGGATACAAGCTTTGGGACCCTATTGCACAAAAGGTAATTCATATTAGAAGTGTTATTTTTAGAGAAATTATGTCTCCTTCTGTTACATTGCAGTCAGAATAGACTAAATAGGAAGGTGTGATTCAATTCCCTTCTACACCTGAAAGAGTTGAATCAAGACCACTTGATAGGCAAGAAGTTGAGGAGAGCTCATCTAGCTCTGAATCATCAAAAGAGGAGGAAGAGCCTCCAAATCAACTTGTTTGAAGGTCAACAAGACATAGACAACCACCTGAAAGGTATTCACCTGGTGATTGGAGATGTATTTTTGCTTTGAATACTAATGTGGATAAACCTAAATATGTAGAAGAGGCATTAGGTATGAATGATGCATAACCCTAGAAGATTGACATGGAAGAAGAAATGTTAGCTTTGAAAAAGAATGATACATGGGATCTTGTACCATTGCTTGAAGGATGAAAGCCTGTTGGTTGCAAATGGGTTTAAGAAAAAGATTGGTTTAAATGGAAGCATTGAGAAGTATAAAGCAAGTTTGGTTGCAAAAGGCTACTCTTAGGTTGAGGGTGTTGATTATGATGAGATATTTTCTCCTATTGAAAAAATGACATCCATTAGATTTTTGCTTTCTATTGTTGCTACTTATGATTTAGAGGTTGAGGAAATGGATATGAAAATCACTTTCCTTCATGGTGATTTGGAGGAGGATATCTATGTGACACAACCAGATCACTATGTGGTGTTCAAGGTAAAAGTAATTTGGCTTGTAAATTGAAGAAATCTTTGTATGGCCTCAAACAGAGTCCTAGGATGTGGTACCAGAAATTTGATACATATGTGTTGAGTATGGGATTTGAGAATTATAAATTAGATCATTGTTTATTATAAATTTCATAGTGATCATTATTGGCAAATATTGTCATTAATGTCGACTATGTCAACTATGTCTCTTGTAGGTTGCAAAGGTGGGTGCAGAGGTCATTATCTGTGTAATACATGTGATACAAGGATCATGCAGGTAGCAATTTGAGAAAATGTGAAATCCTCTGGTTGGCAGGTTTTTGGTGAGACTCTGTTATTCGGCAAGACCATTTTCAGCACATGAAGATCCTATATGTCTTGGCGATGTCCATTTTTGGCATGACATTTGGTTGTCTTGTCGAAAAATTGGATTTATTTTAAATGCGTGTGCTTTTGTGGACTTGTCGACCCTAATTCATGTTTTCCACATGGCAAATATTCATTGGATTGTTCGGGTTGACTTGGCTGCATGTGGGTCCCTTTCTTCTATACACTCATAGTTTTTTCACCATTTTGCAGTCAAAATTTTGTTTAACTTCTAAACCGCCCGTGAAACCATGAAAAGAGAAATGCGATCGTGGAGTAAACAAAAGTTGTTGCGGTGAGGATTAAATGGCGGTTTTCGCAATTTCTTGACGATGACCGCCAAAGATAGTAAACTGCCTGTGAAATGAAGATGAATGCTACGTGTTTTCATTGGTTCATGGGTCAAACCTTCCAATTGAATTGACCCATTGCGAAAGCCTTTCGACATTTTGTGAAGATGTTTTCCAAAGGGTTTTAGTCGCCATAAAATCAATGAAAAAGGTTTTAGGTCATTATGACCTTTAAACATCTTAGCGATAAAACCGTACTTGTGGGTTTTGACCAAATGTGAAGTTTTTAATGACACATATGCATACTGATAGGAAAAATATGTTGGAAGCAGGGAACACTAAGAGAGAGGGGTGAATTTGTGTTCTGCAAACTTTAACTTTATTAAACTATTCATTCAACCACTTAATCCATATGAGCAAAAGAAAAATGCAAGAACATAAAGAAAATAACCACAACACCATAACACCAAGATTTTTGTACGTGGAAACCTGGTTAAGGGGAAAACCATAGTGGGGATGAACCCACAATATAAATATACTTTGTAGAAGTATAGAAATATTACAATGGGGAATGCACATGCATTCAGGCACACTACCTAGAGCTCACTGCTCAAACAAAGAAGGCTCATTGCCTATAAATCTATTAGAATAGATTATTGAAGTATATGAACTAAAAATTAGCATCTACAAATGCCTAATGATAGTTCTAGTTAAGCACAATAATCAAACTTTTCTCACTTATCTCAATTTCCTCTGTTTCACTATCTTGTCACAAATCCAGAGCATACATCTCTGCCTTGCACATAATAGATCACATGAAAATTTTCCATACTCAAAATGATCAATTAAATCAATCTTATATATCCACAACATAAAATCATATACATCGCTAGTCAGCTCATCAAGACAACACATTTTCCAAACGTGTACACCTTGTCAGCAAAATCAGATCTCAAATACTAATGCAGACCAAAAATAATTGTCCACATGCTTTCCAAATGTTGTCCAAAAATCCTTAATCACAAAAACAATCACCAAAACTACTCTATCAAGTATGCACAACAATCAACTACACATGTCGACCATATTTCACTGATCAACCCAAAAACCGGCACATCGAATCTTCTAACTTGCACAACAATTTTCATGAGATACCAAAACTATGGAAATAAGATGTTTCAGAAATCCAAGTACCTTCCCTTAGATCTGAAACACAAAATATTAACCTAAAAAGTAATTCAGACCAAAATATTGAACCTTGCCAGATGCTCTGCTCAATCTTGTTGGACTTAACTAAATCTTCACTCAGACTTCTGGTATAAGAAAATTATGTATTACGGATGAGATCACTGACTAGGGTTTCCATCAATGACAACACCGGATGACCTGTGCAATGTCTCTTGCCAATAATCTCCCCCTTTGGCATTGATGGTAACACTTAGTGAAAAATGACTGTGTCAGAATCAATACCAACATATGTACACACTGCAAAACATTAAATTTCAAAAATTTAGAACTCTAGAACTCCCCCTAAGATGAACATAACATTTTTCACTTCCCTACACTCACCCTTTGACATCAATGTTAAAGGTAGGGATCTGCAAGCCAAAAATTTACACAAAAGTCTATATACAGTAGCATATAGAGCCCTTACTAACTTACATAAGCTTGAAGATATCTGCAAAAATGTTTTTCAATGAGCTTGAATGGTTGTCCCAACCTTTCTTGAGACACTCTAATACTGAGATGAGACCACTAAAAAGGAATGTCTACATTTTTGCTGATTGAAGATCTGAAGGTTCATTTGTGGCTATGCATCCTTAGCTTCCTTCAAAGCATTGAGCATTGAGTCCATGTTGGGAGCAATTAGACTCCAAATTTCACTAACTCTACCAACAACCTTATCCCTATCATGGCTCAAGTTCTTAATTTTGTCTAGCAACAATATGACTTGAGCTTCTTGTCTAGACACAAAGGCAAACAATGGATCAAAAGACTGAGAAATCCCTACCAATTGCCTCTCACTTTCCTTTATTTGCTTCTTAATGACCTCAACAAATTTAGATAATGATAGAAAAAATTTGTAGACACTTCCTCCTTCAGATAAGGCATCTTGAATGCTTTTCACACATGTTTCTAACAAACCTCTATCATGAGCAATCATACTCTTCAATTCATCGAATCTCTTTGCATCAAACTCATTCCGGACCCTAATCTCCATCGACTTCTCTAAAGATTCAAAATGAATGCTTACAAAGTTAATGGAGCTCTCCAGCTGTCCGAAGGGAGAATCCAATGTATCCTTTATCAATGTAGGCATTATCTTTTCTAGGATACCGAAAGCAAGATTAAATAGTTCACTATCCTCAATGCGAGACTTAAAGATCTTCTCTCTTGCCTTAGCCTATGCAAAATATGCTAGATTCAATTTTTAAATGGGAGAGAGAGTATCCAAGTTGATTGGCCCTTGGAATAGACTAGATCATCAAAGATCAGTTTATCTTTTTCAAGAAAATCCTTTACATCCTCAAAGATGTCTCTTGCCTTAGAGACAACACCAATCATTTCAACCTTTCTATCCTCAATGTCAGTTTCTACCTTGACCTCTTTCAGACCTTCATTATCAATTGGAGCTTGTGTTTCCACATATGGCATGGTGTCCATTGGTTGATTCAGAGGACTCTAAGTATCCTTGATTGACTCTCATTTTCCTGTCTCCTCTTCACCCTTATGCATCACATCTTCCTTATCTTTATCTACAGCTTCCTCTTCCAGAACAAAGGATGCATTAAACTTAGCTTGTTTAGTTTTTTATTTCTCTTTTTGAACTTCTGAAATAAATGGGACACCATCATATTGATTCCTTTCCAAAATTGGCTTCAAAATCTTCTCAGTATATTTAATTACTTCATCTATTTTCTTAATCATGAGCTTATTGATTCTGGTTTTTCTTCTAAAATGCTTTTGGGCTTCTTAAATTATTATGTTTACTTCCTCTACTACTATCACTGCACATAAATTGACTATTACATATTCTTTGAAACCTATCATCTTCTGCCTTGGCACTACTTCTCATTTCCAAAAGGTTATACAAGCTTTTAGGGTTCTCCGACATAATTTCAACAAGTGCCCTATTGAAAATGCTGAAATATTTTACTATGACTTTTTATAGAGTCCTTTTACCAGCATCATCAAATTTATCATAAAATTTTGAAAGTGGTTTTAAGTTACCTTGCATTGTTATGGCCTCTTCAACCTCTTTAAATGACATGCCAGGCTTGTCTACATCCAACTTCACTTTCTTGCTAGCTTTCTCTTTACTGGAGGGATTGACCTTAGAAACTTTTGATACTTTAGTTCCCTTAGTATTTTCTTTACTACCTCATTAGACTCAGTTTCCTCATCATCTTAATAGTGGCATACACCTTAGAGCTTTTATCCTTCTTTATCTTTTCACCTTTTCCGGATGGCTTGGATTCAGAGTTGACTGTCTTGGCAAAATCGGAGGAGGGTGCGGTGCTTCTAGTCTATCTACGCTTGGGAGTAGAGGCTTATGGACAAATAGATTCAACTTTCACTAGCTTCTCATCTTGCTAAGTTCTTTTTCTGGCCTCCCAAACTGCTTCTTTTGTAATCCCAATACTCTTTGCATACTCCTCAAAGTGCTTCCTCACCTCCTTCACAATTTATGGTTTCTTAAATTTAGAATATAGCTGTAAGTCCTTCTCTGCAAATGTGCCAAATCTTTCTTCAAAGGGGTCTACATGTTTGCTTAAGAGATGTTGAGCATACAATTCAAGAATTTGTTTGTCAACTTCATACCCCATGGGCATGATCCATACTATCCTTGGCTCCACTGCTTCCATCAGACATTGATCAATGTCAACCATGAAGCATATTGTGTCCTTATACTTCTGAACTATTGACTTAGGGATTCTCTCCCTACCCTGCATTGCACTTTGAAAGTTCTTAAAGTATCCTTAGAGAGTGGATTTTAGAGCCTTGCTGTCACCAAGTTTGTATAACACTTCTATTATCTGAACAACTATTGGTTTGTCATATGCTCATTGAACCTGACTGTTCCTGGAACCTCATTCATGAAATAGAAGAAAAGGCATAGGATCTATAAATGGGAAATTTTGATTTGGCAATTTGCAACCTAGAAGGAGAAGTCACCAATTCAAAACTCGCTTTCAGGGAGGAATTCCTTTACATTCAAAAGAGAGGAGGAATTCACTAGATTCAATCACAAATCAAATAAGGACTAAATACTAGGTGGATTGATTGATTATGATGGGTCTTTCTCTCTTTTGTAAGTTGAAATGCTGATTTAGGATAAAGTGCTGAAATTGAGGACAAAATCAAGAAAATACTGAGATACAGGTTCATGATTTTGTTGTGCACCTAGATCTAAGTAATATGAGTTGATTCAGATCTGTCCTGCGAAAATGGCTTGAAAAAGCAAGGACTATGGCATTGCCTCTTGGTCCTCCAAATTTTTTGCACATCGAAAAGGGTTTTTCTGTCTCTATGTCTGAAGCTTATATCTAGAAGTACAACTGCCCACCTGTTTCCTGTACATTGAAAGAAAGGGAAATAGTTTGGGAATAGGGGCTTGCTTTTTGTCAAACCTTGGTTTGGAATCAACCTTGAATGAAATATTACAAATTCTTGAAATAAATGATGTAAAGGTATACCTTCATATCTGCAATGAGTGATGATGATTCTTTGCTTCTTGAACGCAATCACATATGTTGTATGAAATGACATGAACATGAAAAAACCCTAACACACACACATGCTTGCATATGAATGATGTAATGTTGCTCCATAATGGATGAATGAAGAATATGCGACCTTGAAGACCTCTAGAAATACTTGATGATGAAAGCTTCAATGCTTGAATGCTTGATTGCTTGAATGTAGTCTCCTTTCATTATCCTATTATGAATGTATACCAAAATGAGAGGGGAAGACCTCCTTATATACTTGCTTGTCATCAAACCTATTAATTTTCTTACATAGGCTGACATGAAGAAGCAATTCCCACTCAAATTTTAAATAGGGCATAGGGTCGAAATGCTGAGGGGCGAATGTTTGTGCAAATGTGTGTGCTAATGCCAAGGGGCGAATGATAGATACATGCCTAGTTTTGAGGACATATCATGTAAGAGATTTTCTCTATTTTTGGTGATGTGTAACCCCGTCTAAGCCATATATCAAATGTTGCGTCAGGTTTTGGGTGTGAAGCATCTCGCTCTAAGAGATTTTACTTTGGTTTCGAGAATGAACACCCCGTTTAAGACATGCAAAAAGTATAGTACAATATGACACAAAGGGAGCGATATGGGTGCCCCCCCTTAAGATGTAAACATAGCCCTATGTTGATGTCTTAAGGAAGATAGAAATAAGGATACCTTACCTTAAACACCAAGGAGATATCATTTAAGAAACAATGTGATAAATCCAAGCTAGAGAGGAAATACTCTTCAAGCAAGGATAAGATAGTTGAAAAAGAGATATCTTGCAACAAGTGTACAAGAGATCCTTGGAGGAGAGGAGATGTTTGCTCAAAAGAGATCTACCTCCAAGAGGAGCTATTTTGAACAAACATGGCATCTTCTACCAAAAGAAAGGAAGGAGAACAAGAATGCATAGCTTCCTCCTATTGCTAGGTGGAAGAGATTCTTGATGAAGGATGACACACTCTTGACCCAATGTGAGGGGTAAGTTTATGATTGATGTACATCATCAAATGAAGAGGAGGTTGTAGCCAAGGACTTACGCTTCTTGTATAAGAGATAATCCTTGAGCAACAGTAGCTTCACATAAGGATTGACATCAAACCATGAACAAACACCACTCAATAAAGGAAAAGTAGATCCTTAGAGAGGAGAGGAGGAGAAATCACTGCCCCCATGGCATAAGGACAATGAGAAGAATTACACAACTTATAAAGAGATATTATTTATAAGAGACATATTGTTTCAAACAAAGAATATGTCCTAACAAGGGACACACATGTAATCGCATGAAGGATAACTCTATGCAAGAAAGGACATCACGTTATGAAAAATGCCACACAAAAGAAGAGATAATCTTCAAGGAGAAAGAATGAGAAGGAGAACACCATCCTTTCCCCCCAAGAAAGAGGACAAGGAGAAGAATTACTCATTGTCTAAAGAGAGGTTATTCATAAGAGACGTACCATTTCAAACAAGGAATAGGTCCTAACCAAGGAACAATCATGTGCTCACGTGAAGGATAATTTTGTGCAAGAAAGGACATCAAGTTATGAATAATGCAACATAAAAGAAGAGGTAATCTTCAAATAGAAAGATTGAGATAGAAGAAGGATCACAAAACTTCTTTAAGGAGAAATCATTCATAAAAGACGTACCGTTTCAAGCAAGGAATAGGTTCTAACCAAGGAATAAACATGTGCTCACATGAAGAATAATTCCATGCAAGAAAGGACATAAAGTTATGAATAATGCAATGCATAAGGAAAATAGTGAAACCTTAGAAAGAGGAAAGATAATATGTTGGCATTGTGTTGTCATTGATGTTAATCGGTATGGGATGACCACCGGTAGATGAGATGTAGGTGCAACATTGCTATGAAGGAGTACAAGATGTGACATCTTGGACATCACCTTGTGTTGCAAAACACCGGTAAAGGTAAAGAAGATGATCTTAGAGGTCATCAGTACACAAGTTAGTACCTGACTTGTGTGTTGAGATAAATAGGTATTTTGAGCGGTTGTTTGTGATGAAGAGGCAGAATGTTATCTGAATCACATCAACACTGGAAGAGTAGAATGAACTGGTATGCTGTGAGGTTGTAGAACAATAGGACACCCATCGGATGAAGTTGCAGTCATCATGGGAAGCAATGACTGACAATGTATGTGCTCACATTAGTTCACATATGTCTGTTTGAAGAGATGCTGCACAACAGGGAAATCACATGAGCATATGGCAAAAAGCAGATGGTATTACTCCACCAATTAGGTGGAGCTTATCTCCTATTATGCATTGAGTGCATCATAGTTTGGAGAGATAAGAGTGAAGAGGTAAAAGAAAACACTTGAAGGATTACACCAAATCTACCGGTAAATTGAAGGAATGCCCTAAGTGCATGAGATCAAGGTTATGCACTAGACCAAAAGAGAAGGCATGATGCCAGTATAGAGGAAGTATGGAGTGTTTGACATCTTGAAAAACCGGTTGTGATATGGTCAAAGCTAATCAGGGAAAAGGCAAGGCTGAGTGGATGCAAACAGAGGAATCTGACCTGACTGAAAGAATATGGAGCCTTGAGAAGAATGATGATATGGTCTCAGCAAGAGTGGTAACCGGTATGTAAGTCTACAGTTATATAAGCAAGGTGCAGTTGTAGAAGACCTCCCCATTGTGGGAATGAGATTACTTAGGACTTACCAGTCTGGAGATCGGTTTGAGAGTTCCATCGAGAGTTCAAGATGAGAGCAGATATGATAAGGTAACTAGTAGAATGGTTGAGACCGGAAGGGTTAGTAAACCGAAAGTAGTAAGAAATTGTTAGGGTGGTTGGCCGATGATCCTACTTGGACCGACTTGAAGTGCCAAGATGGCAGATAGTTGACATGGAGTCAACATGGCAAACCCGAGTCTGGATAAAGATAGAATATACATCGATAGGGTTGTTGCAGGGTTGGTCAGCTCTAATGAAAGATCACACAAATCACAGGACTTGTTGTAGAGCGATTGCAGAGGTTTGAGGCTCGAGGTTTGGAAGACAACTCCAAGCCAGCTAAGAGAAATTGAGAAGATTGAGGCGATGGAGGAAACATCCTGACAGATCTTTCGTGATTGACCGAAGGATGAGCTATGAGGGTAAAAAACAAATCGCCAAAAATGAAAGGCGTGATCGAGGAGATGCGACTATGGCAGAGTTGTGCATTCAGATGTCAGAAAGATTAGATCGTGCAAGATCTGATTGGATTTGATTTTCCTCGAGGATGGTGAGGAAACCCTAACCACCTGGATTTTGAATTGCCTTTTGGCAGGAAATTTGGGCTATAAGTAAAAAGGCCAAAGAGATTATTTGAAGCTGATGAAGAGAGAAGAATATGGTGTGATTGCAAAGTTGAAGACTTTTGCAAGTAAGAGAAAATAAGCCAAGTTCTCAATGAGCATCTGTGAAGAGAGTGGAATTGATAGAAAACATGGTTGAATTATTCAATCGGTCGGAGAAGAATCTGTAGAGTGTGATACTAGTGATGTGTAGAGAATGAGGTGTAGATCCAACAGAGAAGTAGCAGGTGCAGACCAGGAAGAAGAGTGAGTTGTAAAGGAGAGAAGGTACTTCACAAACAGAGTAAGACATTTGATAAGGTTGCAACATTCACTTGTAACATGGTAACAACTTATGTATTTGATGTTTACATTGTGAACACTGAGTTGTAGCTCGGTGCAGGGGTTGTAGCTCCTTGGGTTGGTTCCCTAAAGTCAGGGGTTGGTGCTCTTTGGTTTGGTGCCCTAAACTTTGTAACCGTGTTTTATTGTGAGGTTGGATTGGAGCAGTAGACTCCAGCAACATTGCTCACCGAGGTTTTTCCTCGTATATGTTGGTGTTATATGATGTCTCCTTGTGTGTGTGTGTGTGTATTTGAGATAGTCTCATTACTAACCGATAAGTCTGCATTGTGCTTGATTCCAAAACCGGTGTTACTCACAAAGGATAGCTAAAGGGAAAAGTTTTGAGAACCATTGATTCACCCCCTCCCCCTCTCAGTGGTGCATTGTGTATAACATAATATTCTTGACCCCCAAGCACAGAGACAAGAATACATAGAATATTATGTTGCTCACAAAGTATGATCACACCTGAAATTGTACCACCATGATTGACAATTAGCCCCAAATAGGTAGGCCAAAACTATCATATAGTGAGGAGCAACATAATAGGTACTGGAATGTTATTTGAAATAATTATGAGAAATATGCCATTCATTGTCAGATGTTATTTTAATGACACCTAAATTAATGTAATGTATTTTTGTTTTCAAATCTTGAAACTCATTAGTAGAATGGCCATGAATATGATGATACTTGCAAAAATAAAAAAATTCAAGATGTTGTCTACGTTTCCTTCTTCTTTTAGGCCAAAGAAGAGAGATTAAATTGGCATGGAGAAGATCGGACAAAATTTTTTCTTGATGTAATACCATATTGGAATGAGAATATGTGGATTCACTAGACAAAGGAGGAGATAATGTTGACAAAGGAAGAGGTTGGAAACCTATCTTTTCATTAGAAAAGTGTGATTTCTCATTACTTCAACGACTTTGTTGCACACATCCTAAAACTTGTCCATTGTATTCATGTGTAGGATGAAGAGAGGCTTCACTCTTAGGTGGAATTGGATTGAAGTTTAAAGAAGCCCAATCAATTTCTAGACATTTGTTAGGAGAAAAAAATTTAGTATCAAATTCAGACATCTTATATTTTCTATGGAAAGAAGGTGTGAAATCTAAGGACCCCCAATCATCCTCTAAGAGTTATTCTTTAGGAACGTCTTTAGTAGGAGATGGTGTATTTGTTTTAATTGGAGAGAGGATTGTAGGAACTAAGAAAGCATACTATGCTTCAATTTGTATGTTCTCATTAGTTTCTAGAGCAAACATCTTATTATTATATGTGTAAGGCACTGCATGATAATGAGGAACAATTTTTGGTTTCTCAACAATATGAATGACATTGATTTGATCTTTGTTAGGCTCTTAATTTTTGGGAGAGAGGGCACTGGAAACATTATAATGATGGGAAATATAATCATATTCTTTCTCTAAGGTATCTTTGTGATTAAGACAAACATTAGGAAAGGGACTATCATATATATTAAATGCTTCATCTCTAGGGGAAAGATCATGAAAATAAGGTATGGTATCACTAGGATAAGTAGCCATAATATAATCCTCTTGCACCAAATAATCCTTATAAGGGAGGTACTTTTTAGGAAAAGAAGGAACACAATTCTCCAAATATTCATCTTTAGGAGGGAGATCTTTGAAAGAAGTGTCCATATTCCCTTTTTGCACCAATGTGACCTCATTAAAGAGATAAATTTTGGAAGAGGGCAAATCATAGCTATGAATGGAAGGGAGAACTAAATTATCATCATATGTATGAAAGGGAACATCATGAAAATCTTTAATGTAACTCGAAATTAAATTAGTAAAATAAGATAAGAACTCCATATGCAGTTATGATCAAACAATAAACTCATATGTCATTTAACCATAATAATTTTGACCCCATACATGCATTGAAAATTGAATAAAGGAGGGCAAATGGTATTTGAATTGGAAATTTGAAATTTGAAACTTGCAAATAATTGAATAATGCAAAATTCTACGAAAAATGATTACTTAATTAAATGAACAAATTGATTGAAAGAATAAAGAGCAATAATGCAACCTCCTAGGAAATTGAAATTTAAAATTAGGATTATATAAAAATAACCTCTTAATTTAAAATTAAAATTATCCAAAAGAGATTGAATTTTAAAATTAGGGCCTTATGAAAATAAACTCTTAATTTTAAAATTTAAAATTAAAAATTAGGGCTCTTTTAATTAACCTCTTAATTTTAAAATTTAAAATTGTCCAAAAGAGATTTAAATTTAAAATTAGGGCCTTGTAAAAAGGACCACTTAAATTTAAAATTAAAATTTGATCTAAGATTGAAATTTTGAAAATTTGAAATTGGAAAATGCACAAGATTAATTTAAATTTAAAAATTAGGGTTTGTTGAATGTTACACTTAATTTTAAAATTTAAATTTGATCTAAGATTGCAATTTTGAATTTTAATTGAAATTAGCAACCAAATTTGAAGAGGGGAATTCAAATTTTAAACAACCCAAAGGTCAATTTTAAAATTTTAAAAATTAGGTTTTTTGAAATTAACCACTTAATTTTAAAAATTAATTGTGAAATTTGTGTTGTAGATGAAATTTTGAATTTTGAAATTGAAGAACACTCAGATCTAAAATAATTAACCTAAATTAAGTAATTCACAAGCTCAATTTCAAAATTAAAAATTAGGGTTTTAATGTAATTAACCTATAAATTTTTAAAATTTGCAAGGAAATCAAACTTGTAAATGAAAATTTGAATTTTAAGTTGCATACACTCAGATCTGAAGACAAAAATCAGAATTAATGGTGTAAGGAGTTAGGTTCACCAAAATGTAAAGGGGAAAATTTGATTTGGCTATTTGCAACCTAGAAGGAGAAATCACCAAATCAATTTTTGCTTTGGGGGAGGAATTCCTTTACATTCAAAAGAGGGGAAGAACCCACTAGATTCAATAAAAAATTAGATAAGGACTAAATGCTAAGTGGATTGATTGATTATGATGTGTTTATCCCTCTTTTGTAAGTTGAGATGTTGATTTAGGGTAAAGTGCTGAAATTGAGGACAAAACTAAGAAAATACTGAGCTACAGGTTTGGGATTTTATTGTGCACCTGGATCTATGTAATATGAGCTGATTCAAATCTGCCCTACGAAAATGACCTGAAAAAGCAAGGACCATAGCGCTGCATCTTGGTCCTCCTAATTTTCTGGGCGTCAAAAAGGGTTTTTCCAACATTGTGTCTGAAGCTTATTTCCAGAAGTATAATTGCGGACATGTTTCCTGCACACAGAAAGAAAGGGAAATAGGTTGGGAATATGGGCCTGCCTTTGGTCAAACCTCGGTTTGGAATCAACCTTGAATGAAATATTGTAAATAATTGAAGTAAATGATGGAAAGGTATACCTTCAAATCTGCAATGAGTGATGATGATGCTGTGCTTCTTGAATGCAATCACATATATGTTGTATGAAATGGCATGAACATGACAAAAATCCAACACACGCACATGCTTGCAAATGAATGATGTAATGTTGCTCCACAACGGATGTATGAAGAATATGTATCCTTGAAGACCTCTAGAAATTCTTGATGATGAATGCTTGAATGCTTTATTGCTTGAATGTATTCTTCTTGCCTTATCCTGTTATGAATGCATATCAAAATGAGACCTCCTTATATACTTGTCTATCATCAAACATATTAATTTTCTAACATAGGCCAACATGAAGAAGCAATTCCTGCTCAAATGTTGAATAGGTCTTAGGATCCAAATTGGGCCGCAATTAGGGAGGACTTGGGCATGGCGCTCTGGTCCCAGTGAGGACCAAGGTACCACGCCTTGGTCCTACCCCAAATTGGGTCAGGGTTAAGGGGCCCCAACAAGCTACATGATGAAAGTATGATGTTTATTACATGACATAGGAATAAATAAGTCTGGATCAAGCATGAGGATGAGAATTCTAAGGTGAGGGCTCTGAATACAATCAAAATTGCAAGGGGTACAATTTTAGGACGTTACAAGATCAAAGTACCGTATTTGAATGTGTAGGGGAAAAAGTGAGACTAAGTATGGAAACCCTAATCCCACTCTCATACACAATCATGGAATACGAAATAGCCTAGGGAGGTAACACACTTCAGCTACTTCTTATGAGAAAGAGATATCCATGGATTACCTCTTAGGTTTTCTATTCCTTTTCTATAAATGAGAGAGAAGAATGATGCAAAAATGTAATCTAACCTAGAATGCAAGTAAGCAAGCAAACCCTAATCTGAAAATGCAGATCAAAGGACAACTGATAAACTGCTAAAATTTACAGATCAGAAGGCAAAACCAAAGGTGCACTTGTGTCTAAAATCTAAGCAGAAATATCCAAGACTAGGGTGCCATGCCACTATCCCAATTTTGCACTTTTGGAGCTACAACTGACAAGATGGATTATGGGGCTTGCAAGGTACTGTTCTGCCAAATCCTGCTGACGGAGGGCAGGACCATGGCACCACGCCATTGTCCTGGGTAGGACTAGGGCTCCACACCCATGTCCCTAAGGATTTTGCTGATATCTACAATCTAGAACTATTCTTGTGTGCTCTTCTGGTCCCAAAACTTCTAGCGACGCTCGTATCCTAACCTATACCTGAAGCTAAAAAATAGGGTTTAGGGTGGATATAAAGGGTTTTGCCTTAGTCAAACCCCTGTGTTGGTGATTTCCACCTCAAAATATAGTCAATAATGTAATGAAAAATGTGTGTGCAAGAACCTTGTGTGTGTGCAAGATCCTAAAATGAAAGCAAACAATCAAGAGTAACCCTAATTGCTTATAATTGACAAAGTAAATGCTCTAAATTCACAATGCAAAGTGATATAAAGCATGGATATGAATAAAAATGAAGCTTATGCAAAGACATGAAAACAACATGAAACCATACCCAACCCCAAGGGAGAGGTACAAGCCAATCGTTAGTCGGTGATCTCTTATTGTTCTTCTACATCTTAAAAAGCCCCCAATTGATAAAATGATGCTTGATGAATGTTTGATGGATGAATGTTGAATGTTGTTGAAGACTTCAAATATTTACTCTTTCGCTCCAAAGAAGGCTTTGAATTTCATGAAACCCTAGATCTTAATTTCATGTTTAAGCCGACCTAGGATTTGAATTTCCCACTGATCTTTTGGGGTTAAGCATTATTATATCATATGATTGTGCTCTCAAAATTTCAGGGAAAAAGTCGAGGACCATGTGCATTCCCGCCACAGTCCAACCAACTTTTCACCAAATTTTTGGGGCCATTAGATATGATGATATTAGAGCACATCCCAATGTTACAAATCATTTCGAGATGTTTTGATATGCGAAATCGGGCCTAAATGGTCAAAATAAGACATAATTAGGGTTTATAATTAAATGATTCATTGGAGGAATAAAATGAACAGGGGCATGCTTAAGGTAAAGGAACCAACTTTGTAATATGTAAAGTGATGAAACATGACTTTAGATTTAATTAAATTAATTAATTAAATGCTTAAAGGGGAATTATAAATTCAAGATGCAAGACACACTAAGGCAGGTGCTAACCTAAGTGTGAAATTATACCACCCTAGCAAGGGTGTACAATTTACGACACGAAAGGATATAGCCATAAGTTGTCGAACAAATCCCCCAACCGTATATGCAGTACACAATTAGGAACCACACCCTACAAAACCACATGTTATATCACAAAATCACCTAATGCTTACTAAGGAAGGTGATGAAATTCACGGGTAGCTATATGCCCCCATGTTTCGGCTTTCTTATTAGTGAGGTGAAACAAGGTATCATGTTTACCACAACAAATTGTGATGAAGAGTTTGATGCAGCAAGTTTGCAACAAGTCTTGATTACTCATCCAAGCAAGTTATGGAACTCATACAGAGCGAGAGGGAGAAATCATGATTCCAACGCCACTGATGGTGCGAGAATCAGAGCTTCCTAGCTCAAGATATGATATATTGAAGAAAAAAGTGTAGAAATTAGGGTTTTAACTAAAAAACATAAAGTGAAAAAGTTCATAGCACATAAATATGAAAGTGACACCTTCAATTGTCACTTTTTAACCTTTTGCTACTATTAACTGTAGAGGAGCCCACATAATAGCCATCATGCCTCGACATCGACCTAAGCGACCTACATGGATGGAGATCCTGTGCGAGTCTATACTCGCCGATTGACCACTCGACGAGGTGAGTTGACTCTCTTTTGACTTTTTCATGCTTTCATAGTTTTAGGAATGATGATGTCATCACCAAGATCGGGTCTGGGTCCCCTCTTCGGGCACCTGGGGGTCCTAGGGCACCCTCCTCCCAGTAGGGTGCCCTAGTCCCTATTCAAGGTGACCAGTGGCGACATGGGATTAGGCGATGAATGTTAGAATAGATAGTATGATTGCATTGATTAGATGATAATGATGATAATTGAAAATTGATGAGAGAATTCTTTGCATTTTGCAGACACTGCCATACATCCGCAAGCATACCACCGAGCTCACCTTCTTGAGCAGATCCCATGGCTGACAGCAAGGGAGAGGGAGTTGCTACATGCAGTGGGCTTGTGGGATGTGATGACTATACCGACCATCATATTCCATCTTGCAATGTTGATGGAATTTATGGAGAGGTGGGATGCAGACACCTCGATGTTCTCGTTACCTGTGGGGGAGATGACGGTCATCCTTGAGGATGTATACCTCATTTTGCGCCTTCCCATTAGGGGGGAGACCATGAGATATCGATCCGACCAGACAGAGGAGGATTATAGGAGAGAGCAGGTGTATGTTGTGGGGAGAGTGATACTCGGTGACACGATGGGCCGTATCATGGTCATATATCTCCTACACCCTACCAACGAGGTTCTGTTAGTGAGGCGACTCATGATTACAACCCTTGCATTAGCTATGTGCCCTAATGGGCATGCCACACATATGCATGGAGGACTCATGTATAGTATCCGAGTGATGGAGAGACATAGGAGGGTATACTCTTGGGGTCAGAGCATGCTTGCGCATCTCTATCATGACCTTGGGGAGTATGTGTTTGGACATAGATGCAGCCTGATGACATGCACTTTACTATAGATGTGGATGTTCAAGCATATTACTTGTACTAGGCCTGTTGGAGCCCCTATAGACCTAGTTCCAGAGCAGCCTAGGGTATTTGCTTATCCTATTACCTGTGAGTGGTGATTCGACGATCTCTTGCATTAGAGGTTGAGCTTAGATAGATTGATAGTGGGAGGAGTCATATGGAGACCCTACCTCGGGATGTATATGTGGCCAGGGATACATAGGCAGATGTTCAGCATGTAGAGGAACTGTCTACTAGAGGGGCGATACAGCCACATAGTCGTTCCCTTCTACTTCAACCGAGTCTGGCAAAAATTTGGTTTTGAGCAGTTCATTCCTACTCATGTGCTTGTGTACATCTGACACTCACACTTGATGTCGAGGCTAGGAGCCATTCCTAGGACTACCAGTGATGAGATCAGCATCACAAATTCAGACGGGTTGGATCAGGACATTGCGATAAACTATAGAGATGATTCAAGCGTGCACCGACGGTACATCACATGATGGGGGAGGACATATTTTTGAGCCATCTTCCCAATAGATTTCCCTAGAGGTAACCCCAGACCATGGAGACAAATAAGTGACAGAGAGGGATCTGATACATCCGAGGAGGGCTTAGATGACCAAGCCGATGACACAGGAGAGCAGGAGGCAGGCGGATATGGAAACGATCCTGACACTAGAGAGGGGTATCAGGATGGAGATGATGAGGAGTTTGGAGAGGAGGAGGACGAGGACGAGGAAGAGGAGGAGGAGGAGGAGATTGAGGAGGAGGATGAGTCAGATGTAGTTCCTCATCACTCCGGGGAGGATACCACAGCCCTAGATCCACTGAGTCTCCCATTATAGGTGGAGAAGGACCCGATAAGGGGTCTTGATCCTCGTCCCCATTAGCCCACAACCACTGTACAGAGACAATATGAGCGCGAAAAGCCTAGCAGGTCCTGGTCTCAGGCGACCGCTTTCCACGATCCCTACTGGCAAGAGGGAGATCCAGGTAAGGTGTCCTATTATTGATTAATTTATGTATCTTACTTGTTTAGATTTGATGATACAGAATGTTATAGATAATTTTTTTCTCTTTCTTGAAGCTTTCATCTAGGAGTGGCATTCTCTTATTTATAATGCAATGACAAACCTCATCATGACCGCACACATTCCTAGTTCCTCACAGATATTGCACATATCCTAGTGGAATGCAAGACGACACGAGGACCTTTTATCCCCTATTCGGACGGAGATGGAGGTCCTATGAGAGAGATTGCGACAGACAAAGCGTGACCTAGCAGTGCCACAAACAGAGGCAACCACATACCATGGGATTATGATGGAGAGAGATCACAGGAGCTCTTCGTGGAGTCACTCGCGGTCCATATCAAAATACACCCCCATGGGGCCACCCCCACTGCTAGATCAGGAGGGGGCATCTAGCCACCATCCTCTAACTACTAGTCCTATGGATAGGAGATGATCTTGATGTATTGATATATATATATATATATATATATATATATATATATATATATATATTATGATACTCATGGATATGTTATTTTAATGCTTAAACAATATATACATTTCTTTGATTAGAAGTAACATATTGAGTGATGAACATGTATGTGTAATTTAATTTCCATGTGATTTATTTCTCAATGCTTCATGATTAAATTGATACATGTGTGATTTAACTAAATAACTAAGTATTTAATTAAATGCTACTTTGATGATGTAAAACAAGAACACATTAAGCCTAATAACTATATGACTAATGTGATTTAAAACACAACATGATATAATTCTACTTAACATAGAAGAAATTGTATAACATGCTAGCACATATGAAATGTAAATCTATTACAATTTACATGAAAAATTCCAAGACAAACAATAAAGTGATAGAACATGCTTGTCAAGAATGAAGTAATGTAGACCAAACAATATAACATCATTTAATCCTGCATACTATAATGAAGACATGCTAACATATTACCCAACTTTGAAAAAAAAAAAAAGAGAGAGGACAACAAGTAGACTAGAGAGAGAGAGAGAGAGAGAGAGAGAGAACTAGGCATAGTATCTATGAAGGTGCATAGTATTTATGGGTTCCTTGAGAGGTGTACCTTCCACATATGCTATCCTGTAAGCATTTGATCCATATACCTCGACAACAATTTATGGTCCAAGCCAATTAGGGCTGAATTTTCCTTTCTCCTCAGGTAAGGCATTCACATTGCGATGATTCTTGTAAAGGACTAAATCACCTACTGAGAAGGAATGTTGAATAACCTTATCATTGTATCTTCGTTGAAAAGTTTTATGATATGCTTGAATATGCTCAATGGAATTTATATGCCATTCATTGAGCACCTCAAGTTGTTGAAGTCTTTTCTCTCTATAGGAATTATCATTCCCTATAACCCTAAGAGAAACTCTAAAAGAAGGAATTTCTAACTCCAAAGGCATAATGGCATCAGTACCATAAATAATATTATAAGGAGTACAACCCGTAGAATACTCTCAATCTAAGGTGGAAGGTATCCTATTAGAAGACTCAGCCTAACCATTTGATTGAGGATAATAAGGTGTAGAAAACTTATGTTGAATATGATATTTCTCAAGAAAATTCTTCATGTCCTTATTTTTTAATGACATTCCATTATCTGAATCTAAGGCGGAAGGTATCCTGAATCGGGAAATAATGTTTTCCAAAATGAATTGACAAATTACTTCAATGGTAGTGGATAGAAGAGAAACGACTTCCACCCACTTCGTAAAGTAATATATGGCAGTTATGATGAAGCTATGTCCTTGAGATGAAGGAGGAGATATTTTACCAATGAGATCCAAACCCCATGTAGAAAAGGGCCAAGATGCCACTTGAGATCGAAGTTGTTGGGTAGGGGCATGGATCAAATTGCCATGTTGCTGACACTGATGATATTTTTTAACAAACACAAAGGAATCCTTCTCCATGGTTTTCCAATAATATCCCATTTGGAGCAAACTCTGGACTAAAGATCTACCCTCAAAATGCCCCCCATAAGCACCTGAATGTGCTTCCTCAAGAGCAATAGGGATTTCAGCCTTGTTTAAGCATCGAAGGAGAAGGCCATTATAACCCATCCTTTAAAGAACATTACAAAGGATAATGTATCTAGTAGCCAATTTGTGAATCCTAGCCCTAGTATTCTTCTTCACAGATTCAGGAAAGGTACCATCACTCAAATATCTCAAGATATGCGAGTACCATTCATCAGAATCTATAATTCAACAATATGCCACATCACTACGATTATCAACAATAGTCGGGGTAGTGAGGTTGTGAGTAATGAATTTAAGATCAATCAAGGGGTCCTCTAGAAACATAAGAGAGGCAACACATGCCATCGCATCAGCATGTTGATTATCTTTTCAAGGAACAGGCTCCATGGTATAAGAATCAAATTTTTACAACAAGGATATAGCTAGATCTCTATATTGTGATAATTTGTTTTGATTAGCTTGATAAACTCCTGTCACTTGCCTTATCATTAGTTGAGAATATTCATAAATATATTGATGTTTCACATTCAATGCCAAGGCTGCTTTAATTCCATCTATAAGAGCCTCATATTCAGCAATGTTGTTGGTACATAAAAAAATGAGACGATATGATAAAGAAATAGGCTTATTTTTAGGAGAGATTAAGACTACTCCTGCCCTCTATCCTGTACAATACTTTGAGCCATCAAAGTACAATTCCTAAGTCTTATCAACCTCAGTGGAAAAAATGTATTCATCGGGAAAGGACTTTGGATTAGGTAGGGAGAAGGGTGAAGGAGCATCGACTAAGTGGTTAGTGAATGCTTGACCTTTTATTGCATTTTGTGAGACAAACTTAAGGTCAAACTTGGTCAACCTCATAACCCACTTAGCTAAGCATCCGGAAAGGTCAGTTTTGGAGAAAATATGTTTAAGAGGACCGAATTTAATGACAAAATGGATCTCAACATTCAATAGATAATGCCTCAACTTTTGGGTTGCAAAGACTAAAGCAAAACACTATCTTTCTATTGCAAAATATCGGACTTCGTAATTGAGTAGAGCTCGGCTTATGTAATAAACCAGGAATTCTCTACCATCCTTATCACATTGTGCCAATAAGGCTACAAGAGCGTGAGGGGAAGAAACGGTGTACAAAAGGAATGACTTAGTAGGATCAACAGGTTGAAGAATAGGAGGATTGGCCAAATAGGGTTCTAGGTATTCAAATGCTTGACGACAATCCTCATTCCATTGGAAAGTGATATTCTTTTTAAGAAATTGTGTGAAGGGAAAGGTACGATCCGCAAGTTGAGAAACAAACCTATGAATAGCTTGGATCTTTCCTTGCAAACTTTTTAGTTGGGAGACATTCTTAGGAGGTGGCATGTTAACAATAGCATCTATCTTCTTTGTATCCACCTCAACGCCACGATGTGAAACTATGAATCCTAATAGTTTTCCACTATCCACACCAAAAACACATTTTCAAGGATCCAAATGCATGTTATACTTATGAATTCTCTCAAAGATTTGACGAAGGATCTTAACATGATCTGTACAAAGAAATGGATTTGGCTAAGATGTCATCAACGTAATCTTCTAAGGTTTTATGCATATAGTCATGGAAGATGAGAGTCATAACACACTGATAGGTTGCGCCTATGTTTTTCAATCCAAAAGGCATCACAATCCAACAAAATGTACCCCAAGGGGTGCTATAAGAAGTTTTATATTGATCTTGAGGATTAATGAAGATTTAATTATATCCTAAGAAACCATCCATAAAGGATAATAAAGCATGCCCTGCTACCAAATCTACTATCTTGTCAATATTCAGGAGAGAAAAGTCATCTTTTAAAGAGGCCTTGTTTAAATCACAAAAATCCGTACACATCCTAATCTTATTTTTAGCCTTAGCCACAACTACAATGTTTGAAATCCATGGGGAATAATCGATAGGACGAATGAATCCAACATCCAACAGTTTTTCAATCTCAGCTTTAACAAGTAATGCCACCTTACGGTGAATCTTTTGAATCTTTTGCTTCACAGGTTTAGCATCAGGAATTAGGACAATGTTATGAGTGACAATCTTAGGATCTATGCTAGGCATGTCAAAGTATATTCAAGCAAAGATCTCAAGGAATTTATGTAGCAACTCGACATACTATTTTTTCTCTTCTTCATCAAGACATTTCCCTATCTTGATGATTTTATCTTCAACACAAGGATCCATCTTGATATCAATGGTTTCATTTATTAGGAGATTACTTTTTTGAGGAGCATCTTTTAATTGAGGAAATTCTTTAACTATCTCGTCGTTATTTCTTTTTTTCCCAAAGTAAGCTTCTGCATTTAGACAATAGAGAAAACTTTGGTTATGATAATAACGAGGAAGGTTGTCATAAGCTCCCAAGAATTCAGCTAAGGAATCATCGGTAGAAAAAACATCCAAAGCAAAGACACAAGAAGGGTCACAGTCAAAATATTCTAGATATTTTAGCAAGAGAGAAGCAGAGATGGCATTAACACTAATAGATGGTCTCTTAGAGGCTTTAGTACGCTTGAAAGGATCATAACCAAGCCCAAATGTCATATCACAAAATTTGTTTTCCAAGGGAACCTTAATCCCTTATTCTTGAGCACTACATCCATTTCCATTATATCCACACCTAGCTAGGATGTGAAAACTAGGACCATAAAGGTTAGTCATTTCTGAAGAAGAAGGAGGATTTTCAAAAAGTGAAGAATCAAAATCCTCCAGACTAGAAACTAAGGGAGATGAAGTCTGAGAAGTCGCCACAAATCTATTACTCAATGGCCCAGACAAAGTAGATTGCTTTTTAGGTTCTTCTTCTTCTTTCTTCTTTTCCACCTTAGGTTCTCTAGGGGGAATTTTGTATTCCCCTACAAAAGTAGGATTGAAATCAAGGGATCCCCAATCATCTTCTGCAAGAACCTTTTCAGGAGAGAAAGTTTTCTCAATCATAGAGTTGGGTTGAGAAGACTCTTACTTAAGAACCTTAGGTCCACTTGAGGAAGTATTGGGAATTGATTCAGATATAGGAGATAGGTTTGATGAAGTGGTCACACTAATCAGAGTAGAAGCTTTAGAAGAATTATTTAAGATGGTTGGGGAAGAATTGATTGAAGAGGACTTAGAACTCGATTTTTGTAAACAAGCCTGGAATATTGTGTCACCTAACAAGGTATATGTTGTATTGTTGTGAATAAACTTAATTTTTTTAATGAATTGTAGAGGGAAAAACTTGCATGCTATGAATCCAAGGTCTCCCTAGCAACAAGTTGTATGACATTTCTCCAAACATGACATGGATAGGTGTGGGTAAAGTAACATGACCTACCTTAACATGCAAGGTGATGATACCTAGTGAAGATCTATTAACATTATCGAAGTCACAGATGGTGAGAGAATTAGGCTTAATAAGAGATGTATCAACATTGATCCTATGCAATAAGTTAATGCTACAAACATTAAGGTGAGAACCATTGTCCACTAGTGTTCATCTTATCACACTATCATTTATAATAACCACAATCATTAAGGGATCATATTGTTGTTTAATTTCACTAGAGGGCAGGTCATCTTGTGCAAATACAATATGAGCATTAGGTGTTGTAATAGAGTTAATCAAGGAAGCCATATTATTGGATGTCATTGTGGATGGGATATTCAATGTTTTCAAGGCATCTTGTAGCATTCCCTGATGAGTTGATGAAGTTTGAATCATAACCCAAAGGGATATCTTGGCAGGAGTAGCTTTAAGTTGTTCAACAAGATCATATTCCTTACCAAGGGTTTGTGAAATACGAGGTGCTTGAGGAAGAATGGGTTGAGGATCAGGTAGAGGAGTCAGAACAACTGGAAGAGGATTAGGTTGCCTATTGTTTCTTATGTTATAGGTATGGGTAACTGCATCATAACTCTCCTTAGTTAGTTTTATAGCACAGCTATAAGGACTCTTAGTGGGATTCCTTCCTTGAACCGTAATGATAGGCTTGTTTGGAGTACTAAAGGACTCATGACTATATCCACCTTGAATTGTGAAAAGAGGTTGATGAGGAAGAGGTGAAGTTGGAGAAGGACAAGCACCTTGGACAACAAAAAGAGGTTTCTTATGTTCGTTCACATTGATCATATTGATTAACCTTTTAGATGCATTATTTTTGTTTGAAAGTTTAGGTAAAAACATAAAAGTCATCAAGGGCATCATCCAATAAAGCATGATTGTAGTGATTGAAAGGATTATCTTTGGAATCAAAAGGAGACATAACATCATAGAGGGAATCACGAGAGTCAACCATGTTGCTAGATCTAGTGGAGGATTTGATAAGAATGTACCCATGAGAGGAATCATTCAACTTATCTTTCTCATCACCACAGAATGGCATAGTAACAAGGTTGATTATTTTTTGGAAAAATGAGGGTTTAGAAGGCTTAGGGTTAAAAAAATTATCTAGAGATTCATCCAATTCATTCTTACTAAACTCATAATCAACAAAATTGCATACATCATCAAAAGCGTGAATATCTTGCAAATAAAAATCTAACATTTTGAAGTGAAAATTTTATGAAACTTAAACACACAATGCAAGGAAAATGAAAGAAATCTATCTATTTTTTGTTTTGAAAGAAAATGAAATAAACTAGATCTAGATATAACAATACAATACAATGAAAATGAAATTACGTTCACGTCAGGTTCACCAAAGATGTGTAGGGGAAAAAGTGAGACCAAGTATGGAAACCCTAATCCCACTCTCATACACACTCATGGAATACGAAAGAGCCTAGGGAGGTAACACACTTTGGCTACTTCTTATGAGAAAGAGAGAGCCATAGATTACCTCTTAGGTTTTCTATTCATTTGTTGTAAATGAGAGAGAGGAATGATGCATAAATGCAATCTAACCTAGAATGCAAGTAAGCAGGCAAACCCTAATCTAAAAAATGCATATCAAAGGACAAATGATATACTGCTGAAAAGTATAGATCAGAAGGAAAAATAAAGGTGCAACTGTGTCTGAAATATGAGCAAAAATGTGCTGAACCAGGGTGCCACGCCACTGTCCTGATTTTGCACATCTGGAGCTACAACTGACAAGATGGATTCTAGAGCTTGCAAGGTACTGTTCTGGCAGATCCTGTTGATAGAGGGTAGGACCATGGTACCATGCCACTATCCTGGGTAGGACCAAGCCACTATGACCTTGTTCCTAGGGCTTTTGCTGAGATTTACAACCCAGATTTATCCCTGTGTGCTCTTCAGGTCCCGAAACTTTCAGCGACACTCGAATCCAAACCTATACCTGAAGCTAAAAAATAGGGTTTAGGATGGCTATATAGGGTTTTGCCTTAGTCAAACCCATGTGTTGGTGATTTCCACCTCCACAAATAGATGATAATGTACTAAAAATGTGTGTGCAATAACCTTGTGTGTGTGCAAGATCCTAAAATGAAAGCAAACAATCTAGAGCAACCCTAAAGAGTAAACCCTAATTGCTTATAATTAACAAAGTAAATGCTCTAAATCTACAATGCAAAGTGATCTAAAGAATGGATATGAATCAAAATGAAGCTTATGCAAAGACATGAAAACAACATGAAACCATACCCAACCCCAAGGGAGAGGTATGAGCCAATCATCAGTCGATGATCTCCTATTGTTCTTCTACATCTTCAAAAGCCCGCAATTGATAAAATGATGCTTGATGAATGTTTGATGGATGAATGTTGAATGTTGTTGAAGACTTCAAATATTTACTCCTTCACTCCAAAGAAGGCTTTAATGCTCCAAAAACCTGCCTTTAGATTCTTAGAAGAAGACCCCTTCAAATGAAGAAAGAAAGCATGCAACTAAGCAATGCAAGATGGGTATCGACTACTAGGCCATGTTAGGTACCCATGTACAATGCAAATGCATGCAAACCAATACAATGAAATTTGTAACAAAGTGGGGAAAGAGAGAAAAACCCAATGGGAAAAAACCCTCCCCCAAAAGAGAGATGAAAACTAGATACAAAGTACTCTCATAGAAGTATGTGAAGGAAAAAACCCCATGTGAGGAAAAAGTCCCCCCCATATGACAGAAGAAGAGAAGCTAGGTAGCCCCCCCTCAACGTGGAATCTGCACCAATGATAGAAGCTCAATGCTGTATGAAGAAACTGCTCCACGAACGTCGAACAACATTCCTCCCCTTAAGAAGAAACAAAAACAAAGGTGTATCCATGAATTCTCCCCAATAATGAAGGGAAGATGTATGAAAAAAACTCATGATGAAAGGAATCTCTGAAAATTGCTCAAGTGTCCCTATGTCGATGCTGAAAGATACCCCCTCCAAAGGTGGTAAACTGTGCCACACTGCTGAAAAATGCACTCCAAGATCTAGTGGAGATGGATGTAGAACATGTCCCAAAGACTCACATGTCTCCTCAAAAGATAAAGAGACCTCCTCCAACTGTTGTACATAAGTATCCATAATCATGTCAACCTCAAAAGAATGATCATGTAGAGAATGAACAAGAGGGTCAGAGTGTGCCCTCGCAACAATCAAAGAAGGATCATCTTCATTAAAGAGAAGATGAATGTCATCAATGATGTCTCCCAAATCTACAATGTAGGATTCCACAAACAAACCTGCAATGTCTGTCAAGTAATCATCCCATGAATTTGAAGCTAGAAGACAATGAATATCCTATTGCACTGAATCACATGAAGGCAAAACTGTCGCACTATCCGCATCATCAAGTGCAATAGGTGATGTGATATCAATATGAGGAGATGAAATACAAGGCTCAAGAATGAGGTCACATGTGAGAATCCCCATGTTCAAGTGCCCAAAGTTCTCCTCAAGATCTGAACCAACACAAGAAGTGTGATCATCATGTGTAGAATCATCAAATGTGAAATCATCATCATCAACAAAATCTGAAAAGGAGTATAACCGAGATGCATGATCAACCACCCTAGTCATAATGATAGCTCTAGTCTCCAAGTCTCTAATGAAAACTGACTCAGGTGTGAACTCCACAACTCTCTTAGTTGAGCCACGTGTGATTTGATAGATGGAAAGGAGATTGTTTGTCAAGTGGGGTACACACAACACATCATTGAAGGAGTTATCCCCAATGTCAATAGATCCTTTCCCAATCACATCCATATATGTATGATTGCCCATCAAAACCTGCGGCATGGTTCAAGGCTCAAATGTAGAGAACATAGACTGTGAAGATGCCATATGATGAGAAGCCCCTGAATCTAGAAGCCATCTCTTTGAATCATAACTTGTTGTAACACAAAGAGCTTTTCCTTTTCATGTCCCAAAAGAGTGAGTCTTTCCACTTGTAGAATCCATGAATGCTTGCCCTTTTCCTTTTGAATGTGAGGAAGTGGAAGTTGATGAATCATCCTTCTTGTAGACATTAGGCAAATCAATGTTATGCTTTTTGAGGATATGTGTGAGCTCATCAATCTTCTTAGAATGGCAACAATTCTCCTCATGACCAAACTTTTTACAATAGGGACAAGTAGGTCTCTCACTCTTTGGTGAGTTATCCCTCTTGGAATAGGATGAATCTCCTTGTTATGGAGAGGATGATGCTTTGTCCTTAGGCTTTGATTGCCATTTGAGTTGTCCTTTCCTTGATTTCCTTTGTTCCCTTGATTTGCCACTAATGCTTGAGACTTAGAAGCCTTAAGAATGCCCATGCTTATCAACTTAGTTTGTTCCATCATCAACATTTCAGTGAAAACATCAAATGTAGGCATTGTGTAGCTTGAACCCATTGTCATCCTATGGGTTTGGAAACTAGAAACAAATGCTGCATATTCTTGTGGAACATTTCCCATCAAGTTGAAGATCAATTGAGTATCCTTCTTATCAATGCCACAATCCTTGAGTTGTTCCCTCAACTCATTTGCCTTAGTGACACAATCTTGTATAGTATCAAAGTTCTTGGGATCTAACATGGTGAGATTACTATAAATTTGATATCCCCTAATCTCATCAACTTGACCATACAAGTCTTGAAACTTTTGCCAAACATCCTTGATTAGAGTACACTTCTCAATATGAAAAATGAGATCCTTTGATACATACTTTCTTAAGGTACCAATTGCCATGATGTTTTTAGTGAGCCAATCCAAGTGACCAATTGGATCAACCTTAGGATTAGCAGGAGAAACAATAGTTCCATCAATATAATGAGTTAGTCCTTTTTCCATAAGTTTACTCCATGCATCAATTTTCCAAGTAGCATAATTATGAGGAGTTAATAGAGGAAACTTAGAAGAACCCATAGCAGCAAAAAGGAAGGAACACAAGAGCACAAAAACACAAGAGACACCCCCCAAATTCACTCAATCAAAGTAGCCCCCCAAAATGATGATTTTGGCACTTTATATGTAGTACGTGTACAATAGGCCACTTGAAAAAAATGGCAAGGTGGACTTCTGATTTTGTTATAAAACTACCCCAATAGGGTGAGAACTACAAAGCAAAAGATCAGAAAGATAGATCTATGCAATACAAATGCCAAATTGGTCAAATAAGACCATATGATGAAAGTACAATTTATACCCAAAATTTTTGAAAACTGATAGCAGATTATGAAAGTAGATGAAAAATTATGCACTTAAAAAAAAACAGCACCTGAAAAGGAGACCATATGAGCCCAAATGAAGCCTCCAAAGTTGTAAAAATCAGGATTTTATGATTTCCAAAAAAAACCTGTATCCGAAAATCTGGAAAATCCTGCACCATTGTCCAGATCATGAAATTCTACCCCAAAACAGATTAACACTTCTTGAAAAAAGGAGTCCAGATGAGTGAGATATCGCTATTTGAAAATTGCTTGCAAAATTATAATTTTCGGAAAATTTTCGCTACGGCTTCAAACTTTAAATGCCTCTAGATTTGGCCTCTAAAGTCCAATTTGGATGAAACAAAAGGCAAAACTGACTTTCTTGGACCTCCTCAATCCAATGGTGACCTCAGATTTGACCCATCAAGCTTCAATAATAACCTGCAATAGAAAGCTCCAAAATGCAAACCCCAAATAGCATCAAATTTCTCTCAATTGGCAAACCAATGACACTCTAATGGCTCTGATACCATGTGAGATTTTGCCAAGATCAAGAGGCAATGAAAATCACAAATAAGAGAGAACAAAATAGATGATAGAAATAAACTATATTCTATCAAGATGAAAATACTGATCAACTGGATCATCAAGCGTTACATACAATGAAAATGAGCCTGCTTATATAGGCAAGGCTATATGGATATGTGAGCACAAAAAAATGACATGTGGCTCAATAAGAAACAAGGGTAGGTAGAAAATAGGTGTGGGTAGGTAGGAGAAACAATATAATATTCCACATGAGGTGGATCACCCACCGAAGGTGGAATTATCACTCCACAATAAGTGGATATGATAAAGTACTAATAAGATCAACACCATAAAAGGTGGATTTTCTCCTACACACACTATCCCAATGTGGCACAAACACCCAAGTGTCTCATACCCAAACTACTATGAAATGCATTTCCTAAGTAAACTTAAGTAAGGTGTAATAATATCCAAGATGAATAATTATTTACACCAACACCTGCCATGGTCCGACCAACTTTTCACCAAATTTTTGAGGCCGTTACATATGATGATATTAGAGTGCATCCCAAAGTTAGAGCAGATTTTGAGATGTTTTGATATGCGAAATCAAGCCTAAACGGTCAAAATAAGTCATAATTAGGGTTTATGATTAAATGATTCATTGGAGGGATAAAATGAAAAGGGGCACGCTTACGGTAAGGGGCCCAACATTGTAATATGTAAAGTGATGAAACATGACTTTAGATTAAATTAAGTTAATTAATTAAATGCTTAAAGGGGAATTAGAAATTCAAGATGCAAGACACACTAAAGTGGGTGCTAACCTAAGGGTGAAATTGTACCACCCTAGAAAGGGTGTACAATTTACGACACTACAGAATGGATTCTTCTTATCCTGCTTAATTTTCGTCAGATTCTTCATTAACTCACTCTGAAGAAAATTACATCTATAGGTCATATTTCTTGTTTTCCTTGACCATTTCATATGCTGCATAAACTGTAGTACCAGATACTAAATTTTCCTTGCTGGAGTGCGAGATTTTGCAACCAATCACCATGGAGGAAAATCTCACATCATGCTCCAGTATATCATTGATTGTCATTGCCCTCTTGTCAAATTTTGCACCGATTGTATCTGTGACTATCCGGTTCTTCACGGACTTTAATGTGGGTAGATCTTTGATTGAACATAGACTAGTTACGACCCAAATGGCATTCTTGGTGATCTTAAATGGCTTGTTTAACCACATAAATTCATCATGTGTCCTGCTAAGCACATACCAAACCCACTTGCTTTCATCAAACATCAGAAATTTGACAAACTAAGTAAAACCCTTCTCTTCCAGCACTTGGTATTCTATCTTATGCCTAAAATTTTTATCTAACATCTATTTGATGTAGATATTTAACATATGCAAACTTCTTAATTCCTCAAGATTGCAATGAGTATAAACCCTAATATCTTCAATATGCAAAACACCATATGGAACTAATGAAAATGCACTTTGTGGGTCTACTTTAGCAGATATGAGTGGATGTTTCTTGAAATTCAGATGGGCTCTTTTAGTGATATCAACAACTAGTGGTGTCACCATTTCAAAAATTTCCAACTTGAAAATTTTTGCAGATAAATACCTTTTCACCGAATTAGGGTTTCACACAGGAATCTCATTCATGCTTTGATCTCTCAGAAAATCTTCTTGCAGAGTGCGCCCCTTCTCTTTTCTTTGAATACAAAGTGACAAATGAGGAGGAAAAGTTTCTATTTATCACACGCATACCTAACTTTTAGGGTGTAATAACTACGTTTTTCCCTAAGCCTTCCGGATACCCTACTTTTTTATATTGCTCCATAAAATTGGTCTATGAATCTTTAATGTTGCCTAATATCTTTCGGAAACCAATCCCAATGATCTGCAATGCCCTAGTATAACATCTACGAACTTGTCGAATTCAAGTATTGCCTTCTATAGGGGGGTATAGGATTTTCATGAAAACTCCCCTTAGGCTAGAGGCCTTAAATCAATTCCTAGAGGAATTTCTAGCACTGGATCCAGGTGCGGACCCATTTCTTGCATTAGTATCACTCTTCTTCACCCATGTCTTCTTCATTTGATTTCTTATCTCCTCCCACTTTTCCTTTTTCATCTACTTGCACATTCTTGTTCTTGTCTGCTAGACCATTCCTATTTACATTCTTGCTTCTACAAAATCTTGCAATGTGACCGGATTTGTTGCAATTGTACACAACATTTCCTTGTCCAAACTTGTATTTTCTTTGATTTCCTCTTGATCTAAATTGATTAGCAATGTGTCCAAATCTATTGCATGCATAACATCAAACATTCCTTCTATTGAAAGTGTTATTCATCCTACTTCTACATATATTTTATTTATGTCTGTAGCATAGGAAATCGGAAATCATCACAAGCAAATTGAATATTAGTCATAGCTCAATCACAAAAGCTCAAATGCAATGATCAATCCTAATTACATCCAATAGAGATATAAAAACAAGAAATTCAAGATCGAAAACTTAAGCAAACCAAATGCAGACTTGAATGTCTCCTTCATGTGGCTCCATTGTCCTTCTTTCTTCTTCAAATAGCTTTGTTGTGGATCTCACCTACTAGTGCATACACATGAGATGAAAGCAAGTAGACAAGATAGTAGCGCAAGAATACTCGAAGTGTGATTGATTCAACAAAGTGATTAGTCTTGATTGAAGAAATTCATCCAATTTATAGATAAATTGGAGAAAAGACAAGATTAGCATGAAATTGATATTAGAGGCAATTGATTTCAAAATGGGAAAATTGAGTTGAAGGAAGAAGGTTATGACACCTTCTATGTCATGAATTATGACATATTGCCAATGCAAAGGTTAGAGGACTAAAAGCCTATGACATCTTGCTATGCCAATAGTATGATGCATGAGAAATTCATGCTTCCACCGAAGCACAAAAATAGGGAGAGACTAGAGAGAAATTGATTAGGTGGAAATTGAATTTAGCAAATTAGAAAATTGGTGGAAATTAGGAATTAGGAAAATTAGAAAATAAGGAAATTAGAAATGGTGAAATTAGAAAATTAGGAATTAGGAGAAATTAGAAATTAAGGAAATTAGAAATGATGAAATTAGAAAATTAGGAATTAGGAGAAATTAGAAATTAAGTGAATTAATTAACAAGTTTTCATTCATTAATTAATTCACACAAAGAGAGGGAATTAATTAGCCAATTAAATAAACATTTAATTGTGACAAGAAGACTTAGGATAAATAAATAAATTATTTAACCTAGAGGGAAAAATGACAATCAAGATTAAATGAATAAATCATAAAATCCTAGAAGATGAATTAGAAATGCAAGGACAACAATTAGGTCTTGATATAAAATTGATTTGATGTCAATTCGATCATGATTTTGAATTGATAAATGATTTGATTGATAAATGCGCCAATTTACAAGGAATAATGACAAATTGATCCAAATTGACACGATTGAGAAGGACGACGATCGATGACAAATTGATCGCAAAATGACAAGATTGAAAATGATAATGCAAAACGACAAGATTGAAAATGATAACAATCGATGACAAATAGATCACAAAACGACAAGATTGACAAGAGGAAAAAACCCTAATTAGGATTGACGATGTCCAAAATGATGACAAATTAGCACGCACATTGATGTGACAGGATAAGATTGACCAAAATCATGACTGAAGATTGTTGTCGACAAGACCAATTTCGAAAGCGAGACAACTGAAGAATGCAAAAGAAGGACTCGATGCTCGCAAATGATAAATACCAAATGTGTGACATAGGAGAAATGTTAATGCGACGCAAAAACCCTAAAATAAGGCAATGCGTAAATGTTAAAGTACGATTCCGCAAGCGTTGACCATTTTTAGGTGTCTACATTTTGCCCCTCTTTGAGACAATGTGATTTTAAGCGTTGCTTCAAAGAACAATAATAAAAATGCCCCAGACACTGACAATGACATATGCATGCCCCCTCAAGGAATTGGCCAGAAACATGCAGAAAAGAGGCCAATTGATCGATAATAATGATAGAACATGATAGGAGCAAACAGACTGACAATCAGAGACCGGATGCATGAAAGACAAGCAATTGAAGACGCAAAAGACCACAACCAACATGAGATGGAGAGAGTGCATGTCCATCTATGCACTGACAAAGATCTATAAATGAGACAAAGAGGGTGAAAATTGCTCATTTGCACTAGCCAAAGAGGAGGATTTGTTGCTCTAGAAAAGGACACTTGCAGAGAGATGGTGAGCATTCCAAGGGCAGATCACCTCAGAGAATGTGTATGCACATACAGATGACCGGACGACGTGGGAGCAGTGGTATGTATCTCAAAAACCCATATTGTCAATTTGATGAATTTGACTTGCGTGCGGGACATTGCGGGGCCCACAGGGGATGCATAAAGGGACTCTTGCACTTGTGTAGGGCGAATCCTATGCTTGTGTAGGGTCTTCTATGCTTATGTAGGGGGACACAGGCGCAGGTTGTGTTACACAGGCGCAGGAGTGAGCACACAGGCGCAGAAGTGCATTGGCAACCCTAATTTGGTCAAAATTGGCATGCGAATGATCCGAAAAGGGGGGATAAGAATAGAATAGGTCAAAAGAGATGAAAAAAACACCCTGATTTGGACATGAAACAAGGAAATATAGCCCATAGGAGCAAACCCTAAAACTGACAAAATGTGCCCCAATTGTGATGCAGAGTCGACAGTATCCATTGATCACGCGGGAGAACCAACCAGACCGCTTCATGTTACGACACAAACTCAGGAGCACGGACAAAGATACATTAGCAGGACTTGGGATATACTATATCACATTCATGCCCGAGATTAGGGCAAACACAGGACTGCTTACCGCATTGGCAGAACGATGGCATTTGGAGACCTCCTCATTCCATCTGGTGATTGGAGAGGTGACTGTGACACTAGAGGATGTATGGCGCATCCTCCGCATTCTGATTCATGGAGAGATGATAGAGTATGACCCAGTGATAGGGAGAGACACGTTGTGCAGATTATTTGAGTGGGACATAGATGATCTAGATATGGTAGAGAGGGAGATTGGCTGGGAGACCATGGCATCAGAGTATGATCGACGATATGTGGTGATAGCAGTGGTGATAGCATGCCTACTAGCAGGGGACAGATGAGGACATGGATTCCCTATTGGATGGGGAAGAGTGCTAGAGCAGATGGTGATAGAGGGTACGGTGTATGCATGGGGACCATGTGTACTTGCTATGCTATATTTTTAGCTGCATCAGATAGCATATCAGGGAGTTTAGACTTTGAGCTGTAGAGTCACACTGTTACAGGTATGAGCATTTGAGCACATAGCCATATGTCAACCGATTGCAGAGAGACAGGTATTACCACATCGACCATATGTGTACTGCTATGGTGGAGCACTGAGACAGGGTCCATTTGGATACATATTGTATTGGCGACACGAGCTAGACAGATTGAGAGAGTTCACATGGAGGCCATATCGGGATTGCCCTGGATGGTCAGATGATAGTGATGAACTATCGTATTGCAGACAGGAGAGGTACCTGATTGGGTGACCAGTGAATCGCCAAAAAGTGATTGAGATGTACCTGCCAGAGAGAGTCAGATGATAGTTTGGAGAGAGGCAGGATGTACCTAGGAGGACTCCACACTTTGCCCGATCTCATAGAGAGACGAGTCAGTGGGGGAGTATGATTCAGCCACACATAGCATATGCTGACTTCACACAACTACAAGGTAGTGGGATTGGAGATCAGATGTGGAGGACGCCAAGATGACAGAGGAGTATGAGAGATGGTTTGCATGACGACGACCAGTGCCATTAACAGATTTGGACATTCCAGTACCGAGGAGATAGGAGGACTTCCCACTCACAGGAGAGGAGGAGGGAGATGATGAGGATGAGGAGGATGAGGGTGGGGATGAGGATGAGGGGGATGATGAAGATGAGGAGGGGGATGATGAGGATGAGCCAGATTCAGGCGAGCAGGAGGCATTGCAGGATATACCCATAGAGTCGGAGACAGCTAGCATAGAGGAGATGGAGATGTGCAGGGCTACCATAGCGAGTCAGCATGATCATATTGCGACATTAGAGAGACAGAATGCCATCTTGAGGATAGAGCATGAGCAATTCAGAGCTGAGATAGCTAGACTTACAGCGGCTTGAGATACAGCCATAGCTCAGGCACAACGAGAAGAACAGAGAGTCACTGAGTATATTGGGTCGATTAGGGATGCCAGTGCACGCGAGATGGCACAGATGTTGGTAGAGACTAGAGAGGAGATATGCCATTGGAGGACACTATATGAGAGTGCAGTTCCACCAGAGTAGAGAGCAACTTCATATCAGGCACGATCGAGGATAGAGAGCAGGGCACGCTCTCGGAGGTCAGTGAGCAGCATGGGGGTGAGTGGACCTATGAGACCACCACAACCAGGACCAGGAGGGACATCAGCCTTGAGACATGGCAGGGATGAGGAGGACAGAGGGAGCACCCAGTGACAGAGGCATGTGCTTCATATGATGGACAGATGACATTATGTAGTTTGACATTTTGTAGTCAGCCTGCGGGCCATACTTAGGACAAATAGTCCAATTTTGTACTCCGATATTATTTTGATATATGATATGATATGCATCGATATGATGGGATGCAATGTGTTATGACTTATGTTATTCTCCTTGTATGGATGACTTATGCACTATTTATTGTGGAACATGTATGGATGCATTTTGATTTGTTGATGCATATATAATATGAAATGGATAAAATGCTTGATGTGATGCTTGATGTAATGCAAATGTACTAACCAAATGGATGCAGGATGCAACATATGTTTTTGGAGATCGGAGCACTAGACCGAACTGACTATCCGAATGGATGGAAGAAATGTTAGTAAGAAGAAAATGAGACAGAGGACAGTTAGAGACAAAGAAAAACTTGCTTTCAGTATTGCACTTTGTAGGTGAGAACCTTTATTTTAATATAGCAAAACGGATGCGTAGCATCATGGCATGGAAGGCCAGAGCTGAAAGGCAACCCTTTTTGCAAAAGATAGACACATCACAGACAAACAACAATCACAACAAAAAGAAAGGGACCATGAACCATCCCGGTCACTCTAAATCACTCAGTGACATCATCGAGCAACATAGGAACATGATCGAAGCTAAAGATAAATCAGTAAAAATATAAGATGCACAAATTCCAACAAGTCAAACAAACATCTTGATCTTCATTATCAAAAATTGAAAGTGTTGATAGGACAATCATGCTGTCTGGTTTCAGGGAATGCGATACCCTGTCTAAGACAGGACACAGTCTGGTTTCGAGTATACCACACCCTATATAAGACCCATGATAGTGTGCCAAGGACGAATGATTTTGAGGTTGATTGATATGACAATTCTGATCAGTTTGAATGTCTGGTTTGATTGAAAAGTTCATCTATTTATGCATGATTTCAGTAAAGCACAATGTTTGATTGATTGCGTGTCGTTGGATGTATACTCAGTGATCTGTCTTATGCACCAAGAGGATATTTATTGCAAAATGCGTGTTTTTGGATTTTAATGTTTTTGAAAAAAATTTGTTCATTTTTTCAGGACTTTATTTGACTTTTTAGGGATTTTTTTTTAGGATATTATTTGATTTTTAAAGATTTTTTTTTCAGGACATTTTTCAATTTTTTTGGATTATTTCAAGACATTTTTCAAATTTTTGTGGATTTTTTCAGGACATTTTTCAATTTTTTTGGATTATTTCAGTGATTGATCATGACAAGGGGAATGCACCCAATGCACAGTGGAAAGACATATGTACAAGAAACCAGAGTATGCCAGACAATGATGTTGACCAATCATAGGCCTGGAACAGAACATTGGGTCAAGACAAAGATAGACATGATAAACCGGCCGAGAGAAAGTATAGCTAGAGGTCGTGACAGATGATGGAGCAATGATCTCATTACTCATGGCGCCTGATTGCCAGGTTTTCACCATGGTACTTGCCCAAAGCGCCTATTTGCCAGGTTTTCACTAGAGGGTGAATCATTTTTCTTTACTTTTTTGCTCTTTTTCTCTTTTGTTTTTTCCACTTTTTTTGTATTTTTTTTTTTTTGCTTTTTTTGATTTTTTTTGTATTTTATGTTTTTTCAGGATCATACTTGAAGAAGTGCTGATAGAAAATTATGCCCAGTACTTGCGAAGGTGCATGCTATTGATAGGATCAGACAAAGGTTCACCTTATGGAGTGGCAAGTTGATATCCCGAGCCATAGGCTGTAGTCACTATGAAAGGCCCAACCCAATTAGGTTCAAACTTGCTTTTGATGATGTCAGTAGATTATGCATTCTTGGGGTTTGCCTTTAAAACCAGATCTCCCACTTTGAAGTGTCGACCTTTAACCTTCTTATTATAAGAGCGATGGAGACGGTTTTGATATGCTTGCAAATGTGTCAGGGTTGTCTAACGTTTCTCATCTAACATTTCAAGCTGATGCAATCGAGAGACTTTGTACGTCTCATCATCAATCAGATGTTGCAAGGAAACATGTAAGGAAGGAATCTCCACTTCCAAGGGTAAAATGTCTTCCACGCCATACACCAAGGAATAAGGTGTTGCGCCAATAGGTGTGCGGATAGAAGTGCGATAAGCCCATAGTGCTGGATTCAACTATACATGCCAATCTCGACCAACGTCATTGACAACCTTTTTCAGGATCTTGATAATGGTTTTATTTGATGCTTCGGCTTGACCATTACCCTGTGGATAGTATGGACTGGAGAAACGGTGTTGAATATGAAACTTTTCACAGAGTTCCTTGACATCTTTATTCTTGAAGGGACGACCATTATCTGTGACTATGGCAAGGGGAACCCCATATCGGCATATAATATAATTCAATAGGAATTTTGAAATTTGCACCCCAGTAATATAGGTCATGGGGATAGCCTCGATCCATTTTGTGAAATACTCTGTGGCTATAATGATAAACTTGTGTCCATTTGCAGATGTCGGGTGAATCTTGCCGATAAGATCCAATCCCCATTGAGAAAAGGGCCACGGAGATATGACAGAATGAAGCTCTTGGGCTGGTGCATGAAGGTAGTTTCCATGGATCTGGCATTTGTAGCACTTCTTAACAAAATCATGAACATCTTTCTCCAGAGTGGGCCAATAATACCCAGCATGAATCAACTTTTTGGCTAAGCTAAGACCATTGAAATGGCCCCCACATATACCATCGTGAACCTCGTGTAAAGCCGTTTGTGCTTTGTGAGAATCCAAACACCTGAGGAGGGTATGGTCAATGGAACGACGGTAAAGGGTGTCGGCAATGATGACATATTTGGCTGTCTTTTGGATGAAGGCTCGGCGTTGGTTAGAGGAAAGGTTAGGTGGTAAGGTTTGGGATTTCAAATATTGATATACATCATTGTACCACGGGGAGTTAGGACCAACAAGAACACACATCACATCTATTGTCGGAATGTCAAAAGAAGGAACAAGCAACTGTTTGACCAAAAACTCACATTTGTCCATATTGTTTGGCATATTTAACATTAAAGTGATCGTAGCCATCGCATCTGCCGACTTGTTTTGCATTCTTGGAACTTGACTGAAATGGATAACTGTGAATTTTGTCTTGAAGAAATCTACCATATGCTTATAAGGAATAAGCTTTACATCTTTTGTTTCGTAGTCATCATTCACTTGTCGGATGACTAATTGAGAATCTCCATAGACTTGCAAATGCGTGATGTTCCAGTGGACCGCTACTCGGAGTCCTGTGACCAGTGCTTCATACTTTACAATGTTATTGGTACAATGAAAAGTTATCCTATAGGACTTGGGAATAGCATCACCTTGAGGGGTGACAAACAAGATTCCTGCTTCGGACCCGAACTTGGTATGGGATCCATCAAAGTATAACTCCCATTCATTAGAAGATGTGAGAGCAAAGACTGATTCATCTGGAAAATTGGTCAACATGGGATGATCATCATAAATAGGAGCCTCTGCAAGTTGATCTTCTATGACTTGTCCTTTTATCACCTTTTGCTCCATATACTCAATATCAAATTCACTGAGGATCATAACCCACTTTGCTAGGCGACCCATCAAAGCTGCTCTGCTAAGCAAATATTTCAAGGGATCAATTTTTGCAACCAGCAATGTTTGGTGATTTAACATATAGTGTCAGAGTTTCTATGTTGCAAAGACCACTGCTAAGCATGCCCATTCAATAGTTGAATAATTCAGCTCATAGCCTACTAGTGTCCAGCTGATATAATAAATAGCTTGCTCTTTGCCATTCTCATCCTGTTGAGCCAAGAGAACTTCTAGTGCCGTTTCAGTTGCAGAAATATACAATATAAATGGCTTTCCTTCTATAGGAGGCATTAGAATAGGTGGCGACATCAACTAATCCTTAAGAGCTTGAAATGTTGATTGGCATTGCTCAGTCCATTTAAAAGCAACTCCTCTATGCAATAAATGTTGGAATGGATGACATTTGTCCGCCAATTGAGCTATGAAGCGGCGGATTGACTGTAGCTTTCCTAGTAATTTGCCGGCGGTGACACCAATGACACACTTCTTTGGATTGAGTCTAAGCTTGTAAGTTTCTATTCGGTCAAAGATTGGGCCCAGGATGGCTAGATGACTATCTCTTGTGACAGATTTGCATAATAAGTCATCAACATTGTCCTCCATCAAAGTATGCATGAAATCATGGAAAATTGTCGTCATTGCTCTTTGATATGTTGCGCCTACATTTTTAAGACTGAAGGGCATCACATTCTAATAGTAGGTACCCCAAGCACATGTAAATGTAGTCTTATGTTGATCTTCGAGAGCAATGCGAATTTGGTTATAGCCAGAGAAACCATCCATTAATGAGAGCATCTCATATCCAACAGTCATGTCAACTATGATGTCGATATTTGGCAGTGAAAAATCATCTTTAGGGCATGCTTTATTGAGATCCCTAAAATCTGTATAGATTTTGATGCCCCCAGTTACCTTGCTAACTAGTACTAAATTTGAAATCCTATCTGCGTAATCAATGGGTCTGATAAAGCCCACATCTAGTAATTTCTTCAGTTCCACCTTGACCAAAAGAGCCACCTGGGGATGCATCTTTCTGAGTTTCTATTTGACAGGCTTGGCATCTGCTTTTAATGGCAAGTGATGAAGGACTAATTCTGGATCAAGGCCAGGCATATCTGCATAGGACCATGCAAAACTAATATTCTTCTCAAGAAAGAAATTGACAAAGTCTATCTTTTCCTGTTTTGATAGAGAAGCAGCAAAATGAATGACCTTAGGGTTGTCAGGTGTACCCAAATTGATTTCCTCGGTCATTTCCACAAGTAATGTTGATTTATCCTGACTTGATAGGGGTACGTCCACTCTTCCACCTTTGGGCCCCTCAGAGAGGTTTTCACCCGTAGGTACGTCTTTTATTTTTACTTTTGTATGATCAAAGAGCGCCTTACGGTTTTCACTCAAAGACCTATTCTTTTGACTTTGTATTTTTTCTTTTCTTTTTTCATTTTGATGACTGGAAGATGGAGTTGACTCCCCAAAATATGTTGTGGAATCCAGATCAATAGCAAACCCTGCCTTATGATCACCTTGTGGTATGCCTTCCCGTAGTCCAAGGAATTCTGCAATTGCTTCGTCATTCTGAAAACAGTCCAATGTGAGTGGTTCTTGTTGGTCATGTTGGATAAGCTGGGGATAGACGAGGGGCATGTCATCATCATTTTTAAGGAGAGAGAGGACTGAGATGGTAAAGATATAAACATCTGTGGTATCACTGTCTGAACTACTTGTATCTGATTCGGAGCTTGGATCCTAGAATGACTCTATCCAAGCATTAGGACATGCTTTAGGAAGAGGAGTTATTTCATGTTTGTCTTCCATAGGCAAATTATCAGGGTCAAGAAAAATATTGTCAAGGGCATAGGAGCTAGAAGAAAAAGAACTCCACTCCCATTCATTGGAATCAGTTTCGGGTCGGGTATCCTCAGGTGTTAATTCATCATCAGAGTCACGCCCTTTTCCACACGTGGTCACTTTGGTAGATGAGGATCCAATTCGCAATGGTACAAAACCTAACCCTAAAGTTGGAGGTCACATCTTGGGTATAACAGGTTCTAGCCTTCCATTTTTGTTCAAGCCTAAGCCACTACAGCCGTCATATCCTTTCTTTTGCAGCATAGTAAATCCTTTGTCGTACCGTTCCACTGGCAACCTGACAGGTGGGCTCTCAGTTGGATCCTTAGAAAGCCAATCTATGACATCATCATCTAAAGTTCATTTGTCGAGTTCACCCCATCTTATAAATGTAGTGGGAGTCTGATATTGAATAACTACCTTAGGTTCTTTTTGCAACAAATGTGCTTTGCCATATGATTTTGGAGATATTGGTAAATTCCCAATGAGGAATGTTTGATCCATTGAATATTCTCTGCATCCTTGGTCCTATATCTTCAATTTTCTTTTGACAGCATCTAACAATTCATTAGGATGCGCATAACTATGTGAGTGGGCCTCTCTATTGACTGGGACTTGCTGTTGCGGAGAATCCTTTAGGGCAGCACAAAATTGAAATGGATTAGGATCTCCTAGAATTGTTATCTCAGTTCCATTGTAAGGATATTTTAAACATTGATGGTAAGTGGATGGAACTGCTTTCATTGCATGGATCCATGGGCGGCCAAGAATCATATTGTAAGGGAGATTGAGGTCTAGGACCTGCAGGAAAGTGTTTTCTGTCACTGGACCAACTCTGATAGGCAATGTAATTATCCCTTTAGATGGGCGCTCAACATCATCATATGCTTTGATTGTTATTCTTCTGGAAGCATCAATGTCCTTTTCTGTATAACCAAAGCAAATGACCACTCTCAAGGTACAAATATTAAGACCTGCTCTGCCATCTATCAAGACTCGTTGGATTTTGCAATTATGGACAAAGACTTCAAGGTGTAAAGGATCATTATGAGGGAGCTTATCAGGTGAAATATCATTATCAGAAAATGCAACGTGTTGGGAAATAGCTAGATGTCCTATTCGGGCTTGAAATTGGTCAACATTAATGTCTGTCGGGACAGTGGACTCAATTAAAGCTTTATCTAGGACTGCACGATGCATAGGGGACATTTTCAACAACTCAAGGATCGATATTTGTGTAGGTGTCTTTCCCAGATGATCCAGGAGATTATATTGACTTGTAGGAGTTGGTTTGGGAGGAACTGCAGGAGCTCCTTTCAGGACTATTTTGGATCGACGAGTGGTGACTGTGCAAGAAGGATCTTGTCCCTTTATTCTTAGGGTAGAAACATACCCATTTGACGGGCGAAAATAATTGATGACATTATTATAACCAGTACTTGCACAATTTGCTGTTTGGGTAGAGTTTGAAGAAGATGCTTTACCCTTGTCATGATCAAGCAAAGGAGTTTTGAAAATAGTATGATCAGTGTTAGAGGTTGCATGGGGTGGATCTACCTTAATTACTCCTTGCTCTAACAAGTCTTGAATTAGATGTTTCAATTGAAAACATGATGCAGTTTTATGTCCTTCTGACTGATGGTATTTACAATAGGCATTATCATTCCACCAATGCGGCTTTACCACAGGTTCTGCCTTGATATCTAGTAGCTTGATAAATTTTTCTTGTATTAATTGTTTCATTACTGATTCAATAGGCTCTCCCAATGGCGTAAATTGTTGAGGAGGCCCATCCCTTGATCAGAAAGGTTTGCGCTGCTGGTTTTGTTGCTAGCCTTGTTGTTGAGTGTATGGTTGATATGGCGGCTGTTGAGTAACATTGCTCGCTGGTGTTTGATTTTGTTCCATAGTTGACATATTTGGAGCACTCAATTTTTTTATTGTGAACGGGGGTTGATTTGCATTCACCGCTCTTGCGTCAACAACTCCATCATTAGTGACATTCTTGTTCTTGTACCAAAATCTATTTCAGTCCCCAGAATTGTTTGTGTTGTCATTGTCTTTGTTGAGCTTAATGATTGCTTTAGCTACAAGAGCAGTTTCAATGTTCATCCCTTTCTTAATGAGTTTCTCTATAGTACTGGGACTTTTCAATTTGAGTTCATACATCATTTCTGGGACCAAATTTTGGATAAACAAGTTCACTTGTTGTTCTTCAGGTATATCTAGGGAAGAACGACTATACAAGCTTCGCCATCATTGCAAGAAAGTCACTAATGGTTCACCTTGCTTTTCCTTGGTGTTGCATAAATCTGACATAGTCACGTCACTGTTGATGTTGAATGCGAAGTGAGATATAAACTTTTGAGCCAGTTCCGACCAAGTCTTTATGTTTCCTGGCAGATGCGAATACCAATCCATGGCTTGTCCCGTGAGACTTCGTGCAAATAAGCGCATTAAATATGTTTCTTTATAACTCACTTCAGTACATGCCGCAAAAAATGCTCGAATGTGATCTTTTGGATTGCCATTCCCTTTATATTTCTCAAAATTAGGTGCTTCAAAATGCTTAGGGAATGGAGGCATGTATAAGCTCTTGTCAAATGGATTAGGACATAAATCTTGATCTGTATACAACTTCTTTGTTCCTTTAGTTTCTAACGCGTCAACTTGTCGTTGCAAATTCTCAAGCTATTGCACAATTGTATCAGATTGTGGAGGTCCATCATTAATCCCGGTGGGTACTCTTTGCCAATACATCATGTTTCCGATCAGTTGTTGATGCTCTGAAATGGCTGTTTTTGGTGTCTTTGGCATATAATGTTCTTGGTACATCCCTTATTGTTGTGGTTGTGCCATGCCTTGATATTGACCTTGTTGCCATGCTACTTGTAGCCTAGGTTGATATTGCAATTGAGGGTGTTGTTGATATTGCATAGGTGCCAGATGCGGTTGTGAAGTATGATAGCTTGTTTGTCTTGGCACATATTGAGGCACATGTTGTTGTTGATGCTGATGAATCGAAATTTGCTGACTTTGTGCCAATTGTTGTTGCGGTGTAAATCCCATCATTTGCAAAAAACTTTGTTTGGGTGGTTTTTGTTGCTTCTCCTTAAGATGGGGTATGGCACTTGCATTAACTTGTTGTGTTGTTTGTCCAATCCACTGTGATGGTTGCAAGTTTGCATTAACTTGTAATGGTGCAGAGGGCGCTGCAACTTGTTGTCGAATGTGGTATTGTTGTTGTTGTACATTACTTGTTTGCACATTCAATTGTACCTTTTGTGTATTACTCAATTTTCACAACAATTGTTGTTGGTGCAAACCACTATCCATAGTTCTTTGTGTCGCCATTATCAAAGGATCTGTCGCAATAGTGTTTGGCAAATATATTGAACTTAACAGGACATAAGAACTTTGTTGCATCGTGGAAATTTTTTGGACATTGGTGATATCAGGCATTCCAATCGTGAAGCTTTCTTGCATCTTAGATTTTGATCCAATTTTATGCATGTAAGGAACCACTTCTTGTTGAGGGGTAGTTGTCAATATTTGTGTGGTCTTCATTTGATCTTGTGTTACAGGTGTTGTGTTGAATAATGGATTATTTATTGTCTCAAATGGTGACTTTTGAGGAATAGTCACTGTCAATGCCTTTGAAGCACATTTACTCATCAAGGTAGGTTGAGTTTCTTGTTGCACATTTTCTTCAATTGGATGTGGAGAGAAACTTAACAGCTCACTGCCTTGTTGTTTTTGCACATTGATTTGCTCACTTGAGGAGGTCACATTACTCATCATGTTAAGATATTTTTGTGGGAACATCTTAAAGACCTTGTTTAAGAATTTATCCATCTTTTTTGTCAGCTTTGGATCTTGAAGGAACATATCAACATCATCAGAAGGTTCAGAATCTGATGAAGAATCTGGTTGGACATTTGGATTCATTTCTTGTTGAATGCCTTGATCTGAACCAAACCCTTGTGAAAGAGTTTGTTCCTCATGTAATGTTTGAATTTCATGTTGCAGGTTTGGTTGATTCCAATCGAAAGGGGCATTTCCTCTTGGTGTTGGTGGAACACTCCCATGTCCTGGTTTCATGGGTACAAATACTGGTTCATATAATGGAGGTGGTCCAAGTTGAACCATCCCATATGGTGGTAATGATGTGTTTGATGAACCTTCAATTTGTACTATTTGACTAGTTTGAAATTGTGAATTTGATATGTTGTCAATGGGTTGATACGTTGGTTCGCCCATCTTCTTAGATTTTGACCTTGTTTCAATAGGCATGTCACTTATGCAAATGCAATATTTTTGGAAATTTTCAAGGACAATGTATGATATGCAACTAAATGCAAACTAAATAAATGAGAATGCGATCTATGGCAAGAATGCAACCTATGTTTTTGGTTGTTTTTCAAGATTTGACAAACTTTCTGGAATGCAAATCTAAAAGAGACCCTTAGGAAATTGAAATGATGTCTAGACCTCAAAGGACAAAAGGACCAAGTGACAAAAGGACAAAATGACAATGTCTCCCCTATATGCTTGGATACTAAGCTAGGTTTGACCAAGTGACAATAATGACAAAAGGAGAAAAGGTTTGATAAGGTCTAGACCTCCTAACAATGACTTAGGGTTTATCAAAGATTTGGATTACTCAAGTATGACAAAACCTAGTTTTGACACTATATGCTAAGGGACAATTACTATGCAAGTGACCCTAATATGATATGATAATGACCTAAACTTAATGAAAGGACCTAGGGTATGCAAATGAAAATGTATGACAATGTCAATCTAAGTTTGAATTATGAAATGTTATTACTCTAATGCAAGAGGACACATGCAAATGGATGACTTTTATTGATATGCGAAAGGAGTATGACTTAGGTGAAAACCTAACCTTAGTACTTGACAATGACTTTGCAAAATGCAAACCTAGGATGAACCTAAATCTAAGTGACATGAATGTTGAGACAAGATTTTGAAAAATGTTTGACAACCATGTTTGAAGGTGTTTTGAACTTTGTTGGATGAAATGTTCTTGTGTTTAACCTTGTTTTGAATCAATTTACCTTGTTTTTGGAATGAGATGCAATTCAACTTTTGAAAAGCAAAAAAGATAAGATATTTCAACTTAGACTCAATACAATCATGCTCATTCGCACATTTCTTATGGTAGGCAAGGAAATTAGGTACTTGAGAGGTAGACTCGTTATGGGATTCAAGGAGAATACATAGATGCTTGACCCCACAGGCTCCCCTCCATGACACTCACTTCTCAGGACAGCCAAGCATCAATCCCCATAGAAATCTCCCCATGGCGAACTTAGTATCTCTTCCAAGTATCCGAACTTTTCCTTCTCAAGCAATTAGAAGGATTTTTGGCCTCTAAATACAAGGTGTTTAGTAAGGATTTCTGTTAAGCGTTACTCCTTGGTGTCACGCAAGCATGATTGAGACATTAAGCCCACCAAGATACCAAACAAATGTAGTCACGCAAGCACGATTTAGACCGTGAGGTCCTACTTAGATGTTGATATGAGAAAGAGTTCAAGGGTCATCACTTCCCAAGTAACTACAATTCCCACGTAACCCTTCCTTCAAAGCTTTCGCTCATCAGGTATTTATTTATAGTGAGTTAGAATGCCAAGGTATTCTAGCCGTACTCACTTTGGGTCGTTCCCTTCTCACGATTGTCACTTGCTTGCAAAAGCAAATGGTCAGGAAGGCAGACCCTCTAAAGGTGACACACAATCAAAAATATGAGCATGGTATTGAAGATCTGGATTTCTGATCACCCTAAGAAGGATGAGAGCATACTCTCCTACTCCAATGTCAAACTCAACAATCAAAGCAAACATACATTCATTCCATCCTATTTAGAAAACATACTAGGTTCCTAAATATTAATTACAAACACAAAGTTCAGTTGTAGTCCAAGGCAACCTGCAAAAACCCAAGTCAAAAGTTTGATATGTTTAGTCTTTGACTATCGAACCTGCATAAAACATGTTAGTAGTTTAATTTGTTGTCTTTGTCATGCATATGCCAAGGTTCTGCATAGAGAATCATACCAAAAAACCAAAAAGCAGAAACAACATGCAAAATAGAACAATTTGCAAGTAAAAACACACTGCCTTTTACCTCTGTTTCTGTCCCTACACAGGCGCAGAATGCTTAACACAAGCACAAAATACTTGACATAGGTGCATATTGTCCTTGACACAGGCGCAAAATGCTTGACACAGACGTAAAATGCTTGACACAGGTGCAGAAGTTCCCAGAAAACCCTGCATTAACCTGTTTCTTGGGTTTTTAACCTGCAAATCAACTCAAAAGCACTCAAAAGCATGATTAGGGGGTTAGTTCACGTCGGGTTCACCAATTAATGTAGCATAGGAAATCAAAAATCATCACAAGAAAATTTAATATTAGTCATAGCTCAATCACAAAAGCTAAAATGCAATGATCAATCCTAATTACATCCAATAGAGATGTGAAAACAAGAAATTCAAGATCAAAAACTTAAGCAAACCAAATGCAGACTTGAATGTCTCCTTCATGTGGCTCCATTGTCCTTCTTTCTTCTTCAAATAACTTTGTTGTGGATCTCACCTACTAGTGCATACACATGAGATGAAAGCAAGTAGACAAGATAGTAGCGCAAGAATACTCGAAGCGTGATTGATTCGACAAAGTGATTAGTCTTGATTGAAGAAATTCATCCAATTTATAGATAAATTGGAGAAAAGACAAGATTAGCATGAAATTGATATTAGAGGCAATTGATTTCAAAATGGGAAAATTGAGTTGAAGGAAGAAGGTTATGACACCTTCTATGTCATGAATTATGACATATTGCCAATGCAAAGGTTAGAGGACTAAAAGCCTATGACATCTTGCTATGCCAATAGTATGATGCATGAGAAATTCATGCTTCCACCGAAGCACAAAAATAGGGAGAGACTAGAGAGAAATTGATTAGGTGGAAATTGAATTTAGCAAATTAGAAAATAGGTGGAAATTAGGAATTAGGAAAATTAGAAAATTAGGAAATTAGAAATGATGAAATTAGAAAATTAGGAATTAGGAGAAATTAGAAATTAAGGAAATTAGAAATGATGAAATTAGAAAATTAGGAATTAGGAGAAATTAGAAATTAAGTGAATTAATTAACAAGTTTTCATTCATTAATTAATTCACACAAAGAGAGGGAATTAATTAGCCAATTAAATAAACATTTAATTGTGACAAGAAGACTTAGGATAAATAAATAAATTATTTAACCTAGAGGGAAAAATGACAATCAAGATTAAATGAATAAATCATAAAATCCTAGAAGATGAATTAGAAATGCAAGGACGACAATTAGGTCTTGATATAAAATTGATTTGATGTCGATTCGATCATGATTTTGAATTGATAAATGATTTGATTGATAAATGCGCCAATTTACAAGGAATAATGACAAATTGATCCAAATTGACATGATTGAGAAGGACGACGATCAATGACAAATTGATCACAAAATGACAAGATTGAAAATGATAACGCAAAACGACAAGATTGAAAATGATAACGATCGATGACAAATCGATCGCAAAATGACAAGATTGACAAGAGGACAAAACCCTAATTAGGATTGATGATATCCAAAATGATGACAAATTAGCACGCACATTGATGTGACAAGATACGATTGACCAAAATCATGATTGAAGATTGTTGTTGACAAGACCAATTTCGAAAGCGAGACAACTGAAGAATGCAAAAGAAGGACTCGATGCTCACAAATCATAAAGACGAAATGCATGACATAGGAGAAATGTTAATGCGACGCAAAAATCCTAAAATAAGGCAATGCGTAAATGTTAAAGTATGATTCCGCAAGTGTTGACCATTTTTAGGTGTCTACAATGTCCATATTTATTGCATTTGAAACACTGACCAGAGAATGATGGACTATTATGATTCATTCTATTTCTGCATTGAATAGATTTATGACCAAATTTATTGCAAACAAAGCAATTTCCATTGAACTTTTGAGCATTAGGTTGTCTTATCAGAGACCTTTTAGCTTTGTTCTTCTAGTTTTCCTACTCAGGATTGCTTTGACGAGATTCAAAGCTTTCACCTTTCTAATATCCAAGACCTCGCTTTTCATTTGCATCCTTCTGGCTTCCAAGCATTTCATCAAGCTTAGCTGAGCTAATCTTGAACTTCTCTTTGTACTTTTTTGCAGTAGCAATTTCATCCCTAAAAATGACAATTTGCCTTTCAATCTTTTTGTCATTGTTTTTGGATTGTAGCAGTTCAAGCTTCAGCTGAGCATTCTCACAATTAAGTTTGCAACATTCATCAGATCTATCTTTCAGGGATTGATTAAGATTCAATTCATTCTTCTTCCTTCCTTCAATCTCCTTGGTCAACCTCATCACTGTAGATTCCATCTCATGCTTCAAGATGGAATTGTCTCTAGCAACCTTCTCACATTCTTCTATTTTCTCCTTCAAAGCTTGATTCAAGGGACCATTATCTATGCTTGGCTTTTTTTATGCTTTAGCTAATCAACAAGTTTCTTTCTCTTTCCCTGGACTTATTTAGTTTCTCTTTCAATGATTGAATAAAATTCTTAGCATCCTTAAGATTTGCTTTCAATTACTAGACTTTAACTTTGGACTAATCAAGATCATCAAGTGCAACAAGAAGCTCATCTTGAAGACCACCAAAATTCATTGAATCACCTTCCTGGATCCTCCTCAAGTTGTAAGACTTATTCTGAGGAACTAGGCTCTGATACCAATTGTTGGAATCAAGGAACACTTAGGGGGGGGGGGGGGGGTGAATAAGTGTTCTGCAAACTCTTACTTTATTAAACTATTCATTCAACCACTTAATGCATATGAACAAAAGAAAAATGCAAGAACATAAAGAAAATAACCACAACACCATAACACCAATATTTTTGTACGTGGAAACCCAGTTAAGGGAAAAACCATGGTGGGGATGAACCCATAATATAAATATACTCTGTAGAAGTATAAAAATATTACAATGGGGAATGGACATGCATTCGGGCACATTGCCTAGAGCTCACTGCTCAAACAAAGAAGGCTCATTGCCTATAAATCTATTAGAATAGATTAATAAAGTATATCAACTAAAAAGTAGAATTTACAAATGCCTGATGATAGTTCTGGTTAAGCACAATAATCACACTTTTCTCACTTATCTCAATCTGCTCTGTTTCACCGTTTTCTCACAAATCCAGAGCATAAATCTCTACTCTGCACACATTAAAATATGCACAATCAATCACACGACACTTTTCCATACTCAAAATGATCAATTAAATAGATCTTATATATTCGCAACATGAAATCATATCCATCGCTAGTCGGCTCATCAAGACAACACATTTTCCAAACGTGTACACCCTGTCGAAAAAATCCAATCTCAAATACTAATGCATACCAACAAGAATTGTCCACACACTTCCTAAATGTTGTCCAAACACCCTTAATCATAAAAACAATCACCAAAACTGCTCCATCAAGTCCACACAACAATGAACTACAGAAGTCGGCCATACTTCAATGATCAACCCAAAAACCGGTACACCGTATCTTCTAACTTGCACAACAATTATCACTGGATACCAAAATTATAAAAATAAGATGTTTCAGACATCCAAGTACCTTCCCTTAGATCTGCAACAAAAAATATTAACCTTAAAAGTAATCCAAACCAAAATACTGAACCCTGCCAGATGCTCTATTCAAGCTTGTTGGACTTAACCAAATCTTCACTCAGACTCTCGGTATAAGAAAACCATGTACTATAGATGGGATCACTGACTAGGGTTTCCATAAATGACAACACCAGATGACCTGTGCAGTGTCTCTTGCCAACAAAATTATCCACGTGGTTGTTGACCAAGTTTGACCAGGTGATTAGGATGTCGAATATGTGGTAGCTGAGTTGGCAAAGGCAGACAAGTGGATGGTGATAAAAAATGGAGTAGGGAATTCAAAAGAAGTGTTTACAGAGTTGGCTGAGATAAGAAGTGTATATATTGAACAAAGATAGGTATCCTTTCGAGATTTGAGAGTTGCAGAAAAGAGAGGTGTGATTGCAGAGAAAGAATGGAGTGATATAGAACCAACAGAGTGGTGCAGAAAAGAAAGAGTTAAATATACAATTTTAAGAGTGTAGCAGAAGAGAGAGAAGTGTGTAATGTAGAATGAAAAAGGGTGTTTATTCTGAGAAAGAAAAAGGTGTTGTAGAACCAAGAAAGAAGTATAAGAGACCATTATGAAATAAGCAGAGATCAATTTGTGTTTTCATGCTGATATAAATAGAAGGCAGAGAGATAAAAGCTAAGTTGATTTGTAGAGAATAGAAGACAGAGAAGTGACATCAAAGGTACAACATTTTAGAGTTGCAAGGTGTGTATATTAATCATATTTATGTTCAAAAACTCATTTGTAACAAGGTGATTCATTTTAATTTGTTTAACGTATTCAGTCATTATAATTCTCTGAGTGGGTGCTCAAAGCAGAGGTAGGTGCTCCTTTGAGTAGGTGCTCATAAAATTAGGGGTTGGTGCTCCTTTGGGATGGTGCCCATAAAAATTGTAGTCAGTTTTTGCATTGTTAGGCTAGATTAGAGAAGTAGACTCTAGTAGCTATTCTCACCGAGGTTTTTCCCCACCATGGGTTTTTTCCTTGTAGATCTCGTGCTATGAGATTGCCTTCTATGTGTGTGTTCAATTACATTAATGTATTTTTTCATAATTTCTTGGTCTTGATTCTTAAGATCTTTAATCTTTTGAAAGCTTTCAAGTTTTTGAATATCACTGATTCACCCCTCTCTCAATGACCTATTGTGTTCCTTCAGATTATTTCCTATACATTGCGTTATATGTTGATGATATGTTATTCATTGGTAAATATAAAGGTGTGATATTAGAACTAAAGTCTCGTCTTGCTGCTAAATTTGAAATGAAAGATCTTGGTGTAGTGAAACACATTCTTGGGATGGAAATTAGAAGAGACAGAGTGAACAGAAAGCTATGGCTAGGCCAGAGTAAGTATGTGAATTCAATTTTATGGAGGTACAACATGCAGGATTGTAGACCTTTATGTGTTCCCTTCATAGTTGGAATGAAATTATTCATTTTAGATTGTCCTACATCTCCATCAGAGATGGAAGACATGAGAAGAGTGCCTTACAAGACTACAGTTGGAAGTTTGATGTATACTATGGTCTGTACTAAACTAGACATTGCCCAAGCAGTGGGAATTATTTCCAGATATATGTCTAATCCTGGTAGAGTTCATTCAGATGCAGTCAAAAAAGTCTTTATATATTTTAAGGGCACCTCAGATTATTCTTTGTGTAAGCATGGTAATTTAGTTGGAGACGTAATTTCCCTTGATATTCATGGTTATGTGGAATCAGACTGGGCAGGTGATATTGATAGCAGAAGATCCACTAGTGCTTATGCGTTTACTTTATTTGGTGGTTTAATTAGCTGGATGAGTAAGTGATAGGTTGTGGTTGACTGTCCACTACAAAACCAGAGTATATGGAAACTACTAATGCTTGTAAAGAAGCCATTTGGCTTAAGAGACTAGGTTCAGATATTAGAATAAAACAAGGTACAATGATAGTTTATTGTTATAGTCAAAGTACAATCTGCCTAGCTAAGAACCCAACATTTCATGCCTGGACCAAGCACATTGATGTTCAGTATCATTTTGTTAGATATATGGCCGAAGATGGCAGGGTGAAACTAATTAAGGTAGAGACTTTGATTAATTTTGCAGATTCTTTAACTAAGGCTATGAACACAGATAAGTTTAGATGGTGTTTGGGGTCTATGGGTCTCATCGCCCCTAGCAATTTAATTATTGTGTTGATACTCCCTTTGCTCTTGCAAGGTGTTCGACAAGTGGGAGAATGTTGGGAAAATGGTGTCTCAACCTCACATTTACACAAGGTTACTATTTGTAGACACATAAATGTGTCCACTTAATTAAATAAATATTTAGTATTTATTTGATCATTTAACCATCAATCAATAATTAATTAAATTAATATTTAATTAATTCATCTTAACCCTCTTCTCCTATTAATTAAATAAATTATTCAATTCACTTAACCAAATTCAAACCATTAATTAAATAAATAAATCATATTTGTTTAATTAAATCTTCTCTCACATTTAAATAAATTAATATTTATTTAAATCCCCCCAAATCCCATCTCTCACATTTAATCACCTTCATCCTCCACCCACTTGCATTTTCCTACAAATGCAAGTTGCACAACTATTTTAAATAAATAAATTATTTATTTAAAATCCTATTTATCCTCACCCACTTGAAACCTTTAATGGTTTCCCTTAAAGTCTTCAAACTTAATGGCTTCTTTCTAGAGTCTTCTTAAGCCTTTAATGGTTTCCCTTAAAGTCTCCAAACTCAATGGCTTCCTTCTAGAGTCTTCTTAAGCCTTTAATGGTTTCCCTCAAAGTCTTCAAGCATTTAATGTTTTATCTTCCTTTCTCTCATGTAAATAAATTAAGATTTGTTTAAATAAAATCCAAAATTCACATTCACATTTAAATAAATTAATATTTATTTAAATATCTATCCAAATGCAAATTACACCATTTAATTGAAATAAATGATTTTACTTCAATTGAAAATCCCAAAATTCCTCCCACTTGCATTCTCCTACAAAATCCACTTGCATGCCTAAATCCCTTCTAGATTCTTCTAACTCTTCTAATTAGCCTAATCCTATCCTAATTATTGTCACATTCCTAAATAAAAGGAAGTCACTTCAAATAAACCTCCAAAGTCTTCAATAACCATTAAAGGCTTTATGTCTTCAAATGGTTAACCTCTAAAGTCTTCCAAACCATTAAAGGCTCTTACATAACCATTTATGGTTAACTCACCTTTTACCTTTGGTTAGAGACTTTCCTCTAACTTAACCATCCTTTTGACTCATGGGTCTCTTCAAAGCATTTATTTCTTTGACTAAAGTAACCATTTAACCCTTGCACATTCATTTATCCTTTGGAAAAAATAAATATCCATTAACCTAACCCTAACCCAACCCCCTAGGGTAACCATCATGTCCCCTCAAGCATTTAATGCTCCTTATCTCTCCTCTCAAGCCTCCTCATGGTGACACTTGTCAACATGGGATTGGGTTGAAAGTCTCACATGGATTGAATATCTTTCAATCCTAACCCTTGTTAAGATTGTTCAATCTTAATTGTTCATTTCCCCGTTTCTTCTATAAATAGAACCCTTATCCTCAAGCAAAAAAGGAAGCATTAGAGTATTGTTACTATACTGGTATTAACATAGAGATTTTTCATAGCATCACTATCTACACTTGCATAGAATTTGTTTATCATATCCAACCATCTTGAATCTCCATATGGCATCCATGGCTAGTGCTAAAAGCTGAGAGCTACACTCATTTGGGACTTGGAGAGGGGAGAAACAAGGGAAAAGCATCAAAAGGCATCATGGAAGCATCTTAGGGAGGTTCTTCTCCTTTCTTTTGTTTTGTTAAACTTCTTTCATGCTTTTTGAAATCTCTTTTGATATGTTTGGAATGGTTTTTAGTTCTTTGTTTTGGTTTTATGGTTGAAACTAACTTATTAACATTGAACTTTGTTGTTGCCTTGTCCCCATTTCCACAACATCATTTGGTGAACCCGATGTGAATCAAACACTTTTGTAACTTCCAGGACATTTTTTTTTTAGGTTTGTGAGCCCACCATGTGCACTAACTTTTTTGAATGTTTTAGTTGCAAATTTTATAATTTTTTTGTGCAGGTTTTGGAAGGAGTTAGTTTAAAAAAATTTAATTTCTTTGCTTTAAAACTTCATCTTTCTTGTTTTTCACAAAGGGATAAAAAGAACTTCACATTTTCTATTTACAAACTCAACTTTTTCATTTAGTGCATAAAAAAAGAACTTCATCTTTCTTATTTTTCACAAAGGGATAAAAAGAACTTCACATTTTCTATTTGGTGCAACTAAAACAAATTCAACTTTTTCATTTGGTGCATAACAAAGAACTTCATCTTTCTTGCTTTTCACCAATGGATAAAAAGAACTTCACATTTTCTATTTGGTGCAACTAAAAAAAACTCAACTTTTCATTTGGTGCATAAAAAGAACCTCACATTTACCTTTTTGCTACAAAGGATACACGACTTTATTTTTGTTGACCAGGTTTGCTTTCCAAAAGTTTGTCAAATATCAAACATTTTGATATCTTGGTTAAAAAGAACACCATTTCTGTTGGAGCAACATCTCCAAATAGTTAGGTCACATTGCAATGAAAATCACTTAAAAAGAACAAGTGTTTTTAGTGATTGGCACACTTGTGCAAAGTTTGTCCAGTGGTCCTACTTCTAACACACACTATCCTCTCACTTGGATTTCGTGGTCCTAGGTGCAAGAGAAAAGTGTTAGTAACACTCAAAATTTTATCTTTTTAAGAGAGGCCTGCCAAGAGACACATCACTCTTGGGAATGACCTCGCGCAGTAAATCCTTCAAGCCGCTATAGAAATTAGGTGTGAGCGAAAGCTATAGCCTTGGGTATATCTGTTCCTGTAGTGTAACTTGCTGAAAGGACAAATGGGCCCCACCACAAGTTACAAGGCTCTTAAGTGAGTCACTGCAGAATGAACTTATGTCCAAAAACATCAAACATTACTAGACACCTTTTTATATAGAAACCCACCCATTCTATTGATTGAGGATATTTGTGGTAACTTCAGTGCAAGAGCATAGATGGTTTTTCTCCCAAGATACTCACCATACATATTTCCTTGATTAGAAACATAGCTTTTTGAAATGCCACTTGTAGCGTGATGAAAGTGGTGACTCCCCCATCATAGGGATCATCTATTTGTTATGCTTGCGCAAGACTTAGTATATCACAGCCTTACCTGCCACAGCGGAATTCATAAGGTATGTAGTAGCAAAGTTGAAGAAATATCAAGATGTGGGCTGAAATTATCGCAACTGGCCATTTGACCTTAGGGATAAAGTGTGTTTGAAGTGTCTTCATTTTGTGTCAAACTAGTGATAAATTGAGCTGATTTCAGGCTTTTGGAAAAACATACACAAAAACATTTGGAAAAGGGTCAAAAAGTTCAAAGATTGGGTTGATTTAGAGCCACACTTATTTGTGCCTTTTGAGGCAACATTATTGTGTTTGTGTGGTTACTCTGCTTTCTTTTCAAAGAAAATCAAAACCAATTCAAAAACAAGTATTCATCCAACACAAAAAAATTCAAAACCAACATTTGGAAAAAATCAAAACAAAGTGCAAAACCAAATATCAAATTATATGACCATCCTCCACATTTTAAGAAAGAGGAATCTTCATCAACATATCAATTTGAAGAAAAGACCATTGAGCTCAAAGGCTTTCATCAAAAGAAGAAAAATTTTCTATCTCAATAGACAAATTTTTGTCTCACACAGAGCCTTCTTGCGTCATATGCATCTATATCTTAAAGAAAAATCCAATGAGTTTGATCAAGAGTCTTTGAACAGTAGAGCTTTTACTCAATATAGAGCTTTGAGTTATCATATAAACAAAGGAGGCAAAATAAATCCTACCTTCTTTCCAGACATATGCATTACATATAACATAGCTCGGGAAGAACCACCAACCCTTGAGCGAGAAGAGGAAGAATTTATCCCATATGTAACATTATGTTTTTATTGAAGTTAACATTCCATCCATTCTCACATTCATACATCATCAATCGATTCCAACTCTCAAAACATAAAAAGGTCTTGTCTTAAGTTCTTTTTAGATATCTCTTGAATCAAAACAACATATCACTCTTTAGAGTGTCTCTACATCTAGGATAAACTCATCCTAAGAGGCATTTCTATGCAGTTTAAAACTAGTCTATGAGTGCATCCTCTCGTTACTAGGTAGATTGGTCTGTAACACATCTCAGACCTTACTATACCTTATCATATCAAACATTGTTAAACACAACAAGCAATTCATAAGAGAACTTTGGTAACATCAAACCTTCAGTGTTAGAGATCCATATGCTAAACACTTCACCAAACATATATCTCTCATTCCATCATCAACTCATAATCATTTTCACCAAACTTCAACAACAACTTTCAAACAAAATGGCTCAAACCAGATCAAGGACTAGACAACTCGAGATCGAAGAGGAAGAGGAGGAAAATCTCAATGAATTCCAAGAAGCCAGAAATGAAAATGATGAAAATTCTAGTACTCCCACTCCTGAAGCAATAGAAAGGGCACAACACAACCCCCTCTTCAATTGACTTTTCGATGAAATCCTCAAAAACAACGCTAATGCTCATTTTTTGAGATTGGCTCAAGAGGGAGCCAAACTACCCACTAATTTTGATACCGCACAATTACGGAAAGCATCAGAACACCATAGTCATAATAAGGGTGGAAGAGGTTGAGATAAATTTAGATATGACCTTAATCAAGGAAATCCCCCACCTCCTCCTCCTCCTAATGACATTGACATGTTGGGGAAAAGGAGACCCTAGAGATCATGCCAGGGAATTTCACTTAGCTTGCCTAGAAGTGGCATATGAAGACACATATCTAATGTGCCTCTTTCCTTAGAGTTTGGGAGGGACAACCACACAATGGTTTTCCCGACTAACATGCGGCATTAGGACATTCGAGGAAGTTATCCAAAAGTTCGTCGCACATTATTCACACAACATAGAACACAATGTTACCATGGCAGATCTGTGTAATACCAAGCAAAAACCAGGGGAGCTATTTTTTAGCTTTCTTGCAACTGTGGTGACAACTATCTAGTAGGCGTTCTCTTCATCTACCTAAACGAGAGCTAGGGGAAATATTTATTTCCAACTTGAACGATGAAATGGAATTCCACCTAGACATGAAGGGCATAAAATCCTTTGCTGACATGATCACCCAGGGGTTAAAATGTGAACATGCCCTCATTAAAAAGGGACTTATCAAGATATAAAATGAACCAAAAGATGGCCCTCGCCTGTGCTTTGATAGTGATGAACCCAAATTTTGGAATAAAAACAAAAACATTGTCAATGACAGGGTTGTAGATGCAAGGCCTATCAAGAGTGCACAACCTATGGTCCGATTTGTGGGGCAAAACCCCCCTCCTAAAAACAAAACGTTGCTCCTCCACAAAATCAAGGACACAATACACTACAAGAGGAACCAAGGCAACGATAGCAAAATTATAAACAAAAACGTCAATACACACCCTTAGGGGAACCTATTGAAATAGTGTTACGTTAATTGGTCTCTTCAAATCTGGTGACCTTACTAAAGACATCTAATTACGAACCTGAATTCAAACCTCCATGGTGGAGGGATAATGAACATTGCAAATTCCATCAAGGGAAAGGGCATAGAACAAGTAACTGTCATAGATTGAAAGATCTTCTTCAGGATCTTATTGACCGAGGAGAGATTGAAATTAAGGGAAACAACCTAAAAACCTCAAATAATGATCATCTCATGTTTAAGAATCCACTTCCATCACAAGATCAAAGGGAACCTTCCACTTCAGGGTGAAACACAGATACAACTGATTATACATGAGCCTCCTATAATTACACTGTGAATCACCTATATGATTCCAATGAACAAATTGCAACCATTACCATCAAAGATCCAAGCCCTACCTACAATGTTGTTATGCGTCGTAGCATGATCACCATTAAAGCAACTCCAAAAGGCACAACCTCCATCCCAAAGCAGTATAACCTTGTGGAACAATTAGATAAGATGCCCACACTTATATCTATCTTAGAGCTATTGCGCCTATCCCCATCTCATAAAATAATCTTGGATCAAGCTCTCCAAGAGGCGTCAGTCCCTGCCAATCTAAACATAGATCAATTTCAAGCTATGGTTGGTAGTCTGAGGTCATCACCATGTCTCTCTTTCTCTGAAAGTGACAATACATCCTTCCAACAACCTCATAACGCCTCACTCCATATTGAAGGATTTATCAACCAACACAGGATCAAGCAAGTCTTAATAGATAATGGAGCAGGCCTAAATATCTGTACATTACAATTGGTCACAACATTGGGATATGCAGTTGAATTAGTGGATCCTCGCAAAAAGATAACAATAAAAGCCTATGATGATGCAGAGCATTCGTCAAAAGGAGCAGTTGTGTTACCAATCTGAGTGGGCCCAGTGGTAAAGAACGTCATATGTCAAGTTCTGGACCTTCCTCTGTCGTACAATTTGTTGTTAGGAAGACCTTGGATACATGCCATGCAAGCTGTTCCATCCACCTATCACCAATTTATCAAGTTCTCGCATAACGGTGTAGAAATTACAATCCTGGGTGATGCAAATCCATTTGCATATTGTAACAATATCAACCATTAGCCAGAGATCACTATTCCCAACAATAGAGAAGCTATCCCATCCACATCATATGTAAGTCCAGACTCTCCTTCCAGTTCAAAAACCACTATGCCAAAGCAAGAGAAGCTAAAAATGGAAATGGTAGAGGAAGGTCCCAAGGAATACAATCTAAGACAACTCTTTTGTATTGGGAAACTACCTACTTCCCCTAGAACTCATGGTAAGCCTCAAAGGTTACTTCAAGCACCACTGGCCAAGCCGACATGCACTTTTGCACCTTTTATCCTTGGAAAGAGTCAGGAAGAGGAGACCAGAGATGAGGACTTAGCAGAATGGATCTATAAAGACCCTATCACCACAGAAATCCCACAAGCTAAGCTTCCTACGGATCAATATGGCAAAGGCCTTCTCATTATGCAAAGAATGGGCTATGATGGCCAGAGTTCTTTGGGATGCCATGAGCCATTGTAGCTTGAGTTAAAGCCTAAATATAACACTGGATTAAGCTTTCAAAAGGAGACTCTTCCTAAGCTCCGATTCAAAGGGAAACCCAACAAACCTCTATATAAGCCTAAAACTCTAAAGAGGCCACCTTTGATTATAGCAACAACACCAAGAACCAAACCAACTACCCCAATAAGGCTGAAAATCCCAGCAATATCATCCACAACACCAATCATCACACCAATCAAACCAACAACTTCATCAACATCAGCAAACGCATCAACAACACCATTAGCAATATCAGAACCCCTAGCAGTATCGACAACACTAACAATTCCATTAGAAGCAGCAGATCCAACAATACCGATACTCCCGGTATCATATTCACTTATACCAATAATCCTTCTTGTAGCACCAACCATTCCATCTCTAAATGTACATCAACCAATCACACCTGCAGTGTTTAACTCAAAGGATATATCGGTTTGGTATAGTAATCGGATATTGGAAAGCGACTCAGAGACTGACTCACATGAATGGGAATTTGATTTTGTACATCTCTATAATTCAGATAAGGAAGATGCATCACTACCTCCACCTCACAAAGAAATCCTTGTTTATGGAGAAGCACAGAAAAAAACCTCTTGGGTTCCTGAATTGGAAACATCTTCCATAGACCCTATGTCACATCCTACGCCTGATTCTGACAAGGAGAGTACCATCAATGACCTTCACCACAATGTCTTGACCCTCACTGACACATCTTATGAACTTAACCTGATCAATGAGGTAATGCCCATTATCCATCCTGAACTCATCGAATGGAACCAAACAAATCCCCCATGCCTTAACCACTTCCAAAACGATGAGGCGATCATTGACTTTTTGAAACTACGGGATAACATACCAAGCGGGGATCACAAAGTTGGATTCACCATTGAACTTAATAGTGCAGTATACTTTGGGGCAGATGCCAAACCTTTCAGCAGCAAAAATATCACAATAAAACATGGATCTTCCAGTGAAAACCACACTGTGGCACTATTTGATCCCAAAAAAGTAAAAAGAAAGAGCGCATCTAACAGTGAAAACCTCTCTGAGGCACCTGTAGATGAAAGGGTTGACATCCTCCCCTCTAGTGCAAATCAGGAATGATCAACGATCCTCATCGAGGAAACAAAAGAGTTCAATATGGGGACCCCAGAGACTCCTCACCAAATACATCTGGCATCTCTTTTAACTTCAAAGGAACAACCTAAGTTTGTAGAATTCTTCCAGAAGTGTCAAATCAACTTCGCATGGTCATATCCAAACATGTTTGGTCTAGATCCTAATTTGGCCATGCATCACCTCACCATGGCAGAAGGAGCTAAACCAGTAAAATAGAAGCTTCGCAAGATGCACCCCCAGATTGCGGTACTAGTCAAAGCAGAACTTATGAAACTCCTGGATGTTGGTTTTATTAGACCAATTGATTATGCAGATGGATATCCAACATTGTACCTATGGGAAAACCATATGGGGGCATCCATATTTGTATTGACTTCAGAGATATAAACAAGGCATGTCCTAAAGATGACTTACCCCTACCAAACATTGACATGATCGTGGACCTAATAGCAGGACATGCCATGCTTTCTCTCATGGATGGCTTTTCAGAGTACAACCAGATAAAGATCATGCCAGAGGATCACCAAAAGATGACCTTCACATGTCCATGGGGAACATACTGCTAGAATGCAATGCCTTTTGGTCTCAAGAATGCCGGGGTGACCTATCAAAGAGCAATGACCACCATCTTTCATGATATGATGCATACCATAATGGAGGATTATGTTGATGACTTACTGACAAAATCATTAACAAGAGAAGGTCATCTAGAAATATTAGAAAAAATGTTTGACAGACTAGAACAATATCATGTTAGACTCAACCCAAAGAAATGAGTCTTTGGAGTAGCCTCAGGAAAGCTTCTAAGATACATTGTCTCAAGCAAAGGCATTGAGGTCGATCCAGCAAAGGTTAAAGAAATCATGGACATGCCACCTCCACAGAACATCAGTCAGCTAAGGACACTACAAGGGCGACTTCAATCCATCTAAAGATTAACTACCAACTGGCAGATAAGTGTCATCCCTTTACACATCTATTACACAAAAACATCCGCTTTCAATGGGATGCTAGATACCAACAAACATTCCAAATGCTCAGGGACTATCGCATGAATACACCATTGTTGATCCCACCAGATCCAAGTAGACCTCTATTGCTCTATATTTCAGCAACAAATACAACATTGGGAGTGCTACTCGCTCAACAAAATGCAGAAGGGAAAGAGTGTGATGTATACTATATCTCTCGCATACTGGTCGGCTATGAACTCAATTACACACCTATTGAGTGATCTTTCCTAGCAATAATCTTGGCAGCCACTAAACTGAGGCATTACCTGCTAACACATAAAGTAATACTCATTGCTAAGATCGATCCACTAAAGTACTTACTCAGCAAAGCAACATTGGTAGGCTGCTTGGCCAAATGGGTGATTATTCTAAGTGAATTTGACATTGAGTATGTGGACTGTAAGGCTATTAAGGGCCAAGTTATTGCAGATCAATTGGCCGATGCACCCCTCATAGGTGATCATCCTCTTGTTTCCAATTTTCCAGATGAAGAGATTTTCATGATCACAACAACACAACCATGGAAGCTCTACTTTGATGGTTCATATACTAGACATGGCTCGGGGGCAGGCATTCTATTTATCACACCTCAAGGTGACAGCATCCCGAAGTCTTACAGGCTAACTTTTCCCTGTACAAACAACATAGCAAAATATGAGGCCTTGATCACAGGACTTAAACTAGGCATACAATGGAAACTAAAAGAGCTACAAATATATGGTGACTCCCAACAAGTTATCTGACAAGTCATAGAAGAATATCAGACCAAGGATGATAAACTCATGTCGTACAAGCAAATGGTTGACATTTTAAAAGCATCATTTACGACTATCACCTTTGAGCAGATACCCAAAGATCAGAATCGAGCTACTGACGCCATGGCTATCATTGCATCTCTCCTAGATCTTCCACAAAATTCAACACGCTACGAGTTCTTGGTAGAATAGCTTTAGATTCCCACTTATGATATCCCTGAATCCGAGACAATATGGTGCCTTGTTAGTTCCAAATCCCCATGGTACAGTGAGTTCTACACCTATCTCCGTGATCACACACTTCCTCCTAACCAATCGAATAACCAACGCAAAACCTTCATTCGCCAAACCGCTCGATATACCATCATTGCTGAAACCCTACACTAATGGAGTCTTGATGGTACTCTCCTTCGATGTCTAGAACATGATGAGATAACAAAGACCTTGGAAGAGGTACATGAAGGAATTTGTGGGACTCACTCAAGCGGTCCTTCCCTAGCAAAGAAGATCATGCACGCTGGATACTATTGGTTATCCATGGAAAAGGACTCCTACTATTTTGTCAAAAAATGCAAGAAATGCCAAGTTCATGGAGACCTGATACATGCACCAACATAGGAATTGCAACCAATCACAACACCATGGCCCTTTTGTCAATGGGGACTTGACCTTGTGGGTAAAATTCATCCATCTTCATCCAATGGCCACAAATTCATCATTACCGCCACCGAATACTTCACAAAGTGGATCGAAGTTGTTCCACTTACCCAAGTCACCGACAAGCAGATCGCCTCATTCATCCTTAATTCCATCATCTTCTGGTATGGTGTACCCATGTCCATCATCATAGATAATGTGCTTCCTTTCAAAAATCAGGATGTCTATGAGCTTTATGAGAAGTTTCACATCCAACACGGCTTTTCCACTCCCTATTACCTACAAGGCAATGGTTAGGCCGAAGCATCGAAAAAGAACATATTGATAATACTCAAGAAGATAGTCAATGATGATGGCCATGATTGGCACGTTCAATTAAATCCAACACTATGGGCATATCGAACTAGCATTCAAACCCCTAGAGGCGCAACTCCCTACTCATTGATCTATGGAGTAGAAGCCATCCTTCCTATTGAGGTCGAGATACCATCACGAGTTTCCTTGCATAATCTAATAGATGATGAAGCATACCGAGTCTCCTGTCTCCAAGACTTGGAACTACTTGATGAAAAGCGACAAGCTGCATACAACCACCTCAAAGCCTATCAGCAACGCATGAGCAGAAGCTATAATCATCGAGTTAGACCTTGTACATTTGAGGTAGGTGATCTTGTTCTTTGAGAGAATCCTTGTAACCAACCAAACAAAAAAAATCAGGAAAAGTTTGAATCAAACTGGCTGGGTCCATATCTTATCACTGTTGTATTTGGGTCTAGTACATATCAGTTGGCTACTTCAAAAGGGGAACCGCTAGCAAATCTGATTAACAACATGCACCTCAAACGGTTTCATACATAAGTTGCACAGAGCATCAGGCTCCAATACATATCGAAAAACACCCAAAACATTCAAATAAATGTCTTGAAGAAAATACAAAAAAAAATCAAAATAGTAAAGAAAAATCATGCATCCAAACGGTGAACAACCACTCTGGTGGCACCTTGGGTAAGTGCAATGGTGAAAACCTAGCAAACAGGTGCCACTCATCAAGGCTATGGCTCCATTGTCTTTCAGACTTGTTGTGATCACATTCATTGTATCCACTCATCCATCATTCAAACCATGGCTTGTTATTGATATGCAATCAAGGATAGTACTTCATGCGTCTTGCATCCTACTTTTTCATAGTCATGTCTAAACTGGGGGCAATGCTCTTAAACCTATTTATGGAAGTGGATTCTACATTACTCATGAATCATTGAGTTCTTGATTCAAAACTGTCTCACAAAATACCAAATACATTCGAAAACTATCTCACAAAATTCAAAAACATTAAAAAACATTCAAAACTATCTCACAAAATACCAAAAACATTCGAAAACTATCTCACAAAATTCAAAAATATTTAAAACTGTCTCACAAAATACCAAAAACATTAAAAAACACTCACAAAATCCAAAAACATCATAAAACATCAAAAATCAATCAAAAACATGGCAATGCATAAAAAATCCATTGTACAAACGCATCGAAACAAACATCAAAAAAACATTTTAAGCTACTCCAAATGATGATCACTTATCAAATCAACCAAATAATCAACACAGGTACGCACAACTGTCTTAAACAAGGATGCATCATTCCTTAACCCAAACAAAGACAAGATAACATTTTCTTTGACAAGAAAATTATGTTTAAGCTATCAAGTACTTGGTTGGTTTAATAAGTTATTTATTCATTTATATATCAGGTTCCTACGCTACTCTGGGATATCCACAAGTGATTAGAGTAGCCAGGATGGTCCCTAAGTATCGTTTGTTTATTGTCTACAAATTATTCCAATGAAGTTCTAGGGCATGTACTAGTGGTGTCTACGTGGAAAGTTCACTAAGCTACGTGATCTTATGCAAAATATAGTCATGGATCACTATGGCTTGTTGACTACAGTGTATACCTCAACCATATGAGCATGAACCATTATGGAGGGTCCATATTCTTTATCTATGTTGCTTGCTTACAGGTACAATGCTCCAAACTTGGTTCCTGCTACCTCGTCCAAGATTGATACTACCATTGCTCGATGATGAAAATTACACACTATGAATAAGCCATGGATCACCATTTCATCTCATCTATTTATATTGCATTTCGTTGCATGTCACCCATCCATATTACTGCATATCATTCATACATAGTAATGGCAATGGATGCATACTCTATTTTTTTTTATCTTCTTCCATAGGAATGAGTCCTAGGTCCTCCATATCTTCTATCTAACATTGAATCCCCCCCTCACCCTCCCCATCTCAATAATCAACATCACATACCATACATCATGTCCCATCAACCCAATCAAGCCAGTTACTCTGTCTACACAGATACATCGACTCATTCACACCTAGACTATCAATAGATACTTTGATCAAGTATCTTCAGGTCTCAATAGGTAATCAATTATGGAAAACCTAGACTACAACAGGCATTTATCACAATGACCTAGTCTCAACAGGGCTGCTATGATTCATCACAACCAACCTACAATGCCAACACTATCAATTGATCAACCAATCAAACACAATCAACATAGATAATTACATCAATTGTCTCAAGTCTCAACGAGTATTTTTCTTTAGATACCTTGACTTCATCGGGCAATTACATCAATTGTCTAAGTCACAACAGGTCCCTTTGATTCACTTACTCAGACTTTATCCTGTCCAAGCGAACAACTGACATCAATTGTCATGCTTTGACTCAATCGGGGCAAGTAAACCGATTGCACCTGATTGTCCAACCAATTTTGATCAATTGTATAGTATCAATCAAAAGCACAAACACTACATTTGCACCGTGACCCCGTGTACTTTCGAGGCTTGTTGTTTCCCCATAGTCACTCCGTCTTCTCCCATTCTTTCACCCTAACTTCTAAATTCTTCTATTCTACCTCTCCCAATTTCTTTCTCTTTTTTCAAGAGATCGCCCGATTTTTGGAATTTTTTCAGCCCATCTCTCGAGGGGGCATACCACCCACTAAATTAACATTTTTGGGGCATATTTCTCATACCTATTTTTCTTTCTTTAAAATGACGCGATAAAAATGCACCATCTCAAAGAGGGGCAAATGTAGACACATAAATCTGTCTAGTTAATTAAATAAATATTTAGTATTTATTTGATTATTTAACCATCAATCAATAATTAATTAAATTAATATTTAATTAATTCATCTTAACCCTCTTCTTCTATTAATTAAATAAATTATTCAATTTATTTGATTTAATTCACTTAACCAAATTCAAACCATTAATTAAATAAATAAATCATATTTGTTTAATTAAATCTTCTCTCACATTTAAATAAATTAATATTTATTTAAATCCCCCAAAATCCCATCTCTCGCATTTAAATAAATTAACATTTATTTAAATCACCTTTATCCTCCACCCACTTGCATTTTCTTACAAATGCAAGTTGCACAACTATTTTAAATAAATAAATAATTTTTAAAATCCTGTTTATCCTCTCCCACTTGAAACTTTTAATGGTTTCCCTTAAAGTCTTCAAACTTAATGGCTTCTTTCTAGAATCTTCTTAAGTCTTTAATGGTTTCCCTTAAAGTCTCCAAACTCAATGGCTTCCTTCTAGAGTCTTCTTAAGCTTTTAATGGTTTCCCTCAAAGTCTTCAAGCATTTAATGTTTTATCTTCCTTTTTCTCATGTAAATAAATTAAGATTTATTTAAATAAAATCCAAAATTCACATTCACATTTAAATAAATTAATATTTATTTAAATATCTATCCAAATGCAAATTACACCATTTAATTGAAATAAATGATTTTACTTCAATTGAAAATCCCAAAATTCTTCCCACTTGCATTCTCCTACAAAATCCACTTGCATGCCTAAATCCCTTCTAGATTCTTCTAACTCTTCTAATTAGCCTAATCCTATCCTAATCATTGTCACATTCCTAAATAAAAGGAAGTCACTTCTCAAAAACCTCCAAAGTCTTCAATAACCATTAAAGGCTTTATGTCTTCAAATGGTTAACCTCTAAAGTCTTCCAAACTATTAAAGGCTCTTACATAACCATTTATGGTTAACTCACCTTTTATCTTTGGTTAGAGACTTTCATCTAACTTAACCATCCTTTTGTCTCATGGGTCTCTTCAAATCATTTATTTCTTTGACTAAGGTAACCATTTAACCCTTGCACATTCATTTATCCCTTGGATAAATGGAATATCCATTAACCTAACCCTAACCCAACCCCCTAGGGTAATCATCATGTCCCCTCAAGCATTTAGTGCTCCTTATCTCTCCTCTCAAGCCTCCTCATGGTGACACTTGTCAACATGGGATTGGGTTGAAAGTCTCACATGGATTGAATATCTTTCAATCCTAACCCTTGTTAAGATTGCTCAATCTTAACCCTTCATTTCCCTATTTCTTCTATATATAGAACACTTCTCAAGCAAAGAAGGAAAGCATTAGAGTATTCTTGCTATATTGGTATTAGCATAGAGCTTTTTCATAGCATCACTATCTACACTTGCATAGCATTTTTCTATCACATCCAACCATCTTGAATCTCCATATGGCATCCATGGCTAGTGCTAAAAGCTGAGAGCTATACTCATTTGGGACTTGGAGAGGGGAGAAACAAGGGAGAAGCATCAAAAGGCATCATGGAAGCATCTTAGGGAGGCTCTTCTCCTTTCTTTTGTTTTGTTAAACTTCTTTCATGCTTTTTGAAATCTCTTTTGATATGTTTGGAATTGTCTTTAGTTCTTTGTTTTGGTTTTATGGTTGAAACTAACTTATTAATATTTAACTTTGTTGTTGCCTTGTCCCCATTTCCACAACATCATTATTTATAGTAAATTTTTGTTGCAACACTAAATAGTGTGAAATTATCCTTGAAGCTTTTGGTTGGCTATATAAGCATACCGATAAATTTTCGTCACAAGATCATAGCTAGTTTTGAAGATATTAAATTTTTTTCATTTTTGGAGGGTGCGCTGAAAGGTTTAAAATTGATTTTGAGTACTTTAGAGGGTCCTAAATTCTACTAAAAATGGGAGTAAGCGTCATATCCATTTATGAGGTGATAGATAACTTCAAGAGCTTTCTGACACTTCAAATTGTTCATCAATCAGACACACGGTTCACAAGCTATGGCCTCTAAAAGTTTGGACTCTGGAAATAGAATATAAATTGCATCGGACACATAAATGAGTTGTAAAAGGGAGGAACACATAGCTATATGTGTTTTGACATGTCATAGGGCATATAGAATGGAGATAAGGTCAACTCTACTTTATTGGGCGGTTTTAGCCCATGGTTTTATAATAATGTTTGACGGTTTCGTGTATTGCATCTCCTATATATGAGGTGCGTGAGATAGAGGTTGTATGTAAGAGTTATGGATATTGAGTTACCTCCGAGTCTCTGATTAGTGGTGCTCCTATGAGGAGTTTTCTCTGCAAGTATATTGTAATCTATTGTTGATTGTTAAATAATATATTGAGCTGCTTTTGGAGTGGGGGATTTTTCTCCCAAAAGGGTTTTCCCCATGTAAATCATTGTGTTGCTATGTTGTGGTATGCATGATATTTTGTGTACTTTTGTTAAGTTTTTGTACCTTCTATAATGATCTGTAAAATTTTTTGCATTACCCTCCTCTCAAGGTTAGTGTAGGAAGTTGCTCCGCTACTTGACTTTTTTACAAGGTTGAATGCCAAATGGAAGCCACCTAATTGGGGTTACATCAAGCTCAACTTTGATGGTGTTGCAAGACTTGCAATGGTTGATGGGGGTTGAATTATAAGATCTCCTATGGGGCAGCTAGTTGCAGCTTACGCTAGCAATTTGAATGGCTATTCAAGCAATCAAGTTGAAGCTATGGCACTGGCTTGGGGCGTCTGTATTGCACTCTCCATTGATGTTCAAGTTATCACTATAGAAGGGAATTATAAACTAATAATTGATATTGTTAAAGGCTTGAACAAAATCAATTGGTTGATTGATGGCATCATAAAAGATATATTTAGTCTTATATCTATCTTTGACTCGTTTTTATGCAACCATACCTACAGAGAAGGTAACAGGTTGGTAGATGCTATGGCGGCTCTCAGACTCCATGAACAACATCTAAGATGCTAGAGAAATTGCAACTCCCTTCCTTGTAGTATCAGACTCCTTATCGAAGGAGAGCTTAACAATGTAGTTTCCAATGACACGAACCTCACTGACTCTTTCCCCCTCTCCCTTTGAACTGACATAGAATATTGGAGGAGGGATTTTTCAAATTCAAAAAAGTCTAACTTCCTGCCCAATGGCACAAATGATTATCTAAGGAGGACTGCCAATTGTGCCATGAACCACAACAATCATCCTATTATCATTATTTGGCATTACATCTTGTATCTCATGATGATGCAATCCACTTGTGTGATGATTTATGCAGTTCATATGAATAATTGTTCATCCATAGGCTAAGTTGGGGATTTTTTGACACGTGGTAGCTTGGTTAATGATGATTTTTCATGCTCCAACTTTGAATCAATGCTTATTATTTTTAATTTCTCTTCATAAGGCTAGGGCTACACTTCACATGCTTCTCTTTGTCCAAAGAATTACTGCGGCAATTATTTCATGGAAGGCTTGCATGACATCCTAAACTTTTATGGAAAGAAAAGTTTTATTTTCACAAGGCATTGTTTCATCATTGTTGTGCCTATTTCCAAAGCTAAGGAAAAATCTTTAACTATCTACACCAATGAGTCTACAATGGGAGGTGATAGAGTTCGCTATGAGTCAGATAACCCAGAGGATTTTAAGAAGGATATCGTGGTTTGGAATTATTGTATTGAGGGTGGAGTGGTAGAATTTATGGAATGCCTCAAAGGCTATGATAAACAAATTTCTATATAATTTGTGACGTCATGCAATAATAGAAGAGTTGTTGTGGGCAGAATATCTTTTGAGGTCACGAAGGAAGTTATTCCGTAGGCAACAGGTCTATCCTTGGAAGGGAGAAGATGGAAATGAAACAACCATACTACCAACAGTGAAGGGACTAATAGGTTTTTCAGAGGAAAGGAGACTCTGGTCAAACTTCAAGGTGGGTTCGCCAGAGAGGAGCTCAAGTATACCTAAGATATGGTATGTCTCTTAATGACAAATTATTTTACTTTGGAGGGATCTTATTATTATCACTTGCCTCTGTTGAACCATTTTAGGAATTACGATGCTTTGTTTGCCCTTTTACCTACTCCATTCTATGGAGGATGCCCTTGACCCCAAGAATGAAGGAAAACCTTCAATTCATCTCCACAAGGGCTTAATTCACAAGCTTTATGATTATCATTTGGCCCTTTTCACCCCTAGAAATATCATGCTTGTTCAACCCCCTTTTCCTACCTCCCACCCTTTGGTGGCGTTTGCTAGTGGATTTACCTTGTCTAGATTCTTTTATCTCTCTAATGAGGCATTCACCTCCCCTGCAATACCTTCTTCCTCTATCACCATTACTGAGTTAAGGATACCCACTTGTCCTCCATGTTGATGGGTAATACTCCATCTCGTTTGAGGATATGACCATGCCCTCCTAGTAGTTTAGTCAAAAATTGTTCACACTTATTAATTGTATCCAGGAGAAAAGGATGTTCCTTGATTACTTTGATGTGACCTTTCTCTATTACTTCTATTTTCAAATATAAAATATCAATGTATGACTGCAAATTGGCAACCGGCTCACCTCCCAAAAGATCTTCCCTAGTAATCACATCCTCTTCTAGCTCTATGATCTTCTTCAGAATCTTATACCTTTTAGAAAGTTGATGCACTTGTTTCTCCCACTATGTAACACAATATATAAGAGCATTTTCATTAAAATTGGCTTCTTGTCTAACTTTACTTTGTCTTTAGTCTTCTTCTTGCTAGGGGATGGGTCTATCAATCTCATTTATCCTGCAAGAAGAAATCCATAATTAGCTATTATATCATATTATAAAATCATCACATACTCTGGAACTCTAGGGTTCTGGGGCATGAAAACCCTCTAAAGCAACTAAATATGAGATTCTAGGATTTTGGGGTTCCAAGTTAAGAAAAGCTAGAAAACAACTAACTCCAGAACTCCGGAGTTACGAGGTTCCAGGTTTGGCAGTAAACCTCAAAAGGTTGATTTCGGAACTTCGACGTTCCGAAGTTTCTAGGTGAGTAAAAATATTATAAGGATCAACTTCGGAACTCTAGGGTTCAGAGGTGGGTAAGACTGCTCAAAACATAAACTCTGGGATTTTGGAATCCTGAAATAGTATAAATTTCTCAAGGACAGATCTTTGGAACTACGAAGTTCCAAAGTTATGGGGTAGGTAAGACGGGCAAATTTAGGGTGCCTTGAGATTTTGGGGTTTTGATATCCCTAAGTGCAAAGACTAGGGTTCCGCGAGGCAAAAAAAATTGAAAGAGGCCCAGAATTTATTAAAAACATGCAAATATAATCTAACCCTAGCTTAAAAATCATGAAAATCGAGAAAAGCAAAAAAAGAACAACAAAGGAAACCAACCTGGAAAGGCGACAAGACAGAAAACACAGACGAGTGAGGGGGTGAAACGCATAGGAGAAGAGCCTAAATCTCATAGGAGTAAAGTGCACAAATGAATGAAAATCATTCATTTCCCCTATTTATACTCCCCCTTTGCGACCGTACGACCTCACCAAACACGACCTCGGGATTCTAGGGTTCAGGGATCTCGAGAAAAAACAAAGAGAAGCTCAAAACTCTAGGGTTCTGGGGTCCCAAGGCTCTGAACAAAACACAAAAGCATACCTTGAGACTCTAGGGTTCTAGGGTAGAACACAAAACAAGCCCAGGATTTTGAGATTCTAAAATTCCAAAGCTGAACACAACAAGACACAAAGAACTCGGTATTTCGGAACTTCGGGATTCTAACAAACCCCACAAGACTTTGAAATTCCAAGATTCTGGGGTCTTGAACTGAATGAAAAAAGGAGGACCTTAGTACTTTGGGGTTCTGAAGATCCAGGGTCGTGATAGAACAAAAGAACAAAAGGGCAAGGAAACTATTTCAGAACTCCAGGGTTTTGAATAGACCGAAACAAAACAAAATAGCATCTCAAGACTCCGAATCTCTGAAGTTCCAAGGTGCTCAATACAAAAGAACAAAGGAAAAATAAAAAGAAATAAAAAATAAGAAGAAAAAAAAGGGGAACCAACATTTTGAAATCAAAGAAAATGATGGGGTGGGTATGCAAGGCATAACAAATGGCGACTTTCTAGGAAAAGTGACTCTAGGCATTTTAGAACTTTAGAATCTCTAGTTTTGCAGACCTCCAAACCTACTGTCATTCAAGGTAACATATAAAGGAAAAAGAATGAATGATCGAGAGATTTAGATGATTAAATTAGGAACAAAACAAAATCAGTTCTTAAGTGTGTGCGTTTGATTTATTACTCCATCTTTTCGATTAGGAAGGTATACAACAGAATATGGGCCCAAGCTACATGGGTGAAGTCACTTATGTGTTTTGTGAAATGTTATCCTAGGCATAGCTTTGCTGCCAGCTAGGCATCTGTAGCCCCAACAAAGATACCTCTGGTCCCCATCAAGCAGTGCTCCATTGCCAGCCAAGTGTCCATAGCCCTGGTGGAGATTACTTGAGACACCCTATTAAGTTGCATCAGACTGATATTTTCACTCTTATTCTTTTCTATTTTTTTTTAGAACATATTTTCACTTTGCTAGATACAAAGCCTTCACTCCTTGAAACTTTGAGGCAAATTTCAAAATAATGAAGCTCTGAAACTGGGTTTGGAGCCACAGTGGACAACGAAAACAACTTGACTTCATTTTTTTTTTTTCACTTGGGAACAAGTTCTGCTGACACCTTCAATAATTTCATGATGTATCTGAATGTGTGATGGTGTTGGGAAATCATGCTAGTCCTTACCAGTTGAATATCAAAAACTCAAATCATTATTAACATTTTATATCCGACCTTGGACGAATGTAGGCAAGGATTTAAAAACTAACCAAGATAATAATGAAGTTATAAAGAGCTAAGAGTCAAAGTCTCCCAAAAGATAACCATCTTATGCAAAGAATATCAACCATGTCAGAAACTTTGAAACTAAATACTTTCCCCAAATAGAACAAAACAACAAAAAAACAAAATAACAAAACAACAAACAAAAACCAACAAACACAACAAGAATAAAACAAACAAAGAAAGAAAACAAAAAAAAACTAAACTAATATAATATAATATAGAAGATCAAGCTCCACTGAGGGTTAATCAAAATAATGCTTGAGAAACTGACCATTGATGAGTAATGGTACTGTTTATCCAGTCAAGGATCTCAATAGAAAGGTGTTCTCTCCTAATATTTCAGCAATCTGATAAGGACCTAACCACAACCTCTCAAATTTATGGCGATTACCCTTATTTTATTTGGCTTTGTCCCATAAAAGAACTAAGTCAGAGATTTGGAAGGATTTCACCTTGGCTCTTTTATCAAACCATCGCTTAATGATAGCTTGATGTTTAGAAAAGTATTGTAGGGTATTCATCCTTTTCTCATCAAGTTTTGGCTATAGACAAGATAGTATGGAGACATCCCTAGGATAGCCTTAATTCTTGTTCTATCAGCCCAAAGGGCGTACTTCAGTTGGTTGTTCCAATCCCTAAGATTCTTCTCAAGTAGCTTCTTGATGACGTCTATGATATTCTTATTAATAGACTTAGCCACTTCGTTCCTTTGAGGGTAATAGTTAGATGAAAATGTAAGAACTACATTGAATTAATATTCCCATTGTATTAATTGTCCAAAAGTAAAATCTGGGCCACTGTCACATACCAAAGCGAAGGACATTCCAAACCTAGTGACGATATGTTCCTCAAGGAATTTAAGGACTATTTTTGTAGTGGCATTATTACATGCTTGAGATTCTATCCAACAGGTACAATAATCCATGACAGTTAAAATGAACTTGTGTCTCGCAGATGAATTGGGGTTAATTACAAAATGCAACGCCCACTGGGTGAAAGGTCTAGCCTCAAATACTGGTTGGAGAGGCATGGCGGGATTCCTTTCTTTGGAAGCTATAGTCTGATAGGTATAGAAGTGTCTTACATGCTCATGAGTGTCTTTAAAATAACTAGGCCAATAGTAACCTACTTTCAATATCTGATGCGTTGTAGCATCTGCCGACCCATGATTGGTACCATATTTCCCACGAAATTTCTCAATCATCTTGCGAGCTTCCTAATGATCAGGACACCTGAGATAGATGCCTTCATATTTTTTCTGTATAGTGTTGAATCTTTAATCATGTAATTAGTACTCTTGAGCCTCAAGGCTCATCTTTGCATAGAAGTCAATCCCTTGGGACACCTATTGTTGATCAAGATAAAGATCAAGTCTGTATACTAAGGATCCTGAGTGAATGACTCTAAAGTATATTATTGGCATTGAATATGAGGGGTATCATCCGCCATAGATGTGACAAATCTTGACCCCTTACCAATCTCATGGGATGCATCTCCAAATCAAACTCTTACAAAATAGCCATCCATTTTCCGTGACACTCTCCCAATTTTGACTGCATTAGCAACGACTTGATTGCCTAGTCAAGTACAATTGCATATATCTTACTCCTTAATATGTAGTGTCTAAAATTCTTCGTAACTCTTACTAAGGAAAAAGCGTATTTCTCGAGAGAAAAATATCTTACTTCAACATTCTTGAAAGGAAACCTCATGAATTCAATTGGCTTTTCATTGCCCCCTTGTCTTTGTGTTAGAACAACAACACCAGAATGTAGTGAAGCAAATGAATATATCTAAAATGGAAAAGTATAATCAATATTAGTCAACACAAGAGCTTCTGCAATGAAATTTTTGATCTGGGCAAATGCCTCTTTTTCCTCAGTATTCCATTCTATCTTGGCATCCTTCCTCATCATCTCATTCAATGACTTGACTATCTTTGCAAATCCAGTGATGAATTTCCTTACATAATTAATCTTCCCGAAGAAAGATCTCATCTCTTTTTTACTTCCGGGCATCTGCAATTTTAGAAATGCTTCTACTTAGTCCAAGTCAATGGATATTCCCCTTTTAGAGATCACGTGACCAAGGAGCTTCCCTTCAACAACCCCAAATACACACTTCTTGGGATTTAGAGATATCCCATACTTTCAACATCTTTCTAACACTTTACGTAGGTGGTCTGGATGATCTTTCCCAATTTTGGAGAATATGGTGAGATCATCCATATATATGATTATGAACTTACCAATAAAATCTTTTAAGGTTGTGTCCATCACCCTTTGAAAGGTTTCCCCAGCATTAATCAACCGAAACGACATCTGACGGTATGTATAGGTGTCCCACTGGTGCAGGAGCACCTAGTTTTGAGTGCAATTTCTTAATTTTGGTGTGTTGGTCCATAGTTTGGTTTTGTATGGTGAATAAGGGACTTCTCATAGGTCCTCATTTTTTTTTTCTATGCATTGGTAGGATGGATGTCAATAGGATCATGCATTTGCTCAATTTTGGCTTATAAGCCCTTGTAAGCCTAAAAATGGCATAATCATGCATTTTGGTGTAAAATTTCTTGAAAAACCTTATTTGGCATTGAGCCATGTCATGTTAGTGGTTTGTATTCATCCTAGGTGGTTTAGAAGGATAAATAAAGCATGAAATGCAAAAATGCACTTTTTAGCAAAAGTTGTCAAAGTTGCTTGACAACATTTTGCAACGTTGAGCATTTTTTTGCAACTTTGAGCAAAGGGTTGGCTAAGAAAATGATGGAGAGTTAGTTAGGCCCAAAATGGAATATAAATTCCCTTAATATGAATGTAATGAGGTTAGTGAATTCCTGGAGAAGATCATAATACATCTTGAAGACCATTTTCCAAGTTTTTACCTTGTGTTTTCTCTAATTTGGAGCAGCAGTTCGTACTTAATGGATTGATTGCATTTCTATTCTTTGATCATTATTTTTTACGTTTTCTTGTAGTTCTCAAGAAGCATCTTGGTTAGTTTTGTTGCAGGTTTGAGTTGACTTCTTGATTTTGAAAGCTCTCGGCCTGAGTAAGGGTTTAAGAGGCCCAAACATGGTTTCAGCTTGAAGTCCTTTGATTTCTTCTCAATAACCCTTGGGACTCGAGCCATGAAACCTTTTTATAGTGTAAATAGTCTTTTTTTTTTATTTGGAGGTCATTGAAAGTCCATTGGATATCAGTTCCTAGGTGAGCTCAGTCATAGCCCGGTTAGGAATTGATTGAAATTATGCAAGTGCTTGCAGGGATGAGTAGGTTTGGAGTTGCCAAGTGTTTGGCATGAGAAAGTGAGGTGTGATAGAGCCTATGTGAGAGTTTGGAGGTGTGGTAGATCAAGGAAGACATTAAACCCTTGAAGAAGACCAAAAAGACCCTAAAACCGCTTAAAACAAGCCATTTTCGGGTTCCGTACTTGTACGGTCAAACTGAGTTTTCTCACTTCATAAATATTGAATTTCTCCCAAAAGGGTACTTAGATCACAAATGAGTTTGTCTGGGTCTTTGGGAAAATTTTGAATAAATCCACAAAAACTGGTTAGGTAGGGCTAATTGGGGCTCTAGGGCTACTAGGCCTAAAAAATAGGAAAAGGAAAGCGCGATGGAGAAATGGATGTAACCCAAACACAAAACTAGTTGATTGGCCTTGTAAAATGTCATGGACACCTTCTATAGCCCCTATAAGCATATGCTAGGTATTTGATAGTGTAAGGTTGGATTTACTCTTGTGAATCTGAACCATGCATGAGCAACCAGTATTGGGAGCACTCCTAGAGAGTTTGAATGTTTAGTTTGGTTGATAGACCAGAGAATAATGAAGTGATCCCACTAAGACATCGCTTGACTGCCTTTTGAAGAAGGATTGACTCTCTTTGAGTACTCCTCCCATCACCCACTTTGTAGTGAATGTTGTCTTCATACGATCTTTGCGGTTCACCAACACTTGGTTATATCCAAAATAACCATCAAAGAATGGCATCATCTATGAACCATTAACAATTTGTAGCACTTCATCTAGGGAAGGTAGTGGATAATTATCCTTCTTTTATGCTTTATTGAGGTTGCAAAAATCAACACAAAGTCTAATCTCTCCATTCTTTTTTTGTACAAGCACCAGATTAGCAACCCAAGTGGAGTGGTGTACAAGGAAAACAATCTTAGGAGCGAGAAACTTTTGACTTCTTTGAAAATTAGGGTTCTATCAATAAATTGACAGGTCGTTGTTTCTGCCTAAATGCCTTGGTTTTGGGTTTCAAAGGTATAACATGTGTAATAATAGAGGTGTCAAATGTCTTCAGGTCTTCATATCCCCATGCTATAACATCAATATATTCCTTCAGGATTTGTATGATTTTCTCCCTCTTAGTGAGAGTGTAAATCTTCCCAATGTAAACTATCTTCTCTTGACCTTCTTGACCAATATTGTGTGGTTCATATTTTCCAACATCTGAATCAATGGTCAATCTTTCTTTTACCCTGGGATTGGAGTCAAAAAGTCTCTCTAAGGCAACCATACCTTTAGGAATCACATTCGTGGGGAGGTTGACAATTTCTTCATTGTTGTCTTCATCAACAGTGTCTAATCCATCATCTTCATCAATAATCTGCTCCTCAAAAGCACTAGAATTAGCAAGGAAAGCTAGGATGTGTCTATCATCTTCAAAGACTTGTAAATGCTTGATGTTGTCAAGTACAATGGGTGTGGAGACCAGTTCTACATAAAATATTTCAAAGGAGACTGACTTACTAGTTTCAACGTACTTGTTGCTACAGCCAATGCATATGATATTCTATTTCTTTTTCTGGGTACTAACTTGATGTCAAAAGCATCAAAGCCCTCAATCAACCCCCATACTTGATTTTTGTATGTTGGTAGCCTTTTATCATGACACACATATTTACTTCTTATTTGATTAACCACCAACTCATAATCTCCTTGCACTTTTAAACATTTAGCTCCCTTATGAGCAAAAAGGAGTCCTCTAACTAGGGCTTCAAATTTAATCATATTGTTGGTGCAAGAGAATTGGAGTCGATAGGAATCTAAAAAGGTTTTTCCTTTGGGACTGGTTAATTCAACTTCGACTCCACTACCTTGTTTGGATATGGATCTATCAAACTTTCGAAGCCAAATTTCATCCTTTAATTTATTTATATTCTTTGGCTTGAGTTCAACAATCAACGGGGGAGGATCGCTTTCTAAAAGTGGTTGCTTCCCCTTTAGTTTGATATCTTCTTGTATCCGAGGTTGTTCATTTGCATGTTCTGGGAGTACTTCAACTGTAGTGGAGGTGAGTTTCTCCATTTGAAGCTACATGGGAGGTCGAGTCTTCTCATTCTCATGCCTGCCTATTTCGACTAGAAGGGCCTCCTCTTTACAATTCTCTGGCTAGGGAGCTTCTATTTTAATTTCCTCTCGTTGAAGAGTTACTCTCTCATAATTTAGATTTTCACTTTCTTCAGGTATGGTATCATAATCAATATCTTTGCAAGGGATTGGACTCATCAAATTTGTAACTTTATTTTGACAAGTGATGCAAGGTACTTCTGAGTGTTCCTAATGATGTATCCTACACCATTGTGGAAGTAGTAAATATTGCATCCTCATGTTATCTCCCAACAAGCACATCCCTTGTTTCATTCCTACAATGAAATCCTTAATTATCCCCATATGATCTACAATATCCACTTGATGGAGTTGGGGAACTGGAGGTGTAGAGAAAGTGATAATTTTATTCACTCTATAAACCCATGGGATTACTTCAACATACACTACCTCATTGGTAGCCCCATAGTCTGTAACTAGTTTCTTCAATTTGGGTTCACTATTAATTTGTATATGGTTACTTACACCCTTCCATGGAAGCCACAAATATTTAAAGCAAGTTGAAAAGTAGCCTCACAAAGTCTTTGACCAATCTCCACTAAGAAGCATCCCATATACTTATGGAATATCAACTACTTGGATGTCAATATAATACGATATCTGGGGATTGGCACCCAACTAAATATACACGTCTTTCAACTCCCCAATCACATTCACCTCAGTCTTATCTAATTGTACCACTTTGTTGTTGGCACGTACTAGATTAAGACCAAGCTTTTGACATATGGAATAAGGCATCATGTTTCCAAAAGCACCTGAATGATGAATCTACCAAATAGTTATATAAATTATTTTTGCATATATTTAGGCTTAGCAAGAATGGAGGGTTCTGAATAATGTCATTATTAATATTAGTGTTGACTTCATTCAAATCAGCCATCTTAACCTCACTACTCTGAGATTCCAACTGTTCTAATCTCTTGAGAAGGGCCTTCTTCTGTTTGGGACAATATCTTAACACTTCCATTAATGACATAATTATTGCAGTCTTCTCCATTTCCTTGATAATATCGTATGATCCTTTTACAACATATTCTAGGCCTTGTCCTTGTCTAGGACGTGTTCCTTGAAAATATTGAGGAGGAGGAGGATTGTTACTCGCAATTGCATCTGGAGGTACAAATCCACCTTCTGGTGGAGGTGGTTATGTCAATGGCACCTTGCCTTGACTTTTGAGATTGTAATTGTTTCTAGTTTGGAAGGCTTGCACATCATAAACATATGGTTCACTTTCGGTTTCTGCTTGAAACTCTTTGTAAATGAATGTGTCAACCAACATTGTTGTATTGACCTTCTCTGGTTCCTCAGTAGAACACCACTTTGGTTGCGAATTTGCTTGAGTAATCCTAATCATTTTTTCAAACTAAGCATAGTTGACTTCCAAATGCGATGTTGTATCATGCAACTTGCACCAATTAGTTAGTAAATTCACATCTTCTAGGTTAACACTTTGTGTGTTGTTATGGTCATCTCTTGCATTAGGATGGTCATGGTTTACTCCATCATAGTTGGGACCTGTGTTCCATTTTTTGTTGTATGGTTTAGAGTTGTATCTTGGGTTTTGATTTTGATTATTATAACCACACTGATTATTATATGATTAGGATTGGTTGTACCCTCTTGGGGGATGCATCTTTAGTTGACTAAGATCCGAAGTAACTTGCTCAATCATCTTCTTCAAAACTTCTACCTTGGCAGATATGTGTGACCCTTGACTCTTAGGTGCCGAAGTTGGGGCTTGGTTTGTTGTGTTTAAGTTAACATACTGTTGTCTTGTCCCATGTATTTGGTCAACATATTGTGCTTGGATAGGGGTAACATTGGCATTGTTTTGCCATTGCAAAGCTTGGGCAGAAAACTGTTGGTTAGCTTCTGGTTGGGATACATAAAGAGGTATCATGTTCATCATTGGGGCCCCTATTAGTAACGATGAAGGCACCCCAGGGAGTTGGTTGTAGTTTCCCTAGTTTATTCTTATAGGCAAGTTGTATCCAATCCCCCCAGGCATCTGATTTAATTCTTGGTTCATGTTAATAGCCAAGGCATAAACTTTTTCCAAGGTATCCCTCTAATCTTCAGGCACACTCTTCTTAATGAAAATCACACTCCAGGGGTCAATGGCCCTCAAATAGGAATCAATGGCTATATTTGGTGCCTCTTGGTAAGGAGCCTGTAATCTCTTGTATGCCCTTTGGATGTTGGTATTGAAAGTTGTCAAAGGTTCATTAGGCAACTTCTTTAGGGAGGCAAACTGTTGGTACAAGGTTCCAAGATCAACATACACCCGAAACTGATCAATAAAAGATTTATTTAAAAGGTCCCAACCATCAATGGAGTTAGTTGGTAAATTCAGATACCAATTATACTTGTTCTCCCCAAGTGAATATGGGAAAAGTTGGCACACCACATCTTGATGTTGAATGTTGTTACGAACCATTTCATCCTTAAATGCCTCAATATGCTCTTCTGAGGACCTAGGTCCCCCAAAGTAAAACTTACTACAAAATTTGTCTAGATTCCTAGGTAGGTCATGCATTCCTCCAGGTATATTTCCCAATGGTGTATGATCTTGGTTGAAGTAGGGAATTGCAGGTGGTGGTGGTGGATGTTGAGTTACGAAAGGTGCAATGATGGAATGAGGACTATGGATTATCTGGTCTTCTACATTGGATTTAGATGATTGCACCGGTGGGTTTGTTGAGCACTTTCCTTTAGCTTTGTCTCTCTTCTTCCTAGTCACAGGTCCTAACTCTACTAGGTCTGATGGGGACAAATTACTCCTAAGAACTTTATAAAACCTCTCTGGTTGAGATGATATACACTCCAGCTTGGTATCTCAATTTCTTGGTAGTTGAGAAGGTGGTTGAGGGTTTCTTTGGGAAAGGAGTTGTCTTTGTGCTTTGACTTCTATGTGTATACCCTTTCGCCTTTCATTGTCAAGGACTTGTTGTGTACATAACCAATCACTATGATTCCCTCTACTATCCCAAGCAAGAGAATATACTTGGGAAATGATTTCATCTTGTTCGTAATTGAGGTTGGATTGTGTGAATGGTAAAATTCCATCTCCTGGGAGTACCATGTTAGGTCATATTGTGATAGTGCAATTGAAAGTCGAGATAAATTGCTCTTGGCCCTCCTTCTAGTGCCAGTTTCTATTGATGTGTGTTTTGACACACTCACCAACAATCGAGTAGAACATGAAATGTATACCACCTCTCCTAAAAAATAATCATTGTTAAGAGACTAATTACTCCAAGGTCTCTATAGCTGGGTCATGACGATGTTGGGTCACTCAGTGGCTGATGCAATTGTAACTGTCAAGGGGCGTGCTAGTTGAAACAAAACAAACAAAATCCTTTTTTTTCTTTTTTTTTCCTATTTTCTGATTTTCACTTTCTCAAAATAAACAACAAAAGATAGATCAAGGAAACAAGAAAATAATAATAAAATTGATACAATATCAACTGAATGATCCACATAGTTATAATTCTGCAATCCAAATATTATCAATACCACTAAATTAGCATTCAAATGACAAACTCCAAAAAATATATAAAGTCAGACAACTTTACACACCAACATAAATGAATATCACCAAACCAATAATCGCCCTATCAATTTAATCCTCATATACCATTTGCATGCGCAATATGATTCATAAAATAATAAAGCCTTCAAAAGCACTAATTGTTGATTCAGACGATAGAAGTTACCAAATCACGAAGAACACAACCATATAGAACACACAAGTAGATCAGGCAATCCACAAGCTACTTTTTGTATTAAACTTCAAAGAGTATCACAAAATCTTCTAAACTCATAAAAAACTGCATAAAATATCTAATGCAATCTCTAAAAATGGACCTCAAATCATCAATTCGTGGACCCTAAAAATGGCCCCATATTCTACAATTTATAGAGTTCTGCCCTAAATCCCAGGAAAGAATCATGCCTACAAAATATGGTTACAAAAAAGGAGTCACAGTCGACTTGCAAGTCGTTGCTTGTGAACTCCAGTTAAGTTCTACTAAATTGACACTCCATGTCCACTTCGAAAATGGTGCTCCAAAAACAAGTATTTCAAACCATACAAAAATAGTGCCTCAAAAAGCAAGTACGAGATACAACTCCAATTGACAGCTCCGTTGAGATGGTGGTGGCGGTGACCTATCATGCATTCATTTTTCTGAACTACCTCTTCATCTTTCACTTCTTCTTGTAGTTCTGGTAGTTGTTGATAAAGCAATCTAAAGAAGTAGTAAATAGGTCAACAATATAACCTATCCGAAACTTGGATACTCTGAGTATCTCTTTCATACCTTCTACCTTTCCAACCATCACATCCATTAAGGTCTCAGCTTCCTGGAACTGGAATATTATATACATGTATCTGTTCATTGTATCTACAGTGAACTTAGCAGTCTCTGAAAAATAAGCAACATCATAAGAATCCCATTGGCTAATTACACTCTCTTGGTGTAATACTCCATCTCATTTGAGGCTATGACCATGCCCTCACAGCAGTTTAGTCAAAAATTATTCATACTTACCAAGTGTATCCAGGAGAAAACAATGTTCCTTGATTACTTTGATGCGATGTTGCTCCATTAATTCCATTTTCAAATCTAAAATATCAATGTATGATTGCAAATTGGCAATCATCTCACCTCCCAATAGATCTTCCCTAGTAATCACATCCTCTTTTAGCTCTCTGATCTTCTTAAAAATTGTATACCTTTTAGAAAGATGATGTAGTTGTTGCTACCACTATGTAACACAATATATAAGAGCATTTTTCATTAAATTTGGCTTCTTGTCTAACTTTACTTCCTCTTTAGTCTTCTTCCTGCTTGGGGATGGGTCCATCAATCTCTTTTATCTTGCAAGATGAAATCCATAATTAGCCATTATATCATATTATAAAATCATCACATATACTCCGAAACTCGGGGGTTCCGCGCCATGAAAACCTTCTAAAGCAGCTAAATCCGGGATTCTAGGATTCTGTGGTTCCAAGTTAAGAAAAGCTAGAAAACAACTTGTAGAAGTTGAGAAAGCCAACTTCACAGACCCCGAAGATCACCTGCATGCAAATAACCTGTCACAGAAAGAAGAGATGGAGACAAACAAGCAAGGGTGCTCTGAAAGCTGAAAAATGTATTCATCCAAGAGAGAGATAAATTACAATGATGAATCCTTATAAAAGGATATTGTGCAACCCTAAAAGAAACCCTAATAGGTAGACATTAATAATTAATATAATTATTAAATGTCACAAATGCAAACTAAAGTGAAATCTTAAGAGAGGAATAAAGGTAATTTAATCAACATGATTAAATTAAAACCTTTACTCTAACACCCCCCCTTAAGATGAGCAAAAGTGCAGTTACAAACATGTGCAAGAAAGCAAAGGTAACTACAATGCAAGAAAGTAAACTTGGGTCCCGGCAACAAGGCCTGATCAGGTACCCAATTACAACCAAATCTCTGTAAAGTGGAGAAATAGAGAAAACCACATGGGAACAAAACTCTACTCCAAAAAGAGATGGAAGAACACCACTGAAGCATGAAGAACATGCAAACTCTGTCAAAGAATAACTGCTGATCTAAAGAACATCCACTAAACTAGAACATGACCAGGTAGAGAAGACTGTAATCTGCATGAGTGCCCTCAAATGACACTACTCGAATCAGGAGGCAAACAAGGCAAAACAACTGAAATCGAAGATACAGATGGCATGAGAAACCAAAGCCTGAAGAGCTGATCAATCGAACCACGGAAGCATTAGAACCAACAGGATAAACCTCCCCATAATGCGGAAGTGGGAGAGGGACAAGAACACTGAAAAGGACAGCCAAAAACAATTGCATGACGAAGAACCAAGAACATCAAAGGTGCTGAAACATAGCATCATGAGGTGAATGTCGTGGAAGGAACACTCACTTGACAAAGGAAGATGGCAAACAAAGGCAAACATCAACCCCCTCATGGCACTTGATATGCAAGATTCCAAGTAAACAATGCATTATGGCACTTTATCTCAGTGCGTTTGCATAATTACAAGCTACAATGATAAGAAGACTGGAAATAGAAACGAGAATCAAAGCAGAGACATCCTACTCAGAAAAGAGATCCCAGGACCTGAAACAACCACGATATCCACCAGAGTGCTGAAAAGCAAAAAACTGAATAAAATATGCATGGAGCAGAATCTAGAAAAAAAAACTCATATTTCTGGAAAGTACACAGAACACACTTTCCGAAAATATAAATTTTTCGAAAAACGGAGGTCGGATGCTCATTCTACGTCTCCTGGAATGCAAAAAATTTGTTCTGACTTTGACTGGCAAAAAACACTACAAAACGGAAAAATCAGCTCGGAACTAGCTTTCCAACGCCTATTCGTTTTCGAAAAACGGAGATCGGACGCCCAAGTTATGCCCGATTTTGTAAAACAGCTCCAAAAGAGCCCAGATAGGCCCTTATAGCCCTCAAGGGCTAAAAAAAAATAAGCCCCTGGTCTGCTGGGCGACCAGGGGCTAGCTCAGAGGCAGCGGTGCGGGGGCGGTGCAGGGGTGGCGCGTGGGCAGAGGGCGGCGCGCGGGCGGCGCACGGGCTTCAGGCGAGCGGATGGCGGCGCGCAAGCGGCAGGTGGCGCGCGGGCGGTGCGTGGGCGGGTTACCGCCGGCGGCGGTGGCCGCCGGGCTGCGCACCGGTGGCGCGCAATGATAATATATTGGCTGCGCCTTCCGAAAAACAAAAAACCACAGTTTTTTATTTTTTTTTTGATTATTTTGAATTTTCCCGTCTCGAACTGCGTGCCCTAGGGTCGTACGGCCTTGGGGCAAATTTTTTTTTGCCTTTTGGAGCAACTGTGTCCAAATCGGATGAATTTTATATGGAAATAGGGGTTTTTGGGCGCTACGAGCTCAACGGTGAGGTCCGTTTGGGCCCAAAGTGCACCGAAAAAAAATACCCCCTATTCCAAAATAAAAAACAGAAGACAAACACAGATCTGATGCAACCAAAACCGAAAAATCAGATCTAACCCTCGTAGCTCCAAATTCTTCAGAAGACGAATAGGAAGCAGTAGGTCTGGAGCTCTGATACCATGTAGGATTTGAGAAATACAAATCCACAGAACCCAAAAGAAACCTGCATGCAAGAAACCTGTCACAGAGAAAGAGAGAGAACGAATACAAGGGTTTTGGCTCTGACAAAGAGAAAAGATGTATTATCAGAGAAAAAAAGAATCAAGAATAAAAGGATATTGTGCAACCCTAAAAGAAACCCTAATAGGTAGACATTTAATAATTAATATAGTTATTAAATGTCACAAATGCAAACTAAAGTGAAATCTTAAGAGAGGAATAAAGGTAATTTAATCAACATGATTAAATTAAAACCTTTACTCTAACACAACTAACCCCATAACTTTGGGGTTACGAGGTTTCGGGTTTGGCAGTAGATGTCAAAATGTTGATTTTGGAACTTCGACATTCTGAAGTTCCGAGGTGAGTAAAAATATCATAAGGATCAACTTTGGAACTCCATGGTTTCGGGGTTTTGAGGTGGGTAAGATTGCTCAAAACATAAACTCTAGGATTCCAGGGTTCCAGAATCCTGAAATAGGATAAATTTCTTAAGGTCAGATCTTCGAAACTCTAGAGTTCCAAAGTTCCGGGGTAGGTAAGATGAGAAAAATTGGGGTGCCTCGATATTTCGAGATTCTGAGATCCCGAAGTTTGGAGACTAGTGTTCTGCGAGGCAAAAAAAAATAAAGAGACCCAAAATTTATTGAAAACATGCAAATATAATCTAACCCTAGCTAAAAAACATGAAAATGAGAAAAGAAAAAAAGCACAACAAAGGAAACCAACCTGGAAAGGCAATGAGATGAAAAACACAGACGACTCAGGGGGCGAAATGCACAAGGGAAGAGCCTGAATCTCGTAGGAGTGCAGTGCACAAATGAATGAAAATCATTTATTTTGCCCTATTTATACTCTCCCTTTGCGACCGTACGAACTCACCAAACACAACATTAGGATTCCGAGATTCAGGGATCCCGAGACAAAACAAAGATAAGCTCGGAACTTCGGGGTTCCACAGAAAAACACAAAACAAGCCTGAGATTTCAGGATTCTAAAATTCCAAAGCTAAACACAACAAGACATGAAGAACTCGGTATTCCGAAACTCCAGGATTTTGAGGCTTCAACAAAACAAGAAATTCAAGACTTCGAAACTTTGGGATTCTGAGGTTTTGAGTGAAATGAAAAAAGGAGGACCCCGGTACTTCGGGGTTCTGAAGTTCAGGGGTCCTGATAGAACAAAAGAACAAAAGGGAAAGGAAACCATTTCAAAAATCTGAGGTTCTGGGGTTCCGAAATAGACCAAAACAAAACAAAAGAGCATCTCGAAACTTCGGGGTTCCAGAGTTCTGAGGTGCTCAACACAAAATCACAAAGACAAAACAAAAAGAAAGAAAAAAACAAGAGGTAGAAAAAGGGGATCTGACATTCTAAAATCAAAGAAAATTATGGGGTGGGTATGCAAGGCATAACACTCCCCCCTCCTCTAGGTTGGACAAGAAGTGTTCTGTCTCTAAAAGAAAAGGAAAAAATAGGAAACACAAGAGAATTATCAATTATAATTGTAGCTCTAAAGAGTTGGAAGAGGAAGACCCTATTGATGACACAATTGGAAGATGGAGCTCTCATAGGGTGGTTCCAAGGTCTCCACTAAAAAGAAAGGTCAAACCACACAAATGCCGCTATTGAGGAAGATCCTGATGAGGGCAATGAAGATGACATTGGAAAAAATACCATGAGGGAATAGAATGTCATTGTTAGCACGAATATTACTAACTTGGAGGACCCCAACCCCTTCTTGGGACCCAAAGTTTCACAAACTCAGGTTATAGTGATCCCTAACAATATCATTGATGGGATGGAGCCTATTATTGCATGGCCTCGGAACTGGAAGGCAAAAAAAATGATGTGGTTGCCTTGGAAGGTACAAATAAAGAAAGGTAGATTGACAAAAACAAGAAAAAGGACAAGGATAGGGATTTTAAGGAGGATGAGAACATTGAACCCACAGACGCAAATGTGGGTGAGCTGGAGACTCTTATTGGTAACTTGACAAATCACATTAACAACCAAGGCCGAAGGGGGAAATTCAGAGGAAAAAGGAGGAAATTCAAGAAATTAATAACAAGTTGGATGCGAGAGATAAGCAACTGGTCAACATTAACAAGTTCTATATTTGTGTTCTACATAGTTTGGCGCTGACACATTCTATTCTTTGTGACAAAACTGTTGAAGCTGAAGCTGATAAAGAAGCTACCAGTGAACTCTAAAAGTTCCTCTCTGAGGACTGGGAGAAGATTTTAGAGTTGATATGGGCTCATAAACTGACCCTTTAGATCTTAGGACTAGTTTTTTTTTGGTTTTTTGGTTCTCAGAGCATGCCCCTGTTATTTAATTCCTACTCAACTCTTGTTTGTTTATTTCCTATCGAACTCTTGTCTAGTTTAATTTTTTGTTGTGGATAGCCTATGACTATGTTAAAGGGTCAGGTTCCTAGTTAACACTGCTTTATAATAAAAAGTAATTTTGATGGATCTCCATTTTATGTCTTATCTATCTATTATGAGAAAACCAAATTATACTAAATTGGACAACATTATCTCCTTTGAAGGATTATACTAGTAAAATTTTATATAAATTTTAATATATTTATTTAAATTTTCAAAACCTTATTACAATTACATACTTATAATGAATTCAAAAATAGTAAAATTAATTTAAATATAAAAAATTTAAATTATAGGCTATAAGACCTAACAAAGGGTATTATGAAATTTTGTTAAAAATGTCCCTAATCTAAGAAAACTTGACTAAAATAAGAGTTTAAAAAAAATTGTACTACTACTAGCTAAACCTAGTTTCTTGAAACAGATTCGCCCAAATGCAAGTATCACAATACTTAACTATTTTTTGGAATGAATATTGTATTCAAAGCAATATTTCAACTAGAATTAAATCCGTGTAATAATAATTTTAATGTAGTAATAATATCCTAAGGTGCAATAACAATTCTAACAATTGTGCATCTTTATTTCATTATGGAGTTTCTTTTTAAAGTGTGGATCTTATTGAATACTTTTTAATTTATATAAACAATTAATATTTATTTTTTCATTTTTTATATATTTTTAAAAATATATTCCATGTAGTCATTGATTTTGCTTCTTGGTTTCTCCCCCTCTCCTTAAGCCCCCTCTATAATACACTAAACACAAAACTAAATAAGATCACCCTCTTATATATTTGGATTTTATGCCCCTTAAACATATTTAACAGCTACTAAGGCTAAATTAATAGGGAGATTGTGAACATTTTTATGTAGCCATTTTTGCTTCACTTTCTTCTCTCTTCTTCTAGATTTTACCTATGATTTCTCTAGCCTCTTTCTTCTTCTAGTGATATGCTATTTTTTTCTTAGGTAGATTCCTCATAAGGGTTTAGTGAAGTGAGGAGGGCTTAAAATCCAAAACCCAAGCCTTAAATAGACCCCATACCTTTTAGTACCACATCTCTTAGTGTCACTCTACTCTTTTGGGTGCTTTGGCTTCTCAACTAGAGATAAAAGTGTATCAAAAGGCTATTGGCATTGCATGAAGATTGCATTGATGAAGTATAAGTGTTGTCATTGATGTCAATAGTAATCGGTAATGGAGTTGTATTGCAACTGGTAGTGATGCAGTAATGCAACCGGTAGTTGAGAAAGTGAAGGAAACCAATATTACTATTGTAGCAGTGAGATCAACCGGTAACCCTAACCTGTTGATATGTCGAACCCTAACTGATGGAGCTTGGAGAATCGGTTGTGTTGATCTATGATCGAATGGTGATCGGAGATGATTATGCCATGTATGCATAATGCACGTGATGAGTTTAAAAATGGTTTTGGCACATAGAGATAAATGTTTTATCTTGGGAATGAGCGAGTGCATTGCATGAAGTACAAAACCATGTGATGAGTTACAAGATCCAATGTGCGGTGATCTAGGAGTGGTCAAGGTTGTCTAGATCATTGTGCATCTGATTGCTATGAAATCTAACAAACATGTTTGAACCAATTTGTTTGTAATCTCTATGAGATCTTAGGTTTTGTGATGTGTTACCGACCTATTGTTTTGCTTATAAGGTCGATGAGTTATTTTGTAGTAGTGTTGGCAATTTTCGTTAAGTGTTAGTGTGATTGATTGTCGAACCAGAAGGAGTATCTGCAAAATTTGTGAAGGCAGATAGGAGCATGAAAAGGATTTGATCAAGAAAAGTGGTGCTATTACTAGATCAACAAAGACCTTCTTGTTATCTAACAATTACAATAGTTAAATCCCTTAACTGGTGTTACTGCATCATTTATTCCTCATGATAAGAGTGAGTCATCCTTTAAGATTTTCAGTTGGAGTCCTAATCCTTCTAGTGATACCTCAGTTCAAGTCCTTAGTACATTTGTAAATCCTTTTTCCAATCATAAAAGTCAAGTTTAGATAATTGGTTGAACTCTGTGAACACGTTGAACCATTTTGAACCGGGTCCAATAGGTTCCAAGGTGTTCAGGGAGGTTTTTCATACTAATGTTTTCTCTAAGTGTCTTGCAGCGACTCTCTTAAAAAGTTCCTTGTTCGTTGATAGGTCACTTTATTATTCATCGAGTGTTGAACTCATTAAACTAAGTTCAAGAGGTTCAAATATGTTCAACATGTTCAATATAGCACAAGTGGTCAGCAGCTTGCTATTATTTGTTTCGGCAAAATTCTCCTTGAGCGCGGCGTACATCTTGAACCACTTGAACACCCATGAAGTCTGTTTAGGATGTTCATATGTGTTCGATGTTGGTGGGCCCCGCGGGTTTTAATGGTTTGATAGTGCATTCATTGCCAAATATGAAGAGGCGGAACCATGTCTTAAGTGACATCATTCTTTGGTTTTTCGAAGTAAGTAATCATTTCGGGAACTGGCGGTTACTTAAAAAATGCTTCCATGCATTCAATGCATGCGTGCAAGGTCTAATCCACAAACTCGACACACTTAGACTAAAATTTGGAATTATTGCATTCAATGTTTCCATATCATTGCCTTCACTAATAAGGTATGAAGGATTATTAGTACTCCGCATTTGTTCCTCGTTGCTGTGTCTTTGTTTTTCCTGGATAAGAGTCTTGTTTGCTGCTAGCCATCATCCAGTTGTTCAACTGTGAAGGTGAGTCTTTTCCTTGTCCTCTCCAGTGGTTTTTGCTTGGATTTTCTCTCTTACAGAAAGTTTTTCTGTAATCAATCTAGGCTTATTGTTTAAAATTATGAAGTCCACACTGCATTTGTTTGGGAACATATTTAGCCTGGCATCCACTGAACCCATAGTTGGCGATACTGATCTAAAAGGGGAAAACCTTGAGGTGTTGAAAGAAAGGGTGTTCAAGGGAATTGACAAGTCTTTTGGTGTGGAGATTTTGAGTAGTGGTCTCGTAGAAGCCGCAGCTTTTCCCCCAGCCATTCCTTGCCCAGAGTTGATTCGAGAATGTATTGCTAGATACGATCCAGTGTCTGAAACCATTAGGAGAGACAATGGTGAAACCCTTCTTGCCATAAATCGTGAAGTAATTTCCTCAGTCTTCAATATACCTGATTACCAGTTCTCCAACTTTTCTCCTACTCAGTCAATCACCGAGTTCAACGCAAACAGAACCGGACACCGAAATAATGTAGCAAAATTCTGGTTGAAGGTTCCTCAAAGAGGTGGTTCCAGGTTACCCAAGAATCCTAATAAGAATCACATGTTGCCATACATTCATGACATAATTCTTTTGTTGCACCAAGCCAGAGGATCCGCTGAAGCTTATAGCTTCGATGACTGGATTTATTATTATGTCCAGCTGGTTTTAGAAGGAAAGCAGTATTTGGATTGGGCTGAATTGATCGCTGATTCAATGAGAGAACAACTGAGTTTGGCTAAATATTTCAAACAGAACTTCTTTATGTCTTCATATCTCTTGTATTGTTTGTCTTGTGTTAAGGAGTTGGTTGGAATACCAAAACAACTCACTGAGGAGGATGTTCTCATATATGAGTTCTATCCTATGCTGCAAAAGGATAAAGCTTTACAGGATTTCAGAAGGGTGCACAATGCTTTTCTGGGTGATTTGTGTCATGAATTGAAGAATATGAAAGCTAAAAGAATCTCCGATGATGCATAGACTTTGATAAAGAGGTTTGGTAGTTTTTATATCCAGTTTCCACGCTTCTGTTACATATGGGTAGGTGGCTTTGAAGAGGAGCCCTTCAAGCTCCCTCACTTCTGTTCAGATTGCTTTGTTCTAGGGGAGGTATGCAGGCAACTAACTTCTGTAATAAAAAAGGCACAGCCCAGGGACAAATGGGAAGGTCATTTTCCCATACAATTGGGTGTGTTGTCCTATAGTTCAATGTCTGACACTTTGAGTATAGGAGCAGACCTTAGGAATTTCAATTTTTCTCTGTATTCTGAAAGGAAAGGTTTTGATAACAAAGGATTTTCCCAAAGTCTTGGTCTAATGCCACATCTTCCCATGCCATAATTAGAAGATTTCTGGGAAGATTGTATAGATGAACTTGAAATATTCAAAAGGGGAAACATGAGATTGGTGTTAGAACAAGTTGTTTCTTTGCAGATAAAGTTGGATACTAAGGGGCTCGAAGAGGATTATATAGAACTATTCAAACCAGGGTACTTAGCCCGTGCAGAAGCTGAAATGCCTCCAATTAACTGGGATGAGGAAGAGAATGCTGATATACAATTAAGGACCAAAGGAGTTCTGGAAAGGACCGCGACATGGGTGGCCAATAAGAAAGTAATGAAGTTAGGCATTAAGTCTCATTCTGCGAGAAGTAATAAGGATCCTCTACCTTCACCAAAGCGTCTTTCTAACAATGCTTCTATGCCTGTTCGTGCAAGTAAGGATAACAAGTCACCCTAGCTTAGACACAGGTCTAATTCAACTTTGGATTTTTGTACTCCTTGGCATAACTGGTCACGAAGTGCCACTCAAAGAACGATGGATCGGGCAAAGGATACGGGGGTGAAAGATACCATGCTCGATGCCCAGATATTTGAAATTGAAGACTTGGATGACGAAGTTGCTAGTGCCCTAGATTCTGATACGGTGACTATGGCTATGAAGCCACCTTCAAAGATGATTGAAGGAACTACTCATTCTAGTGCAACTCCTAAGTAGTTGACCACCTCGGTGAACAAGAAAAGGAGTTTTGTTCCTGTGACTATTTCGATTCAAGAAATGGTTGTTAAATACATAGAGAAGAATCCAAAGCCGAAGAGGTTCAAGACTGCCGCTCGCCTGGACAATGATGAGGAAACTGGAAAATGGGTTGCTGAAATCACCTCGTATAAACCCAAAGATGAAAACAAAGAGGCTAGCCCTGATGATTTCGAGATCACAAAGGTGGAATTGGGAAGCATGAGCAGAGACACAGAAAACCACTTCTTCCAAGTGTCAGCAAAGAAAATGCTCACTAGGTCGGAAAAGGATGGGCGAGAAAAGAGAGAATTAAAGCGACACATAAATGTTCTAGCCTAGTTCATCGATAGTATTGGTTGCCTTTGGGCACTTCCAATATCTCATGCTACAGAGAACTTCGACCCGACCTCATCGGAAAATAAAAATCTAATGAACCAAGTTCAACGGGCCAAGAGTATTGCTGAAGTTGTGGAGAAATGGATTGAGGGGATAACCAAGGACGATGAGAAGTACATTACCGACTCCCAGAGACTATGCGATGAAATACAGGGTCTTATTGCCGAGGTTCAAAATCAACTTGTGTCGTGGGAGAAGGAGGAGCACAAATGGCAGAATATCTTGCCTCTATTTGCCAAAATAGAAGAATATGGAGCTACTAGGTTTTTGACAGAACACTAAATCAAGCTGGTGGTGGATGAATGTCAACTTTTTGTGCTGAAGAAAACCATAATGTGGCGAGTGCTTACCTTCAAGTCTGTGATCACCGATGCAAAGACCTTTGTTTAGGATCTCCAGGATCTCCAATGTAGCATAGTAAATCATAACAAGGTGGTTAACCCTGACCATTATTGGCAGTTGGGAATTTGCAAGTTGAGCACACAGGATGCAATCAGATCTTTCCGATGAACATGGAGAAGATAAGGGCCAAGGGTAATTTCACGCCCGAAGATATAACCAGGGTGGCTAGGATTGAGTCTATGACTTTCATTGGAAATGATCAACTACCGAAACGTTCCGAGAAGATGGTGCAACACTGGTGGAATAAACAGGTGGCGAAGGCGAAGCTCAATGCGATGAAAGTTTTGAGCCAATCCATTGTTCATGAACTCACAACCGCTCATGATGCTCGTGAAAGCGGAGAGGATGATGGTGATGGAAATATGGAATAATGCATTAATTTAGGGCTGGTTTCCTTTATTTTTGTAATTTCTCATGGTTATGCAAAGACTTCGGGACATCTATCCCAAAATACTTCTTGTTGGTTTCATAACTGTTTATGGGGGTGGTCGAGTTTTCAGGGAGACCTCCCCTATTCAAAACTATAAATTAAGGAAAAATAGATAGTATGGGGGTTAGATTTGGTGACCAATTTTTGGGTTTTTCGCTCCATTTTTGTGTATTTTCTATTTTATCGAAGGAAGAATCAGACTGCTAAACCTGGAATGGAAGAAGATTTGTAGATGTATTTTCATGCCTTTGTTGCATAAGAATACATATATAGACTGATCATATTGTTCTTGGGAGAAGAAAAATCTATGTGTTTTGAATCTGTGTAGATGCATGTCTTTTCATATGTTTATCTGATCAAATAATAGTAATGATCTTTCCATTACAGAAAATTATTATTCTTCTGATGTTCTTTCCTTTGAATGTTTGTTTACTTCTAAAGAAGATTCATGTTCGGAGATAGATTTAGTTTCTTAAATCTGTTCATTCTTTACTAAACCTGTGGAAATAGTATACTGAACTTTGTTTCAGTTGTTGTCATCTCATATATTGAAAAGATGGGAAAAATTGCTTTCTTCTTTTTGAAACATGTGTGAAATATCAGCCTCTCATCCAAGAATGAAGTAGGAAGCCTTACATGCTTTCGGGTTAAAAGCTACTATTCAAAAATCAATAGTTTAGAGCATTCCTTGAAAAACTGAGATAGGGAGCTATACCTATGTAAAATTCAGAGGGAAGTGATTTGAACAACACTTACCCAACTGTTTAGTGAAACACTTGTTCTTAAAATAAGGCAACAGAGTTCAAGATTGATCATTTGTAAAAAGGACAAATCTGCTCACTAACAACTGGGTAAGATTTAATAGGCTTGGTGTTTTTCTAAATCCTCTAGCTAGGTGATCCATTAGCTTGGATTTGAAATCCTCTATCGAGGTTACTCCTAATAGGGTATTTCCTTTAACAAGGTATTGTAGTCAATCCCTTAATCGAGTGGTCCTTAACCGGATCTGTTCCTAATAGGACATTTTTGTAAAGCTTCTAACAAGGCTTGGCTCCTAAGAGGGCAAACTTTAGAAGAGTTTAGAATACTTGTGGGTGTGCTATGCTCAAATACACCATTGCTAAATAGGAGATAAGGACAATCACAAATTCCTTAACTATCTAAGCAATTCAAACATAAAACCAATGAAATAAATACAAAATGGAATTAAATTAAACAATATAAAACTCCCTATCGTGCATCATGGCTTCCATTGTTCTTCTTCTCTCTGTGGTATGATGGCTCTCAGATATTGCACTGGTATCCTGCAATTGACACAAAGATTCGAAGTTCGTGATCTCAAGGAATTGTGAGGATTGAATGCTCAATTTATAGATTTTTGGATGAGATTGATTGAAAAGGTGGAACAGGATGATCAAGAGGTGGAACTTAGGTGAGCTCACATGTTGATTGATAGTTGTACTGTTGAATTGGAGGTGAAACATAATAGATTGAATAGATTAATTGAGTCAACTGATTGAGAAAAAGCTAACTGAAAGAAGAAAAAGAATGATTGGAAGAAATAAAGAAGATGACCAAGAGAACTACAAGATGAAAATAGAGACTGGAGAGATAAATGATTTAATTAATTAATTAATTTAGCATGTGCTTGCACTTTGACTTAAATTTTCAATTTAATCTTTGCATGAAATTTATTCAAATAATTGAATTTATTTTAATTGAATTTAGTATTTGAATATATTTAGAACTTGACTTTGATTTTCAATTTGGTTTTTGAAATCATGTCCATGTATTTGAAATTGGAAGAAATTAGAAGAATTAATTAGTTAATTAAATAATTTAAAGAAATTATTTAATTATGCTAGAAACGGACTTAATTAAATAATAAAGATTATTTAATTTATAGGATTAAATCATAATTAATTAAATAATAAATATTTAATTAATATTTAGAAAAGGGTTAATGATTAGATGATTAGAGATAGAAATTGAGAACATAATTATTTTAAATAATAAAGATTATTTAAATTGGGGAATTAATCAGAATTAATTAAATAATAAATATTTAATTAACATTAGAAAATGATTAAAATGATGATAGAATAGGAAATAGAATAATTAGTAAGATTATGAGGAAATATGAAATTAGAAGAATATGATTAATTTAATTAATTAAATAATTAAAGAATTATTTAATCAATTAGAGGAATAATTAGTACATGATCAATGAGACATTTTTAGGTGTCTACATTTGCCCCTTTTTGAGACAAAGTCGGAATGACATTGTTTCAAAGAAAACAAAAAATTCTACCCCAGTATGCCCAAGTGATACCTCTTTGAGACAATGTCGGAACGATATTGTTTCAAAGAAAATGAAAAAAATTCTGCCCCCGTATGCCCCGGTGATACTTAGGGTGTAAATATGCCCCCTCGAGAGATTGTTTGTGCATTAAAGATATGAATGATCTCTTGAAATAAGAATAATGTGAGATGAAAGATAGAAGAATGGTTAGTTGATTAGAGATAGAGATAGGTGATGTGAAGATGATATTGAGATAGAATATGAGAGAATAGATTGATGAAAGAATAATGTTAGATGATAGGAAATGATTTAGAAAGAGATGATGAGAAAAGAATCAACAAACTAGCAAGAAGCAAATGAGATGAAATGAGAATGATTGATTCATGAACCTGTGTCACATATTTTATTGTGCAACATATATTCATCACTGAGGCTTATTATTGAACAATGGAGCTTAGCACATCAGGGTATAAGGAACCAAGATGTAAAGATATCCCATTGAAGAAACAAACACGTAGCAGACAAGCAGCAAACAAAGAAAAAGATAATGCCCATCATTGCTCCTCTAGTCACTTATGGACATCCCTGAGTAGCATAGGAACATAATCTATCGCCAAACAATAAAAGATAAAGATTGACCCAGACAAAATTCAGCAGCTATACTGATCTTGTGCCTTCATTCTTAGTTGCTTGATGTGATGGTTGATAATGTCTGATCTCAGAAAGTTGCCGACCCCATTTAAGACTGGCCCGTCTGATTTCGAGTGTATCCTCTTCTGTTTAAGACATGATAATGATCACTTTGATATGGATATGATACGATTGATAAGGCAGTTTGATCAGTTGATTGCAGATGTTTGACTGGATAGTCGTATCCTTTGTTAACTTCGTGCGAAGTGTTTGATGTATATCTGCTAGGGTATTTGTTTCTCACAAGACATTTTATTGCAAGTTTTTTGGTTGATTGTCGATTTTTTATTTTTAGTTCTTTTCGAAGAGCTTTTTCGATGTTTTTGGATTATGTGGATCGATATTTGAATGTTTTTGATTGATTTTTTCAAGATATTATATGGATGTTTTTGGTATTTTTTTGGGATTGTATTTGAATGTTTTTGATTGATTTTTTCTGGATCATATTTGAATGTTTTTGGATTTTGATTTTTTCACTATTTTTTATATTTTGAGTTTTTCAATGTTTTTGATATTTTGAGTTTTTCAATGTTTTTGGATTTTTTCAGGACTTTATATGATTTTTTTGGATTTTTTTAGCTATGCCCCTAGTGTGCAGACCTGTATGACATGATGATCTACATAATGCATGTGGAGACAATGAATTTTTTACATGACCTATGTTAATGCAATATGCATGAAGAAGATGCATTTCCTATTCGAACAAGGTTGATTGTGTTTGTTTTAGCATTTTGTAATACACCAATTGAAATGGAGGTGAAAAACATTTCATAGATAAGAGGTCAATCGATAAGGTCCTTTGGAACATCCAAATTAACACACTTAGTGACTAGGATTTACAAATGGAGACGCGTAAAACTTGCCCATTGGTTCTTGAAACTTTGATCTTCTTTTGCCCATGTGTGTGCAAATGAGTTAATTCCTACTCTTGTGTTCACTAAAGATCCTTAACATCCTATATGTCTAGCTACATGGATTATCCTAACTTCAAAAGAATCCCAAATAGAGCCTCACTGCCAGCAAGCTTTTAGAGCTCTGACAAGGTTATAGACTGTAAATTCTTAAATATTGCTCCATTGCCAGCAGGCGTTCATAGCCCTGATGGAGTTACTCGCATGTTCCTATAGTGAAGATTTGTGTTGCACTTGTATGCATGATATTTCAGTTATATATCATTTCTCTTTTGCTTGGAGATTAATTTGGCATAGCTCTTTTTCTTTTATTTTCTTGCCTTGAATTGTAAGTAATGAAACCTACTTGGGTGTGACAATTACAACGACGCTGAAGTAGAATTTTAGATTTTTCACTAGTCATATGATCAACTAGGTGTCTAGAATGAATTAGAGATCTTCTTAATATGTTTGAGATATAGTAATTGATAGATTTTGGGTTAACAAGTCTCAAATAGTTAAATCACTACCTAACCATAAGTAAAGCATTGTCATAGGGTAATGTTGAAAATCAATGACCTTAGGGTCCCAAAGACTTCATGTTCAAATATCTAAGAAAGGAGATGACCCTTGTTTCTCTTGAATGCAAACGAATGATAAACTTCGACAGTTGCCTTGTTTTATTGATGTTGCTATATGAAAATGCAGAAACTTTGAGAATGCGATGCATTAAAAAAAGAAACTATATGTGATGCAATTCTTTGAATAATATGATATGCAATGCGGAAAGTAAAACCTAAACTACCCAGCCCTTAGGTATAATATTGTTTAATTGCATGTTGTTCATAGGGTCAGAGAGTGGATCTCCCTCCCTGACTCTTAGGAATTCTACAAGTGCCTCAATGTTTTCAAACCAATCTAGCATTGGTTTTGCTTCTTGCCCCCAATCAATCAAGTGTGAATGTAGAAGGGGTAAATCAATACTCCCTTCTATAGTAGATTCTGATAACATGAAGAATTGATTGTTTGAATGACTTGATGTATTTTCTTCTTATGTAAGCTTTATTTGATACCTTAGTATGACACTTTTTCATGGGCTAGAATCATGGAGTGATAAGAACTCATAGTCATGAGAGTCTATCTCACTTTCAATGTATGTTTCATTATCTGAGCTATCATCACTTATATCTTCTTGTTCCTACCAATGATTTTGTTGTAGATTGACTGGTCTTCTTTGGATAGTAGTTACCCTTCTTAAGCCTGGTATAAGCCTTTGCAATCTTTCTTCATCTGATTCGTTAGGTTGAGCTTGAGTCGTTTCCCGTGGTAGAAGTATTGATAATAACCATGGATTAGATTCATCTGTTGGTGGTAAGCCTGCATCTGTTGCAACATTAGCTTGTACTGTTGTGCTGACAACTGTATCATTTTGTGACTTAGTGCTAGGTTTTTGCAGGAGTTGTCTCATGTCTTCTCCATCTAATTCCATGCTAGGTGATGTGGGTAATTGATTACTTGTTTGAGATGAAGAGGGAAGCACCTGCATGGACAAATCCCTTTGTGGTATGTAGTTTGACGGTTTCATTGGTCTATTTAGTATATCAAGGGTACATTGTCTTTATTCTGTGATATGTGGTACATGCTTATACCCCAATTCTTGGTTCCCTGGATTATCATTAGGAACAATAGGCTCTAGTCTTCCTTGTTTCTATAACCCCAGGCCTATGGTACCATAATATCCCTATCTCTGGATCATTTTGAATCCATTGCCATACTGATCTATGGGTATTCTGGGTATTGTCATATGATCCTCTTCTCTATATATCCAATGGTTGGCATCTTCATTCAAGGATTCTTCTTGTAAGTCACCCCATCTAATGAAAGAGCATGACTCTATGTATCTGACAACTTATTTTCCTTTGTCTTGTTTTTGTACTGTATTTTGAGGTTCCCCAAAAGACTTAGGATATAGAGACAATTGTTTCCCACTTGAAGTATTTGCCATAAAATACTCTCCACAACCCATATCTTGTATTTGTAAGGAGGACGTTGTAGGCATATTCTTTTGTGTTTATGTGATCGTTAATGCCTCCAGTTGTGTAGTGAGAGGTACTACTTGATTAGTAGGTACCTGATTATCCACACTTTCTTTCAAGTAATTGCAATGTTGGAAGGGATTTGGACCACCCTTTATGGTGATTTCAATACCATTATATGGGAATTTGACACACTGATGAAATGTGGATGGTACTTATTTCATAGTGTGGATCCATGGGCGGCTGAATAACATGTTATATCCAAGTTCTTTGTCCAAGAATTGAAAAGCAACCTCTGTTGTTATAGGTCCCACTTGTATGGGTAATGTTACAATGCCTTTTGAGGGACATTCTTCATCATCGTATGCCTTGATATTTATCCTCTTGGATGAGTCAATGTGAAGTTCAGAATATCCTAATGCCTTAACCAGTTTTAAAGTACAAATGTTGAGACCGACTCCTCCATCTACGAGTACTCTTTTGATTCTTCTCTTATGTATGTAAGCTTCTAGTTGTAGCGGGTCATTATGGATCAGTCTATCACTAGGAATGTCTTGTTCTGTGAATGCAATACGATTCCCTTGTGTCAAATTTCCTACCATGGACTAAAAGGCATTTTCATCTATATCTCTATCCACTACCGAATCTTGAAGTGCTTTGTCCAGGATAGCTCTATGAGTGGGTGAAATACACAAGAGTTCGAATAATGATATCTGTGCTGGAGTTTTCTTAAGTTGCTCAACAACATTGTAGGTCCCTACTGCTGGTGGGTGATTTTGTGGTATTCCTTGTAAAGTTACCTTTGATCTGTAAGTAACTACTACTCAGTCTCTGTCTGTGGGAGTTATGGTGATCGTAGCCACTGTATCATATGACTTATAGGTATTGTTGGTATCATATGTTGTGTTATCAAGGTTTATGTTAAATCCCTCTTCATAGTCTTTATGTCTATGTTTGACATCCATGATTTGTTCTATGAGTTCATATTCAAACCATCTTGAATGAGATGGTTCATCATGCCCCCAGTTTCTACGACAAAGGTTTCTATCATCATCGTATTTTGGTGCCTCTGATAGCATGCAAATTTGGTTATCATCTATGTGAGTATCTAGATATTGCTCATCTTGATCAAGTGTTTCTTGTGACTCATGGTTTACTATATCTCCTGAGCTAATGGCATGAATAGTGTAGTCATATGAGACCTTTTTGTAGTTGGTTGTATTGTCTTGAGTACTTGATGTGGTAGCTTTCCCTTTGTCATGCTTAACAAATGGATCTTTAAAGATTGTATGATTTGTGTTTTCTATGGTTTTATCGGTATCGATTGTGATGTCGCCTTGGTCTATCATATCTTGGATGAAGTTTTCCAATTTGTAGCAACCCGCTATTTTGTTACCTTTAGTTTGATGATAATCACAGAAATCATTATCGTTCCACCATGTGGGTTTTAAAGGATCTGGCTCATATACTCTTATTTCTGGTAAAGTGATCATGTTTGTCTGTATCAACTTTTTGAGCACTGACTCAATAGGCTCTCCTAGAGGTGTGTAATTTCTTCTTGGAGCATTTACCCTGGGGTATCTTGTGTTCATGTTTTGTGTAGCGTTTCATTTGTTGAAGTAGGGTTATTCTTCATACGTGGATTTGATGATTGACTCGTTCCCAAAGATAAAACTAGTTGAGTTCTATTTACTGTTCTAGCATCTACAACACCATCATTGGTCACATTTTTGGTTTTTGACCAAAACTTGGATTTGTCATTGTTGTTGGTGTTGCCATACTTAATAAGACCTTGTTCCACTAGTCCCTTCTCACATTTTAGAACTTTTTCCATGATTTGTTGAATGTGGTTAAACATTGCATTTGTATCGGATATTTAATCTTGGGAATCAATTTTTCTGTGAACATATCCACTTGCTCTGTTTCTAGGATAATTGTCTTGCACCTCCTATAGAGAGCCCTCCACAGTTGTATGAAAGATGCAAATGTTTCATTCTCATATTGTTTTGTGGCACACAAGTCCATCAAAGTAACCGGGGTTTCAATGTTATTCGAGAAAATTGCAATAAAATGTTCAGCTAATTCTCCCCATGATGTGATGGTTGGTGGTAAATGTGAAAACCACTCTAAGGTAGGGCCCCCCAGACTTTTAAGAAATAGTCTCATTAAGTAAGTGTCTTTGGTTGCAACCTCTATACATGTCATAAAAAACTCTCTGATGTGGTCTCTAGGATCACCCTTCACTCGATATCTATCGAATTTAGGCGTTTCAAAATATGGTGAGAAAGGTGGCATGTATAATGTGTGATCAAAAGGATAAGGACGTAAGTCCTACATTATGTAGCTCTTTTTATCATTATTGATCTACATGGTCATCATTTGTTGTTGCAAATTCTATAATTGTTGTGTCAGAATATCTGTTTGGGTCAAAGGTACACCTTGTGTTTGTGTATGTCCCACAAAAGGATTCATGGTTGCATAACTAGGAGGTTGTTGGAAGGTACCATGATTATAATTTTGTGTGTTGTGCATTCCACTAGGTACCGTGAAATAAGTGATATGAGAACCCATGTTTGGCTGAGTTGTACTTGTTGTATTGGTAAGACGTAGATTTGCATTTTGGTGACTATAGGTCGATCCTATAGAATAGGAAACCAGAGGTTAGGTTGCACTTGTTTCCTGTGTTTGTATAGGTGCTGAGACACTTGATATTATCGGTATGCTCTGTGTTGGTATACTAACATTTATCGTTGAAGATGATGCACTTGTTTGAAAGTTTGCATTTGTATTGATATTTGTTTGCATAGGTACATTCTGAGGAAAACTGGAGGTCATTGCTTGTATTTGTGTTATGGGCGGTGTTTGACTGTTATCTTGACCTAAAGTTTTTCCTAGTGGTAAGATTTTCGTGACATCAAAATATTCAGGTAGTTTTGCCTCATTTTGTAATAACAACGAGAGATATTTGTCCCTATCACTATGTATAAGTGCATCTAAGATCATAAGGACATGTGGATCTTGTTGAGCTAACTCAATTTCTTCTTTTGTTAAATGCTATTGTAATTCATTTAGAGTAGAAATTGCCTAAAAACCTAATTGTTGACCAGTTGATATGTCCATATTCCAAGTTGGGTTTACAAATAAGTTGTTGTTTGGGTCCATTATACCTTTTGCCTTTTGTGACCTTGTGACGGGCATCTAGGACTACTATATGAGGGTATTTTTATGCAATACGACAACTAATGCTAGACTCTAGACGTAGGTATGAGGTATGCAAAACTAAACTAGACTCTCTATTGGGGATTTTGACGCGAGACTTGTTGAGTATTTTGAGTTCTGTAATGCAATCTTTTCAAGTTGTTCTCTTAAACGTTCTACAACGATTTCTCTATCAATCCTATGGGCAATTTTATACTCGACATTTATCTCGTACTCAACTCCTATATGTTGGGGTGCGTTTCTCCTTGAGTCCCAGGGTAAGTTAGCTAGACCATCAATAATTTCTCGTTGACCACCATTTGGCACTAGATTAGGTTGCTCGAAGGGGAGAAAACCATCACTTGGGAGACCTATTAAGACGCATGCTATGACTTTGTAGGATGATTATGTCAATGACGACAGACTAAGACAAGCGTATATGAAATCTAGATGAAGACGTATATGAGGATGATAATGAGGATGTTAAATAGAGATTATGCAAGGACTAAGGATGATAGTAAGGACGTAAATGAGGACTATGCAAGAACTAAGGATGATAATAAGGATGTAAATGAGGACTATGCAAAGACTAAGGAGGATAGTAAAGACGTAAATGAGGACTATGCAAAGACTAAGGATGATAGTAAGGACATAAATGAGGACTATGCAAAGACTAAGTACGATAGTAAGGACGCAAATGAGGACTATGCAAGGACTTTCTATGGTCACGAGTGTGTAAAAATTTGAGTTTGCTGGACTATCTGATGTTTCAAAATGGACTTCATTTTTAGTAATTGTGTGTAGGACAAGTTTTGTGGTTTTTCCAAGTCTAAAAACAATTGCTTGGAGGTAGATATAGCTGACTGAACTGGTTTTTTTTGAACAATCTCAGAGAATTCGGAGATACGCAGGGTAGGGCCTGAAATAGCCCAAAGGATTGACTAAATACTGGTCTGATACAACGATACATAAAAAAGCACAAAATACAATCTTAGGCTGGAAAGTGGACACCATTCAATGAGCCCCTTACGAAATACCGAGACAAAATGAATAGATAGAGAGTCTAGCAGCACTGGCTCCACTCCACGACACACACTTCTTGAGCATGCTAGTTTCTCTTACCCCGAAGATCTGAAGATCTTATAACTGAGGGATTCTTGTATCATAGTGTAATGTACATGAAGGGTATCTATGGGGTACGATCCGCACTCTTAGAATCACTGAATGTAGGGTTTTGGGCTACTAAGTTGGTTCTTATTGTAGGGTTTCAAGGGGTCCTGATCCAATGACGGATTCTTAGAGCAAGCCACTTAAGACTTTAGTTGAGCTTATCGGTGCAGGGAAGGCCCCCACATACGTCGAATTCACTCAACACTCTAGCCACCAGACCAGTATATTTATATAGTGGCTCAAAAAAACCCGCTCGAGAGTACGCTAGGAGAAATGATATCCCCAACGCATCCCAATTCAAAGTACCTTTGTGGGTGATGAAATCCCCAGTCAAAGATACCCTCACTACGTGGAATAAAATAAAATTGGGTGTCGTTGTCACCTCCTTCCTTTCTCCCAAGACCCTGAAGGTGGGTGGAAAGTTAGTCAATGCAACAATAGGTCCACCCCAAACACGATAAAAATTCTTTACCTTAAGAAAACCAAAAGTGATTTAATCTTATGCAGCATGATTCACGTTCATTTTAAAGCCCAAATTGAGGTGTTGAATACGCATGTGCATGTCCATTTAAACACCAAATTGAAATGTGAAGGCATGCATGTCAATTTTAACCATTATTGATTTTAAGCCCAAATCAAAGTGTTATACATGCATGTCAATTTTAACCAATGTTAATTTTTAAGCACCAAAAGATAAAGTGTGAGATTGTGCATGCATGACCATTTTAACCATTGTTGATTTTAAGTACCAAAAGATGAAGTGTGAGATTATGAGTGAAATTGATCTAATACTAATCCAATCCTTTTTGTAAATTTGCCACAGGCTGCAAACAGATGATTAGTAGTAAAATCAAATCAACAGAAAATAGAGAATCAAAAATTGACAGAAGTGAATGCGTGACAATACTCGCGCGATTGTGTGACCCCGACAGAGCGAATGCGTAATCCTGATAGAGTGAATGCATGGAACTAATAGATTGATTGTGTAATCATAACAAGAGGATTGCATGACAAACAGACAAATAACAAAAAAATAAAAAATAAATGAAACTAAACCCGATTAGAAACCTGCAAAACCAATTGTGAGGCCCTAGCTAGATCTCTCATCATCCATTCAATGTTAATTAAATCATATTTAAATTGATACGAGATAACTAAGTTGTTGTATCTATCAAAGGTTGGTTGATCTTCCCAATCGTGTATTTTCTTTTCTGCTTAGAGAACCCTTTGATAGCGTTTGGCCTGTCTTCTTTGTTCCTTTGTCCTTCTGGCACCTGAAATTCTGAATTGTACATGCCATAAACCATTAAAACCAAAACATGCAATAAAAATAATTTGTTTCCAGATTTACTCAATTTCATGTAGAATTAAACAGATCAGAGAACAAAAAAGGAGTGAAAATAAAATTATCAGAATAGAACAATCCAAAACGAATGCGTGACAGTATCAAATCGATTGTGTGATCCTGTAAGGTTGATTGCATGATGGGTTCCGCACGAATGCGTAACCCTGTCTAATCGATTGCATAGATCTATCTATGCGATTGCTTGGTGATGTAACCACGAATGCATGACGAAGACGTCTGTCTTGAAATCTGTGCAAAACCTACAAAAAAAGGAAAAAATCCATACGATCTGCAAAGACAACACAAAAAATAGAGAAGGTTAATTAGTTGTTGTTCACGTTCGGTTCACCAAAATGTGTTATGCTCAAATACACCATTGCTAAATAGGAGATGAGGACAATCACAAATTCCTTAACTATCTAAGCAATTCAAACATAAAACCAATAAAATAGATGCAAAATGAAATTAAATTAAACAATATGAAACAAAATGATCAAGAGGTGGAACTCAGGTGAGCTCACATGCTGATTGATAGTTGAACTATTGACTTGGAGGTGAAACAAAATAGATTGAATAGATTAATTGAGTCAACTGATTGAGAAAAAGCTAACTGAAAGAAGAAAAAGAATGATTGGAAGAAATAAAGAAGATGACCAAGAGAACTAGAAGATGAAAATAGAGTTTGGAGAGATAAATGATTTAATTAATTAATTAATTTAGCAAGTGCTTGCACTTTGACTTAGATTTTCAATTTAATCTTTGCATGAAATTTATTCAAATAATCGAATTTATTTTAAATTCATTTTAGCATTTGAATATATTTAAAACTTGACTTTGATTTTCAATTTGGTTTTTGAAATCATGCACATGTATTTGAATTTCGAAGAATTTAGAAGAATATGAAATTAAATGAAATTAGAATTTGGGGATTTGGAAATGGAATAATTAATTAGTTAATTAGATAATTTAAAGAAACTATTTAATTATGCTAGAAATGGACTTTAATTAAATAATAAAGATTATTTAATTTAAAGGATTAAATCATAATTAGTTAAATAATAAATATTTATTTAATATTTAGAAAAGGGTTGATGATTAGATGATTAGAGATAGAAATTGAGAACAAAATTATTTTAAATAATAAAGATTATTTAAATTGGGGAATTAATCAGAATTAATTAAATAATAAATATTTAATTAACATGAGAAAATGATTAAAATGATGATAGAATAGGAAATAGAATAATTAGTAAGATTATGAGAAAATATGAAATTAGAAGAATATGATTAATTAACGTAATTAAAGAATTAAAGAATTATTTAATCAATTAGAGGAATAATTAGTACATGATCAATGAGACATTTTTAGGTGTATACAGTGACTATTCATCCCCACCGTGGTTTTTCCCATTTGGGTTTCCACGTCAAAAATCATTGTGTCAAGTGGTGAATGGTTTTTGTGGTTATGTTTTGATATGGTTAATCTGTTTAACTTGTAAAGCCACTTAGACGTGTTAAGATGATCGGAAGTGATATGAAATGTGCTATTACTAATGTTAGTAAAATATTTTGATGTTTTGGTTAAATGGTTTGAGAGTTTCAGATCTATTACACTGTTATATTGGTATTTTAGTCCACCGGTAAACTTGATAGTGTAGATGCAGTTTATAGTATAGTGTTTAAACTGATTAGTTCAGTGATTGATTTATGAGTTGGGTTTGAGTTTGGGGAAAGTTTATTTTATTTTCTATCTACTGATTCACCCCCCCCCCTCTCAGTACTTGACCGGATTATTATTGATTCATCATATCATCAATTGGTATCAGAGCATTTCAGGTCCTCTAGTGTCTAAGCCTAACAACTTGAGGTAAAGATCTAGAAGCACATGATGAAGAAAGAAGGTCTGAAGTTCAATAGGAAAAACTACAGAATGTGGAGTGATAGGATGCAGATCTATATCAAAAGCTTAGGAAGTCAATATTGGGAGCATGTTGTTACCAAATATAGCTTGCCTAGTGGGATTTTGTCAGATGATCAAAAGAAGGAGCAACAAGAGAATAATCAAGCATTGGAGGCCATTATCAGTTCCTTGTTCGATTTAGAATATGTTGATGTCCATGGTTTGGAGACTGCTTATGAAGTGTGGAAGAAACTTGAGGATATCTATAGCGGTGATGAGCATGTGAAGATTGCCAAAGAGGAGAGTCTGAGTGGTAAATTTGATGACATGCGGATGGATGAAGGTGAAAATATTCAACAGTACGGTCAGAGGATCAAGGAGATAGTCGGTGAGATAAAAAGTGTTGGTGGTAAAGTGGAGGATACCATAGTGGTTAGCAAGGTGTTGAGAACCCTTCTACCGGTCTACGCTATCCGAGTTGCAGCCATTCAGGAACTCAAGTCTATTGATAAAACAAAGGTGACTCTTGACTCCATCATTGGTTAATTAACTGCATTTGAATTAAATGGTTATGATGGAAGTGCTTAGAAATCGGAATTTGCATTTAGAGCTTCAGTTTCTAACCCACCGGTAAGGAAAATAAGAGAAGCTAGTCACAGTCATGAGTCTAGATCCAGCAGAGAAGTTGATGATGAAGACAGTCTGATTGAGCTCGAAGCATAGTTGGCCAAGCGGTTACCCAGAGGTACCGGTAAGTACAAAGGTAAATTACCTTTGAAGTGTTTTGCATGCAACCGGATTGGACATAGTGCAACCAACTGTCCAAATGGAGATAATGAGCAGAAATGTGAGAAGTATAAGAAGTACAAAGGAAAAGGTAAAAGAGATTGCCTCATTGCAGTGGATGGAGGAATCACAGATGAGGAATCTGAGAGAGATGCAAATGAGGACATTGTCTTTGTTTCCATTAAAGAAGAGACATCAAATCATAAGACATTAGTCTCTCACGTGGATAGTTTTGATGATTGGATTATAGACAGTGGTTGTTCACACCACATGACCGGTGACCGAAGTAAGTTTCTTACTTTGAAAGAATTTGATGGAGGTGTTGTGAGATTTTGAAATGACTCACCCTGCATGGTAAAAGGAAGGGGAACCATCTCTCTTGATGTAAAGAGAAGTGCAGATGATGTCTACTAGGTTGAAGGATTGAAACACAATCTTTTGAGTGTTGCTCAACTCAATGACAGAGGTTATCCACTCGAATTAAAAAATGGGATGTGCAAAATCTATGGTAGGAAAGGTGAATTGATTGCAACCGGAAAACAGACAAAAGGTAACTTGCTTCACCTAAATTCTAAAGTCAATAATTGTTTAATTACTAAAGTAGAAGATACTTGGCTTTGGCATCGAAGATTTTTTCATGTAAATTTTGATAACATTGTAAAAGACAGTAAGAGGTTTGCCTCGGTTGGACAAACCAGTGAATGCCTTGTGTAAGGAATGTCAGTTAGGGAAGATGACATCCTCAACTTTTAAGAGCAAATATTTCTCAACAGAACATTTGTTGGATTTGGTTCATACAGACCTGTGTGGACCAATAAGGACTAGGATTATTCAAGGTGATCAATATTTTATAATCTTCACTGATGATTTCTTAAGAATGATGTGGGTCACATTCTTGAAGGACAAAATAGAAGCCTTTAGCAAGTTTGAGGCATTAAGGGCCTTAGCTGAAAAGGAAAGTGGAAAGAAGATAAAGTTATGAAGAACTAATCAAGGTGGTGAATTTACTTCAGTGGAATTCATTAAATACTATGAAGACAATGGAATTAAGATGCAACTTTCTACACCTAGGACACCACAACAGAATGGTATTGCAAAGAGGAACAACCGGTCAGTTGTTGAAGCTGCTAGGACTATGTTAATACAAGGAGGTGTAGCTAAGACTTTCTGGAGAGAAGATGTTAGCACAACTGTCTACACAATGAACCAGATATTGGTTAAAAGAGGTAATGATAAAACTCCTTATAAATACTACTATGGTAGATCACCTAATGACATTTACTTTAAGATTTTTGGCAGTAAATGTTTTATCAAGAGATGTGACTATGTTGGTAACTTTGATGCTAAGAGTGACGAAGGCATATTTCTTGGTTACTCCACCAAGAGAAAAGCCTACTAATGTTATAACAACCGGACAAAGAAGATCATTGAAAGTGCTAATGTCCGTATGGATGAGTCTCCTGAAGATACATGAGAAACTAGTGAGGAGAAGAAGGAAGATGAACCTTACATTCTGATTTCGGAGCTAGAACCGGTGAAGCTAGAAGTTGGTGAAATGAATGTTGCAGAACTAGTTCAACCAGAACAGGTAGATTCTGCAGAAGATGAAGATAGTGAGGAAGAAGAGCCTGAAGATCATGATCATGTTATTCAAAGGTATGCAAGACTCAATCATAATCCTAATAAGATTATCAGAGATAAAGATGCTGGTGTATTAACCAGAAGAAGAATAAGAGAGAATTATTGTATGATCTCCACTATTGAGCCTAGAACAACAAAGCAAGCTTTTGGGGATGATCACTAGATCAAGGCTATGGAAGAAGAGATTGACCAGATTGAGAAGAACAATACATGGACCCTAGTACCCAGACCGGTGGACAAAAATGTAATAGGTACTAAATGGGTATTCGGAAATAAATTGAATGAAGATGGAGTAGTAGTCAGAAACAAAGCCATACTAGTATGCAAAGGTTATGCACAAGAAGAAGGAGAACACTATGGTGAGATATTTGCACCAGTTGCTAGATTGAAAGGTGTTAGGACTCTTCTTGTATTTGTAGCATATAGCAGATTCAAAGTATATCGGATGGATGTGAAGTCGACATTTCTAAATGGAATACTGGAAGAGGAAGTCTACATTGAACAACCAAATGGTTATGCTTTGACTGAAGCAAAGGATATGGTGAGAAAACTACACAAGGAACTATACGGATTAAAGAAAGCACCAAGAGCATGGTATGAAAGACTACATTCACACTTGGTGAAGATAGGTTTTTAGAGAACCAGTGAAGACAACAATATATATCTCAAGACTGAAGGAGAGAAGATACTGGTTAGTGAAGTATTTGTGGATGATATCATTTTTGGAGGGAATGATGACATGAGTGATGACTTTGCAAATGAGATGAAAAGTGAATTTGAGATGTCTTTGGTAGGAGAGATCAAATTATTTATAGGCTTGCAAATTCAATAGATGAAGAATGGCATTTTTATCACATAGTCCAAATATGTGAAAGAGGTATTGAAGACATTTGTAATGGGAGACTATAAACCAATTGGGACACTAATGGTTAGAGGATGTAAACTATCTAAGGAGGATGATGTTGCATCCGTGGATGAAAAGGAGTACAGGTGTATGATAGGGAAACTGCATTATGTTGTTCACAACAGACAGAACATTGCTCATGCAGTTGGATTAGTTGCTAGATTTTAGAAGAACCCGAAGGAGACACATATGGTAGCAACTAAAAGGATATTTAGATATATGAAAGGTACTATTGATTATGGATTATGGTATCCATATGCAAGTAAGTTTGATTTGAAAGTCTATACAGATGTAGATTGGGCAGGAAATGTTAATGACAGGAAGAGTACAACCGAAGGTGCATTCTTTCTTGGAGGAAGGCTTGTATCTTGGAGCAGCAAGAAGCAAAGTTGTATATCATAGTCAACTATTGAAGTTGAATATGTTGCAACGTATATGAATTGTACCCAGGCAATCTAGATGAAACACATTCTGGAAGGTTTTAAGTTGAAATACTCAGAACTGGTAAGGATTTTCTGTGATAACACTAGTGCAATAAATATTTCAAAGAACCCAATGTTGCATGCTAGAACTAAGCATATAGAACTGAAATATCATTTCTCGAGAGAGAAAGTGCATAGTAAAGATGTGTTATTGTAGCATGTATCTACTAAGGAAGAGCTAGTGGATATCTTTACTAAAGCTCTACCTAAGGCTACTTTTGAGTATCTTAGAGGTCAGCTAGGGGTTGTGCCCCTACATGATTTCAATTAAGCAGATGTGGAAGACATTAGTCCCAAAGCTTATTGAAGATCTTGAAGCAGGATTGGTGTAGAGGGGAGCTACTCCATAGGGGGAATAACTAGTTGCAGAACAGTTAAGTATGACACTATATGTTTTACTTTCACTTTGGCATTGTTGTCAAAGGGGGAGAAGAACTGTATGATTGATAGGGAAAATAAATGTAGCTAGTTACTAGCTAAAGACATGGAGACTCAGTTGAAGGAGAGTACATGAAAAATGTAAACTAGGATTCCTATACCTGTGTATGTGAATTACTCTCAATCATCACAATAAAAGGGTATTGATATTTGTATTGCCATAAATGCCAAAGGGGGAGATTGTTGGCATTGCATGAAGATTGCATTGATGAAGTATAAGTGTTGTCATTGATGTCAATAGTAATCGGTAATGGAGTTGTATTGCAATTAGTAGTGATGTAGTAATGCAACCCATAGTTGAGCAAGTGAAGGAAACTGGTATTACTATTGTAGCAATCAGATCAATCAGTAACCCTAACTTGTTGATATGTCAAACCCTAACCGATGGATCTTGGTGAATTGGTTGTATTGATCTATGATTGAATGGTGATCGAAGATGATTATGCCATGTATGTGTTGGCATATGTGCAGAGTGTGATGACATAATGATATTGTATGTTGTCATTGATGTCAATATGCTGAAGTATGAACTGGTATATTGAAGTAAGAAAACTGGAAAGAGAACCGGTATATGTAAAAAAGTGAAGTGGTATGTTGGAATGTGAACCGGTATATAGAAAGTTTTGTATCGGGGTTTCATTTGGTATGACTACCGGTTGGTAGTCTCAACTTCAAGGTTTTTGGTTGATGCATTTCAAGTCTGTGTGATTCAACCGATGATATCCTATGATGGGTTAGCATTGAAATGAATATTAGATCGTGTTTCCACATCAGCCTTGTGCACGTGAAGGATTTCCTTGAGGATCTTACATGAAGAAGATTGATCCTATCTACCTTGGGAATGTGTGAAGTCTCAGTAAACGGTGGAGAGCTCGTGATGGGTTATCAACTTCTAGAAGCGACAAAGAACAAACGATGGAGAATGTCTTGAGATTTGTTCAGGATCATTTTACACTATGCAATGTGGTTGAATGGTCAGGATTGAACCGACTATATTGATAACCTAAATGTTTAGGGTTTAGGGTTTATGACATCGACCTGTCTATTGTCTATAAGGTCGATGATGATTTGCATTGTGAAGTTGTTGGCAAATGTTATGTGTGTATCCAAGTGAAGAGATACTTGATTCTTTCCAGACCAGAGAGGTGTGTTGATACATGCAAAGTGTGATTGCAGAAGTAAAAGAACTAAAATGGATCTGTCTTGGCATTGAGTGTTGTTATCAGATCAATGTATTACCTGTTGACTTCTAACCATTTCAGCAATTGGAAAATCCCTTAACCGGGTAGCTTTAATAGGATTTCTGTAAATCCTTTAACAAGGTGACTCAAATTCATTGAGTTCTTCAAATCCTCTTGTGAGGTAACCTTTAACAGGGTTCTAACCTTTAACCGGGTATTTAGCCATCCCTTAACCGAGTGATCCCTAGCAGGATCAGTTCCTAGCAAAACCTATTGTAAATTCCTTAATCGGAATAGGCTCCTAACAGAGCAGACTTTAGAAGAGTTCAAAGAACAACTTGTGGGTATTCATCCCCACCATGGTTTTTCCCAGTTGGGTTTCCACGTGAAAAATCAGTGGGTTATGTGTGATGCTTTTCATGTGATGTCTTAGTGTTTTCTGATAAGTGGTAAAGCATGCTGATCCAGTGGTCATTATATTTCTGATGATGTATTACTTGTCTAAGCAAATGGGTGAAGTGGAAATGAGATATTAGGTTGTGTGAATATCTAAGTTTTACCGGTTTTTGTCTTTCACAGTCTTACTGTATTTTACCGGTAGTGCCCTTTTTTAGATCAGTGATATTGTTTACCAGTTAGTGCAATCTTTGCAGTCAAAGTGGTTTAAGGAAGTTTTTGTCTATACTGATTCACCCCCCCTCTCAGTATCTGTTGAGTAGTTACTGCTCATCATTATTCATCAGTGGGCATGATGCACGTGATGAGTTTCAAAGTCGTTTTGGTGTGTAGAGATAACTGTTTTATCTTGGGAATGAGCGAGTACATTCCATGAAGTGAACAACCATGTGATGAGTTATAGGATCCAATGTGTGGTAATCTAGGAGTGGTCGAGGTTGTCTACATAAATGTGCAATTGATTGCAATGAAATCTAACGATCATGTTTGAACTGATTTGTTTGTAATCTCTATGAGATCCTAGGTTTTGTGATGTTTTACTGACCTATTGCTTTTCTTATAAGGTCGATGAGTTGTTTTGTAGTAGTGTTGGAAAGTTTGGTTAAGTGTCAGTGTGATTGATTACCGAAATAGAAGGAGTTTCTGCAGAATATGTGAAGGCAGATAGGAGCATGAAAAGGATCTAATCAAGCAGAGTAGTGCTATTACCAGATCAACAAAGACCCTGTTGTTCTCTAACAATTACAACAGTTAAATCCCTTAACTAGGTAAGCTTTAACAGGCTTGGTGTTTTTCTAAATCCTCTAACCATGAGATCCATTAGCTTGGATTTGAAATCCTCTATCGAGGTTACTCCTAATAGGGTATTGCCTTTAACGGGGTATTGTAGTCAATCCCTTAATTGGGTGGTCCTTAATCAGATTCGTTCCTAACAGGACATTATTGTAAATCTTCTAACAAGGTTTGTCTCCTAACAGGGCGAACTTCAAAAGAGTTCAGAATACTCTTGGGTATTCATCCCCACCATGCTTTTTACCATTTGGGTTTCCACATCAAAAAACATTGTGTGAAGTGGTGAATGGTTTTTGTGGTTATGTTTTGATATGGTTAATCTGTTTAACTGGTAAAGCCACTCAGATGTGTTAAGGTGACCGGAAGTGATCTGAAATGTGCTATTACTAATGTTAGTAAAATGGTTTGATTTTTTTCTTAAATGATTTGAGAGTTTCAGATCTGTTACACTGTTATATTGGTAAACTTGACAATGCAGTTGCAGTTTATAGTACAATGTTTAAACCGATTAGTTCAGTGATTGATTTATGAGTTGGGTTTGAGTTTGGTGAAAGCTTAGTTTTTTTTCTATCTACTGATTCACCCCCCCTCTCAGTAGTTGACCGGATCATTATTTATTCATCATATCATGAAAGGCAAGAATGATAAGTTTGATAAATAAGTGACTCTTAGAAGAAACATAAGGTGTAACAAACAAATATTTGTTCTCTAAAACATATTAAAACTTATAAGAATGTAATTTATTTTGAATTTAATTTAATATTTCATAATTTATCCTAAGAAAAAATATTAAATTATCTCATTAAAATTTTTTTTGCAATAAATGAATAAATCTTCATATTAAATATTACAACTAACTCATAATTAAAAATAAGAGATTAAAAAACTATAGTATTTATATTAGATAAATAGGGGAGGGCCCTGAACCCATTACAAAAAGTTCATGATAAACAAAGCATATATAGAAACAACTACAACAAAAGTTGACCTCTAGGCCAAGTTGAACTAGAAACGACACTAAAACAACAAAACAAATACAATGAAAAACATAGCAAGAAACAAACTAGGACAAAAATTATAGTCCCTTGACAAGGGCTTCATGGTAACCTCCTAGCAAGCATTATCCAACAACCTTTTTTTCTTGTGCTTCTATTTAATGTCTTATTGATCTTCCTCTCGAGTTTGTTTCAACATCTTCTTATTAAGCCTAGATTGACTAGTAAGCACACCAATCATTAACTTCTTCATAATGCCATTAGTTATGATCAACAAGATTGTTATGTTAAATGCAATGACAGTCCCAACGACACTGAGAGGGGGGGGATGAATCAGTGTCTAACCGGTTAGAGGAATATTTAAATTTATTTATAACTTTGCAACCCAAATTAATGTACCGGTAAACAAGAAATAATGCAGTAAAGAGAAATAACAGAGACAACATAAATGCACACCATAACACAAGATATTTTGGCGAGGAAACCTGGTGTGGGAAAAACCTCGGTGGGATTTGTGACCCACAATATTTACTCACTGGCCAATATGAATAAATATTACTTACAATAGGGGGCCTGCACATGCAGGAAGGCCAACAACCTAGAGCGCACTGCTCAATGAAAGAGTCTCATTGACTACAATATGGATAATTAAATCCAAGATAATGTACTTCTCAAAATAGCATCTGCAATGCTTGGTTCAGTACCGGTTTAAGCTTAGTCAGATACCTTAACCAAAACCTTTCGCTATCTTCTATATAATTTTCTTCTATTTCATGCTATTCCAAAAATGACCTATTAGATCTCATACATATATGAGTCTTTACAATATATCATGTCGGCTTACAAATAATTAATTACACTTACAATACAATTCACATAAATAAAACTTTGTCTCATGTCAGCCTGAGTGTCGGTATACTTCATTGTCGGTGTAATCTAGATGTCGGTGAATGTGCCTACCTGTGTATGATGCATGTGAACCTGTACACCCTGTTACCGGTTGGTTGCCATCAATGACAACATCAACCATTCTCGTTGAGTGTAGAATGCCAACATGTTAAAATATTTATCTATTTAATTAACCTATTTCGATACAAACACATTGTGTTGTGCATTTCTCTCATTTTTCCTCACATATTTATAGTCCCCATGATCTTCTTGATCCATCTCAATTTAGTCACCCTATTATGAAGCTCTTTTATCTTAGCATAATAAGTATCAAAGGTATCATTTCTCAAATATTTTTGCTTATCTTTTTTATTATCTTTCTTGTAGTCTCCAACATTGGTGTCCTCATCATCATATCCAAATCACCAAAGGAATTTTCATCAAACACATCCTTTGAGGATAGGGAAAGAGAATCTTCAACGTCTTAATAGGGCAATGCATAAGTCTCTTCAAAAATATAATAAAGCTCAGTATTAGTTTGAGGAAGAAATTCATCCACATATTTTCCATTGAAATCATCCACATATTCTTCATTAACATCATTTTCATCTTCTCCTTTATCATCCTCACTATATCAATATAATCCTTTTCTGATGTAGGGACTTCCTGGGGTCATAACTTTTGACTCGGTTGTCTGTTTTGGATGAAATTTATTGTGGAGGTGTATCTTGAGGAATTATTTGAATTTCCAACCAAATCTATTTCACTAGGACCTTGATTCAATCAACTTTTTGGGGTCGAATTCTTTCATTTGAGGCCTCAAAATTGGCTTTTAGTGTTTTTTCGGGTTTTTAGAAAGTTATTTTTTTAGTTATTTTTAAACTCGTAATCAAAAATATCTCAAAAATATCATGTAACCTCATAAAGTAGTTGCCTTAACAATCATCCTCATGATAATAGGAGTGAAGGGGGATATAAAATCATTATTCTTCATTATTTGAAGATATCTTCTAATAATTCATAAGAAAATCTTGTTTTACATATAAAAGTACTTATTACAACACATATAATCCTTAATCTCGTTGTCCTTAATGCACTTCATATCTCTCCTTATAGGTAAATTGATATTCTAATATTTTTTATATTGGCATAAGTTAAAAAAAAATAGAACTTATAATCCTTTCCACATTAATCAGTATGTTGACATCATGATCATTTAAAATTAGGCTCATACTTCCCCTCCAATTGTGGATAAAGCTCACTTTGAAATCAATAGAACTGCAAATCTTACCACCTTGATACAATTTTTTTAATTATTTCTTTGCTTATCAAAATGAAAAAAACTGCCAAACTTCTTTCTATTGACCATGATTAATAAAATTATGACTCTATCTATCATTTGATAAAATTTATTTCACAATTATCAAGAGCTCCTTATCAAATGACTAATACCTCCAGTCAAGAAATTGAAGACCAAAGTTAGCAAAGATATTGACAGTTCTTATATCTTCTCTAAAAGAATGACTCGCCATCACTTGAGAATTTTTTTGAATTAGAGATCTACTATCTTAAATTTAATTTCTTATATATGGAAGAACTTTAAAATTTTGGATGAAGTCATTTATCATCTTCGAATCCCATTCCATTTCCACTCTTTGAAAATCAATAAAAATGATTCTCCTTGTTAGAGTTATCTTGTATTAGCTAATAATTATTTATTTAATTATTAGTCTATTATACTCTATGCTTAAGCTAAACTTAGGCATTTAATAATATTGTAGGTATTTAATAATTATTCTAATTATTAAATACTCTTTATCCCTTTAGGGTTTCTTTAGGGTTGCAAATCTTTAGGGTTTATATTCTCCTATCGTAAGGATTGTATTGTAACTTTTCTTTTTTCATTCCCTCTTTGAGTGATAATCTTTTCTTCAAAGTCTTTTTTGTGTTTTGTCTCCAATATTCTCTTGTGACAAGTATTTTGCTTGCAGATGCTCTTGGGATCTCAGAAGTTGTACTTTCTCAACTTCTTCATGGTATCAGAGCCATCATCTGCTACTGCTTGTTCCTGATTTCTTTTCAGAAGATTTTCTCTGGAGGCAAGGGTTTCAGTTCTTTTTCAGAGTTTTTAGTTTGGATCTGGGGTTTCTTTTTTGTTTTTGGGCATTTTGAGCTCAAAAGGACCTCACCATTAATCTCAGAACACCCAAAAACCCTCCATTTTCATATAAAATTTGTCCAGTTTGGACAACTTTATATCTGGATTTTTTTTTTTTAGTTTTCCCTTTGCAGACACATTTTTCGAGGCAAAATAAAAAAAAAATTTAAAAGTTTATTTTTGGGCCTTTTAACGGCATGCCCAGGCCGCCGCCATTACCGCCAACCGTTGGTGGTTTATTAAACCGTCACAGCCAACTTCAGCAGTCGACGATTACTGCACCGTCGCCCGCTGCCTTCCGCCTAGAGCCGCCCACTCTCCACCGCCAACGCCTATTGCCTTCCGCCCAGGGCCACCAATTCTTGGCTGCCTTCCGCTCAGGGCCACTGGTAGCCCGACCACCTTTTGGTCAGCCGCTGCCTGATCTCCACCGCTGCTCAGCCTGTTCCCCCTGTCTGCTACCTCTCCTCCTCTTGCAAGCCCTTTTTGATTGGGGGGAATTTTTTTGCCATAACTTGGCCAAACGGAGTCGTATTTTCGAAAACGAATAGGCAACGAAAATCTCTTTTCAATCCCTACTCAGATCTAGTAGTGAGATTTGCTGATTTTTTCATTTGGTACCTTTTTTTTTTCATCCAAGTCAGTGCTCTTTTCTGCACTCTGAGAGCCATAATTGGGAAAACGAACTCCGTTTTTGGAAAACAAATAGGCATCAGAAAGGTCTTGGAGAGTTCTTCTCATATTTGGAGTTTTTTTTTTTAAGAAAAATCACCAAGTACACAAGATAGTCTCAATCGCATTTTCTTTGCTCTTGTCTTCTTTTCTGGCTATCAGATTGTACTGGGTTTTTGTTTTACATATTGTGGGGGGTGTTATTTTTTACTATTTTCTGTAATTTACTTCGGAAAATTAGAACATCTAAACTCAAAAAAAAAAAAAAAAAAAACCCTTATGCATCTTTTGTCTAGTCTGAAAGATCACTTAATTAAAAAAAATAAAGAGCAGATCCAGGTTCAGATACAGGTACACATGGTAGATTCTTCAGTTCAACTTCTTACATCCCAAAACTATCACCTCTGTAAAGATCGTATGACGAGGCTTCTTAGATCAAGGGGCTGTGGTCCTATTTTGATGTGAATCAATCATTGTGGCAGCATCCTTTTGAGATTCTTCAGCATCGGAATAAGATGGATGAGGCTATGGGTGTCATCTCCTTACATGTGTCAGACAACTTACTTTTTCACCTTGATTGTTTGCTCACTCCTCAGGCTATGTGGTCCAAATTTGAAACACTCTTTGGTACTGTCAATGAGTTCAGAGCATTACTGATTGAGGCAGAGCTCTCTTCCTTGTTACCTGAATCTTTTCCTCACATTGAGGACTTTCTGAACAAGTTCAAAACCACCAGATCTATCCTTCACAGTTGTGGTAAAAATAAGACAGACCTAGAGTGTATCTACCTAATTCTCTCTAAGATTTGAGGTCCCTATCAGATATTTTCTTCCACTTTTTATTCTACTATGGATGCATTGGGTACACACTTCACCATGCCTACTTTTGATGTGTTTTGTGATCACTTGACTCGTGAGAAGGCTCACCTATCTCAGTTGGACACTCTCACAGTATCAAAGTTGAAAGCATTGGTTGCTCAGACATCTAAAGAGAACAAGAAGTAGAAACTGAATCCTAAGAAGGATTCAGCTGGCAGTGAGCATTCCTCCAAGCCACCACCTAAGTCTGATTACAAACCAAAGTCCTATCCCAAATAGGAGCACTCTTCTAAGTCTGACGAGTCTTCCTCCAAGACTAAGAAGAAGTCAGATGAACTTTGCAATTTCTGTGGTAAAGAAGGTGAGGTAGCCATGCAGCAGCATCATATTTCTCCTCCTCAGCCTCCATCTTCCTCTTCTACTGGGAAAGGACATGCTCTTTCTACATGAGCTATGCCTTCTGCATCCACTTGGATTATTGATTATGGGGCTTCTCATCACATGACACACTAACTGCAGCTTGTTACCTCACTTGCTTACAGTAATACTTTACAGATTGCAGTTGGTGACTCAGCACAACTTTCAGTTTCAGGTTCAGGTTCTATTCCGTTGATAGGTGGTTGTTTTCAGGATGTTCTTTTGGTTCCTGACATTTCTAAAAGCCTCCTCTTTGTTTATGAGATTTTTCATTCTGGCTCTGGTAAAATGGTTGTGGCTACTGGCAGTGTTGATCCTAATTCTCAGTTATATTGGTTTGATGGCTTTGAGATTCCAGATGGTTCAGGTGTTTCTCTTGTAGCACATGTAGATTCCGTGAGCAGACTGTGGCATGAGCATTTTGGCCATGTCAACTACAGATACTTACAACAGATGAGCACACAGGCACTTATTATTGGGCTCCCTCAGATATCCTGTACTGATGGTGTATGTCAAGGTTGTGCACTTAGCAAGCATCACCGTGATCCTTTTCCTATAGGAAGAGCCACCTGTGCTAAGGCACCCTTGGATTTGATCCACAGTGATCTTATGTCATTTCTGACTCCATTTTTTTACAGGGTCCAAGTATGTGCTCACTTTCATTGATGACTTCTCCAGACGCACATGGGTGTACTTTATTAAGTACAAGTCTGATGTCTTTGATTCATTTCAAGTCTTTAAGACATTTGTAGAGAAGCAGTCTGATCTTTCTATAAAGAAGATACGCATAGATAATGGGAGAGAATATGTGAATTGGGCTTTGACGGATTTCTGCACCGAGCATGGTTTGCAGCATCAGTTATCAGTTCTTCACACCCCTCAACAGAATGGTGTTGCTGAGAGAAAGAACACAACACTGTGGGAGATGTCCAATTGCATGTTTCAGTCACGTTCTATGTAGCCTACCTTTTGGGTTGAGGCAGTTAATTGTGCCACCTATATTCAAAATCAGATGCCTCATAAGGCATTGCGCCGATTGACTCCTGAGGAGGCTTGGTCCCATGTCAAGCCTGATGTTTCTTCATTATGAGTTTTTGGTAGTGAGGCTTAGGCATTTATTCCATATGCTCAGAGGAAAGTCATGGAGAGGAAGATTTGACCACTCATTTTTATTGGCTACTATGAGGATGTTAAGGCATACAAGTTGTTTGATCTTGATTCTAGAGAGGTCCTATTTAGGTGAGATGTCCAGTTTGATGAGCGCCTTCCTCAAATGGATTCTCCATCAGTAGCTTCTCCCTCACTACCTCCTCCTCCTTCTTCATCTTTTGAGGATGATGCAGATGATGGTCCACCTTCACCACCACCATCACCACCACCACCACCACCCGTTGTTCAGCCTTTGCCTAAGTGGGCCCAGTTTATAGTTGATGTTATTGGTTCTATGGTAGGTGATCCTTCTGACACTTTTTGTACTCATGCACATACATCTGGTTCTAGTCTTCTGAGTCATACCATTTCAGATGATCCTCAAAAAAATTTAGAGGCGACAGGTCACCTAGAGTGGGATAGGGCCATGGATGAGGAGTATTCTTTGTTCTCTTCCGTAAGGAAGAAATTTGGTTCGGTGCAAGTGGGTGTATCGTACCAAGTATGATGCAGATGATTCTATTAATAAGTATAAGGCTCATCTTATTGCGAAGGGGTTTTCTCAGGTGGAGGGTATTGATTACTCCGAGATCTTTGCTCCTGTCGCCGAGATGAATTCTATTCACTTTGTACTTTCTCTGGCAGCTACATAGGGAAGGACAGTTTTTCAGATGGATGTGAAGAGTGCTTTCTTGCATGGAGACCTTCATGAGGAGATCTATATGGATCAGCCTCAGGGATTTGTGCAAGATTCCTCTTTGGTTTGCAGACTTCGACGTTCATTGTATGGTCTCAAACAGGCTCCTCGGGCCTGGTATGAGAAGATGGACTCTTTCTTTCTTTCCACACTCTTTACATGTTGTCATTCTGATCCTACAATTTACATTCACCATCAGGGGGTTGATATAGTTATTCTTGTGCTCTATGCTGATGATCTTATCATTACCGGTAGCTCGTCCTCCTTGATTTAGGATATTCAGCGAGCCTTGATGGAGTAGTTTGAGATGACAGATCTTGGGCTTCTGCACTATTTTTGGGGCCTACAGGTTATTCAGTCTTCTGATGGGATTTCCATACTTCAGCAGAAGTATGCTCTTGATATGCTTCACGGATTTCACATGCTTACTTGCAAGCCTGCACCCACACCATTTCAGTCAAGTGTTGTTTTGTCTACCACTTGTTCTAAACCTTCTGAGGATTCTACCTTATATAGGCAGTTGGTTGGCAGTTTGTTGTACCTTACCCATACCCACCCAGACCTTTCTTTTGCAGTTGGTCTTGTCTCTCGGTTCTCCCATGATTTTCATGAGAGCCATTGGCAAGTAGCCAAACATATTTTGAGGTACATTCAGGGCACTACACAGTTTGGCATTCACTATACTTCAGGATCCCCTCACATTGTTGGCTTCAGTGACTCAGATTGTTGGAAGTCTACATCTGGCTTTATTTTTTGCCTTGGTTTTGGTCCTATAATATGGTCTTGCAAGAAGCAGTCTTCTATTGCATTATCATCTACAGAGGCTGAGTACTGAGCAACGGTGTTAGCTAGTCAGGAGGTTTTATGGCTTCAACAGTTGATGAATGAGTTTGGGTTTCCTCCTGATAGTCCCACTATTTTTTGGTGTGATAATCAGAGTGCCATTCACCTTTCCCGCAACCCATTGGAGCACTAGAGGTCTAAGCACATTGAGCTTCACATGCACTTCATCAGACAGATGATTCAGGATGGCTTTCTCAACTTGGAGTACATTCCTACAGAGGAGCAAGTTGTTGACATCTTCACTAAACCTTTTGCATGTCCGCGCTATCTTTAGTTGTTCTCTATGCTTGGGGTGAAGGAATTTTTCCTTGGGGGGTCTCATTGAGGCCTTCCTTCCTTCATGTTTCTTCTTGCATGCTTTTTCCCATCTCTTTTTGGAGTAGAGTTTTTTCCCATGTGGTTTTCTCCGTTTCATAGAGATTTTGTTGTGATTGGGTACCTCATCAGGTCTTTTTGTCGAGGCCCAAATTTTGCCTTCTTCCTGTAGTTGCATTTTTTGCTTTCCCACATTTAGTGTTTTTTAGCTACTCCCTAAGTTCATCTCAAGGGGGGGTGTTAAAGTTATCTTGTATTAGCTAATAATTATTTATTTAATTATTAGTCTATTATACTCTACGCTTAAGCTAAACTTAGGCATTTAATAATGTTGTAGGTATTTAATAATTATTCTAATTATTAAATACTCTTTATCCGTTTAGGGTTTCTTTAGGGTTGCACATCTTTAGGGTTTCTATTCTCCTGTCATAAGGATTGTATTGTAAATTTTCTTTTTTCATTCCCTCTCTGAATGATAATCTTTTCTTCAGTGCCTTTTTTGTGTGTCATGTCTCCAATCTTCTCTTGTGACAGGTATTTTGCTTGTAGATGCTCTTGGGATCTCATTAGTTGTACTTTCTCAACTTCTTCACTTCTAATACCCCACCAAATAGCGCAAGCTTCAACTTTGTTATTTGTTCTTAAACCAATATTTACAAAAAAAAATTAATCTTGAACCCTTTGCCATCTCTTAAAATTCCTCCAATAACAAATTTTTCATGGTTTTCCTTAGAGAAACCATCAAATTTCAATTTTACCAATCCCTTTCGAGGCAACTTCCACTTTGTATGCTTCCTGAAGAGGCTCTTGGCTAAATTAACCTTAGAAAGGTCTTGAGTAATCCACTGATTTTGACTCATTTTTAGTTCAAGAGAAGAATGCGGCTTTCTAGTACCACCAAATTTAATCACATTGAACTTTTTTATAGTCCACTCTTTATACTTTCAAACACTTCTCTATTGTCCCTCTTTTGCTCTTTGAAAAAATTGTTGTTTCATTCCTTCTAGAGGCCCCAAGCAATATAAAGTGGAATTTGATTCTAAACTTCCCTAATAGCAAGGTGACATAAATGGGAGTTAGGATTCTGACTTTTAATAAAATCTCTAAAAGTAGAAAGAAAATTTGAGTAGACCTAAAGCCTCAATAAAGACTCCTCCTAGACTTCCCAAGAGAAATTGCAAGGAAAGAATAGATAGCATTGGTCGCTATTTTCGATACACTTAGATTTAAAAATGAAGCATTATATTTTCTGATTAACAACAAGGTTCAAAACAACCTTAGAAAGTAAATATTTGTTAAAAGGTTGTAGCTTCCTAACTCTTAATCCTCAATTCTTTTTAGTTTTAATTTGTATATAGTCTCTCATTTCATAAGAGAAATCCTATTTTTTTTCTTCAATTTCTATCCAGAAAAGGTTTTTTCTAATCTTCTTAATCCTCTCCAACATGAAAGTAATAATATTGAATAAAGAAAGATAATAAATGATATTTTTTAAACAGGCTTTAAGCAACTAATATTTTTTAGCTTGGCTCAACAATTTTCCTTTCCATCCAACCAACTTTTTTTGGATTGTCTCAACAATACCATTTAAATGGTTAGTTATAGATAAAGGGATAACTTGAGATAGGTTTGGGAAGGACAATATGTTCACACCCTATTATTCTAACTATCTTATTTTGGAGGGTAGCTTCAATGTTGAAAAAATAGAGAACACTCTTGCTATAATTAATGTGTTGACTAGAAGCGTTAACATAATTATTGAACAATTTTTTCCATTGTCTAGATTCCACAATAAAAGAAGATAGAAAAAGGATGATATCATCCACAAACTATTGATTAGGAGGTAAAGAAGAAGTAGCTTTAACCCCATTAATGACTCTAGTATCAATAAATCTCTCAATGTTTATTTCCAAGACTTCAACAACAATAATGAAAATATAAGGGGAGATTGGATCACCTTGTCTTAATCCTCTTCCACATAAACATAACACCCTAGGATTACCATTAACCATGACAAATAATTTGGGCATACTCACACATTCTTTCATCATATGTAAAATACTTCCTAGGTGAACTCATAATGTTGGTACCCAATTTTTGGTACATCCCGATTTTTGCTGAAATCATACATTTTTTAGAAAATATAATGATTTAAGCTTTAAGAGGTCCCATTTGATATAATTAACTTAAGAGAGTTAGATCAAAGGCTCTTAAATCAAAATTTCTTGGATAGAACATCTCTACTTCTAAATCATACTTGCAATAGAGTCTCCTTTGCATCTATCAAATGCTGATAAAAAACCAATTTTACATCAGCTTTTTGGGGGTCAAATGAACTCATTTAGAAGTTTTGTTTTTTTAAGTATTTAGTACTTGTTATAAGCTTTCCAAATAGTATAACTTTTAATATATTTAATTTCATAAATATATTTTTATTCTATCTTATGAATGTAGGTTTTTCACCGAACATGAACTTGTTTGTTCAATGCATTGGGGAAAATAGTAAACTAATTCAAAAAAAATCTGAAAAATATCTATGTCCTAGGTATTTATGTCTTATTTCTAAAAAATAAAATAAAATTGAATTTTGATATATTTAGAACAAGTTATGTGGTCAAACGTACACCTATATCTAAATTATAATTAGTTAGACTTCAAAACTTAATAAAATAAAAAATATTCAACATATCACTATCCAACCAACTGCATACCCTAGGTATTGATATTACAAACCTTAATTTTTTTTGAATAAAAGGGGTAAAAAAATAATTTGAAAATCAGAGACAAGAATTACATAGAGACCCAGAGCCCCAAAGCTCCAGGAAAGAACCACCAAACCATCCCCAGATCATCCAACTTCATACCCAACCATTTCCTCAATAAAAATCTTCTGCAAGTCTTGATAGTAATCTTCGGAGAGATGCTCCCAACCTTCAACTTTCCAATCACTACCATGTTCCGAGGCCCACTTGGCCAAATAATCAGCAGCTCTATTCCATTCACGGGGGATGTGGATGAAAGAGACATGATCCATTAAAGAACTAATTTGGAGAATCTGTTGAACAATCTCTGCCAACTGCCACTAAATCCCACTCACCTTCTACTTCATCAACAAGTTAACAACAATCTGTGAATCTGATTCACAAATCACCTTCCTTCGACCCAGTTCCCAAGCATGTTCAACGGCATAGAGAATCGCCAATCCCTCCATAAGGTTATTAGACTGCCACCCTTTATGCACTGAAAATAGGAAAATAGCCTCCCCCATGCTATTCCTGCCAACACCACCAACTCCAGTAGGGCCTGGGTTACCCCTAGATGAACCATCGGTGTTAATCTTGATAAACTCATCCTGAGGGGGTATCCACCTTCCCATCCTTTGCACCTTCTTCATGGCCCATCTACCTCTCCTAACACCAGCTAAGGCCGAAGACAACTCCTGTAGACCAAGCCTACTCACAATATCATTCTCATCCCTACCCAAAGGAAATTTTACCTCACATTTCGCTTCCACCGTCTCCCAGATCATTGCAATGATTCTATTCCAAACTTACTGAACTAACAGTCTAACCTCAGGAAATATTCTCATGTTCCTCTCAAGCCATATCTGCCACAGAATGAATATGGGCCCAATATACCAGACAGTCTAAAGGAAGGAGGACAGGATAGGAGGTCTGCCCAAATTGCTCCACCAGAGAATCCGCGTGGATACAAGGATGCTTCCACACCCCCCACCAATAATGCCAAATAAGCTGAGAGAAGGGACATCTAAAGAACAGGTGTGAGGAATCTTCCTACCCATTTCCACACAAAACATAGATAGAGGGCCCCATAAATCCTCGCTTGCAGATATTGTCCCAGGTTAGACATCTATTCAAAGCCAAAGTTCAAGCAAAGCAATTACACTTCAGCCAAGACACATTACTACACACCTGTTTCCACCAGTTCACCTCTCTTCCCTTAAGTCTTTGTTACATCAATTCTCGGTATCCACTAGCCACCGTAAACATGCCCATAGGATTGGGAGACCAAGCCAGCCCATCTCGACCCTTGAGGGAACTACAGTGTCTATTTGCCAAAATGCCCTGCAACTCTGCACACTCTTCCTCCATCCCAGCAACCGGCCACTCATCAAGAGACTTCCACCTCTCCAACTCCAGATGTCCACACCTATAAATAGCCTTGAAGTCACTCACCCTTGACCATCCAGCCTCCAAAAACCTCTGGCACAAATTCCCAAGGTTAGGGAATTGATCGAGAATGGGAGGGTAGCCATCCCAAGAGTCGTTCCAGAAAAGGACCTCTTCCCCCGTCCTGCAAATCCAAAGGAGTCCTGCCTTAATGAGAGAAGCCCCCCTCTTGAGAGTATACCAGATCAAAGAGCCCTTTCCCTCAAGCGGATATCTAGGGATTTCCTCCATCGGGATCCTCTGCATATATTTGTTGGCCAAAATCCTGGCCCATCCTTGATCCTGTTCCACACACCACCTCCAATATAATTTAGCCACCAACGCCTCCCCAAAAGGAATAGACTACCTTAAACCAAGCCCCCCTGACTGCTTCGGGCTGCAAACCAAGTCCCAATTGACAAGACTCCATTTTGAAGAGGAAAGATTGCTTGCCCATAAGAATTGCCTAGCCAGAGAGTCTAGACCCTTCAAGAACCACTTAGGAGCCACATGAAGCATACATCGATAGATCGGAAGAGCCTGAACCATCGACTGAATCAATTGAACCCTCCCAGCAAAGGATAGCCATCTATGAGTCCAATGTTCAACTTTCGAACGAAATTTATCCAAAATACCCTGCCAAGACTCCCTAGGAGGGTTACCAGAAGAGATAGGGATACCCAAATAAATTAATGGCAAGGAGCTAACTTGGAATCTCAAGATAAGAGAAATCCTCCATTGAATAGCTTCAGGAGTGTTGAAAAAGAGGATAGAAGATTTATCCTCATTGATCAGCTGGCCTGACGCCGCAAGATAAACATCTAAGACCATACGTAGATTATTAGCTTCTCTGATCCAAGCAAGCCCCATAAGAGTCGTGTCATCCACAAACTATAGATGAGACTATGGCTGCAAGTCATTACCCCATCTCCAACCCTAAATAATCCCCAGACCCACATTAAGCTTAATCAGCCTCCCCAAACCCTCAGCCAGAAGAATGAATAGATACGGGGAGAGGGGGTCCCCCTGATGGAGACCCCTAGATGCACCAAATAACTTAGTATGATCTCCATTGATGAGCACAGAGAAAGAAGTATTCGTAACACAGCTCATAACCCACTAAATCCACTCATCAACAAAACCAAACTCCTTGAGGATCTTCTGAAGGAAGGACCACCGAACTCTGTCGTACGCCTTAGACATGTCCAACTTGATAAACATAGCTTTTTCCTTGGAAGTTGCCATAGAATGAATGGTCTCTATGGCAATGACCACCCCATCCAAAATTTGCTGCCCTTCCACAAACCCACTCTACTCCTCAGAGATAACATTCCCCAGGCACTTCTTCAATCTGTCTGCTATCAGCTTAGAGATGATCTTATAAATTGCATTGCAGAGAGAGATGGGGTGGAACTGGCCTAACCGGTTAGCCCCCTCACACTTGGGGATAAGAGCAATGAAAGTCGTATTCAATGCCCGAAGCATCTGCTTATTCCTCTGGGACTCCTGCACCACCTCTAGTAAATCCAGCTTGACAACATCCCAGAATTCTTGAAAGAATTCTACTTGAAACCCATCCGGTCTAGGAACTTTTCCTTTCCTCATGTGGAAGACAATCCTCTCAAGCTCTTCTAACAAAATAGGACACAAAAGCTACTCATTCATCTCCCACGTGACAAGAGAGGGAATGCAAGTGAGAACCTGGTTCTCCTCCCCCATTTCTCCATGCGAGTCCTCCCTAAAAAGGGACTGGAAATATTGAGACGCCTCCCTAGATATCTCGTACAAGGATAAGCACTGTTCACCTCTGTCATTAACCAAAATCGGGATGGAGTTTCCATGCCTTCTAGCTTTCACTGAGTTGAAGAAGAAGTAGTGTTCTTGTCCCCCTCCTTCAGCCAATCAATACGAGCCCTCTACTTCCAGTAAATTTCTTCCCTAAGCTCCCATTCCTCAACAACCTTGATAGCCCTATCTTCCTCCTTGAGCAAGTCCTCAAACAAATCTTTCTCTTTGATTTCGATGGTGATTCCATTAAGCACAATTAGAGCAGCTTTTTTGGCATGAAAAATGTTCCCAAATCCCTGTCGATTCCACTGTTTGAGCTTAAACTTAACAAATTGCAGCTGCTTGGCAAAAGAGTACATGGCAGTGCCAAAGGCCGACATCCCTTTCCTCCACCACTCCGCTACCAGATCCTGCAATGAAGGATACTGAAGCCACATCAGTTGGAATTTAAATGAAGGTGAGCGAGCAACTCGAGCTGAAGAAGAAACCAACTTGATGGGCCAGTGATCCGACCCTCTCCAGTCAAGAATCTCCGAACTGGTGGACCACCCCCCGCTACTCCAAAAATTAGAAACCAGGAAGCGATCCAACCTCTCTGCAATCCAATACTCTCCCACCCTCCTATTGTTCTAGGTGAATAAGCCATTACCAAGTTTAATGTAGATAACACTGGATAACGAAGATCGAGAGGCTACCCACCAGACCGGGCGAAACTTTCAGGGGTTCCAAAGATAGGCCACCCCTCCAAAGGAACTAGCTTCCCCAACACACTGACACTCTGCTCGAGCCCATAGATTCGACACCAGACCCATCATACTCTCCACTGTAAGTTTAGTTTCTTGCAGAAATAAGACATCAGGCGAATGATTCCTAATCAACTCCCGAACAACTTTTTGTCTGGGGCCGCTGTTCAAGCCCCTCACATTCCATGAAAGCACAATCATTTTGGAGGATTGGAAAAGTGAGAATCCAAAGTCTTTACCGACCCTGATTCAACCAAATTCTCCCCCATCAATTTGATCTTGTCCAAATCCTTCTTTCTGCCAACCTTTGAGCTCTTCTCTGATGCACTTTTCTTAATATCTTTCTAATGCAAACCCAGATGAGCAGGGGTCTTATTGCTTTTGGCCCCAGTCGGTTCCAGTTTCAAAGCTATCAGAGATCCCTTCCTCTCAACCAAATTCACCTCAACCCCAAAAGTGAGTCCCAACTGAACCCCTACAGGTTGATCCATCTCCATTTGTTGGCTTCCAACCACTAGCAGGGCCTGGATAGGGTCCTCAAGTGCTCTTTCTGGAGCCCCCCCTAATGCACCTTGATCTAGTGGGGTTAACCCTGTATTAACTTCCTAATGGAAAAGGTCATCCAAGGTCTCAAATCTGTTAAAGGTATCCTCCTCCTGTCTCTCCTGTAAAGGCCTCTTTTGTCCTCGGTTCATGTTCTTAGTCTTAACTGGGGCAAAACCATCAGTTCCCCCAACCTCAACAGACATAGCAACTTTCCCTTTTTCAGCCCTATCTTGTCTCGGTTCTGACTGCTGAGGTTGGCGCACCACCGGTTTATATCTAGGACACTTACATTGTAAAGGACCATACTCATGACACAGACGGCAGTGAAAAGGTAAAGTCTCATAATCTAATTGCTAAACCCAAGAATAAGAGCCTTCACACATATCTATAGCATCTGGCAAAGGTTTACTAAGATCAATTTCAACACAAATACGTGCAAAGGTCATTACCTTTCTCCCCAGGGTTTGCGTAGAGAATCCCACTGGCTTCCCAAGCAGAGTGGTCAACATCCAAAGCACATCTTCCCGGCAGCATTCAATAGGAAAATATGGTAAACGGACCCACACAGGAATCTTATTCGGGAGTTCCTCCGAGGGGTTAAACCCTGCATGCCAAGGTTTGATGAACAACCCCACCTGGTTGTAAAAATATGGACCACCTTCAAAGACCTTATTGCGGTCCTGCATGAAGTTAAAGGTAACTATGAAGTAGTTATTTGCCAGCAACATAATCTCCATTTCCCCCTCCGGAGCCCAAGTCCTTAGCGCCCAATTTTCCAAGAACTAAAAAGAAACCCTCATTCCCAAAAACTTGCAATATAGCGAGTGTTTTGAAAAATATTCGACGTCTTCCGCTATCATCTCAGGAGGAATAACCAGTTTTGGCCTCTCGCTGCATCTTTCCAAGCAACCATTAATCTTCAAAATACGAGAGCTACCGGCACTACCAGACCCCAAGTCTGATGAAAAAAGGTCATTATTGAAAGTCTTCATGCTCTATGATGAGGGTTTTGAGCCCATCGTGGCATGAAAATCCATGACTGGATGAGCCTTTGGGGCCTCCCCACTAATACTCACCATAAAGCTTGAGGCGATCGACACCCTAAACCCCAAAGGGGCCCGAAAGATTAAAAAAACCCCAACAAGCCACCCCTCCCCAACACACCCGAGATGGAGGTCCACCCGTGGTCCCCAGCCCCGCTGGAACCCGCTGCCTGCGTGGAAAGGCGACCGAGCCACGCAACCCGAACCCACTCACAGCCCACCACTCCTCTTCCCTTCCCCCTCTGCTGCTCCCCGCACTGCCTTGACTCCCTCGCTCTGTGCAGACCCTTCTGCACACCCTGGAGACTCTGCAACCACCCCCAATCACGAGCTAGGGAGATGCCCTAGCTCGGCCCTCTGCAGCTCACTCCCGCGTGACATCCTCCACAATCCGATATTATAAACCTTAATTCAAAATAATTAAGTTTTTATCATTTATAGAAAAAATAAAGTTGTGTTTCAGGATGCATATCACTCTTAAAAAATGTTGTTTGCTGTAAAAAAATACTTTTTGAGGGAGATGGAAAAGTCAATAAAATTTTATTCATAAAAAATTGAAAAAAATATATTTAGAATCTACAAACAAGATATTACAAATCACTAGTTTACATCATCTTCAAACTCTTAACGGTTTAAAAGTTATAGGTGTTGTAAAGTGAAGGTTTTTTTCAAAATGTTCATCTAAGTGTCAAAGTTGGTCAAAAAGAACAACAAGGAGGAAAGACTAAGACACTCTAGCATAAGCTTTAGAAATGTTTAATTTTAGAGACATGCCTAGTTTTTTTACCCTTTTCCATAAAGTGGATGATTTCATAAATAGTGGGTACAACATCTAATATCTATCTTTTTGAAACAAAGCCTTTTTATTCTAGGAAATAAGAATATGGAGGAAAGGTTTAGTTTTGTAAACAACTAGCTTTGATAACATTAATAGATATTGGTACAAAGACATATAGGTCTAAAGTCTACTAATTTGTCACTTTTTCCTTTTTTAGGCATCAAGAAGTTTAAAATTAAGTATTGAGTTGTTTCACAATTCTACCTAATAAGGAGAAATCTCTATAAGCAACAACAAGATCCTATCAAATAATATCCCAAAATTCATGAAAGAAAGGAGGAAAATGATCAAGGCCAATAGCCTTATAATCTCCAATGGAATATATATCATCTCTCACTTCTTCCTTAGAAATATCTTTAACCATTCCATTGTTATCTCCTTCACTTGGTAAATTAGGAATCAAATAAAAAAATATGCTTATAAATTATATCTTCTAAATTATCTTAAGCGTGTCTTAGAAGAAGGAAACAAAAACATCATTAATGTATTCATCGGTATTTAAAATACTTCCATCAAAATTAATTAGACTTTCATTAGTATTCTCCTTATATGCTTAAGGCTATATTGATGAAAGGATTTAGTATTCCTATATGCTTCTATAAACCAGAGAATCTGTGACTTTTATTTCCAAAAAAAAAAATCTCCTTTCATGAGTCTATGTCATTCCTCTCTAAGGTATTTCTCTTTAAGACATCTCCATGTCACAAAATCCAACAACCATTTTGTCCTATAGGTACTTCAGATCCTTAGATAGCTAATCTTTATTATGAAAGATATTACCAAAAGAAAATCTATTTCATCCTCTATCTTTATTTTTCATCGGCTTGATTTTTTGGGCCAATTAAAACATGGGAAAAATCTGCACAAGTTTGTTCCACCATTGAAACACTAACCATCTAAGGTTTGGGTGAGAGGCCCGCATAAATTTATACCTAAAAGGATAAATTGGATCTTTTCTTATTTGATTAATAGAAAGGAATTGTGATTAGATCCCACCCTGGGAAGAGCCTTAAGATTATATCCATATGGATAAATTGTGTAATTAATAATATTAGGTGATGAGTAGGTCGTTATTAGGATTACCCCTCCATTGTATTATTGGGAGGAAGGTCTATATAAAGGAGGAAATTATCATTAATTAGGATATGTGTGAATTATGATATTTTATTTGGTATCTTTTGAAGATATGGAACACAATGGCTTCTTTCATAACAAGTATTGTATGGTGTTACCCTACTTCAAGGATTTACTCTAGTTCTACATAGATTGGATATTAGTATATCTAGGCCACATACATTTCTTTTGTTGCATGATATCTATATCCTTCCTTATATTTTTTCTATTATTATATGTTTAGATCATACTAAGTAGTATCAAAGCTACAATTTGAGAAAAAAGTGGATAAAACCCTAGCTTTTCTAAGATTCACCTATAATTTATAGATGATTTTGATTTTTTCTACGATTTATTTTCTTAGGTTTGAGAATTGGATAAGGAAGCTATATTCTAAAAATTACTATTTTATCATCAATATTTAGTGAGTTATTGCAATTTTGTGATTCTTCATAAATTCACTTTCCAAGTTGCAAATCCCCCCAAAAAAATGAATTTTTTACATTTTTGGAAAGTTCATCAAAGTTTGTTTTTGATTAGGTAAAACAAATTTTGAAGGGGCCTCGAAACCCTTTATAGTAAAATATTGTTAACAAGATAAAAACAAACTAAGACTAGCAGCTAACCATCAACAATAACAAAAGAACAAACACACAACAATGAACAAGACATGGACTAAGCCTAAACCAACCTACATTCCTTCCAAATTTTGGTAGAATTTAGGTCCTTGTGGATAATATGGCTATGCATAATCATAAACTCCTTGATAACTTGAGAGTGGTCATCCAAAGATTTTGATTGGCTCCGAGTCTTAGTTGAGGGCCCCTATACCTTAGAAGACGCCTTTTTACCTAAATCAGAAACACAACTAGCAGCCTTCACCTCCTCCCTAGTAGCTTCAACTCCCTACACCAAGGTCTTGCCTTTCTTCTACTTCTCACCTGCCACTAAGATTTGAGCTTTTTGATTTAGCATACAAAGTTCCATGACACTTCTCTAGACAACATTCTTGTTGTCACTAACCATTGTGTTGAGCTTGTTGTGGATCTTGCTGATAGAGATTTCTAGCATATTGATTCTTTCCTCATATCCTATTTCCATGTACTTCACATCCCTTTCCACCACCTCAATCAAATCCAACTTCTTCTTGGACTCATCCTTCTCCATACCCATGTTCCCAATACTCTATAAACTATCCATCATGTGGGAAAGGAAAATCAAATTAGCTTGAATGTCATTAATCTCATAAATAAACCAATTGGCCAAATTGGCTTGTTCTTTAGTAGTTTTTATGAGAAACACCACCACATCATCATTATCATTCATAAGATTATCTTCAAGACAATCCTCCTCTACACCCCCATAGGCCACACTACTATTTTGCAAGCCATCATCTTGAAGCTTCTCCTCTTTATCCGCAACAATCTCCTCACAACTTGATTTATCATACTCAAGAATAGCCTTAATGCTTGCATTATCATTCTCTTTTGCCTCCACATTGCCCCTCTTGGCCCTTTTCATCTGTTTACCTTTCTTGTCCTTGCAGGGTCTATAAGACTCCCCAACATCAATGCTCTGGTTAGGCCTAGGCCCCTTCTCTTTTTCCACCTTACCAGGTTAGTCCCCAATCGAACTAGATCTCACCAGAGAGATATATTCCACCACATCATCCTCAATTTTAAAACCTTTAGACCAAGAATGCGAATTTATTTTCTTAGTTTTCTTCTTGGACGTAGACTTCTTCCTATTACCAATATGGTAAATGGGCTCCTCATCTGATACTTCATCCTTAGAATCAATGTACATATCAAAATAATGATCCTTAACATTCTAGGCATACTCAATTTTGTCATCGCCCATAGGGGTCTTAAGAGGAATGGACACAAATTTAGCATACTCTATGGGGAGAAAAATAAGGCTCTCATGAAGCACTGGGAAAGTAGGGCTCTTCTTTTGATTATTGATACTCTAGCAGTAAGAGAAGACACCAATTAAAATGGGAAAGAAACTAAAATTTTATGATGAAAATGGTTTAACATAATGAAGTGGTGGCAAAAGAGACTAGTAAAGTGCCCATCAAGAGTCAAATACTCATAATATGCTTTTACATTTCAGCCCAGAAGGGTTTGATGGTGTCATTATTATAGCCCCCTAACTTAGTCTATTTCACCTTGTTGATCTCCTCTTCTTTAAATAATAGAGAAATGACCTCCTCAAAAGCTTTACCATCCCTGTAAATATTTATGCCTTCACAACTGAGACCAATAACATCCACTATTAAATCCTTAGAAACCATCAACTCCACCTTATACATAGACAAAGTGTCATTCTTCCAACCTTTCAGGAAGGCCTTGGTAACCAACAAATCAAGACCATGGAGCTTCTCCAAGAAAGGAGTAACCCCTAGATCACAGAGAGCTTACCCCAAATGATGGGGTATTTCTACCACTTTTCACAAGAGTTTGGTTCCATTCTATACCTATCCCCACCCATGGACTCAAGGGGACCACCCATAAAATAATAGGTCACCATAACAAGGAATGAATGGTAGCATAAAAAAAAGGAGAAAGTGACACCCAAAACAATGGGAAGCAGAACGAAAGCAAGGTATAAAACACCCACAATCTGTGTGGGATAAAGATTGAAATGATAGGAGAGAATCATGATCAATAAAGGAAAGGCCACCTTAACATCCAAACAATAAATGATAGTAGGATCAAGAAGACTCCCCATAACCCAATTCCCTAAGATAATATCTAGGGAGTAATGAATAATCATAGTTAGCCACAATACCACCACCTTAGCATTCACAAGCCTCATTAAAAATCAAATTTTTAAACTCAAGAGGGAGGGGGTTATTAGTCTCCCACCAATTAATAGAGTTTTTAATGACACCAACATTGGCAAAATAGTCTGCCATAGTTTCCTTTCCTATAGATATGGGAAACAAAACATTGATCTAAAGATTTTATTTCCAAACAATCTAAAATCATACCTTGAATCATCCATCTAGGTTTTTGAATCCCTTTTAGACAACTGATAATGTTCATGAAGTCTCCCATAATCCAAACCTTCTTGCAACCCTCAAAGAGAGAAAATTTAAGGCCAATGTAGGTAACTTTAGCTTCGGCAAAGTGGTTTGTCTGGTTGCCCAAGTGGAGGGCATAAACTTTATGCTTTGAACCAAGGATGTGGGCACTACAGGCAAGCAACCCCACCATTTCTCCAAGGTTATCCCCAAGATAAAGCATATTCCATTGTTAACATGGTAGAGATGAACTGGTGAGGTTTGAACCTAGGTTGTAGGAACTACAAGTACAAAGCCCCACCATTTCACCAAAGGGTCATCCCTCATCAAAATTTGTTTGTGGTCTATTAATTTGAATTTGAATTTGAGGCCAAATACATCATGTATTTATCATATTAAAGTTGGAACTATTGGATTTGATACAATTATTATTTATTGAAAGATTTTTTTCTTAAACTATAGTTTCAATGGAGGTCCTTACTTTTGATGGAAGTGGAGATACAGTAGTATGGTGGTATAAAAATATAGTACATGGTAAATTTGTAGTATGGGAACTATTTTTTTACTATTATTAAGAGGTGAAGCTAGACAACAGTATGAACCATTGGATGGGGATATTTATTCTTTGGATGAACTAGAAAAATGGTTTTTAGATAGATGGGATCCAAAAGAAGATGAGGGAGAAAATAAAGAAGATGAGGGAGCAGAGGAGGAAGAAACTAATGGAAAAAAGAAAGAAGATGAGGAAGAAAAATCTGAAGATGAGGAAGAAGACAAAGAAGATGAAGAAGAAGAAAATTTAGAAGAAGGAGATGATATAAGTACAAGAACTTTAGCTCCAATAAATGAAGATTCAATCTTTCTTTATGATGAATGCATTAAAAAAGGAAAAGCTTATCATCTCTATAAACCGTAGTAGCAATTATAACTTCATCAACATGGAACTGGTCAAGAAGCTACATGTACAAGTAAACAACATCAAGAATAGTTAGATATTAGGTATGGATATTCAATTTTTTAAATTTTTTTAAAGCTGTCTATGGATAAATATTTTTTGCATTCAAACACTCATGCTTTAGATATAGATGGGTTGTATATTTTTCTTGGTTATCTTTGTTGAAGATATTGTCATTGATGTCACGGGGTAGAATTTCTCATTGATGAAGTATTCATGTTGATTGTTCTTGTATTCGAGAGAGTGAAGAGATATGGTAATGACATGTCATGTCAAAGAATTTTGAGCATTAGCTAAACTTATGTAGTCACATTGATTAATATGAGTATGAAATGTTGATGGAGTAATCTGAAAGTTTGTTCTAGAAAAGATTCTTCCTCAATATATGATCATCGTGTATTAGTAAGCAAGATATATAGATATATCAAATTGGTTAAAGATCATAGATTTTATTGGCATCCACTTACATTTCAACCACCTCTTTAATAGTTCCTCATTCCTCATCGACATGATAATAGAATATTTGTTCTAGAAAATGAGAATGACATATGGGAGAGGATAGAGGGATATAAATATATTTTTTGAAGCAATTTAAAAGATCCACTAAACTAGCTAATTATAGACTAGTCAGCCCGATGTACAACTAATGCACTTAGTTGCTTGTAGATAATCAACATGCTCAACTAAGAGGTGATGATTATCCCAATAAATACCTCTATCTCTTTATTATTTTCTTATTTTTAAATTTATTTCTACAAAAAAATTACATGATAAATAAGAATTTTTAACTAATATCTTGATGAAAAGAAAAGTTTTTATTATAATTTGTTTAATTAATGATCATGTGTTAAAGAAATTATTCTAAAGATATTATTAAATTTTATCTTAAAGTTATGATGATCTTAAACTAAGAATTTTGTGGAGATAAGTACTAGTTATAGCAATAAAGGACCATTACCCACACCCAAGGATAGAGCATACCTACAACCAAGATCATAGTATGCCTATAGTCGTACAAATGTAACAATATATTCCTTATGGCCAAGGATGAATCTCATGAATAGCAAGAAAGAATACTTAGGAAGGCGACATAATGTCTACTCTCCAATAGATAAATAGGAGTGCAAACAATTATTATAACTGAACCACTCATCCTTATATTTCTTAATGGATCCCTTTCATGCACACAACAAAATGACCTAATATGATTTTTCATCTTTGTTTGTAAGGTAAAAAGCCCAAATTCATCACATAAAATCAAATAAACATCATAATTATTATATTGACAATGATTATTTTCAATTACATCAATCAATGAGAAATATCTCAATACATGTTATGTCATCACATGTCACAATATCCATATCAAGAATCATAATATTTGATTAGACATTGTGCAATAATTGACTTAGGCAGTCTATCACCAACAAGACAAATAATATAGTTAAGAGTACAAGTAATGTGTTTGCACACTAGAATTTCCAATAGTACAATGCAATATCTTTCACAATCAAAGACGAAAAAATGGTCAAGGTGCAATATATATAACATGCTATGATTGATACTAGGATATGGCAGTGGTCTATATATATATATATATGGTTTAAAGTAGCTTGGTTAGTAGAATTGGAGAAAATAGATTCTACACTCATATAACACCATAGCTTGCATGAATAATAAGGAAATTTTTGTAATCTAACAATACATGTGTGTAGACACCTAAAATTGTCCTGTCTAATTAAATAAATATTTTTATTTAATTAATTATTTTAGCCTAATTCTTCTATTAATTAAATAAATCTTTATTTATTTAATTCATTCATTTATCCTCTTCTAGCCTTATTTCTTATTTAAATAATTACTTTTATTTATTTAAATTGTCCTTTTCCTAAATTAAATAAATATTTTTTATTTATTTAATTATCCCACTTCTTCTATTAATTAAATAAATCTTTATTTATTTAATTAATTCATTAGCCTTTTCTACCTATGACACATGTCATTCATCTCTTAATTCCTACACTACCTACCCTCTCATTATTTTCTTATTTCCTCTACCTACCCTCTAATCATAGCCGACCATTTATCTTTTACACCTCTCAATCTTATCCTTCCATTTCTTATAGTGTCTTCTATATAAGGAGATTCTTCCTTCATTATCAACCCTAATCAAGCATTTTAGCATTCCAACTTTCATATGTGATCAAGTCTACTTGCAACCACATTTCCGTTCTTTGTTGAGCTCTTGTGCACATATAAAATCTGAGAGCAAATATATCAAGCAAGATCAATGGAGATAGGAAGAATGGAGATTCAAACCCTATTGGACATGTGATGGTATGATCATTGTGATTTCATTTGATTTGCATTGTCTTAGGTAATCTTCATATGTTATGGTGGATCTTTGTTGTTGTTAGGCTAAGGTTTTGTGGTTGAATCTATTTAGTCTTTCAATATTGTTGTTTCCATTTTTACCATAAACAATGTGAAGAAAATATGTGTTTATCATTCACTTGCATACTTTATTAACTAGTGCATATATATGTACATACATGCATGATCATAACCAAGAATAGAAATTATATACATGTTGTTGATGAAGTAGAGAAGAAAGAGGCAGAGCAGTGTTCGGGTTGTAGGGCTATCTCTGAAGATCTTAATGGTGGAAAGAAAAAGCTAGAGCACCTGGAGTCCAATGTCAACAAGATTGGAAAATTCGCTGTCAAAGTGATGCACTTGTCAGCTACCTCTCTATGCTTGCTCCACCAGGATAAGACGGATCCAAAAGGGCTGGGAAGCAACACCACTCAGGAACTGTTCTAGTTCCTGGCTGAAAACTGGATAGGGCTCATGCTCTCTAAGCACACGAGTGCTGATAATTAGGTTGTATGGTTGGTTTCCTGCCTTCTTGCTTTAGTTTTTATCGTTGGAACATTTGTTTCCATGGTAATATTGCTACTTTTAACAGTTGTTACAATAATGACATTATGATGGTTTACTTTTGGTTATGGCGCTTGTTGGACGAGATTGGTGTCAATCTCGGGTTATCCAATAGCGGCAGGCAATTTTTGTTTTTTATTATTAGAGTAGGGATTGGCTAACTGCCACGTGTCTGTGGTGCATGTGATGGTAATGGTTTGTCTGTTTCTTTCGGGTCATCCCCTAGTTTTGGCTGCTTTTTAATCAAAAACCAAGAATAGAAATTAATCATAGTTCCAAAATAAATAATATCAATATGTATTAAATAGATACATGTATGTGAATATGAGTATAAATACCCATAGACATATACACACATATAAATATAAACATTATTTCAAGATTTAGCTCTCAACCATATATGAACAACAATAAGCATGTGAAAAAACAAAGCATTTTTAGATTGAAATGTCATTCAGAATAAACATTTAAATCCACTCATAATGTATATTTGCATGCATACATAAACATATATTTTACATATATGTGAATATATGTATATATGTGCATATAATGAAATTTGAAACTAAAATAAAAGATCAAATTTAACATAGAAATTAAAGCAAAATAATGAATACACATGCATACATACATTTATATTAAACTTAACAATAAAGACAAATCAAAGAATTTTAGACTCAGATTTCGCATTCCTTATCACTTTAAACTTAACAAGAAAGAACCATATACTATTTTATTTCGAAGAGGTTAAATTGTTGTGATTACTTGTTAAAAAAAACCCAAACAAGGTACTAAGCCCTCCAAAATAAGGCATACATTTCACCTTTTGTTATTGGCTCAAAACTATGTTTTTTCTTGTCATGAGGCTTTACTAAGATTTTTTTTTCTTTTTATTACTTGTAATTGGTAATACTATTGCATTCACTTAAGTCTAATTAATCGATTTTTTGCACCAATCAAAAGTGATTATTGTTTTTGTTTTCAAAATAAACTTGATTTTTATAAAGTTGAGGTTTATATTTTTAAACTAGAAATTATTTATCTACAATATGATTGGATGAAAAAAAATTGAGGTTATAGGAGCAAATTTATAGGAATGGTAGATTTTATAATCATTTGTTAGATTGCTTTATATTTAAAAAATAAATATCTATTTTAAATAACTTTTTTCATTTTTCACTATAATCTTTTAAACAAAACGATTTTGCTATATAAAATAATATAATTTTTTTTTTTTTAAATATAGGCAATAGAATCAATTATTTAGGGATTTGATTCACACCATTTAAATGAAATACAACCAAAGTTTAAATAAATAATTAAACTATTTCATTATAAGCATTACACAACAAATAGTTATATTAAACAAAACATATAATTATAATTTTGTATAAAAATCATTCTATTTTTATTAATACTTTTTGAAATCATAATTATAATTATATAGATTTAATAATTAAATTAAGATTATATTCTTAAAAAAAATGTATATTCACTATAATATTTATATTATGTTATAATTATTAATATTATTTTATTGAAGTGAGAGCTATAGTTAATATTACAAAAATATAATATATTGTGGAAATTATTTATCTACACTATGATTGTTTTAAAAAAATTGCTATTATAGGACCAAATTTTTAAGAATGATTGATTTCTTAGGTTTTTGTTTTGGATTTCTTTATATTTAAAAAAATAAATGTCTATTTTAAATAGTTTTTATTTTTTATTTTTTTATTATTTGTAATGGAGTGAACTCGTGCAGTTGACCAGATTTGGTTCCAAATAGGTATTTCGACTACCATTCATGATCAAGCAAGGATTGTGGACCCAAGTTGTATCAAATGGAATGAAGAGGTTGGCAGGGAAATCCCCATGGATATCATTCATGCAAGGGCAAAACCCAACATGGAAGCCTACAAGCATGGATGACAATCATGACACAACCCTCAATGGGTATTTGAGGGTGGCCAATGGGTGGACAAATGTGATCCAACAACATTTAGAATTCAAGGAATCAACAAGGAGAAAAGGCCAATGCAATTCCAAAATGGCAAATTTGGCACATATTAGAGATCAAAACATTTTCAAGCCAGAAAGGAATCGATATGGATGCACAAAAGGGAGTAGACTACTTTCAAAAATCCAAGAAAACCTACACATCCAAGGATTTGGCAGAGCCACCTAAAGATCATGAGTAAACAATCCAAAAGTCAACTTAAGCAAGATTACGAAAGGGGTATCCAAAGAAATCAAAATGGGTGGTCTAGGAAAATTGGTGCATCTAGGGCAGATCTTTCTAATGACTGGAGATGGAAAGATGTTGTGGGACTTGGGCATAAGGGTGGTGCTTGAACTAGCAAACCCTGGAAGAGTGCTAGCAAATTCATAGATAGAGCAGGCTCATCAAACCACAACCCAAATCAATATGGTATGTATCCAACCCCTCATGTCCAAATGGATGATTCAAAACTAAATTAGGATAAAGAAAGGTTACAAAATGTAGGCATTTTTGTTAAATGGGGAGAAGGAACAATGGATAGTAGGAAATTCAAATCTTGGTGTCACCTCAAATGGGGGAATGAGACCAACATAAAAAACTTTGCCCAATGGTTATGTTTTGGTCAAATTTGCCAACCTAATAGAAAAAGAAAGAGCCCTAAATAGTGGGCCACAATATCTCGATAGTGCGGCTCTGCACTTGATTGACTGATATCCACATTTAAATCCATGGAAACACAAAATTAATCGAGGCCTAGTCTAGATTAGATTATACAACATTCCTGCAAAATTTTGGGGAGTTGGGGCTCTCAAGGATATTGAGAAAGGCTTGGGTAATGTAATTTATGTGGATCCAATTGTTGAAGATAGGATATGGGGTGCATACACTAGAATATGTTTAGACATCCTACCTAACCAAAACATACCCACGAAGATAGAAATTGTATCCAAGGAGGGAATCTAGATTCAAAAAAGAGAGAGAAGATATTATACTCTTATGCCACAAATGCAAATCCAAAAGGCATGAGCAAATGGAATGCAATAGTTCAGTGGATGCCAACAAGGCCAATCAGTATACTCAAATATTGATTCACAACCGAATTCCAAATGGGAACAACCCAAGAAATGACAAAAATACAGTTTGGAATGGTGAAATAGAAATGATGCAAGTCATTTAGGATAGAGAAGAGAAAATGATGGAATCCCCATTTCCATCCCTTATAGAATCTAGGACTGAAATTCATGATGTCTCAATCAATAAAGAACCCACCCTAATCAACCAAATCCAAACTGACCCCATCTTTGAAAGTGGAGAAGACCTCACCGAGGGCTTAGAGAATGGTATTGGAGTGAATAATCATGGGATTGTTGGTATTTTGGTATGGTTTTGTCATTGATGTCAACACCTGCTAACACACCTACTTTGGAGATCCAGCAACATTCACCGGCAATCAGTAAAATGCTCAAACAATCACCGATATATGGTTAACCGGCAAGATATAATGTTCACCGGTACCTGCAATGACATGGAAGACACTTGGTAATGTCGAAGACATCATGTGGACACTTTTTCTTGAAGTAATATCATTGGTATATACTTATTTGCATATTTGCTTTTACCGACAAATAGGTCCAGGTTATCTAGAGTTACACCGACAGATTTATCTTTTCCAGATCAGCATGGCACGCTATAGAGATGATTTATTATTGTTGTAAATGCATTAAGCTGACATGTTCAATTGGTTATTGCATCGGATATTGTATTATTTGTAAAATGTTTTATTGTAATATCTTGTAGAGCCGACCTACTAAAATTGGTCTTAGGGTATGGTATAAATGTAAGATCTTATTTGTAAGATCAAATGTGGAATGCGAAAAAGATTTAAGGAAGGGTATATGCGAGATCAAGCAGAGATATACACGAAGACATCATTTGAAAGTGAAGTTAGGTTTTTGGAAAAGCATATCAGCATTACACCGGTACTGAATCCAGCATATGAAGATGCTATTTTGTGCAGTACATTCTCATTAGATTTAACCATCCAACTGTAGTCAGTGTGACTCCCATTTGTGTTTGAGCAGTGAGCTCTAGGCTGTTGGCCTTTCTGCATGTGCAGACCCCTCTTTGTACACTTACTATCTGCAGTAGTATCATCTGATTGTGGGTAAGGTTTCCCACCGTGGTTTTTCCCCTTACAGGGTTTCCACGTACAAATATTTGTGTCATGTGTTGTGGTTGACTTTGTGCTTATGTTTCATGCATTAATTCTTACCGGTACAGCATTTCCTATTAACATTGTTTACCGACACAATTAATTGTCTTATCGGTATTAAGCAATAAGTTGGTCAATAAGATTTTGGTTTGAATTTATTAGACAACTGATTCACCCCCCCCGCTCTCAGTTGTCCCTGAGACCTACAAGGATAAGGATGGGAACCAATGCAATTTTTGAACAAAACGGGCTTGATGAGGATATGAAATAGGAAGCAATATGGAGTCTAGATCAGGAACAAAATATCCCAAAGGAAAGCATTACAATGGTGGATGATGCCCCCTTATAATCATCACTGAAGGAGAGGAACCAATCAACCAAAAAGCATAAATAAATCCAAATGGTTTTGATTTAGACTTTGACGAATCAGACGAAGAATCTGAAAAATGTTTCTAGGAGGTTTTGTGAGTATCATGGCAGAATGAAGCATGATGTAGATAGATTCTAGCATAAATAAACCCAACATTGAAAAGAAAAAATAGAGAGGTCATATGTCCAATAAGGAAAGGTTGGCTATGGTAGGGAGTGTGAGGGGTCAAAGGAAGCTCAGGAACAAGAAGGAGATAATCCTTCTCGAGGAGCCATGAGGCTCATTACTTGGAATTTTAGAGGTTTAAACGCCCCTAGAAAATGACACCTTCTCTAGTGCCAAATAGATGCTAGTAAGGTAGAAATTTTATTTCTATAAGAGACCAAATGGAGTTTAGAGGAGATCTAAAAAAGAATGAAAACATGGCATATGTGGGAAGGTTTTTTTGTGGAATCGGATGGGGCTTTTGGTGGACTAGGTGTACTATGGAACCCTTTATCTACCCAGTGCACCTTACTAGTGCAAAACTAGAATTGGATGGCAGTCAGTTGCAAAATGCTCAGTCAAAATAAAAGATTCATAACCGTCAATGTATATGGTCCAATATCCACCATTGGTAAAAGTGAACTATGGACAAACATATCCAACTAGCTCAAACTTCAAAATAATACCAAAATCATCATTGGAGGATATTTCACTGCCACCCTGGACAATTTAGAAAACCAAGGGGGACTTCAAGCCATCACAAGAGCTCAATTAGATTTTCAAAATTTTGCAGATGAGAATCATCTCAGAGACATCCCAACTAAAAATGGAAGATACACATGGACAAATAAGAGGCAAGGATTCACTAATATCTCAAAAATGCTGGATAGATTTTTACTTTTGGGAGATTGGTCAAACAACATAGATTCCTTTGATTCAACCATTTTACCATACACGGGATCTGATCACTTCCTAGTAGAACTCTCCATATGGCCTAAGGGAGGGATGGTTGGTGCCCCCTTTAAATTTGAAAATATGTGGCTCAGGGAACCTTCCATTATAGATCTAATGAAGGTTTTGTAGGAGATCTGGGTTGGAAACCATACAAACCTCTATCTCTAAACAAAAAAAACTCTCCCATTTCAAACATAAGCTCAAACAACAGAACAAAGATTATTTCAAAAATATTTTTGAAGGGAAAGCTAGAGTAGAGGAGGAGCTACAACAGTTAAATGAAGTTGTCATTTTGAATGGAATGACCTTGATGGAATATGAGAAAGAGAAGGAATTAAAGGCTCAGCTGATTGAACTTCTTGCAAGAGAGGAAACATTTTGGAGGCAAAAATCCAGAGAAGTTTGGTTGAAAGAAGGAGGTAGAAATACCAAATTCTTTCATAAATTTGCCAATGTAAACCAGAGCAGGAAGAGAATTGTGGAAATTCATAAGGAGGATGGTTCATTAACCCAATCCATAGAGGAGGCAAATCAAGAAGTTGTAAGACATTTTCAGGCCCTTCTAAAAAAAAATGTCCCAATTCAAAATGAGGAAAGGGGTAGATTTCTAAATAGGATTCCTACCGTAATTAGTGAGGCAGACAATATTGAACTATATAAACCAGCTTCACTAGAAGAAATCGAGATCACCACATTTCAGTTCAACCTGGATAAATCACCAAGTCCAGATGGGTTCATCGCCAGGTTTTTCCAATTTTTCTTGGATATTGTGAAGGATGATTTGTGGAAGGTAGTGGAGGAATTTAGGAAAAAAGCCACTATTTTGAAGGTTATGAATCATACTTTCATGACACTGGTCCCAAAGAAAAAGGAAGAACAGAGCATGAATGATTACAGACCAATTGCACTCTGCAACATGGCCTATAAAAACATCGCCAAAGTAATCTCAAATAGGCTAAAAAGGTTAATTAATCAAGTGATATAAGAGGAACTAAGTGGTTTTTCACCAAGGAGATCGATTGTTGAAGGAGTCATTGTGGCACATGAAGCAATACACTCTATAAGGAAACTATACTCTCTTAGTATTATAGTGAGGCTAGATATCCTCAAAGCTTATGATCATGTAGATAGGCATTTCCTCCTCAATGTCCTTAAGCTATTTGGCATTCAAAATAGATAGATTGAATGGATTGGGAGTTGTATTCATACTCCAAAGTTCTCGATACTTGTGAATGGTAAATTACATGGGTTTTTTTAATCTTCCAGGGGAATTAGGCAAGGTGATCCATTATCACCATTTTTGTTCATAGTCACAGCAGATGCACTCAATAGAACCATCACTCAATGCAGGTTGAAGGGACGGTGGAAGGGAATAAACATCATTAATGGATTGGATCCAATAACTCATCAACAATTTACTAATGACACCATTTTATTTGGGCAGACCTCTAGGTGTGAGGCAAGGTCGATCAAGAATGTTTTAGATGATTATAGTTTGGCTTTTGGACAATCCATCAACTAGAGGAAATCGAAGGTTTTCTTCCTCAACACTCAACCAGGCCTTCAAAGAGATATATTCAGGATTTTGGGTTTAAGAACATCAAACCTCACTCGGAAATTTTTTGGGAATCCCCCTCTTTGCAGGAATAAAAAAATATGCTAATGGGAGGATCTAGTAAGTAGATGCAAGAAGATAATGGAACTCTAGAAGGGCGAATGGTTGACCTCTGCGGGTAGGATTCTTATGATCAAGGTAGTCCTATCTGCCATCCCAATATACTGCATGTCCTATATGAAGCTTCCTGAGGCAATCATAGACAACCTAACCAAAATAATAAGGAAATTCCTTTGGAATGGAGCTAATGAACCCCAAAAAAATTCCCTCATTTTGTAGGACAAGGTGTACAAGCCTCAATTAGAATCCAAAGGAGCGGGAATCAAGCAACTCAACATTATGAATGCTACCCTGGGTGCCAAACTTGTCTAGAGTATGTATCAAGGCACAACCAAGTGGATCCAGATATTGAGGAAGAAATATTTGGACTCTGAAGATCCTACTCACATTCTCACTATCAGAAACCCTCCAAAAGGATCTGCAATAAGGAATTTCATTCTTGATTGCAAGGACATCATCACCAAACATATTGCATGGGATGTAAGAAATGACCGAAGTGCCTCTTTTTGGGATGATTCTTAGGATGACCACTTGGGACTTTGGAGAATGCGGGACTTGAAAGATATCAGAAGGGAGACTACAACGGTGTGGGTGGGGAAAGTTAGTGATTATGGAAACCTTGTCTAGAATAACAATGTCCCAAAATGGGAATGGAAATCCTTGAATGAGTTGAATGCACCTTGGGACAAAAAAGATAAATAGAAAGAGATACTAAGCTCATGACACATCAACTTTTCAAAATAGGTCAACCACATCCAATGGTGCGTGTCAAGGGATAGGGAGTATAAAGTCAAAATTAGGTTACAAAGTAAAGGAGAATTCCCTCCTGGACCTTCATTGGCCAAAGGATCTACTGTGGGCGAAATATTGCCTCCAAAAGACAAGAGCCTTTTCATGGATGGAAATCCAAAATAAGATTCTAACGCAAGACAAATTGATCAAGATGGGTATTCCTGGTCCGGGTAGGTGTCCACTCTGCAAAAGCATTGAGGAGGATGTTGACCATATACTGCTCACAAAGAGCTGCTGAAAACATTTTACTACAATCCTCAATTTTCAATGTCCTATTCCTCTCAAGTTGATTGATTGGTTGAGCATGTGGCCCAAATGGAAAGAAAAAGGAATCTTTGGATCTTTATGGTAAATAATTCCTTCATCAGTTACCTAAGAACTCTGGAAAGAACACAACATAAGAGTCTTTAAAGATTAATCCATGCCTAGGGATTTCTTAATAAAAAAGATAGAAGCACTCATTGTGGAACTGGCAAACTCGGTAGCTCAAGGCAAAAACTTGAAAGGTAACTGTTACACCAATTGGGATGAGAAAATGGTTAAGCTTCTTAAAGGTCTAATCATCCCACCTCTGCTGGGGGGTAGCTCATACATTACAACTGAGACTTGACAAAATGTAATTTGGACAGCTACAGAACCCGAGTGGGTTAAAATAAACTTTGATTGTGCCTCTAAAGGCAACCTTGAACAGAGTGGAATTGTTTGTGTAGCTCACAATGAGGAGGGAACTGTGTTGGTAGAACGATCATAAGCAATTGATGTTTCCACAAACAATGTGGCTGAATTCTGAATTTAGAGCAACTTTAAGGGCACTCGAGTTGGGAAAAGAACTTGGAGCACAAAATATCCATATTGAGGGTGATTCCCTCATAACCGTTAATGCCATCAGATAGAATTACACCTAGAGATGGATTTAAACAAATGGATGGTATCAATAAAACGTTTGATTGATAGCTTCTTCGATTTTAAAATTAGCCAAATTTATAGAGAGGAAAATAAATTGGTAGATGACTTGGCTAAATAAGCCTCGAAAAATGTCATCTCCTAATATTTTGAAGTGACTATTATAAAGGTATGACGTGAGCAAGAAGTACCTCAACATCATTTCTCAACATGCCTTTCGTGAGAAGATCGGAGGAATAGGATTTGGCATGATTTCGGCTAATTAAATGATAAGGAAAGGATGGGATGACAATACATTTACCAGTTAATACATACGGCTTCCCTTGGCTTCATCGAGAAGCATCGCTTGAGGTATTATAAGCCAACTTTCATATCAGGGCAACTCATATGCATGAAAGTTTTCTGCCTCCAAGCAAAAGCAGTGCCTTGTTTCCAACCAAAATGGACAAGTCAGTGCTGCTCAGGGCGACCAAAAGACAGATGGCATTTATTGGGTAAATTACTGAGAAGAGGCTCCTATTGTGCTAAGAATGGGGCATCCTCTTGTTCTATGTTTGGTAAAGGAGATATTGGGCAAGTAATTCATGGGAGCATACCAACGCGACAGGGTAAATTCAAATATCTCTGCTATGTTTCTTGCACTACTTCTACTTTTTGATGTTAAAAAAGGGAAAGCCAAAAAATGTGCCACATTGTCTTCAAGCATGAGTTTTTGGATGAGTTTGATAGGATATTGGACAATATAGTGGGGTATATATCCATTCCCTTCCCCAGAATTACTACATGGTTAAAAATGGGGGTGAGGAGGTGCGTCGTTTCCCTCTAATTAGAATCCTGTAAGAGGATGAATTTGAAAAAAGGTGGGTGAATATCAAGAGGAACATTACCTTTCTACCAACTGTGTTGGGAATGGTGGACATTGCAGAAGATGGTTGGTTTAGAACATATCTGAGAGAAGAGGGACTGCTGAAAATGGACCAAGATGATGTCATGGATATAGACAACAATGAGGAAATAGCGGCGGATAAAGGCTTCTGGAGGACGAGTTGAAGGAGTTCATGAACAAAGCCAGAGATCCAGTCCATTCCGACTGCGAGCGTGAATGTCCTGTCACATACCACCAGGCAATAGAGAAGCAAATGCTAGGTGATGAACTCGAGGATTTGGAATCGAAGTTGGAGAATTCTGATGGGACTTAGGGGAGGACTAAATAAATTTCAGGTTCTTATAAATATGTATGTAGATAATAGTATAGTTTGCAACGTCTTCCCTATTTTGTAGTTTGGGAATGCATCTAGATTATAAAAATCTTGTTTACTGGTTGTAATAGTATTCCTTTTTTGTAGTCTGGGAATACATCTATATCATAACAGGTATAGATTTAGGGGTTATTTGGTATCTCCTAGGGAGAATGATAGTCTAGACATAGGCATATGCTTGTAAATGAATAGTTACTGAATAGATGGAATTGGTTAGTCATGGAACTCTGAAATACTGATGTTATGGTTTTTTATTATTATAATATAAATGGGAGCTGGCCCTAATGAGATATTTACCTATACAAAAAAAGTGATTATATATATATATATTAAAAAAAAATTCTCAAAAATATAGGTAGTAAAATCAATTGTAGGAATTTGAAAACCCATTGAAGGTGTAATCCTGTTGACAATGAAAACCCACCAAAGGTGTAGTTCTGCCAAGAGTGAAAACCCATCGAAGGTGTAGTTTCGTCGAGAGTGAAAACCTGTTGAAGGGTACCGAGGGATGTCATAGGGGAAAATTCTATAAAAGGGAGTCAAAGGGAGCAGAAGTTTGTTGAAGGGACACTTTGTCGAAGCGACACCCTGTCGAAGGGATACGAAGGGGATTTCTGTCGAGGGGTATTTTGTCATATGTGTATATAAGGCAAGTTCATATGATCATAGTGTGGGGCTTGAATCGATGTTCGTACATTACAGGGGTATCAGAGCTAGTGATCTTGCCAGCCTGCTGGGTAATGTTGGATACGGACAAGATCCTAATCAGTAGACATGATGGGGGAATTAAGCACTGAATTGATAAAATTTCTACGAGATCTAACACGAGGTCAACAACAACTCAGTGAGACCTTGGTACAAGGACAACAACAACTCGATGAGACTTTGGCAAAAGGAACACAACAACAAATTAGTGAAACGCTTTGACTATTGGTGGAAGGAAGGACAAATGGAAATTATAATGGGTTCGTTGATGATTTTGTGGATGGGAGGTCTCATACATAGCATTCCCACACATGCCTAATGATGTCGACATTTCCTCAAAAGAATGAACAACAAGGAGAGCAAGAGCCTACATTCTTGGAGATGCAAGATCAGTTAAGGCAAGATTGGTTTGAGGCTGGATTTGGAGCAAAAATATCCTTCAAGGATTATGTGGACTTGCAGATGAGATATTCTAAGAGACATGGTCATCATAATAATGATATCAGGTGGAAGATCGGGAAGTTGAACCTATCTAATTTTGATGGGTTCGAGGAAACATTAGCACGAGCGTGGGTACAAAAATAAAATACTTACTTCTAGCTCAACCTGATGCCTGAAGATGAGGCAATCAAATTTCCAGCACTCCACTTGGAGGGAGTCGCTCACGAATGGTGGCACCATAGAATGGTCACTCTCGGCCATGATCGAGTCACTTCATATGCCAATTTCATAGAGAGACTCATAGACCACTTTGATGGGAAGGATCTAGACCTCAACTTCAAGGAGTTGGCACAACTAAAGAAAACTAGACCGGTGGACAGTTACATCATATAATTTCAGAGACTCTCAGTGTTGGTTACAGACATCTCCAAGAGGAGACTGGTCATATTGTTTAGGGATGGATTGATGGAACCCTAAAGGATTGGGTCAAAGGGTTCAACCCCAACATGCTCACAGAAGCAATTAAGAAGGTACGTGACATGGCTACCTCATCCTCTTCCAAGAGTTACACAGGCCAAACTACCGCTTGCCCCGAAGGAGAAGAACAATAAACCGTACCTAAAGAAGTCATCATTATACGAGGCCATGAAGAAAGAACTTGAGAAGAAGAAAATTTGTTTCAAATGCAAGAAGCTATTGGAACCAAGTCACCAATGCTTAGGTAAGGGAAAGATCCACTAAATTGACGTGGTGTCTGATAGCGAGGAGGAGAATGAACAATCTGAGCGGCAAGAAAAAGAGGAGGCTAAAGAAGAAATGAACTAGGCAGAGAGGATTGCCACACTAGTACGGAGGGGAGGTGCCATTGCTGCTCTGGCCAGCACTCCAAGGTACAGTGTGTTTCAGGTTCATGATACACTCCAGGGGCAACGATTCATACTCATGTTGGACAACGAGGCCACTCTCAACTTTATGAACTCATCACTCGTCACCAGGAGAGGTCTGCATATGAAGGAGCATGAGGGGTTTGAAGTCAAGGTGGCAAAAGGAAATCTATTGTCATGTACTCATTTGGTTATGCAACTCAGCATCACCATGGGGAACTACACAATGACAAATGATTTCCTTGTGGTTGATTAGGATAATTTATAGATGTCGAACTATTTCATGTTCGGCATATAATGGATGGAGACCCTTGACTAGGACACAGAGTTTCAAGAGGACAAAATTCTCATTCCAAGTAGATGGCAAGAAGGTGGTACTGAGAGGAATGTCAAATGGTAGCCCAAGGGAGATCTCGATGAAGCGAATGAAAGCGATTTTCAAACATGATGATGTTATCAAGGTGGCACAATGTTTGGTCTAAACCAAACCTTCAAGTGGGCAACAAGCCTATTACCATGATGACGAGATTCAAGCGGAGTTGGAAAAGAATAGTTTGGTCTTCACAGATATTCCACCTGGTATACCCCCACATAGAGGTTTTGAGCACACCATCGAGTTGGAGGAGGGAGCAAAGCTTGTTATCACCACACCCTATCGCCATCCCAAAAGGTTCAAAGAAGAGATAGAGAAGATGATCCAGGAACTTCTTGATAATGGATGGATCAGACCTAGTTCCATCCCATTTGCATCCTTAGTAGTGTTGGTAAAGAAGAAGGATGGGACGCGTAGGATGTACATCAATTACCAAGCGTTGAAAAAGAAGACCATCAAGAATAGATACCCCATTCCCAGGATCGATGAGATGTTGGATGAACTACACAAAGTAATTTACTTCTCCAAGATTGATCTCCATTCTGGGTCTCACCAGATCCACATGAGGGACCAAGATGTCTAGAAGACAATATTTTGTTGCCACTATGGACACTATGAGTTCTTGGTCATGCCGTTTGGATTGACCAATGCTCCAGCCACTTTCCAGTCTTACATGAACCACATCTTCAACAAGTAGTTATGTAAGTTTTTGTTGGTGTTCTTTTCCAACATACTTATTTATAGAAAGACGTGGGAGGAGCATCTGAGGCAATTGGACAAAGTATTAGGAATCATGGAGTCATAGTCATTATTTGTGAAGAGGGCCAAGTGTGAGTTTGGGATGACCAAAATTTTATACTTGGGACATGTCATCAGTGCTCGAGGGGTCCAACTATGCATCAAGAGAAGATTTAGGAAATTATTGATTTGCCTACACCCAGGACCCTCACAGAGCTATGTGGATTCTTTGAACTGTGTGCAGTTACTACAGAAGATTTGTGAAAGGGTTTTTGCAGCATGGAGCACCACTGACAAATCTGACAAAGAAGGGGGTTTTCATTGGGATGAGGGGGCACAACAAGCCTTCCACAAATTGAAGGAAATTATGAGTACATGCCTAGTATTGGCACTACCAGATTTTACTTGACCCTTCATCCTGGGAATGTTACGCATCAGGAGAAGGGATTAGTGCCGAATTAATGCAAGATCGTCATCCCATTGTGTTTGAGAGTCACAAGATCTCAGGAGCCAAATGATTGTAATCAATTTATGACAAGGAGATGCTTGCCATCATACATGCATTAGCCAAGTTCCGATAATACCTAGTCAAAGAAAAAATTGTGGTGAGGAAAAATCACAATAGTCTGAATTATTTTTTGGAGCAGAAGGACTTGAACGAGAGGCAACAAAAATGGGTGAGAAAAATCCAAGCATATGATTTTGATATTGAGTACGTGAAGGGGAAGAAGAATGTGGCGGTCGATGCATTGTCAAGGGGACCTACCATATGTTCATTGTCACAAATTTTGACAAATTGGAAGGTCCTTTTGATGGTCGAGTACTCCAAGAACATCTTTGTGTGACAGTTGATGGATGGTCAAATACATGTTGATAGATACAAGGTAGTGGATAATGTCATATACTACAAGGGTAGAATCTATTTGGTACCTGAATCAAAAATGAAGGAGAAGATTCTAAGGGAAGTTCATGACCCACCTATGGAAAGACACCATGGGTACCTCAAGACCTGTAGGTAAATTCAGGAGAGGTTTTCTTGGAAAGGCTTCAAAGATGATGTAGTATAGTACTTGAGGGAATGAGCCACCTATCAACAAAATAAATCCAAGCATACCTTGCCTGCAAGGCTACTTCGGCCTTTGTCAATACCCGATCAAAAATGGGAGAGCATCTCGATGGACTTCATCACTGGACTTCCCAAGGTGTAGGGGAAGGATTGCATTTTCTTGGTGTAGTTAATTGGTTAACTAAATATGATCATTTCTTTTCCATTCCCTTGGGATTCCAGGAAGCTCAGTTGGTAGAGTTATTCTTTCGAGAGGTGTTCCACTTACATGGTCTTTCACAGAACATAGTTAGCAACTGAGATAGTCGTTTTCTCAACACCTTCTGGATGGAACTTTTTCATTCACCAGGTACGGAGTTCTCACCGAGCACGAGTTACCATCCATAGATGGATGGTCAGACAGAGATTGTAAACAAGTGGTTAGAGGGCTGCCAGAGGAACTACATCGCGACATAGTACAAAGAATGGATTTGATGGATTCATTTGGGGGAGCACTGCTACAACAGTACCTACCACATGTCAATAGGTATGTGACCCTTCAAGTCCCTATATGGATATAAGGATTCATCATTTGTGGACATGGCATTGGGTGACAGTCGCACATCGAGGGCCAAGGACTGGTTGCAAGAGAGTTTGGATATCCTTCGGTCTCTCAAGGATAACCTGCAGTTGGCTCAGAATCGACAGAAGATGTATGTTGGTAGGCATAGGATTGAGTGAAGTTTTGAAGTAGGAGACCTAGTCTACCTCTGATTACATTCATACAGACAATCTTCCTTGAAGAAAAGTGGTGCCGAGAAGCTGAAGCCTCGCTTTTATGGACCATACAAAGTGGTACGGAGAGTGGGAGAAGTTGCCTATGAGCTGGAGCTTCCAGAAGGAAGTTGGATTCACAATGTCTTTCAAGTTTCAAGCCTCAAGAAGGCAGTCGGTCAACGTGTCACGATTTCCAAGGAACTTCCACCTATTGATGAAGAGGGAAAACTTACATTAGAGCCCACAGAGATCATCGATATCAGAGAGAGGAAGCTGAGGTCACACACCATTAGGGAGTACCTAGTTTGCTAGAAGAATCTACTGGTTGAAGATGCCACATGGGAGAGAGAACAGATCTTGGAGCATCCGAGTTTGCAATTTCTTGAGGGCAAGTAATTCTTCGGTCGAGAGGACTGTAATGTCCTCAAAATATTTAAATGACTCAATTAAATAATATCTTATGGACCCTTTAATTAATTAATTTAATGTAATAAATAACTCTTGTCTATCTACTTGTAACCCTTTGGGAAACTTCTTGGAGCTCTTTATTAGGTTGTGGTTGGCTTGAAGGAAAGTAAGGTGGATGTTTATGTTAACATGTATATGCAATTCCCATTGGAATTGAGTGTTCTGATCACCGTTTCAGAGGTGCAAGATCCTCTCTATTCTGGAACTCGCAGTTTTGGTGGGAGGCACTCGTCACCCTATTCTACCTATTTATCCAAAATCATGAAACCTTTTGTTAAGGAAAAATTATAATAATCATCTCAGAATAATTTTATTTTGTTTGAATATAAGAATATTTTATTGGTGGCTAATACTATTTTGTATCAATGATATTAATTATTGGATGTCTTCTCTATTGCATAATTTGAGTAGTAATATTTGATGGTTGGGAAGTTGCTCAAGGTTCAAGAAATACATATTTTGCCAAAGGTGTAGTTGCATCAAGAGTGTAATCCTATCGAGAGTGAAAACCAGCTGAAGGTGTAATCCTGCTGACAGTGAAAACCTGCCGAAGGTGTAGTTTCGTCAAGAGTGAAAACTCGCCGAAGGTGTAGTTCTGCCGAGAGTGAAAACCTATCGAAGGGTACCGAGGGGTGTCATAGGGGGAAATTATACATAAGGGAGCAGAAGGGTGCTGGAGGGATACTCTGTCAAAGGGATACGAAGGGGATTTTTGTCGAGGGGTATTTTTTCGTATGTGTATGTAAGGCAAGTCCATACGATCATAGTGTGGGGGTCGAATACGTGTTGGTACATTATAGGGGGATATGGAGACATAAGAAGATAAATATATAAGTGACATAGAGAGAGAGATAGAAGGATATATAGAGAGAGTAGGAGAAATGGAGCGAATAAAAGAGAGATAGAGATAATGAGATATAGATAAAGAGGTAGATGGAGAGATGGGAAGATAGAGCTAGATAGTGAGAGGGAGAGAGGGATAAATAGGGATAAAGAGAGGGAGAGATAAGGATATAAAGGAGAGATAGAGAAATAAATATAAGCTGGGAAATATTGAGGGTGAGAGAGAGAGAGCAGGGGGAGATGGAGACAAAAAGATAAGGATACAAGAAGTGATATGTAGAGAGAGGTAGAAGGATATGTAGAGAGAGTAGGAGCAATGGAGTGAATAAAATAGAGATAGAGATAATGAGATATAGATAGAGAGGTAGAAGGAGAGATGGGAAGATAGAGCTAGAGGGAGCAAGAGAGAGAGAAGGAAGAGATAGAGATAGGGAGGGAGAAACAAGGAGCATGCGTGAAATTGTGAGACATATTGAGATAGTTATGGGTAGGAGTAACAAGGAGTTTGTGAGTGGGAAAGAGAGATACATAAATAGGGGATAAAGACATAAAGAGATGTAGAAAGAGGAAGTGACAAACATAGAGAGGGAGTGATAGAGATATGTATAGCGAGAAAGAGAGATGCCAAGATAAATTTAATGTATTATGTAAATTAAAATTAAAATTCAAAATAAAATTGATATACGATAAATTAAAATTTTAAAAAGATAAATAATTTTAAATTAAATTATTCTAATAACTTTTAATTATTATTTATAATTTCATAAAAGACAAATAATAAAATATAAATTTTAAACTTAAATATTAATAAAAAATTAAAATAGAATAAATTAAATATGCAAAGTCAAAATATATGAAAAATCCAAATATTAATAAAAATAACCTTTAAAATAAATAAATAAATAATAAATATTTTAAATAGAAAAATAAAATTAATTAATTTAATTTATTAGAATTGAAATATTAATAAAATGTATACCCATTAGAAACAACATTAACATTAATTGAATCACAATGTAAATCCTTGTCCTAACATTGATGATATCTTGAATGATGTATTATGGAGTTATATTGTATTATGTCTAATAACTTAACTATAAATTTGGCATTTATAATACATACTTTTGAAAAAGATAAGTATTTTTAAGTATAATTATGTTGGGATTAAATATTATTTGATTTAAAATTAGTAATCAAATCACAAGAATTTTTTTTAAGTTTACAATTAATTCTAAAATTATAATAAATTGTAAGTTTTAAAATTTATAAAATATTTATTATCTAATACAATACAATTAAATTTAATTTAATTTTAAAATAAATCAACAACGACTAATTTTAATTTTAGAACATGATAAAACAAAAATTTAGATTTAAAAGCAACTTTCTATTCTATTTTATTAATTTTTTGCAAGCAAGTAATTTTATATTAGAATTATCAAGTGATTAGTAAATTAAATAAAATTAAATATATCAAATATCAAATAGATATATATTAAATAAAAATTAATCCACTTTATTTAAGAAAGCATTTTTTGCAAGAAAAACAACTTAAAATAAAAAAGAATTTAGTTGAGCTTGAGAACTAAAGATGCATATAAAAAGTTGCTTGTAATTGGTAGGACTTTTATTACTTTTTCATCTAAAGGTTTTAATTGTTTTCAATCATCTTGCACACCCTCTACAATGAATATCAACTTTGGATCTCTAGTTGAGCTTGGTAAAATTCACGTATTTTAAAATAAATCAACAATGAATAATTTTAATTTTAGAATAAGATAAAACAAAAATCTAGATTTAAAAGCAACTTTCTATTATATTTTATTCATTTTTGCAAGCAAGTCATTTTATATTAGAATTTTCAAATGATTAGTAAATAAAATATATCAAATATCAAATAGAAATATATTAAATAAAAAATATTCTACTTTATTTAAAAAAAAAAAATTAAAAACAACTTAAAATTAAAGGTGTTGTACATGCTGACATCGACACACATGGATATATGGGATCCTTTCCTACTCCAATGGAGATAGAATCCTCTACAGGTTCTAACAATGGGAAATAGTTTTGCAGAATCCTTTTTGGGGGGTTTCACCTGGATAGATTGGTATCGTGTAGTGGCCTAGTCTATATTGCCAGAAGGACCAACTTCTCTTGCACTCAAGTTTTGTTGCTGATGTATAGCAAAAAAGTAACATTGGTTGTTTTGCCACTAATGAGAATCACAAAATCATTATATTGTGATATATAGTTGTTGCTAGGGATTATATCTCATGTAACTAAGTACTTTGAATTTATAGTGGGTTTGAGGGTGTTTTCTCCCCTCCATTTTGATTTCTATTTTGTAATTTCTTCTATTATTAATATAATTATTATAGGCTTCTATTTTTTACCTTAAAAAAACAAAAAAAAAAACAACTTAAAATAAATAAGAATTTAGTTGAGCTTGAGAACTAAAGATGCATATATAAAGTTTTTTGTAATTAGTGAGATTTTTATTGCTTTTTCATCTAATGGTTGTAACTATTTCAATCGTCTTGCACGCCCTCTACAGTGATATCAACATGGATATCTAGTAAGCTTGGTAAATCTCAAATATACAATTAAATTAAATTAAATTAAATTAAATTAAATTTTGAAATAAATTAACAATGACTAAGTTTAATTTTAGAATATGATATAACAAAATTGTAGATTTAAAAGCAACTTTCTATTCTATTTTATTCATTTTTGCAAGCAAGTCATTTTATATTAGAATTTTCAAATGATTAGTAAATTAAATAAAATTAAATATATCAAATATTAAATAGAAATATATTAAATAAAAAAATATTCTACTTTATTTAAAAAGTCAATTTTAGCGAGAAAAACAACTTAAAATAAAAAAAACCAATTTAGTTCAACTTCAGAACTAAAGATGCATATAGAAAGTTTCTTGTAATTGGTGGGATTTTTATTGCTTTTTCATCTAATGGTTGTAATTTTTGAACTCAAAGATTCGCCAAAATATTCGATACATGATTGGACCAAATTCGCCAAAATTTAGAATTTATTATATAAAATTAAATTAATTCACCAAGAATACATTATAACTATTAGTTTTTTATTAATGAAAAAGCAGGTTTTGAAGGGGCCCCGAAACCGTTTACAAGCAAGACTAAAACAATAGAGCTACGAGAAACAGAGAGAAACAGAGCAAAAGGAAAAAACCACCAGAAAACCGAGGAAAACCCACAAAAGCCCCTAAAAGCCAGCAGGCCATTCGGGAATCAGATTTTATCGAAGGCTTTAGTCAGGGTGCTGCTAATTTCTTGCATCTCTTTGATGTTGTCTTTGAGGTTGGGAGGGTCCTTGGCCGCAGCAGCCACAACTTTCTTGATATTGGCCCTGGTTCTCTTCGCAGTTCCGCGCACCGGGTAGCATCACCACCACTTCCAATCTGGATGGTCTCCTCCTCCAGGTCAAGATCCACAACTGGTTTAGGAGTATGGTCAAAGACCTTGGCAATGTCTTCCAGGTTTTTGGTGACAGCAGAGAGGATACTTGGGATAATTCCCATCAGATTTTTCATCGCTTCTTTTCCCTCTTCAAGTGAGTTTACCTTATTCTCCATTTCCTACTTCCAATTAATATGCTCTTTGTTTTCATCCTCCCTCTTTTTATCCGAATTTATCCCTTGCTTCTCCAAGTTTTTTAGGGTTTCGTAAGTCCGTCTATCGAAATTCATTCTAGCCTCCAAGAGCTTCTTGAGATTATCCACGATAAGCCCCTCACCAGCACTATCCTTGGCCTTGCTATCCCCTTCCTCAGTCAGGTTCTTCTCGGAGCCTTTGTTTGTTTCCTTCTCAGAATTAACTTTGGTTTCCTCATTATCCTTGGGAGCCATCTCCTCCATCGGATGGCTATTGTCCTTACCAGGGCGATCGCTTGGAATAGGGTTATCTTGACCAGGCTCGAAATCTCCACTTTCTTCCTCGTTGCCCAACTCCTCTTCCTTCTAGCTGTCTTCACTGTTAGAGTCGTCCGTCTCCATACCACTACTTTCCTTGACAATGTCCTCAGTTTCCAACCTGGGGGCGCTTTTCCTTTTCTTGCTGGAAGACGCCTTCTCCTTGCTAGTATCTCCCTCTTCCATCCTCCTTTTACCAGGGGAAGTGGAAATCCGCTTGTTTTCCTGCAGAGCAAGGGTGCAATGCTCATAGATGAGCAGCAGGAGCCCATAGTGGAGAATCAGGCTGGAAGGGTTCGTCTTGTGCTTGGTCAGGGACCTGGAGAGGGATCGAAAAAGGTAGTAGGGCAAAGACACTTTTTTGTCGTGTCTAAAATGGTTCAAGAGCATGAAGTGGTAAATGTGGGCCCTGGAGAAACGGCCTTCAACCGTTATATACTCCATGATTGCATTTAGGACCCAGCCCCACAACTTCTTGATGTTTGCAGCATCGTAGTAGCCCCCGGTAGCCTTGTCGATTTTGGCCCGCTCTTTCTCTTTTCGCGGGAACAGGGTAACTGCATTGTTGGAGACCTTGAGGTCTCGAAAGAAGTTGAGCACAGAGTGGGGCATACCAGTCGCAGTAGAAATAAGCCCAGCATCCAATTTAAATTTAACTCCGTAAAGTTTAAAAGAGTCGTTAGACCAGTTTTCAAAAATCTTGGAAACGGCTAAGTTGACCCTACCTTTGTCATAGTCCTCAAGCTTTTCCATGAAGCTGGTGAGAGAGCCCTTCTCCATCTTTGCGCAGACTTTAGGCATTGCCTTCCAGGTCGACGTGTTGTCAGGTTCTTCGTGTCTTAGGTCTCCTCCCATTTTCGAATGCAGGATATCAACTCTGTTTCTCTGCAAATTGAGAACTTCTTTCCCTAAGCAACTCAAATTATCGCTCTGAGTAACCCACAAAGCATGCGGCAAATTTTTGGAGATAGTAGGAGATCTGTCGTAGTGCCAGGTAATGATGGCCTTTCCAGCGAGGCGCAAGTGGTGCTTTTTACTTGTCATGATTTAATTGTCCTTCTCTCCCCGTATAATGGTCCTTTCTGAGTATCTCTTTAATGTTTAAATTGAGATCATCCTCGTGCCAAATCATTTGAACGTCAGAATTAACTCCAGTATTCGCTAAATAGTCAACAACACTGTTTTGCTCTCTAAAGGCATGTTGGATAATAATTTCTTTGAAACTGGCGATAATCTCTCTAGCTTTCATGATGATGTTCTCAATGGACCAAGAAGGCTCCGATTCCCCCTTTAAGCACTTAATAATATTAAGTGAATCCCCCTCAAGCCATATTTTATCATAATTGAGATTTTTGGCTATGATTAAAGTATGCAAAGCAGTGGAGGCTTCAGCAAAATGGCTAGTTTGATTCCCCAGAGGACCAGCCACCACCTTAAGGCAACTTCCAGCAAAATTCCTGATAATGCCCCCATATCCAGCTTTACCCGGATTTCCTTTAGAAGCCCCATCGAAGTTAGCCTTAATCTATCCCTGTGGGGGGAAACACTAGACAAGACCTTCTCTGCCTTTCTCCTTGCTAGTAGTGGTGGTAGAAAGGTTCCATCTGTCTTTGAAATCCTCTTTGGCAGCAAGTCCCTGATCAGTGCCATAGAGGCATTCAAAAATACTCCTAAAGATTTTGTCTGCAACCACTTCAAGAATAGCCCTTTTATCTCTGAAAATCCTGTTGTTGCGCTCTTTCCATATATTCCAGATAACAATTGGCAGAGTAAGTCTCCAGATCTCCACAATTTTAGGATTAGAGTTGGGACAATGCCATTGAAGCCAAGTGTCACCAAGAGAATTCGGGAAGACCCAGCTCAGGTTCCACCTGGTCAGGATGATTTTCCAGATGTCCTAGCTAAAAGAGCATTGATTGAGAATATGGCAAGTTGTTTCTTCTTCCCTGCAACAAAGAGAACACATGTTAGGAAAAATGATGCCTCTTTATGAAGATTATCCAAGGTTAATATCTTATTTTGGATGAAAATCCAAAAGAAGATGTTGATTTTGGGAACTAAGTTCTTATTCCAAACTTTAGCCCATATGGGAGTAGCTTCCACCGGGACATTATGAATAGCCACAACAGAGGAAACAGAGTATTTCCCATCCAGAGTTTTCCCCCATATCAGAATGCCATCTTTGTTGTCTCTGGGGATTTTAGCAGAAAGAGCAATCTGAAGGAACTTGAGATCCGGGCACTACTGGCTAAAGTCAATCTAGTCCCCATTTATCTAGTAATCTCTTACCATTTCACCATACCTGCATTTGAAGTTGTTTTTCCAATCTTTGATGATAGGGATTTCCTCCAGAGGTTTATCCAGGATCCATCTATCTTCCCAAAATCTAATTTTCCTCCCATCCCCAAGGTTCCAGGTTTTGCCAGTAGCAGCCCAGCCTTTAGCAGATTGCACTGCATTCCAAATGGCAAAACCATCAACATAGAAATAATTGTCAAAGAGTTCTTCCTCAAAAGGTTGCATATGGAGATATTTGTTTTTCCAAATAGAGTTCCATTCTCTTTCCTCCCCTTTGAATCTCCAAATTTGTTTGGCTAATAAAGCTTTATTCATAGAGCTAATGTTTCTTAAGCCCAGCCCACCTAAGGCCTTAGGGGTACAAATGTTATTCCAGGCTATAAGGGGGATCCTGTTTTTAACTTCCACTCCCGACCAAAGGAACTTTTTTTGGATTCTTTCAATAGCTTCTGCAAACTTTGAGGGGATTTTGAACAAGCTAAGAGCATACACAGGAAGATTTTGGAGAGTGGCTTTTAGCAGAGTGACTTTACCAGCTTGACTAAGAACAACCCCTTTCCAGCCAGTGAGTTTCAGGTTGAGTCTGTCAATTAACTTATTCCAGAAGGAATCCTCGGGTTTGAGACAGAGAGGAAGCCCCAAATAGGTAGAAGGAAACTTAGATATGTTACAACCAAGAATCCTGCCAATCCTGATTTTCCTTTGGGCCGGGGTGTTGATGAAAAACAGAGAGCTTTTATCCTAGTTGATTTTTTGACTAGAGGCCAATTCATAGGTATTTAGAATGATTTTCATGTTTTTAGCTTCCAAGATGGTGGCTTCCCCCATGGTGATAGAATCATCAACAAATTGTTCATGAGAGCAAACAGCATTGGATGAAGAGGGTTTCAAACCCTTAAGATTATAACATTATAGCTATTAGTTACTTTAGGGTTTTATCAACAATATTTAGTTGCCACCATTAATTCAAATTTTTTATCTAATATTCATCATTACATTCCATGGCGTAAATTGTACCTATGAGTTGTAATGCTCACGGGGGTTGAGTTAATTTTGAAATGTTGACCTCAATGGAAATCAATTGTATAAAAACAATTTTGGGCCTCATGAGTATTACAAATTTAAGTATATTTTATTTGACAAATTACAAAGAGGACTATTACATTAATTTAAATTAATGGCAGCAACTAAATAAAGTAGTGTCTACCCTTTAAACTCATTAATGATTTCCACCTTAGGCCTCTGCTTTTCTATAAGATTTTTTTTAAATAAATTATTTGCAATAGTAAATAATGCATGCAGATTATTTTCTAAGATTCGTTAAGGATTTTTACCAAAGACTTTTATTGTAAGAAAATTTGCCAATAAAATTAATACTCGTCTTTCAAAAAATGAAAGATTCGCCAATAAAAATTATTCTTTTTATCTAAAATAAATAAAAATTCGCCAAGATTTTATATCTTTTTTCGAGAGGGGTTTCTTAAAGTTATCATTGGCACCCACAAAATTCAAACCCTAATTTCATCAGACCAACGTATGGATGACATCGGCAACTGGAGCAGAAGAATGTAGACTCCTCATCAAACTGTCGAATCAAAAATTTCAACATCACAAGCGACCAAACAAGCAAAAGTTGGAGAGGCAAAGCTCCCAAATCGCAGGTGAGTGAAATACAAGAAAACCTGAGCAAACAATCAGGTGAGTCCTCTCAAGAAAGATTAAATCCACCCAGCAATATATCTATTTTTTAGGAAAAGATCGAATCAAGAACTCAGTAGAACAATTCAAGGATGTAGGATTGTTTCTCAAATGGGGTAGGGATCAAATTGATCATGGCAAAATGCATGACTGGTGTACCTCCAAATGAGGGCATCATATATTACTTTAGTCGTTGCCAAATAATTTTTTCCTAGCTATTTTCACTTCAGAGGATGAGCATGTGGCGGTGCTAGATTAGGGACCACATCTGATGGAGGGTTTTGGAGTCTATATGAAAAAATGGAAACCTAATTTTAATCCTTGGAAGCAAAAGATTAGAGAGCAACCAATTTCGATATGAATGTACAATCTTCTAGTAGAATACTGGGAAGAGGAGATCCTAACGGAAATTGGGCAAAGCATAGGCAACCTCAAGCAGATGGATGGCATTATGATAGACAAAGAGGTTGGGAAATTTTGCAAGGATTGTTGGAGTATTGCAAACACTGAGAGGAGGGGCGAATCGGTGTTTGAGGCTAAATTACCTTTTAAAACAACTCTGATTAAACAACTAATAAATGCAGTGATATTCTATTTTTGAAACTTTGTAAACATGATCAATGCAATCAACATGAAGTATGCATGCAATATAGATCATTAGAGAGTTCACGGAATAACATTGACACCATCATTTTCCTGAGTGGAAAACCCTCTTGGGGAATAAAAACCACTCGCAAATTGCCTCACTTGCTTATGATAAAGGTTTGTTTACAATAGTCTCAATGCCTCACTGGCAGAGATAATTTTAAATCTCACTGATGTTCACAAAGAGGTCATTGTGTCTCACTGACAAGACCTTTTAACAACTTAACAATTTCAAGGAATAAATGCAGAGGGTTACTCTGTTTCTTTCAGTCACAACTGAGTCTTATACAAACATGTTTTATACCTCATGAACTTCACTTTCAGAATCCCACCAAATATAAAACATATTCATACAAAAATTGATTTTCAACAGTACATCAATTTTGCATATAAGATTTACAATAGATTTAGTGTAAGTTGCACACAAAAAATTTCAAATAATGCTTGCAATTGTCAAACAGAATGACAAAAAGAAAATGTCATTTGCAACTATTTCAGAAAGATAGTTTTTTTAACAAAAGAACCCCCAAATAACAAACCACAATATCTCTATACTGCCATTTTTCTCTTTTCGAGCTCTCTTTTCAAAAAATAAAAACTTATTTAAAGAGCTTTTCCAAATACCCCAAAACTTCAAATGGTAACTATTCTTTTTAACTGAAATTAGAAACAAGATTATCGGATTCACGAAGTTTGTCCAACTGTCATGCTCCACGATATGACCTAAAGTCCAAACTATCATTGTTAGTCCACTGGGAGCTCAATCATGTTATGGCGGCTGTGCCCAAGCTCAAACATACCATGGTCATTTGTAGCTAGCTGGGTTTCATGGAGAAACCACTACAATGCTATTGGTGCCCTAGCTCTCAAAAAATGAGCTTTTTTTATGCATAGTAATCAACAAAGAAGATATTGTTGTTTGACCAACTTATCTCGTGCCACAAAAATGATAATATCATTTTGACATCACAAAGGTATCAAAAACAAATGTCAACCAAGATTTAATCACCAATATGCCATGTGAATCACTTAATGCCTTCAAAGCCAAGGACTTTTATGTCTTTGCTAATGATATTGTCCCCCAAGCAATGACCATTTACTCAAGTATACCAATTCCTCCTTTTTACATGGTACCAAACTGTTTGCACATGCTTGTTATGAGTCTTGTTATGAGTTTTTCAAACTCATACATAATATTACAAATATAGTCAAATATATTGAGGTGGACACAAAATACCTTCAAGCTCTTGTTATTTGACATTTATATACCTCATAGGCATTAGACTACTAATAACTTATAGTCTTTCTTTAAGAAGCCATCAATATCTTATCATGAAACACTGATAAGTTATCAATCTCTTTTTAAATACAAAACATAAGTCATTAACAACTAATGAATAATAAGATACATAAAGCATCAAACAACAAGACTTGTCCACTAAACCATTCGATGACAATATGAGAGAGAACCAAATAACACTAGCCAAACTTCTGAGAATACCTTTAATATGTTATAATGCTCTCTGTTATAAACCAAACATAATGTCTTATCATGAAATCAATGCCAAAATCAATGTCAAAGGGCTCAACAAGGATGTGCCTCAATGTCTTGCCCACATCTCCAGTCCCACGAGAGATTGAGATTCACACAGAATGGGGCATTTGGCAACAAAAAGTAGAAATAGAAGACTGTATGGCCATGTACCTTAAATGGAAATCCAAGGAGCATGGTGACCTGGTCTACCAATCCTATGATCCATGGGGCACCAAGGAGGATGGTAAGGAAAATCATGGAAGAAAGGAGAAAAGTAGCATGATTGGCAACGACATGGTTTCTCTGACTAATGACAAGACTAGATAGGATAATGAGGGGATTTCAAGAGAAACATGAAATACCTCTGAGTGAGAGATGGGAAATCTTCAAATCAATAAAAACAAGGAAGGTACAGAGGAATTAGCAGCTCTAAAATTCATTAGAATAGAGGAAGAAAATTGCTAATCCCAAGTTGAACCCCCTCAGCTTACTATAGACAGTGAAGAACAATAGAAGAAGGAATTTATCAAGATAATAACACTGGGATTGGATCAAATATGTCTGACCCCCACTCAACAACCAACCAATAATACAGTGGTTAGAAGAAGAGGTTGTACTACTAGTAATGGATGAAATAACAAAGGAGGAGGAATCAAAATATGAAGAGGGGGAAGAAGGGTAAGGTGAAGAGATAGCCATGCCAGAAATAGGAATGTTGGAGCTGACAACATCCAAATTGAAAAAAACAAATATGAAGAAGAAGGGAAAACCAAGACCCAAATCCAATAAAGATAAATTCTCAATAGTTGTGAATGCAGTTGGTTAGAGGAAACTAAGAACGGGGAATGATATCATCCTTCCTTCCTGGGGGCCAATGAGGTTCCTTACATGGAATGTTAGGGTCTTAAATGCCCCTAACAAATGATAATTAGTCAAGTACTAAATAGATCAGGCTAGAGCAGATATAGTACTCTTACAAGAAACCAAATGGGATTACAATGATAATAAACAAATAATGAAGGTATGGTGACAATGGGCAGGGTTTTTTGTTGAGGTAGATGGAGCCTCAGGTGGGTTGGGGGTAATATGGGATCCAATTAAGATAGAAGGGAGAACCATTGAGAGGAACAAGAATTGGATGGTGTTAAAGTGCAGATTGTTGCAGAATAATGTCTCCTTCTACTTAATAAATATATATGGGCCTATCTCTATGCAGGACAAGAGAGAGCTATGGGATCAACTCACAAGAATCTTAGGGAACCTAAGGAATGAGAAGATTATCCTAGGGGGAGACTTAAATTCCACTTTAAGTAATGAATAAAAAAGAGGGGAATTGACTAACATAACCAACATTCAAAGGGATTATTAGACCTTTGTTGACAATAATCAGCTATTAGATATCAAAACCAAGAATGGAACTTATGTGAGAGTTGAGAAATACAACACCACAAGAGCCCAAAAGATCTCTGCAAGCTGAAATAAACCTGTTACAAGGAGAAGCAAGGAAACAACAAAGGAAAAACAAATACACAAAAAATATGCTCAAAAAGATGAGAGCTCAATATTCACAAAATGTGTAATGTGATAATAATAAAAAGAAAAAAAAATTAACCTCTAATAGGTCAAGAAACCCTAAAAGGGAAAACCTAGACTTGCACATAATAATTAATAAAAGAATTAATTATTATGCACCTAATGTTAGCTTAAGTGTAAAAGAGATAAAGGGAACTTAAATAATTAAACAAATGTTGTTTAAATAATCAAGTAAAGACCTGATTGCTCTAACACCCCCCCTTAAGCTAGACTTAGGGAGAAGCTAAAAACCTAGAACAGCTGCTGAAAGCAGGAAAGATGAGTCCCAGCAACAAGGCCTGATCAGGTACCCAAATACAATGAAATCTCTATGAAATGGAGAAAAAGGAGAAACCCCATTGGGAAAAAACTCCTCTCCAAATAGAGATAAAAGAACATGCTAAAAGAAATAAGAAGGAAGGAAGGCCTCATAAAGACCCCCCAAGGACAACTTCCTTCACCCCAAGCATAGAGCGCAACTGAAGATAGCGCAGTGATGCAAAAGGTTTTGTGAAGATGTGTGCAACCTGCTCGACAGTGGGAATGTACTCCAAAATGAGATAACCATCCTGAATCAACTAGCGGATAAAATGCATGTGAAGCTCAATGTGCTTCGTCCGATGATGCTCTACCGGGTTGCGAGAAATATGAATAGCACTCTAATTGTCACACCAAACAATAGTGGGACTATCAGGAGGAAAACCAAATGTCGTCATCAACTATCAAAGCTATAAGATCTCCTGAATGACGAGCACAACAGCTCGATACTCAACCTCTGTAGATGATAATGCATGAGTAGTTTGCTTCTTGCAAGACCATGTGATAGGACCAGATCTAATAAAGAAAACAAAGCCAGAAGTAGACTTCCGATCAGTGACATCACCAGCCCAATCTGAGTCAGTGTAGCCAATAATGTGAGGTTCCCCTGATGTGTAGTGAATGCCATGAAAAATAGAGCCCTGAATGTACCACAAAATATGTTTGGTAGCTTCCCAATGACTCTCATGAGGATCATGGGAGAACTGAGAGACAAGGCCAACCGCAAAGGAAATATTAGGACGAGTGTGAGTCAGGTACAACAAACTGCCAACCAACTGCTTGTAAAGTGTAGAATCTACTGAAGGAGTGGGGCAAGTAGTAATCAAAACAACCCCTAACTAAAAAGGAGTGGGAGAAGGCTTGCAATCAAGCATGCCAAAGTGTTGAAGCATGTCAAGAGTATACTTCTGCTGGTAAATATAGATCCCATCAGAAGATTGAATCACCTGAAGACCAAGAAAATAGTACAAAAGACCATGATCTGTCATCTCAAACTGGTCCATCAAAGCTCGTTGAATATGTTGAATCATAGAGGATGAGCTACCTATGATGAGGAGATCGTCAACATATAGCACAAGCATCAGGATCTCACCCTCAAGAAGTTGAATGTACACTATGTGATCGGAATGATTGTGGGTGAAACCAGTGGAGAGCAAGAGAGAGTCCATCTTCTCATACCAAGCTCGAGGGGCCTATTTGAGACCATACAATGAACGCCGAAGTCTGCAAAGCAAAGAACTGTCCTACACAAATCCTTAAGGCTGCTCCATATAGAATTCCTCCTGTAGGTCCCCATGCAAGAAAGCACTCTTCACATCCATCTAAAAAATGGGCCATCCCCTAGAAGCTGCAAGAGATAGTACAAAGCGAATAGAGTTCATCTTGGCGACAGGGGAAAATGTCTCAGAGTAATCAATACCCTCAACCTGCGAGAAACCCTTCGCAACAAGACGGGCTTTGTACTTATCAATCGAACCATCATCAGCATACTTAGTGTGATACAACTAGCGACACCTAACCATCTTTTTGCCCTTAGGAAGAGGACAAAGATCCCAAGTATTATTCCTCATCAAAGAAGAATACTCCTCCTCCATAGCACAATCCCACTCAAGGTGTCTTGTAGCCTCTGAAAACTTTTGAGGATCGTCTGAAATGGCATGACTCAAAAGACTAGAACCCACAGTATGAGAACGGGTGCGACGAGTATCTCAAGGATCACTGGCCATAGATCCTACCACCTCAATAGTAAAGCGAGCCCACTTGCACATCTGAGGTGGAGTAGGTGGAGGTGGGGATGGTGGATCATCAACAGCATCATTAGAATCATCCTGAAAATAATCTTGAAGAGATGCAGTGGGAGGAGTAAGCAGAGGAGTAAACACTGGAGATAGGGTATCCATTGTGGGAAGGCGCTCATCAAAATGAACATTACATCAAAATAGGACCAATCTGGAATCAGGATCAAACAACCTGTACGCCTTAACATCCTCACAGTAGCCAACAAAAATGAGGGGTCGACTCTTCCATTCCATTTCTTTCTGTTGAGCATCAAGAATAAAAGCCCATGCCTCATTGCCAAAGACTCGGGAAAAAGAAACATCAGGCTTGTCATGAAACCAAGCCTCCTTAGGAGTCATATGTCGAATCGCCTTGTGAGGCATCCGATTCTGAATGTAGTTGGCACAATTGACTGCCTCAGCCCAAAAAGACGAATCCATGGACCTGGACTAAATCATACAATTCACCATCTCCCATAAAGTTTTGCTCTCTCGCTCAGCGACACCATTCTGCTGAGGGGTGTAGGGAACAGTAAACTAATGTTGCAAACCATGCTCAGTGCAAAAATATCTGAAAGCCTGACTCACATACTCCCTCCCATTATTTGTACATATCCGTTGAATAGAACAACCAGACTACTTCTCTACAAATGTCTTGAAGATTCAAAATGAATCAAAGACATCAGACTTGTACTTAAGAAAGTACACCCATGTGCGTCTGGAGAAGTCATCAATAAAAGTGAGAGTACATACTTGGCCCCAAAAAAAGGAGTGGGAAATGACATGAGATCACTGTGAATCAACTCCAAGGGTGCCAAAGCACGAGGGGATCTTCCCTTCAGAAAGGGATCCCTGTAATGCTTGTCAAGCACACAACCATGACAAACACCATCAGTGAAGGAAATCTGTGGGAGCCCAAGAACAATTACATGTGTACTCATCTGCTGAAGATATTTGTAATTGGCATGGCCCAAGCGCTCATGCCAAAGCTTACTCACTGAATTTGCATGTGTGATAAGACACAAACCTGCACTTGTAGAGGGCTCAAATCCATCAAATCTGTAAAGATGAGATGCAATATCAACACTCCCAGTAGCCACAACCAAATCAGAGTCATGGAGGTCCCGAATAACCACATCATGTGATGAGAACTCAATTGTCTTACCAGAGCCAAAATGGCAAATCTATTAAACGGTCAGGAGGTTCGTCGAGATGTCAGGGACAACCAGAACATCCTGCAGAGTACCCCCATCCAAAGAGATAGAACCTGAACCCAAGACTGAAACCTAAACTGAGTCACCCACTGCAATCTGTGAAGTACCACAAGAGGCAAGAGAAGTAACCAATTGCTGAGTGTGACTCATATGGTGAGAAGCACCAGAATCTAATATCCAAGTGAACCCATAGGCCGAAGCTCGAGCAGTGAGAGCATGACCTTTCCCTATGGAAGGAGAAGACGCTTAAGGTGAGGAGATGTGAAGCTACTGCATGGCTTCCTCTAAAGCCTCTAAGCATTTCCAACACCTGGAAACTAGATGTCCTTCCTTGCCAAAAACTGTAAGTGTCACCTGATTTCTTCTTAGTCTTGGAGGAAGACTCACCAGACTATGAAGATTTCCCATGTTTCAGAGGAAATGGTGGTTTAGAATCAAACTTAGGAGGTGGCTTGGAGGAATGCTCACTGCCTACAAGAATTCTTCTTTGGCTTTGGTTTCTGCTTTTTCTTCTCCTTAGTTAGAGGACTAAGCAACCAATGCTTTGTTCTTGGACCCTGAGAGCATGTCCAGCTGAGAAAGGTGAGACTTCTTATGAGACAAATGCTCACAAAACACATCAAAGGTAGGCATGGTGAAACGAGGACCCAAGCCATCCATGGTGGAGTAGAAAGCAAAGGCAAAAAACTGAAAAATGATCATGAATATTCGAAATAATCAAGTGAATGCACTCTATGTCTGTCTTGATCTTGCCACACCCCTAGAGAACAGATCTGGTAGTCTTGCATTTGTTCAAAAAATCCTCAATGGTGGGAAAGGAATTAGGTGACAAGGAAACCAACTCTGCCTCAATCTGTAATGCCTGAACCTCATTAACCCTCCCGAAGAGAGACTCAAACTTCAACCACATAGTGCAAGGAGTGAGAAACTCATCAAGGTGAAACAAAAGACTGTTGGAGACATGCAAAGAGAGAAAACTCATGGCCTCATCCATCTTGTTTATGTGTTGAAGAAGCTCATAAGGACGCTGCAATAAAGGTTGAACCTCATTCAAACAAGACCACAACCCTCGTGCCCAGAGAAGCCTCATGATGCGAGGTGTCCAGGTGTGATAGTTGTGTGATGTCAACAACTCAACTGAAGGATCTGCCATGAAACTCTGCACCTGCACCTGCTTGTGGTTTTTTTAATTAGGAGATCTTTCAGAATAGACAGAAGATGTAGAAGGGTTTGTTTGTTTTGAGAGTTTTGGTGTTCTATATTTCTGATATAAATGACAGAAAGAGAGAAAAAAAACACCCCCCACAATAGATAAACCCAAACCCTAGTACATATTGATGAGAAGGAAGTAGTGCATAACAAAAAAAATTCAAACTGAAATCTCATGTACCTGATAAAAAATCTAAGAAACAAGATCACATATCTGAATAGAGCATGTTGAGAGATTTCCAACGCCTATTCGTTTTCAAAAAACGGAGTTCGTTTGCCCATTCTACGGCCCCGGAACTGCAGAAAAGAGACCCCACTTTGACTAGAAAAAAGTACAGTCAAACAACAAATTTGGAAAAAAAATCCAAGACCACGAGGTCCGGCTCAGAACCAGATTTTCGACACCTATTTGTGTTCGAAAAAACGGCTCCATATGCTCAAGTTATGAAGAAAAAACCAACCCCCCCTTCAAAGGCAAGAGAGAGGGGCAATAGGGGCTCACTAGTGGCAGGGTCGGGCGGAGGTGGTGCTTCGGCGGTGCTCCAACGGTGCTCTGGGGTGGAGCGGCGGAGTGGCGGAGGTACGACGACAGTGAGGAAGTGGTGGCGGGCGGCCAGCACGGCGGTGGCCGACGACGGGGAACAGGGGTCGGGGCCAGCGGGGGTTGAAGTTGGCAGGGAGACTGTTGGCAGGAGGAACAGGGGTCGGGGCTGGCAGCCGACGGGCAGGGCCGGCGGGGGCTGGACTGTCAGGCCAGCGACAGTGGTGTCAGCCTGGCAGGGACCCCCACAAACGAAACCCCTTTTTAGATTTTTCTTTTTTAAAACTTCGCCCTTTATTTTTTTTCAAAGATTTTTTGATTTTTTATTTTTTTTTTGGTAAAAAATCAAAATTCAACCTGCATGCCATAAAAAGGCAAAAAATATTTTTTTTTTGAAATTTTTTTCTCGAACTGTGTGTCAAGGTCGTATGACCTGGTACTAAAGAAAAAATACCCCCAGAGGCTCTAGAGTCAAAACAGGTCAAGTTTTATATGACCATAGGGATTTTTGGGCCTTCAGAGTACGATGGTGAGGTCCGTTTAGGCCCAAAGTGCTCAGAAAAAAGGCCTATCCCTAGGTGCACAAAAAAATTTCTGAAAACCTCATATCTGCTTCCAATGCAAAATACTCAAAACAAGAACAGGTAGCTGCAGATCTGAAGCTCTGATACCACGTGAGAGTTGAGAAATACAACACCACAGGAGCCCAAAAGATCTCTGCAAGCTGAAATAAACCTGTTGCAAGGAGAAGAAAGGAAACAACAAAGGAAAAACTAATACACAGAAAATATGCTCAAAAAGATGAGAGCTCAATATTCACAAAGTGTGTAATGTGATAATAATACAAAGAAAAGAAAATTCCTCTAATAGGTCAAGAAACCCTAAAAGGGAAAACCTAGGCTTGCACATAATAATTAATAAAAGAATTAATTATTATGCACCTAATGTTAGCTTAAGTGTAAAAGAGATAAAGGGAACTTAAATAATTAAATAAATGTTGTTTAATTAATCAAGTAAAGACCCGATTACTCTAACAACTTACACATGGACGAACAAGAGGAAATGTTTCACTAACATAGTAGAGAGGCTTTACAGGTTTCTACTCTTTTGATTTTGGGACAACAATATGGAAGTACAAGAAGCAATGATTCTACCATGCATTGGGTCAGATCATTACCTTGTAAAATTAACTATCTCCTCGAAAAGCCCACCAAAGGGCAGCGCCTTAATGTTTGAAAACATGTGGCTAAGGGAGCCCACCCTAATGGCACTAACGGAACAATGGTGGACAAAAATAGATGTGGGAAAAAATTCAAAGCTATACAAAGTAAGCAAGAAACTCAAACATGTCAAGTACAAACTGAAAGAGTGTAACAAGGAAAAATTCAAGAACACCTTTGCAGAAAAGGAAAGGGTGGAAAACAAGCTCTCAAAACCTAATGAAATCATCATTTATAGAGGGATGATGATGGAAGAATATGAGGCAAAGAAAACACTTAAGCAAGAGCTCTTGGAATTGCAAGCAAGAGAGGAATGTTGTTAGAGGCAGAAATCAAGAGAAACCTAGCTAAGTGAAGGAGATATAAACACAAAAAATTTTCACAACATAGAAATAGCAAACAAAAATAGGAAAATAGTTGGAGAAATAAGGAGGCAAGATGGTGGCATAGAAAACTCTATATAAGAAGTAAACTCTAAAGTGGTCAAATACTTTGAGGACACACTCAATAGGGAAATGCAAATACACCAAGAGGAGAGGGAGGAGATACTAAATGCAATTCCAACCATATTAATAGAAGAACAAAACAAGGTTCTATACAAAGAAATAATTGAAGAGGAAATCAGAAGTGCAGTCTTTCAGTTCAACCCATACAAAGCTCCTGGGCCAGATGGCTTTTCTGCTAGCTTCTTTTAGCACTTTTGGGACATTGTGGGGGAGGATGTAACAACTGTGACAGAAGAATCAATAAAAAATAAGGTCATGCTTGGCGCAATAAATCACACTTTCTTGGCTCTCATACCCAAGAAAAAGGAGGCGCAAAGTATGAATGAGTTTAGACCCATAGCCCTATGCAACATGACATACAAAATCATAACTAAGGTAGTTAAAAATAGGTTGAGGACAATGCTAAAACACATAATATCCAAGGAGAAAAGTGGATTCTCCTCGGGCAGATATATTGTGGAAGGAATAATCATTGCCCATGAAGCAATACATGCTGAAAGGAAAACAAGATCAACTTGTATGATATTAAAACTAGACATCCTCAAAGCTTATGATTTTATTGATAGATTATTTCTACTTGAGGTGCTCATTGGATTTGGATTTGGTACAAATTGGATTAGATGGATAGAGAGTTGCATTAGTGCACCAAAGTTCTATGTGCTAATTAATGGTGCAACATATGGCTTCTTTCCATCTACAAGGGGAATAAGACAAGAGGACCCCCTTTCATCTTCTTTATTCGTAATAATGGCTAAAGATATGGGTAGAGGTATCAAACAACTAAGGGAGATAGGAAATTGGAAAGGGATGAAGGTCACAGAAGGGATCGACTCCATCTCTTACCAACAGTTTTTAGATGACACCATTTTGTTCAAGGATGCAAGTTGCATAGAAGCAAGAGCCATAAAAAAAATTAGACAAATATTGCAAGGCTTCAAGATAGAACATCAACCGAAGGAAATTAGAGGTGTTTTTTCTAAACACACAATTTTGATTGCAAAGGGATATAGCAAATGTTCTCGGACTTAGAGTGGCAACCTTCCATGGGAAATTCCTGGGGATGCATCTATTTGTAGGAGTAACAAGCTACTGGGATAGTTTAATCAATAAATGTAAAACAAAGATGGAGACTTGGAAAGGGAAGTGGTTGATGTCTGCGGTGAAGCTCCTAATGATAAAGGCAGTTCTATCAGCAATACCAGTGTATTCAATGTCATGCATCAAATTACCCAAGGCGACATAACATGCACTAACCAAGGCAATAGAAGATGCACTAAATTAAGTTATGAGACGTTTCTTTTGGAGTGAGACTAGGGACTAGAGCAAATTCCCACTGGTAGCATGAGATAATGTCTACTCCCTGAAAGAGGTTGTGGGAATAGGAATAAGACAACAAGCAAAAATGAATCTTGCTATGGGGGCTAAGCTAGTTTAGAATATATATGCATGCGGACATCAAAGGTTGGTCCAAATTCTCTGTAGGAAATACTTATAATCGAATGAAGACACTAGGATTTTGACAACAAGGAACCTTCCCAAGGGATATACTATATGGAATTACATATTGGAATGTAGAGACATTGTGTCACACCGTGTCATCTGGGAGGTCAGGAATGGATGAAAGGCTTTATTTTGGTCAGACTCATGGGAAGGGGAAAATTATTTTGGTCAGACTCATGGGAAGATTAGTGATTATCGAAGAATGATTGAATAGAATGGGGTTCGGGTATGGGAGTGGAAATCTCTATGTGAGATCAATGCCCCAGAGGATCAGAAGGAAACACTAATGGAATTACTAAGGAAAAGATAGTTTGTGCCATCAATTGAAGAAGATTTCATTCGATGATGCGGATCAAGAACTAGAAACTACAAAGTAAGCTTGGGTTACAAAGTGAAAGAAGATGTTGGGATCCAAGAACATTGAGAGGGGGGGGTGAATCAATGTTCTACCAGAATGAACAGTTTTTATCCTTTTATACCATGCATATATAAACCGGTAAACAAATAAACATATAACAAGAAGCAAATAAACCATCCACATAAATGAACACCATAACACATAGAAATTATACGTGGAAAACCTCAATGAGGAAAAACCACGGTGGGATTTGTGACCCACAATATCAGTTCACTGGCCATATGAAAAGATATTACATATAACAAGGGCCTGCACTTGCAGGAAGGCACACTGCCTAGAGCATACTGCTCATCACTAAAGAGCCTCATTGACTACAAGATTTCTGCTAAAGTAAGTTACTAAAAATGAACTCAAGAATGCATTTGCTATGCCAAATAGAGTTCTGATTATGTCTCTGCTCTACACCAGTTCATAAACTCTGAATTGCTACCGGTATCTCTTCTCCTCCAAGAATACTTTCCAAGCTATCTACAAATCATTGCATGATATAACATTCGCATACAAAATGATCTCCATACATATATTTCGCATCATACAGTTCTTCTATATTCTCCTATATCCACACATATGATCTATCACATCACTTCTATAAAAATAACTTAGCAGACTGGCCTAAATACCTATTACAAATTATATGTTGGCTTACAGTACATTTAAAAAAGATATTCAAATAATAATTACAAAGTGATTTAAGTAAATCCTCCTTGTTGTCGGCTTCCAAAGAAGTATTGATGTCGGTGTCGGTGTCGGTGTCAGTGTATCCCTAAATGCTCCAAAGTCGGTATCTGTCGATATATGCTTCCTAGTGCTGGTTTATGACTTCCATCAGATCTTATTGCCATCAATGACAACAAAATGAATCCAATGAGTGTCGATTGCCAACAATCTCCCCCTTTGGCATTGATGGAAACACTCATGTTAAAAATGGATTCCCTGTCGATACGCTCCCCCTGAGCAATACACTCCATTTGATATCCTTCCAATGTGTTTCTCTGATATTTTTCACTGATATTTTTCACATATGTACATACTCCCCCTTTGACATTAATGCCAAAGACCAGTGAAATAATTGAAAGAATAAAAGAATACTGTTAGTTTCACTGGAGCTTAGTCAACTTCAGGATTTCCAGGTATGCCTTTTGTAATAACTGAAGATATGTATCCCAGACGGATTTGAAGGTATCATAAATAGATGCAAGTCCACTTAGTAAGTGGGCAAGCATTTCCTTCTCTTGGATATCTGTCGGTGTGGGTTTAGCTATCATATCCATTAACTCTTTCTTGTGAACACCCAATGAATCTAGTCCAGGACTTACCAATCCTCTTAGATTTATTTCTCTTCTCATGATTTTATCTCTCTCCTTCTCAAAAGAAAAAATTGGTTCTCCAAGGAAAAAATTTAGCCATCAATCCATCAAAAGAGTTAGCAATTTTAGCCATCTTATCATATAACTCCTTCAATCTGCTATCTATATTAGTTGTAAGAATTTCTATGTTACAACACACTCTGTGGATATTTGTACATTGTTTTAAACAAACCTCAATAGGAATAAGTTTGTCCTCAATTTTCTTCTTCTCTGTTTCTATAATCTGATCAAAAGTTGTTCTTTTTGTTGTTGTGAAATTATCCAAAGCCTGACGGTGTCTTAGAGATTGAAAATTGTTGGATATGTGCTTTGTTAGAGTCTTGAGCTTACCGGAAGAGCTTGATCCATCTTCAATCTGACAGTCAGGTATTAGTCTGTGCAATACTGAGACCAATTGATCAATTAATCCTTTATCTGCAGTACCTTCCTTCAATAATTTCTTAGTAGCCATCATCCTTAATTCAGTTGGACTCAACTCAGAGACTGTTTTCTTCTCAGCCTGAGAAGTGTCAATTGCCAAAACCTTTGTTGGGGAATCAGTTTTACCTGCCGGTATGGACTCAGTTGCTTTTACATTTTTCATCTCAGCCTCTTTTGCACCGATGGCTTCGCCACTTGGTGCAGTATCAGTTACTGTTGGTGGAGTATTATCCATGGTATTTTTAGTGTTATGTACATTGCCTTGCTCAAAAAAGGTCTGTGCCGGTACAGATTGTACACTCTCCTTAGTTGCTGGTTGTGTCTGAATATCTATATTTGTTGTCGATTATGTCAAAATTGGAGTTGAACTACCCAAAATACCTTTCCTTTTTTATTTGTTAGGAATGATGGAAGTTGTTGCCCTTGCAAATTCTTCTTGAGATGTGAGAAAGTCTGTGTTTTTCTGAAAGAATTTGGTCCATCCCTTCATTTACCACCTCATTTACTCTCCCCAACATAAGGCTTATCTGCCAGGATTTACTACTGAAAACTGTCCTATTTGCAGTATCTATACATCTTTTCATTTCGTCATTATTTACAACACTACACAATACCAAAAGTGCAACTTCTTTGATTTCCCTATCTCTCTTGACAGTGTCAAGTCTCCTAGCTTCAAGTTTATTATACAAGGATAAAGGTATCTTCTTCAAAATTTCAACTAAGGCTTTCTTATAAATGTCTATATATAACAAAATAGCCTCTTCTAATTCATTTTGCTCATTCTCTTCGAAAATCTTCATAATATTTTGATATATTTTTCAATATTCCATCTTTTGTAATTTCATCAATAAGCTCGGCACAGGTCATTGTGGTCTTACTGGTTCTAGTAACATCACCTTTCTTCTTTTTGCTTGTGGTTGCCGGTGTGACTAGTTTCCTCTTCTGCATAGGCTTCCTTACCGGTGGTGGAGGTGCAATAGGCTTAGTTGCCTTTCTAAAAAGTCTCCTCCTAGGCTCTTCCTTCTTCTGCTCTACTGGTGGTTTTACCACATTCTTCCTTTGTACCCTTCTGAAAGCTAGAGGTTCATTATCCTCAGAATCAGAATCAGAAGTGATAGGGGAAATGTGAACTTGTGGCTTCTTCACTTATGCAATACCAACCTCTATCAGTTTAGCAACCTATTTGGGTTTAGAACCCAACTGAGTGTCTATCTTATAAATCACATCTTGTACATATGTAGACATGTTTTCTATTTTCTTTTCACTTCTCTTCCTGTTAAAACTGGTTTTCACTTCAAGAGCCTTCTCTCTTGTTTTACCAAAATATTCTATCTTATCATCTAATGGGGCATTTAACAACATCTTTGCTTAGAGTTCAAAAATGCTATCATTCACCTCATATCCAAGCTCAGTGATCCAGATTTTCCTGGGTTCAACTACTTCCATAAGGGTTTCATCAGTTTTTACCATGAAACAGATATCAGTGGAATACTTCTCCACAATGTTCTTTGAAATTTTCTCCCTTTGCCTCATGTGTTTCTTGAAATGTCTTAAAATACCCCCAAAGTTTCTCATCTCTGTCGGTACCAAGACCGGTGATTGCTTCCTAGTGTCGGGTGAACCTTCATTGATGATGAACACAACTCTCCAGATATCTTCCAGATCTCCTTAGATCTCTTCCAGGGTAATATGAAAAATTTAGCAATGACTTTGCAAACCCCTAAGGCTTATGCCTCAGTTACCGGTGGAATTTCCTGTCGGTGGAGGAATACACTGTTCTACCAGTGGAGTTGTCGGTATAGACCCATCTCCACTTGGTTCTTTAGATTTTATAACCCATCTCTTGGTGTTATCTTGTTGTATTTCATCTACCTTCTTCATTCCTTTCTCATTATCTTTATCATTATTAACTGGTTGAGTCTTGCTTGTACAATACTTAGCAATATGACCTATTTTGTTGCATGCATAACATGTGACATTGTTCTTCTGAATTGCTTTGACATATCCACTATCCTTTCTTGACCTAAAATGATTAGAAAAATGTCCAAACTTTCCACATGCATGACATTTAACATTCATTCTGCAATCTTCTGATCTATGACCATACTTCTTGGAATTTGTGCATTGATTGGGAACAAAATTGTAGTTTTGATTTTCTTTATTTCTACATTATTTAACCATATGCCCAAATTTATTGCAAACAAAACATCTACCATTGAATTTATAAGCATTAGATTGCCTTATCGGTTTCCTCTATTCTGATGAGTTCTGCATACCGGTTGTCTGATCTTCATTTGCAATACCAGAGCTTTCACCTTGTACAAATCGAAGCCCTCTAGAATCATCAATTTGTCTTTGTCTTTTCAATAATTCATCCAATTGTGCAACACTGATCCTAAACTTTTCTTTATACTCACTTGCAGTAGTCAGATCATCTCTTAGAGTAGTTACTTGTCTTTCAAGTTCTTGTTCATTGTTCCAGGAGTGTGCCAAATCAGTTCTCAACAAATTATTCTCATGAGTCAATCTGCCACATTCATCAAATTTGTTCTTCAGAGATATAACAAGATTATCTTCCTTCTTCTTTCTATCCTCAATATCTTTTGATAACCTCATAGTCAGATATTGCATTTCATTCTTCATGAGCATGTTTTCTTGACTTAGTTTCTGACATTGTTCCTTAAGAGCATTCTTCTCCTCATCATCCGGTTTATGAAAAAGTTATTTTCTCTTGGCTTGAGAAGATGATAACCTTTCTTGAAGGATAAGAATGAATTCATTTGCAGAATTCAATTCTTCTTGCAATTTCAAGTTCTTCATCCTTTCAGCATCATAATCCTCAAGAGCTATCTCAAGTTGCTTTTCCATAGCCATGTTCAAAGATTCTGGTTTTAGGATCTTCCTCGAGATGTTAAACTTCTTCCAAGGTACTAGGCTCTGATACCAATTATTGGGATCCAAGAACACTGAGAGGGGGGTGAATCAGTGTTCTGTCGGAATGAATAGTTTTTATCCTTTTATACCATGCATATATATATCAGTAAACAAATAAACATATAACAAGAAGAAAATAAACCATCCATATAAATGAACACCATAACACACATAATTTATACGTGGAAAACCTCAATGAGGAAAAACCATGGTGGGATTTGTGACCCACAATATCAGTTCACTAGCCATATGAAAAGATATTACATATAACAGGAGCCTACACTTGCAGGAAGGCACACTGCCTAGAGCATATTGCTCATCACTAAAGAGCCTCACTGACAACAAACTTTCTGCTAAAGTAAGTTACTGAAAATGAACACAAGAATGCATCTGCTATGCCAAATAGAGTTTCAGTTTTGTCTCTGCTATGTACCGGTTCATAAACTCTGTACTGCTACCGGTATCTCTTCTCCTCCAAGAATGCTTTCCAAGCTACCTACAGATCATTGCATGATATAACATTCGCATACAAAATGATATCCATACATATATTTCGCATCATACAGTTCTACTATATTCTCCTATATCCACACATATCATCTATCACGTCACTTCTATAAAAATAACCTAGCAAACTAGCCTATATACCTATTACAAATGATATGCCTTATGTCGACTTAAAATACATTTACAAAAGATATTCAATGTCAACCTTGACAATAATAATTACAAAATGATTTAAGTAAATCCTTCTTGATGTAGGCTTCCAAAGAATTATTGATGTTGGTGTCGATGTCGATGTAGCCCTGAATGCTCCAAAGTCGATATCTATCGATATATGCTTCCTAGTGCCGATTTATGACTTCCATCAGATCTTGTTGCCATCAATGACAACAAAATGAATCCAATGAGTGTCATTTTCCAACGGAAGTAGTGATTGCTAAATAGAATTAATTGTTCAAACTGATATGGAATAAAAGCATCCTACCCAAGGCCTAAATCTTTATCTAGACAACTCTATAGAAGAAGATTTTGACAGAAGGCAAAAAATGGGGATTTATGGCCCTGGAATGTGTGTGTTATGCCAAAGAGAGTGTGAAAAAATGAATCACATTCTATTAAATTGCAAATTTGTGGTTAATGCTGGCATTTTTTCATGGCCAAACTAAATCTCGAATGCCTGTTTCCTAATCAAATTGTGGAATGGTTCAATACGTGGGTAGTAATCAAGACAAAGAGCTTATTTGAGTGCTTATGGAAAGTAATCCCCCCAAATTTTGTGTGGGAACTATGGAAATAAAGGAATAGATGTATTTTCCAAGGAATACAATTGAACTCTATGGATTTATGTTGGAAGATTGAGGGTGTAGTTATTGAACTAGCCAACAATGCAATCAAGGCATAGATGATTAAAGCCAATACCTCTACAAATTGGGATGATGAAATTCTCAAAACATTTGATGCCCTCAAATTTCCAAAATTTGATGGAGACAAAGGGTTCAAATCATAAGAAACCAAGAGAGGGTATATAGCGGATGGCTCCTGAGCAAGACTGGATAAAAATCAATTTTGATGGAGCCTCCAGAGGCAATCCAGGCCCAATGGCATCGGGTGTGTGGCAAGGAATTAGGAAGGGAGAACAATTACAGAAAGATCATTCCACATAGGAAAAAATACTAATAACATTGCCGAATTTAGGGTTGCACTATCGGGATACAGATGGGCCTAGACATCAAGGCTAGAAAGATACATCTTAAAGGAGACTCGTTAGTTACAATCAATGCAATCAGGCAAAATAGTACACTGAATTGGAAATTGGCACAATGGTTAAGACCAATTAGGGAAATAATTTCTACTCTAGAAGGGTTCAAAGTACACACATGTATAGGAAAGGGAATGATGTGGTAGACAGATTGACAAAAGAAGTGGCAAAATCTCAAGGGGCATAGTTGTTAGGTTCTTCAAATTGAATGGAATAATAACTAAGATAAGTGGCATGGAATTACAAAATCAAATCCAAATCAATCCTCCACACATAGAATAATCAGAGATCATTAAGAGTTGCGAGCTTCAAGACCAAATAGCTACCAAAGCATGTGATGAGCGGATAGATGGCACTGACTATCCAAATGAAAAAAATGGCATTTAATACTACCATAAAGCGGAAAAGGAAGAGGGTAGAGATAAATGATTAATGATGTCATACGTTTCCATATTCGGGTGGATGATGGGATGGTGAACACAAGGCATTTGAGGTGGCAACACTCATTTCTTGGCATGGAAGGTATGCTACATCGAGGAATGTATAGGATACTAACTTCTCATTATGCAATAATCAAGAAAAGCTTCAAAATAAGAGTTCTGCAAGGATACAAGTATGAAGATAGGCAACAAATGAATAGATAAATATTGGTGAGGTGTGGGGTGAGTCATTATTGTCTTGGGGCAAAAGATACAACTAGGAAGAGTAGAGATGGACATGCCACTAATACTAGAGTCCACCAAACAAATGATGTCTTTTCTGGGAGAAGTCAGAGACAAACAATTTCTCTTTATTTTATTTGTGAGGCACCCCCTAGTACTGCATGCCATGAAGAAAGTGCTTGGGAGAGAATTTTTATGGGCATACCACAGATATAGGGTCAATATAGATATAACGACCATGTTTATTGCCATGGCATTATATCTTGAGGTGACAAAGGCTCGTGTGAAGAAATTATATTGGAAGCTATTCAAACATGCCTTTCTGGGGGAGATAGATGCGGTGCTAGACAATAATGGCAAGAACCTAATGGTGCCCATACCACAAAATTATTATATGACTCATGGGCATGAAGGGAAAGTCCATAAATTTACACTAGTGCAAACATTGGAAATTGAGGAGCTACAAGAGCGCATGGGGTAAATTGAGTGGGGCCTAGTTTTCTTGCAATGCCTAGCCAACATTCTACCTCCTCTAGTTGAAGAATGGGTCAAAGACTACATGGAGATGGAGGGGATGCTAGTGGAAAGTGGCAGTGAGGAGGAGAGATCAAAACTAGAGATACCAATGTTACCAAACAGTGGAGAAGAGTGGATAGAGGAGGACTCTAGAGATGTGGAAGAAGTAGCCAAAATATTGGTCGATGCAAAATGCAAGTCAAAATTTCCAGTGTTGGCCAGGGCAAAAGTAGTGAAACAAGCGAGGAGGGTGGAAGCAGATTTGAGCAATGAGGAAGATGAGGTCTCCATTCCTGAGGCCAGTGTGTCACAAACAGGGAGTCGAGGAGGCTTGAGGGCCCGTGTGCAATCAAGAAGACAAGGAAGGCCTAGAATGTGTTTTTTTATTGTTTTTTAATATAGATTGTAATTACTGCTTTTCGAGTGGGCATAGAAATATAACTCTATAGGTGGGTTGCTGCAATTTTGGCTTATGCACCTATGGATAGGCAAATACACAACTTTCATTGAATTTTGTTTCATCAATGAAAAAAGACATTTTCCAGAATTTGTGAATGAAATGTAAACAATATTAAAGTTAATATAAAGGGTATTGGCCCATACCAACTATTAATTTACCTAAAAAATAAAAAAATAAAATACTTTAATTAGAAATCTATATTTAAATAAATATTGAATATTTATTTTCTATTCATTTAATTTACAAACAATAATGAGTTAACATATTTTAATTCAAACATTTAATTTAAAATAATTATTCATTTAATTTTCTAATAATAAATAATGCAATAATAACTCTCATTATTCTAAAGTATATATTAGAAACAAATTTCTTATCAAATAAAAAAACATTTATCATTTTTAATTTTCTATAATATTCATTTTTAGAAATCAGACTAACAAATTTAAATGCATAAAGACTAAATATTTTCTCAATATTCAATCAAACACAAACTATAGACTCATGGTCATGCTTGACCATCTATTTTGAATGCAACACTGAATAAGACTATGTGATGTGTTCAAGATTCCTTCATATTCAAATATGTCAATCAGCTAAACACCCCTACCTTGACTATGTTGTTGTCTTTGACATTGCACCTTCATTCCTTCACACTCAATTTCTCATCAGTAAGGTTAGTCCATAAACTAATAGATGAAGCGATACATGTGCGTTATATCATCATATAATCTAACATATGCATAAAAAACTAATAAATCTAACTATCATCCATAACATCACATGTAGATAAACACTTGACACCATCAAAGGTCTAAACCAATTTTCCATATCACATAATGTCATAACTATGAAAGAAAAATATTGGTAAGTGGCATTGTTGTTCTAGACCTAGTCTCCTATTTTTTATGTATAATTGAGAGTGATTGGACAAATATTTTGGTATGTCATGATTGAAGTATTGTATTTATCATCTAACATAGTTAAAACAATTATGTGTGTGGCATAATCTCAATAAATCATTAGGGAGTAATAAATGGTGTCTTATTAATTTCAACTTGATCATTTTTTATATTTTTTGAGAAAATAAATAAAACAATGATAACTTAATAGTAGGAAAAGGAATAAGATAACAATAGTTTGGTACCAATAAAATTATCTTCATAGAGTATTAAAAGATTTTTTTACTTAATTAGGAATACACATTTAAAATACAATAGTAAACAATTGTTACTCTAAATGTCTAAAGATTTAATGAATTGGAATGCTTCCCTATTAGGTAGTAGATGAAGATAAACTATTTGTGGAAAAGAGTCTCTAGAAAGGGCTATGCACCCATTCATATAAATTCACATCAATCTTAGATAAAACAAATCTCCATATATTACACCTTGATCCGATGGATACAAGTTTGTAGACATTCTAGGTAAATGAAGTAGATTCCTAGTATGCAAGTTTTTTGAAGCAAAGTTGGTGATTCTTCTAAGGGATTATACATACTAAAATTTGATAAATTTTAAATAATTTAAGAGAATAACTTAATTAAATCAATCAATTAAAACACTTATTGAAAATGCTTAATTAAATAGTTAAACTAAATCTAAAGATAAAAATATATTCATTGTATACTTGAAAGAATCAAGTGGATAGATTTATTTTACTCCTAATTTAGGACAAATTTTGAGGCAAGATTAAATATTTTATTTATGTACTCAAATGATAGTGACATTAGTGCACTTTTATTAGGGAAATGTAGTCATCAAGAGAGAATGAGGATAGTGGATGTCTTGATGAATCTAAGTCTTTGGTCATAACATTATACCTATCCTATATGGATGGACAAATTAATGTTCAATAGTGCTTATCAACTGCAAACAGATGGGCAGACTAAAGTTGTAAATTGAAGCTTGGGAAAACTATTAAGGTGCATAGTTGGTGAAAAGGCTAAATAGTGGGACCTAACACTGTCACAAGTTGAATTTGCCTACAATAGTTCAGTAAATCAATCTACATGAAATTCTCCTTTTCAAGTTGTTTATGGTAGGAATCCCCAAGGTGTGTTAGATTTGATGCAATTACCTATTCATGACAGAATTAGTGATGATGGAGAAGCCTATGTTGAGCATCTTCAACAGTTGAAGAATGTTGTGTGACAGAAGCTACAAGAGAGAAACAATAGGTACAAAGTTGTAGTCGATGTTGGTAGAAGACATAAGGTTTTTGGTGAAGGTGATCTAGTCATGGTTTATCTAAGAAGAGAACAATTTCCCATAGGCACTTACAACAAATTGAAGTACAAAAAAATTGGCCCTTGCAAGATTACTAAGAAGATTAATGATAATGCAAATGAGGTAGATCTACCAGACCATTTGGATATTTCACCTATATTTAATATTTTAGACTTATATGCTTTCCATGGTGAGACTCATAATGAGGATAGTGAAGGCGAAGCTGGCAACAATAGATTCTAAATAAGAACATAGAGAAAATTGCATAGATACTAAACAAGAATATCATTACCACTCGACATGGGCAATACAACAGTTATTTGATATAGTGGGAAGAATTGTCACTAGCAGATAGCACTTGGATTACAAAGTGAGAGTTGAAGAAGTTGGATCAAGGCAAGTGGCAACAGTTTGAGGACGCCAACTTGTAGGAGCTAAGTTCTTTTCAACTAGAGGAGAATGATGTAGGGACTTCGCTTTCTAGTTTTTAGAAAGTTCTTTTTTCAATTAGTTTAGAAAGTTGCCAATTTTTAGTTTAGAAAGTTGGCAATTTGTGTCAAAGTTATGATTTTTAGGTATTTAGAAGTCTTGATTTTTTAGATAAGTTTGGGAAATTACCAAAAGAAGGATAATGACAATTTTTGAAAGTTGTCAAAAACTACCAAAATAGGTAATTTCAGATTACTAGATATTGTAATTTATTTGGGTTGTAGGAAGGGATTACAAAAGAAGAATAGTAAAGGAAAAATTGATCCATTCTAGTGTTTCTTTTTGTTTTATTTAATAGTGGCATTTATGTTTTGAATTGGCTACATCATCTACGATTATTAGATGATGATATGTTTGATGCAGGGACTTCACTTTCTAGTTTCTAGAAAGTTTATTTTTCAATTAGTTTAGAAAGTTGTCAGTTTGTAGTTTAGAAAGTTAGCAATTTGTGTCGAAGTTATGATTTTTAGGTATTTAGAATTTTTATTGATCTTCTGGATATGTTTGGGAAATTATCAAAATAAGGAAAATAGCAATTTTTGGAAGTTGTCAAAAACTGCCAAAATGGGTAATTTTGGATTACTAGATATTGTAATTTCTTTAGGTTGTGGGAAGGGATTGTAGAAGAAGAATAGGAAAGGAAAAATTGATCCATTCTAGTGTTTATTTGTTTTTTTCATTAATGGTGTCATTTATGTTTTGAATTGGCTACATCATTTTTGTTGAGAGGATTTGGTGACTTTATGCTAGATTATGTTTAAGTGTTTGATCATAGACTAGAAAAAAATTATAAGGTTCGTTACAATTATTTTTAGATGTTGTGTACATCATGGAGACTTATCTAGGTCAAATGATGATATGGTTGTAACTATATTTCATTTGGAAATCTCGTAACTACATATTTTTCTAAGTAGTTATTGAACTATATATTATAGTGAAAATAGACATGCAATGTTAGAATTCGAGAAATGCGAATCCCACAAGCCCACATAATCATCTGCAAGAATACCTATCACACATAAAGAGAAAATTGAACAACAAATAGAATTGAAGACAATTAACAATAATTTAATGTATTGCTTTGAAATTGCTTAATTACAATGAAGGATATGACATCCTTATAAAGAAATCTAACTCTAAAGATAGAAATCCTAAATGGTGGAGTCTACAAGATAGACTGGGAGTTAAAATAGAATGCATGAATCAATCATGTATGCACAAAAATCATAATAGACTAATTAATACATGATACTCTCCAAATTCTAAACATAGTTTGCTTTTCCTAATTTGCATTATGCATGAAGATAAATATTAATAAATTATTCATAATTAATTAATTAACTAACTAATAAATGCCAATAATTAATTACTAACTAAGGCATCGATTATTTAGTGAATTAATATAATTAATATATGAATTATTTATTCCAACATGCAATTCTATTGGATTACATATGGTGATGGTTAGGATCGTGATGTTGTTATAATGAATGATAAAAGGTCATACAAGCATCTAGGTTTCTTGGGTGCTTATCTCTACTAGCACAATTCATGGATGGTGTTTGTGAATGTAGCATATGACATCACGTGTGTTGTTGAGATGAAGGTGGTCAAGAACCTTTTATCCATTCCATTTGGTTGTGTTTGATAGAATGTGTTATAATATAATGTCATCATATGATCATGATTTGGTTGTGTGACTATTGGTATTCTACCTAATGGTTAGATAATTAGATTTTTAGAATTTGTATAAAATTATTATATCTACTTTCTTGTACAAGTGGAAGAGGTTGATGAAGGTGTAGTAAACCTAGTTGGAGGTTGTATGTTATAGTCTACAAATTGAAATATTTTACGAGAGATACTCATTAATTTGTGAATTGTTTTCTATATAAAATTATGGTTTTGGTTTTTCTAGTGCCTTTTTTCTTGTATAGGTTTGTCATGTGAATATTGTGCCTAATGTGTATTTGTGGTTTGTATACAGGCTTATGTATTTCCTTTAATTTATTACTTTTTTTTAGTATAGAAAACATAGTTTAATCTGATCACATAATATTCATATTTTACATTATCCCATTATATCAATTGAGTGTAGCAAGGATCAAATCCTTAAAATTTGGTATAAAGTGTAAGTGATTTGGTGAAAGAATGTCTATTATTAGATTCATCTCCAAAAATTTTAATTCTATTTTGAAAAAATCAATATTTAGAACTCTAAGTTCTAGAGGTTGAAGGTAAATTCCACCCTAGTAGAGAGATATAAATGGACAATAATATCTTCATTAGAAAAACCTATAAGCATGTTTAATAAGGAAAATAAAAATTGGATAATAAATCTAGAAGTACTATTGATTAATGTCTTTTATATTTAATGATTATGCTAGAATAACTCTCTATATATATGTTGTTAAAAAATATAAGAATCTTATATTTTTTTATTTTTTTGGATAGGTGATAAGCTTACAATATATTGAACACGAAAAAGAAATACACCTCAAGCAGTGCTCCAAGCCAAACTATCATACTAACTGGCTATTTGACCATCCACCCCTAACTATGAATTTCCTCCATTAAAAAAAATGGAAGAAAGTTATGACATACTAAGACTAACACCTAAATTCAGCTGCCAACCAAGATTACATACATATAGTTGGATCCACTACTAAAATTTCCAGCAGAGACTAGCCACCATGTATACAAGACACAGAGAATCAAGATACAGAGTTCCACCCCTAATTTTAACATAACATTTATAGGATAGACCTTCCACTTACGCCATTTTCCGCACCAAAATTTCTGTAGAATTAAGCCTTGCATTTTTTCTTCTGTCCCAGCAGGCTTCAGTCCATGAACATGCATTCCCCATGTGGAGGAAACCACTTCCCTTTGCTGCCGCAAAGTCCGATGTAGGGCCTCGCTGCGCCTCCTTGGCTAGCCTTTTTGCTTCTGTCTAACCACCTTCCGCTTGAAACTTCTTAAGGCCACACTCCTCAAATGTGGCAGGTTCGTACCCTTCCTCTCACAAATACTCCTTCCACCAGTCACTGCCCCTCGAAGCCTTCAGTCCTAACCATTTTTGCAAAAAGCCTATATTTCTGACAATAACAGGCTTCTAGAGCTCAAAATCCCTCTCATCCCACATGGTTAGAATGGGTCTCTTAACCATCACCTCGTTGCTGCGACACAAATTCCTAGGTTCACTCTACACATAATACTCCACCAAATAGGGAATCATTAAGTTTTCATCGACATTCCCAACCACAAGATTCAAGTCCCCAAGAAAATTGATGCAGAACATTGCTCAAGAAAGCTACAAAGCCCTGAATTAGGGCTCACCCATAACCAAGAGAATGGACACAAAGAATGCAGGTATGTCACAATTGACTCTATGGCAGTGGTCTAACTTAACGCATTCTTCGATGAGAATTTTCTTAACTGCAAGAACCACAAAATCATCATAGGCATTGAGGATTTCACACCACATTTTGTTTGATCTCTCATAAAAACTACATTTGATGCTTCTTTGAGGTGGGGCAAAGGGAAGGATCCATGGCCTATGTAACCCTAGCTTAGAGCGACCACCATGCTTAAAAACCAAATGCAAGAGATGGACGGGATGAGATTATAAGCCAGTAAGCTACGAACACAAATAGCTAATTCAAGCCCCTCGAAATGACAACTACAAATTATGACATTGGCTCATAAATAACTTGAAATAATTACTTTGCAAGTGTGGTTGATTGAGTCCTTCACCACATCCTTTGGCATGTGTGAGATGAATAACATATTTCATGAGATAAAGATATCCTTGATATACTTGCCACATGCTTTGAAATGACATTTCAAAGTGCCTGATGTCGAGATGCCATGTCATCGGTAGGCAATAATGACATGTTTGTCGAGTCATCCCACCCAATCACTCTTTGCCTTGTCTACATCACCTCAATGTCACCATTGCCAACCCCTAACTCGAGAGGGAAAATCACATGACCAAACTCCCAAATGTAAACCAACGTTTTCAAATTTCAATTTATTTAAATGTGGTGCCAAATCCAACGTGCAACCCAACTATACTAAGGAGCCGAGACTTGTGAATTCATAAACACTAAAACCTTCCACTGCCAAATTAGCTAGCAGATCTACTTCTTTGTTGGCTTCCCTATAAACATGAATAATCGTGAATGATTCAAAAACCTTTAAAATGTCTAAAGCTCTTTCTAATAGAACGTTGGGCTTCCAATTAGGGTTTCTTCCTTGTCTAACTGCACTCACCACTATGGTGGAATCACCTTCAACTTTGACTTTGTCTATTTTCATCTCTTTACACATGAGAAAATCTATAATTGATGCATTGAATTCTGCAAAGTTATTGGTGTTGAGCCAAGAGTAAGTGTCCTCCCCACAACTTCCCCATCCCAATTCTTCATAATAAATCCAGCACCTGTAGGGTCTGGATTCACATGGGAAGCCCCATTGAAATTTAGCTTATACCAGTCTATCTTAGGTGGGAACCATTTGGCTTGATCCCTTAAATTATTTGCATTCTTTGGGCCCGACCCAACAAAGGCCATAATCCTTAGCCCGACTCAGCTAAATCTCATCTTGCCATCCCATTTAGTGAATACCCCCTTCTTTGGAGACAAGATGGATGCTTCATGATTGGAAACCTCTACTATAGCCACTTCCACATTGTTTTGAAAGGAGCTCAAGGACATTTCCTTGTCTTCAAAAATTTTGCTGTTACACTCTTTCCATATTTCCCAAATCAAAAGAGGACAGATTTTCCAAAGACACTTAAGCAAACCTGAATTTTGTCTTACTAGTCAGTAATGAAACATGTTTACTATGTCATTTGGAAGGGCAGCTATCCAACCCAATTTGACACACATCCACTACCAACATTCTTGAGAAAATTGACACCCTATTAAAATGTGATCCACTGATTCTTCCTCCCTTTTACATAAGACACACCGTGAGGGACCTTCAAAGCAAGGTTTCTTGAATTTCTCCATTGTCAATATTTTATTTTGCAATGCAACCCAAGAAAAGGTTCCTTCTCTAGGGACACATTACTTATGCCAACACAGAGATGTTGGGATCTCAATTTTTGGTAAGTCTTCACCCTCAAAGATCCAGTGGTAACCATCTTTGACATTATATTCTCCATTCTTAGAGGCTGCCCAAATTAACTTATCATATCCTTTCCTAAAATTTACTTGTCTTTGAGAGAGAACATTAGCCAAGGCTGCTATTTCCCGTGTGAAAAAGGGAAGGGAACTCAACTCCTTCCATTCCCATCCAAAAGCCAAATCTTGTTGTTGAGGCCTAATATAATCTAGTTTAACTTTGCTTCCCCAATGCTCTTTGAGAAAATCTTTGGTAGTCCTGATGTCAATTAAATTGTCTATACTTGGGAAACCACACCATGAGTCTTCCCAAAAGAGATCCTTCTCCCCATTATGTATATCCTATGCAAGAAACCTACAAATGGTAGGTCTACAATCCATCATAAAATTCCATACCTTAGATCCCTTGGGAGGATTACTAATCCTAACAATATTTCTTTCTTCATTGTCATTAAGATACTTTTCTTGAAGAATCCTAGCTCATTTCAGCTGCAAAGATCTTATCACTTTCCAAACCAGCTTGGCCCCTAGGGCCTTATTTTGCCACAAATGATTTCTCAACCCAACACCCCCACATTCTTTTGGTTTTCAAATCTTGTCCTAAGAGATCAGATCCATTTTGTGTTTGTTAGAGAGGCCTTGCTTGAAAAATCCACCCATCTTCTAAATAAAATATTTGTTGACCCCTGTAGTGAGGGCAAGGAAGGATAAAAGATAGATGGGTAAAGATGATATCATTGACCTTAGCATCAATATCCTTCCAACCCAAGACAACCATCTCCTCTTTTAGGAGCCTAAGCGTTTATCCATCTTATCTTTGATAGGATCCCATAATTTGGTATTTCTTAATCATTTGTCCAATGGGAGATCGGGGTAGGACATGTGAGAGAACCCTTCTTATATCCTAGCACATTAAGGATTTCAAAATCTTTCCTTGGATGTCTATTTATAAAGAATACTTTTGACTTATTATGGTTAACTTCTTTCCCAGAGGCAACGACATATTGAGAGAGAATTTTGGTGAATTGTCTTGTTTGAACCTTCTTTTTAGAGCTGCCAAATAACATGGTGTCATTGGCAAATTATTGACGAGACACTCTGATATTCCTAGATATCTTTATACCTAATATCTTTCCAACTTCAGCTGAGTGATTAATAGCCCTCCCAAGAGCTTCTGCCATAATAATGAATAGAAATAGAGAGAGAGGGTCTTCTTGCCTCAAACCTTTGGATATTTCGAAGAATCCTTCTATAGACCCATTCACTAATACAAATATTCTTGGAGTAGATATAGATTCAAAGATCCAATTAATAAACTGACGACAAAAGTCGAAAGGTTCAAAAGTTTTGCATAGGAATCTCCAAACCACCCTATCATATGCTTTCCTTATATCCAACTTAATTAGCATGCCTAAGAATTTATTGCTTTGCATCAAATAGATAGCTTCTTCGGTTATAATGACACCATCTATAATGGACCTACCAAGGACAAAGCCACTCTACTCCTCTGAGATGATACAGGGAAGAATCTTCTTAATTCTATTATCTAGTGCCTTGGACATGATCTTATATATTTTATTGCAAATAGATATTGGCCTGAAATCCTCCAACTTTGTTGCCTACTCCTTTTTTGGGATGATGGCAAAAAACATATTGTTCACTTCCTTCAATAATCATCCAAAATTCCCTGTTGCTTCAAGGGCACCCACCAACTCCCTGCCAATAAAATGCCAACACTTATGGAAGAAAGTTGTCGAGAACCCATCAAGCCCAGCAAATTTATCAAGATGTAATTGACGAAGTGTTGTTTCAACCTCCTCATAAGAGAATTTCCCATTCAACATGCTATTTTGTTCTTGACTAATGAGTTGAGGGATTTGAGCCATAAATTCATTTCGGTTCATTATATTGGCTCCAACTCCAATGTTCAAGAGATTTTTATAAAATGATATACTCTATTTCTGATTTCCTTTGGATCTTTAGTGACAACCCCATTATCAATTTCCAATTTGCTAATATGATTTAGATCCCTTTTATGTTTAGTGATGTTGTGAAAATATTTGGTATTTTTATCCCCAACATCCAACCATTAATCCATCAATGTTTGCCTCCAAAATGTTTCATCTTTTGCTAGGATGTCCTCATAATCTTTTAATAGTAATTTCTCTCTCATAGAACACTCATTGCCTATGCCAACTTTTAGCACTTCATTCAATTTTGTCAAAGCTTCCTCAATCTTAGTTTTCCATTCAAAGATATTCTTAAAATGCACCTTATTCCACTCCAAGAGTCTCTTCTTGATGCCTTTTTGTTTTGCCATAAAGGAAAAAAAGCTTGGATCTTGTGAACTATTCTTCCATCCATTGTGTCTTCTACCGTTTCTATAAAGTTTCCATTCTTAAACCACATATTCTCAAATTTGAAAGGTGTCCTAAGAGGTCTAGAGTCTATTATCATATTTAGTTAAATAGGGTAGTGGTCCAGACCCGAGCAGGATAAAATGGCCCCTTGAAGTTGCAGGAAATGAGGATAAATCACCATTAAAAAATAATCTATCCAATTTTTCTGCAATATCATTGAATCCTAACCTTTTGTTGTTCCATGTATAATTCTCATTCTTGAGTTCAATTTCCATCAGATTATTCCTAAATACACAATCCTCAAAACCCTTTTGGGTCTTAACTAGTCTAGCTATAGCTCCCCTCTTATCCTATTTATATACAATTGCATTGAAATCCCTTCTCACAATAATATAATTCTCCTTTATAGATCCAAAAAATACATCCAACTCAAATCATAGATCTCTCTTGCTTATACATGATACTAGACCATAAATGTTGATAAACACAAATTGCAAATCAGTTTCAAGACTCCTAACCTTCCCACTTAACCATAACCTTCCATTAGCCAAAGGTTCATAGAAAACTTTAGCTGAGTCCCAGCATACCATTAGACCCCCAGAAGCCCCATCTGCCTGAACATCTACCACCTTCCAATGTTTAAAGCTTCTAAAAACTGACTCCACTTCTTCCCGAGTTTGCTTTATTTCTGGGATCAAAGCTATCTCAGCTCTAGTCAAATTGATCCTTTACTTGAATAGATGCTTTTTGTTAGAGGCATTCAAGCCCCTAACATTCCACAAAAGGAGCATCATGGCTCCTGGGGAAGGGGGGTTCCCTTCCCAAAGTCCAAAAGAGTTGTGATTTTAATTTGCCTTGAAACGTTCCCATCTTTAGATCTTAGTTCAGCTAATGATTTTCTTCCTAACCCTTTATTATTGGAATCCTTGCCATGATCTACCTTTGATTTGTTGGAAGGGATTTGATGGATACAAAGTTCATCCATTTTAAGTATTTGGACTCCCTCTTCATCCCCCTCAATAGGCTCACTGAATTGCCTTTCTAGAGCATCAAATTCTGTAATCTTTTGTATCAAATCCCTCTTTTCTCTTAGGGATTCCTCATCTGTCTGTGGGGAGGGCGAAGAGATCTGTAAAAATTCATTTGCTATTTTTATTTCCTCATTGGAAATATTTTCCTCGAAGAGCTCATCTCCTCCAATCCCTTCCATATAATCTTTTCTATCCCTATCTTGAACATGAAGGGGAGAAATCTTGTTACCAACCCAGGGGCTTGATGAGACCAACTTATCATTCCCTAGCTCTGCATTATGCCCTCTTTGTCCATTATCTTCCAAAATTGCACTATTGAGTTTCTCATGAATTTCTTTGCATAGGGCTTCTATTTCTTCTACTATCTTTGATATGGCTTCATGTTTCCCAAATTTCCTTGAGCTTCTGCTAAATTGAAGTTGATGATCCTTGCCTACTTCTTTGTATTTCCCTGAAGGAAGCTTAGACTACAATCTTCTCCTATGATATCACCATCCTTGAGGCCATTAGAATTAAACTTATTATGAGCACTAGAAGTCCTTCCTCCCTGAATCTCAATGTGATTTCCTTCTCTATTGGTTTCCCTCTTTGAGAGAAGATTTAGCTGATTTGTGCTTCCCATGGCTAAATCAACAACTTTACCCGCACCTTTTGAACAACTTGCAATATAACCTTTACTCATAGTGCATCTGTCACCACTGGTGTCCACTTCAATCTTTTGAAACCATTTTCCTTTGTTTGTAACAATTTCCAAATTATCTAGATATCTAAGTTCAGTGCCTGGATCTACCAATATTTTAATTATCATTGATTTTCCAAAGAAGAATTCCTCTTTGAAGCCAATGAAGGTTCCTAGGGTTTCACCAATTTTTTCTAAGATATGTTCACTCCAATATTCGGGGGGCAAATTGACCAATCTAATCTAGTGTGGGTATTTCTAGGGTTTATGAAGATTAGGATTAAAATTTAGCTCCCAATCGGTTTTATAAAACCAAAATCCTTCAAAAAATATTGGCTCCCCTAATAAAACCCTCTTCTTAATGCTCTGATCTATGCATTCTAAGAGACAAAAATATCAAACAAAGCTTTAGCACTTACTTGACCTTCATAGTAGTCTGCAAACCAATCTATAATCCTCTATTTGGGCACCTCCTTACATGTCCATTTGATGAATAAACCACAATCAATGAAATGCTCCCATCATGACTGCATATAGGATGAAGGGATCAACATTACCTTGCTTCTCCTATTTGGAGGAGAATATGGATTTCCTACTTGAGGGCTTGCCTTATGGACCTAGATCTTGTTTGCCTAAGGATCGCTGCCCCTTCATCTATTTATGTAGTAATGGTATTTATTTGGAACCCTAGTTGCATTCTTTCCTAAATCTTCTTGGAATTGTGACCTAGTCATTGATTGATTCCTTGACCAACTTTTCCTCTGCTTACGCCGAAAGGGTCGTTGCAATGAGATCCATGTTAGGAATCTTCTATTGAATGGAATGGAGTTTGCTCCTATGGAAAATCCATGTTTCTAGCCACATGTTTGTGTCTGATATGCATTGAATCAATTCTTCCTACCTTGCTTCTATTGTGACATTGCGATTTTTTCTTTTTTAAATGCATCTCTACTTTAATTAAATTGTTATAATTCAATCTCAATCAATATAGTAACCCTATATTAGTCCAAGTGTTTTGTAAATATTTTTATATAAAAAAGGAAAGTTGTATTTCTTCAATATGAATGGGGGAGATTTTGTAAATGGTCATATCAACAGCTTCAATTTTGTTCTAAGCTAGTTAAAGTTAATAGGAATCAAAATAGAAGAAGAGGATATGTGCAATTTTATTTTTATGTTTCTTATTTCATGGGAAAGTCTTATTATGACAATTGGTGTAAACCGTTTTTCACCAAAATTGAAAGAAATAATATAATTTTTTTAAAGAAAATAAACCATTAGAAAGTTCATTGATGATTCCTCTTGTCATGCAGTAATTGTAAGTAACAATCCTAAGTACACATAGGGTAAGAAGAAGGGTAGTATAAATAAGAAGTCCAAGAAGAAGGATAGTTGAAATCACTTAAGAATGTTTCTTGTGAGAGAAGATGGTGAACTTATTCTAATTCATATTCAAGTGTTTAATTATAAACTAGTTAAAAATTATAGAATTAGTTGTAGTGGGTTTATAAGGTTATATTGCAAAATGGAGGCTTATCCAAGTCTAGTATTGATATGGTTGTTGTATACACCTAAAAATGGTCTGAAGATAGTTAATTAAATACGCAGTTATTTGATTAATTCCCCTTCTCAATTAATTGAATTCACAAGCAATTTAATTAATTTCACTATTCATCTACTAGTAAATGAATCTAAATGATTTATTTATATAGTTCATCTCACATCCCCCTTTGATTAATTAATTCTCAATTAATTAATGTCTCCCCATACTAATCAATTCTTCTAATCCCTAATTAAGATTAACAAACTCAAGTTTGTTGAGATTAATTACCATTTTCCAATTATTTGAATTTCTAAATTCAAATGAGCACATGGCTCCTAACTTTAACCACCCAACCTAACCATCCCCTAACTTAACCCATTCAATCTAATCTTGAGTCTAACTAACCCTATCCTATCTTGCACATTCTAACCTCCTTATCCTAACCTCTCATGGTGTGGATATTCTCTCCTAGAGACACATGGCACTTTTGCCACATGTCTCCTCCCTTGGACACTTGCCCTCTCATGAGCAAGGCTCCTTGACACTTGTCACCATAGAGATGGCAAGTGTCCCTTCCTCCAACCTCTTCTCCAACTTCCTCAATCTTGGCCCTTGATATCTTCAGATCAAATCTGGACCGTCGATTCCTGCCACCTCAGCTTTGGCCTTGGAATTCCTATAAATACCCCTCATTTTGGAGCAATATGGATCCGATCTCATTTCATCTTATGCATTGTTACTATAGGCAAATCCCATCTCATATCAATTTAGGCATTGTTACTATAGGCATTTTGCATTTCACTTATCTAGTAATTAGCTTTGGATTTATCATAGCATGTTCATCTAGGTTATTAAATCATGCATTTCATATCATCTCCATAGTTAATCATGATCAATTAGCTACTCAACTCTTGAGTTGTCATTTTGGAGGTCATTGCTCTGTTGAGAGCCCATCAATCCAACACTTCCAAGGTCCTCAAGAATAGAGGAAAATGGGACATTTCAAGGAAGGCTTATGGTTTGCATCTTTGATTTAGTTTTCAATTAAGCTTTCAATTATGTTTTTATTGTCTCATTATATGTGTATGCCTATTGTACTAACCACATTTTTAGCATCACATTAATTGGCGCCCACCGTGGGGCCTAGCCCCTTTGATCTTTAACAAGTTTGCTTGCAAGAAATTTCATTGGCAGATTGATTAGCTCTTTCAGAGTGTAGATTAGCTCTCTTGGGCTCCCAAATCACGTTCTTGGCATCTTTTGTGGGGTTCCGGCACCTCAAATGGCATTTTTGGGAGATTCCTCAACACTGTTTTTATGCTTTTCTGTACTTTAGCATTTTCAGTCTGTACTTTAGCATTTTTGGTATGTATGGTGGCATTTTTGGTACATTTGGCAGCGTTTTCAATCTGTTTGACAGTGTTTTTGGTTTGCAGAACAACATTTTTGGTTTGCAAAACAGCGTTTTTGGTTTGTAGAGTAACGTTTCTAGTGTGCAGAGTAGCGTTCTTGGCACATATGATGGTGTTCTTGGTCAATTTGATGGCGTTTTCAATTTTTTATTAATTTTGCAAATATTGTATGTTGCATTCCTCATTTCTACTTCTGGACTGTCATTTTCCCGAACCTAATTTGCAGATTGTTGGTTTTGCAGGTACTTATTTCGCCGTGAAAGACCGGAGTTATAAACTACTTCGCCGCCAAAGAATGCAATATAAACTACTAACTTTGTTTGCAGCTGCGGGATTTTGCACTTATATTTGTTAAATTAGGCACATAGACTAATTACAATGGAAATGAACAAACATGTCTTACATGTCTTGATGATAGGCGAGTATGCTCTCACCTTTCTTAGGTGATCAGAAAGCTAGACTCATCCTTTGCTTTCAATTGCATATCTTTAGAGGGCCTGTCACAGTGGGAAAAAGTAATCACCCTGTGAGAATGACCCAAGTGAGTACAGCTAGACCTGAGCATTCCAAATCACTATAATAAATAGGTCTCTGATGATTAAAGTCTCAGAGAATGGGATTATTTGAGTTTTCTCTTTGAGATCTCTCATATCGGGCATTTTGTAGGGCCTCACGGTCTCAATCACATTTACGTGACTACAACTTGTTTCGGTACCTTGTTGGGCTATAGGCCTCAATCATGCTTGCGTGACTTCAAGGGGCAATTTCAAACGGAATTCCTGACTAAGAACCATAAAAATAGAAGCTACCCGATTCACCTCCAAAAGGGTGATAATCTTTGTGCAAGAGAGATAGTAACTCTCCCAAGACACTTGCCATATCGTGCCCCCATTAGCGTTTGGAGTCGGATAATACGACGTTGAGAATCCATTGCATGAGACTTAGCGGCCGTATTCTGATTAGCTATTGGGTGTGTACCTAAGTCAGCAAGCAAATATTTTCATTCTCAGCCAATCTCCTTAGGATAGACTGATTGATGTGTTTTTAACAATTAAAAACCTTTGAAACAAAAATATAATCTGATTTCTATGTTTGTAAGTCAAGTCAAGATATCATCCATTAAAATACAACAAACATTGAAAACTCAAACTTCAAACTGTCAAATTCACAAGTTTTGCAGCAGATTAGCTCTTTCAATCCAAACAGTCGCATCTATGGTTCAAACAGTCGCATCTGCAGTCCAAACAGTCTCACCTACGGTTCAAATAGTCGCATCTGCAGTTCAAACAGTCTCACCAACATTTCAAACAGTCGCATCTATAGTCCAAACAGTCTCACCTATGGTCCAAATAGTCTCACATACGGTCCAAATAGTAGCACCTACAGATTAGCTCTTTTGGTTCAAACAGTCGCACATACGATCCAAACGGTCACACATACGGTCCAAATGGTTGCACATACGGTCCAAACAGTTGCACATACAGTCCAAACGGTTTCACATACGGTCCAAACAGTTGTACATACAGTCCAAATGGTCTCACATACCGTCCAAATGGTCGCACATACGGTTCAAACGGTCGCACATACGGTCCAAACGGTCACACATATGGTTCAAAACGTCGCACCTACGGTCCAAATAGTCGCACCTACAGATTAGCTCTTTTGGTTCAAACAGTCGCACATACGGTCCAAACGGTCGCACATACGATCCAAACAGTTGCACATACAATCCAAACGGTCTCACATACGATCCAAATGGTTGCACATACGGTCCAAACAGTCACATTTTCAGTCCAAACATCATCTCTCTTGGTGTGAATGTTAATTTTCTCATTTTTCCACATAAACTCTCCAAGGTTGAGCACAATTAGAGTTTCTAGTCTAAACAACAGAGTTCTTAGTCTAAACAATAGCTCTCTTGGTTTAAAGGTCAGCTCCTTTGGTCTAATCAACAACTCTTATGAGTTACATATCAAATTGCTCATATTGCAACATTAAATCTCCTAATTTGTACTTGTTAGGTCTTAATACCCATTGTCTGAGTCTGAAAATCACAAAGTTGGATCAAAATTGCAATCTCCTGAGTTCAAATACTCAATTTGTTAAACCTACATATCATTATTTGAACTTTAGAGTCACTATATTGTAGAACAGAGTTCCTGGTTTGTCTGTCAGCGTTTCTGGTCTGTATGTTAGTGTTTCTGGTGAGTATAGTAGCAGTTTTGGTAAGTCTGTCAGAGTTTCTGGTCCAAACAACAGTGTTTCTGGTCCAAACATCAGCATTTCTGGTCCAAACATCAGCGTTTCTAGTACAAACAACAGCGTTTCCGGTCCAAACAACAATGTTTCTGGTCCAAACAACAACGTTTCTGGTCAGTATAGTAGCGTTTCTGGTAAGTTTGTCAACGTTTTTGGTCAGTATAGAAGAGTTGCTGGTCATTTTGTCAGCGTTTCCAGTAAACTACATCAAAATCAGAAAACAAAAACAACCCATTTCTCAAACAGTCAAACATAGAGCGTAGGTCATATTGTTGGGTCATTCAATCAGGTTATCTTCACACAAGACTCAAGAACAAGACACACAAAGGTATCAAGTATTCACCTCAAACAAGTTAAAGATCAAACACCTTAAAGTGCAACATCACATTATCTTTGATAAACTGATCGTTCAAACATAGTTTCTCATCACGATCTATCATCCTTTAATCATGAAACTACAACGCTTGATCATAATAACCTCATTCTTTATCATAGGATATATCGTTCCTATTTGAACTTGGTCATATCAAAAATTCACAAAATTTGCACTCCAAAACTAAGATCGAAAAACTTGCAAACAAGCAAATACTTAAAAAAAAATTCATTTCCTCAACAATTGATCACTTATTGTGACACATTAAGCAAGATTTAATCACAAAAACATTCAAAACACAATGCCCATTTTAATTAAAGCGCGGAGACATAAGATCGCTGAAACATTGGAAATACCTAAAGATCATAGAAACATGGCATACCAAAGCAAAAGACAAGAACACATAACAAGCCAACATATTAGAGAAATCAAACAAGTCCAGAACCAAAATCCAACCATGTCAAAACTTAACAGGGATTCAAATACATATCCAAAGAAAGGTGGCTCTTTTATGCAACTATCAAAAGGATCCTTAAAAGATTTGGATGAGAAAGATCACAACCGCGCACCTATATCTAGCAATGGTTCATCCCCCCATAAGCAAATTGACTCTCCAAAGGCATCTATTCTAACACTTCTTTAAAAAGTGCAAAAACCTTCCATAGCATCCTCACCAAACAATACACCCAAAGATGACGTTCCCCAAGGGATATCCATAATGGCCATCAAACCTATTTCAGAGGATCCTATTCAAAGCCCATCTACTTCATATCCAAGCATTGATTCCTTACAACATCCCCATAGCGTTTCCTTGCAAATTGAAGTCCTCATTCATAAAACGCTCATTAAACGTGTCCTAATAGATGGGGGAGCTAGCTTAAACATTTGCTCTTTGAATCTTGTTCGTGCTCTAGGTTATTCTGAAGATGCAGTTGATTCTCGGAAAAAGATCACCATCAAAGCACATAATGAAGAAGCACATTCCTCTAAAGGAATTGTGATGTTACCCATCAAAGTAGGACCTTTGCAGAAAGATACACCATGCCAAGTTATAGACATGGAATTACCATACAACATACTCTTGGGAAAACCATGGATACATGATATGCAAGCTATACCATCAACATGTCATTAGTGCTTAAAATTTCCCTACAATGGGGAGGAAATCACTATCTTAGTAGACTCAAATAAATTGCAGTGTTGGAGCAATCTAAAACCGGCTCAAGAGGTCATAGTTTCACATAACAAAGAGGCAACATATTCAAGCAGTACACAATCCAAAGAACAATCATTTGCATCAATTCTATCAAGCATGGAAGAACAACTGCAGCTAAAAGATCAAGGGAACAAAGAATATTCATTATCATGGAACAACAAACAAGAGCAACTTGAAATTGAAAGGGAAGAAGTAGATGGAGGTGTTGATATAGTTCACATGTATGCAGAACAAACGTTAGGAAATAACCTACTTGAATCAGAATCACATACAGTTGACATGGACTTAACCGAGGATGATCAAGATTTTCTTATACGAGGTCATTTTGATGAGAGTATCATCCAAGACATGGAAATACCTATTGAAAGCTCTGACATCTCTATCATGACTCCTAATATCTCTGAAACATATTCACCTGAAGATCCTTTATCCTTAAGCTATCCTAAACCTATGGACTGGGAAAATGAAGGACATATTGACATTGATACCTTACCTAATGACCATGCCATATCCTTATATCTTAATGAAATCAAACCTGCAACAACTTTCACCAGGGATTCTGCTAACGTATCTTCAAGTCAAATAGGTGCCAAATCTCCTAGTCGCAAAAATAAAAATAAAGAAAACAATACCAGGTATAATGTGGAAAACCATTTATTGGCAACATTAGACTGGGAAAAAGTAAAAATAAAGGACGCATCTATCGGTGAAAACCTCCTCGAGGCACTGAAAGATGGGAGATTTGGCACCTTACATGTGTACTATCAAGAGAAGTCATCTATCCTAATAGAACCAGTAGTTATCATTGACACAATCGATCTACATCCAGCAACAATCTCTTTATCAGAACCAGCAAGGAAAAGATATTTGGAATCCGTCAAAAGATGGCAAATCAATTTTACCTGGTCATATGCAGACATTCCAGGGTTGGATCCAGATCTTACAATACATCACCCAAATATCAGTCTAGGAGAAGACATCAATAGAGGAACACAGCATGGATCAAAAGTAGACATCAATAGAGGAACACAACATAAATCAGGAAAAGGCATTCTATTTATCAAAATGGCTACAAAATGTAACATTAAACAACTTCAAGTCTTTGGAGACCCTCAACTCGTCATCAATCAAATCAATGATGATTATCAAACAAAAGAGGAAAAGTTGATGCCTTACAAAAAGATGGTGGATGATATCAAGAAATATTTTGTTGAAATCACTTTTGAGCTGATTCCCAAAAATGATAACAAAGCAGCAGATGCCATGGCAACACTTGCTTCTTTATTACAAACACAAGAAAATCAAGAGCGTTATGAATTCCTGGTTGAGGCATTGTCATACCCTTCTCATAATTGTCCGGATTCCCAAACCATTTGCCAACTTATTGGACACGATTCCTCCCACTATGGCCAAAATTACACATACCTTGAGAAATAACACCTTACCTCTTGACCTATCAAAGAACCAAAAGAGAAACTGTATTCACCAATCCTCCCATTATACTCTCATCGTAGATACCCCATTTAAATGAGGTCTAGATGGTACTCTCTTAAGATGTCTCGAACAAGAAGAATCTGAGAAGGCCTTCAATGAAGTCCATAACGACATTTGTGGCACTCATTCAAGTGGTCTTACCCTTTCGAGAAAACTCATACGCTTGGGCTATTATTGGCCAACTATGGAATGAAACTCTTTTCAGATAGCCAGAATATGCAAACAATGTCAGATCCATGGAAATTTGATCCATGCACCAACACAAGAACTTCATGCTTTAGCAACATCTTGGCCTTTCTGCCAATGGGGACTTGATCTGCTACTAAAGGAAAATCCACGAAATCAGTCAGATCGAGAAAAGAAGGGAAAGTTTGAACCAAACTGGTTAGGTCCATTTGTAGTCACAACAGTATTTGGGTCAAGAGCATATCAGCTATCAACACAAGACAGAGATCAGCTCGAGGAACCCATCAATAGCATGCATCTGAAGAAGTTTTATGTCTGAAAAATCCAAAAACATTGAAAAAGCAGAAAAATCCAAAAACAATAAAAAAGCAGAAAATCCTAAAAAGTGAAAAGGCAGAAAATCCAAAAAAATCAAATATGAGAAAAAGTGCAATAAAAACAGATGGTGAAAACCTGGCAAACAAGCGCTATCTATCGGCTAGCTCCGCCATCTATTGGTTCACGCTTTCTTCCGCTTGCATTCATTTCCATCAGCGTTGTTCATATCCATCATAAAGCCTTTGTACATACACAGGCATCCCAGGTGATTTCTCGTCATGGTTTGGATCATTGTATATATCATAATAAAGGTTGTTTCTAGGCTGGGGGCAAAATCCTGAACTTGGCTGGGGGCAAAAAGTTTAGATAATTTTGAGCTTAATCAAACAGGTAGAACAATAGTCAAACAACACTTGTCAAGTGAAAAACTGAGATACATCTAGCATTACACATAAGACCACATTGTCAACCATTAACTATCACATATCAATCTAAACATGACAAAACACATATCAATGGATGATATATCTTGACTCATGATTTTAACACTTTGGCAATAATGGTTCAACTATTTTATTTGGATTTTCGCTATCATGATTTCTGAGTAACTCCAGGATGTCTTTGACTAGAGGAACAAGGAAGGAACATGATATTTTTCTTGTCTACTGTTTGTAAATTAATCATTAATATGTGCAAAGTTGTCTAAGGAAATGATCATCAGAGTATCATGGAAGACATTTCGGACTTGCATATAGAAATGGTTAATACTGCCTATGTTACGTAAGCAACACTCTGGTCATCTTGGTTCAATTATACCTCGATGCTTGTGCTAACTTGCAATATCAAAACCCAAGAAAGTAGTGATCAGGTCACCATGGTTCAATTATATCATTGATGTTTGCACTCACTTCCCGCATTTTAGAGGCTCAATGATGAAACAAAGCAATGACTCCATGACCGGTCCGATCACTGCATTGCATTACATTTTAAGATAGATTTGCATTTCATTCTGCATGGGATCACAATGCTTATCTTTTCCAAGGCCAAAACTAACATGGTGTTATCTCTCTTATTACGTGATTGAGTACATTGGACAATAACAAAAATAATCAATTCATTCATCTTGCATGATAAGTTAGTTCATCTCAAGTAACCATTGCATACCAAGGCATCATTCATATAAAGCATCAAATCATTAATTCATTTAATAGGATCATTGCATGACATTCATCAAATTTCATAACACCATTGCATTGCATTGCATCCATCTCATATTAACATGCATGAGAAAATCATAAAAATACCATAAACATAGAAAGCATTGCAATTGCACATACATCACATAGAAATTATAAGCATCACCATACATATTTGCATACATCATGTAAATACTACATCATCATATATCCATCATCTAGAGTTCATAAGCATATAAAAATTAAAGCATACATCAAGCATACATCATGAAAATAAACTGCACATCATAATCATATGTCAAATAGAATGCATCCATCATCTCATAGGTCATGTAGAGCGAATAGGATCGACTGCATATCATATCATCAAAACAAAATCAATGTCCAAGGTACAATGATATCACAAAATATATGAAATACATCACAAATATACACTGCGGGAATCATCAATATCTCATCACAAAAGGGTGTGTACATGAATACATCACTGTCACATATCAGTGTGACCACTAAGACGCGGAGCGAAAAATCGAAAATAATCAAATCATCAAAAAATCAGAATAATCAAATCAATCAGTAATCATCAAAAATTAAAAAATCGTCAAAATTTTCCAAAAATCATCAAAAATCGAAAAATCATCAAAAATAAAAAATCATCAAAAATCAAAAAATCATCAAAAATCAAAAATCAAAAAATCATCAAAAATCGAAAAATCATCAAAATCATCAAAATCGAGAAATCGTCAAAATCAAAAAACCAAAAAAAAAAAAAAAATCAAAAAATCGACAAACCGAAAAAATCAAAAAAAAAAAAAAAGGGGTTCCCCCCCCCGGCCTGCGGTGGCGCCTAAGGCGCTGCCTGCAACGCCGGCAGCGACTCCCGCAGCGCCGACGACGCTAGCGGCAGCGCCCGCGGCGCCTCCCACAGCGCTCGCGACGTCTCCCGCAGCGCTGGCGGGCCTCCGCCTCCACCCTCCTCCGCCTCCTCTCCTTCGTTCCGCCATCCGCATCGCCCTCCATCTCTGCACCACCGGCTACTCCTCCCCCCCCAAAAAAAAAATTTAAAATATTGCGAAAATCTAAAATTGCAAAAATGACATTTTTTTTGAAAATTGCAAAAATCAAAAACAAAAAATTTTAATGTATGCATAAAAAAATTTTGGGAGGCGTATGGATTTTTTTTTTAAATCTGGAAAAACCCAACGCAAATCTTATGCTACTCCCCCAAATATGCCAACATCAACATATATGAATCTTCCTGCAACATGATATCAACAAACTGTCAATTCTTTATCCAATCAATCTTATCAATTCTATCAATCCATCTCATCTAATACTTTCTATCATGTCTTATACAAGCTGAATCCTTCCTGAAACCAGACATTTTGATCAAGTCTTATACAGGATATATCGTTCTTGAAACCAGACGCTTTGATCATCTTTGTCTTATACAGGAGGTGCCATTCCTGAAACCAGACTTGATCTCGGTCTTATCAATCTATCAATTCAATCAAATTCTATCAATCATCACATCAAGCCACATCAAAGGGATCGAAGAACTCGCACTTTCATCAACCACAGTTGCAGGAATCATCCAATAGTCTATCGGGAAATCAATTTCGTAAAGATCCAAAAAACTCCAAAGGTCAATTATCTCAATTGATCTCCCAAGAGGGCATCATCGTACTGCATATCTATCAATCAGTGTCTGGGGCATCACATCATCTCAAACATTGAATCCACATCATATCGACATCATATCATCTCAAACATCGAATCCACATCATATCGGCATCATATCATCTCAAACATCGAATCCACATCATATCGACATCATATCATCTCAAACATCGAATCCACATCATATCGACATCATATCATCTCAAACATCGAATCAACATCATATCGAAATTTATCATCTCCAAGATCAAAACAACATCATATCGAGATTTATCATCTCCGAATCAAATCAGTATCACATCAAAACCAAATCCGCATCCAATCAAGATCAAATCTATATTCTATCGAATCAATAACATCATCAATCGAGTTTTCTTTGAACCAACGCGTCGTCACACATCGCTTCAAAGAGGGGCAAAATGTATACACCTAAAAATGGTCTGAAGATAGTTAATTAAATACGTAGTTATTTGATTAATTCCCCTTCTCAATTAATTGAATTCACAAGCAATTTAATTAATTTCACTATTCATCCACTAGTAAATGAATCTAAATGATTTATTTATATAGTTCATCTCACATCCCCCTTTGATTAATTAATTCTCAATTAATTAATGTCTCCCCATACTAATCAATTCTTCTAATCCCTAATTAAGATTAACAAACTCAAGTTTGTTGAGATTAATTACCATTTTCCAATTATTTGAATTTCTAAATTCAAATGAGCACATGGCTCCTAACTTTAACCACCCAACCTAACCATCCCGTAACTCAACCCATTCAATCTAATCTTGGGTCTAACTAACCCTATCCTATCTTGCACATTCTAACCTCCTTATCCTAACCTCTCATGGTGTGGATATTCTCTCCTAGAGACACATGGCAATTTTGCCACATGTCTCCTCCCTTGGACACTTGCCCTCTCATGAGCAAGGCTCCTTGACACTTGTCACCACAGAGATGACAAGTGTCCCTTCCTCCAACCTCTTCTCCAACTTCCTCAATCTTGGCCCTTGATATCTTCAGATCAAATCTGGACCGTCGATTCCTACCACCTCAGCTTTGGCCTTGGAATTCCTATAAATACCCCTCATTTTGGAGCAATATGGATCCGATCTCATTTCATCTTATGCATTGTTACTATAAGCAGATCCCATCTCATATCAATTTAAGCATTCTTACTATAGGCTTTTTGCATTTCACTTATCTAGTAATTAGCTTTGGATTTATCATAGCATTTTCATCTAGGTTATTAAATCATGCATTTCATATCATCTCCATAGTTAATCATGATCAATTAGTTACTCAACTCTTGAGTTGTCATTTTGGAGGTCATTGCTCCGTTGAGAGCCCATCAATCCAACACTTCCAAGGTCCTCAAGAACAGAGGAAAATGGGACATTTCAAGGAAGGCTTATGGTTTGCATCTTTGATTTAGTTTTCAATTAAGCTTTCAATTATGTTTTTATTGTCTCATTATATGTGTATGCCTATTGTACTAACCACATTTTTAGCATCACAGTTGTAATCATAATTTATTTGGAGAAGGCATAGCCACATATTTATGTAAGTAGTTAATAGAGTGTGTATGATATTATAGGTACACACGCGGTGTTGTGGGAGTAAATTATGTGACAACTACGAGCATGAATATGTTGTAGGGGATTCCTAGAGAAATTTTAATTTGTAGACATGATTAGATTTTTATCATTACTACCACAAACCATGGATTATCTTTGGTTACAATGTAGAAATATTTGCATGTAGTTCAAATGAAAGTGGTTAAAAACCTTTGTCATGTGAGCAACAATTACTTGATATATATTCATTTGGTTATTATCCAAATGGATAATTAATGTTTGATATAATGTGGGGTATTCTAATGTTATGGAATATTCATGTTTTATTTGTGTACTCTTAATATTCTATGTGGTAGTTAGATAGGTAGACAATTGGAATTCCATGAAAATGAATATAGAATTACTTGTATGAGTATAATAGGCTAATGGTGAATTATGATTGATGAAGGTGTAGAAAACCTAGTTAGAGGTTAAATGTCATAGTCTACAAGCTAATATACTTTGCAAGAGAGATTTTATATTATTGGATATTTTTCTTGTGAACTATAACTATCATTTTACAGATAGAATTTTCCAACAAGAGTTGTCCATGTAAATCTTATGTCTCAAGTGTATTTTTGGTTTGCATAGTATTCCATGTTCTTCCTTTAATGTCGCTAAATTGAATTGATATAATAAACAACTATATTTCAACACATAATCTTGAGGATTTATAGTATCCTAGTCTAGCATATGTCTACAAAGGATTAGATTCATGTAGCATCTTAAATTATCACCAAGCCAATTTACACCTCATGTTTGTGCTCCTACTTTACCGTGTCTACTCCTCATCCAATATCTGGGTTCATAGAGTACCTTAACGCTAATTTTTATGCCATGTATACTTGCCAATTGATCCTCTGGAGCTATGTCCTTCTCCTTGGGGATAAGTTGAGGTCCTTGATTGAGGAGGACCAAGGCGCTGGTGCCCTGGTCCTAGGACCAAAGCGCCCAGCACCCAGGTCCCCCTCAATGGGGCCCGATTTTTAAGTGGAGGATATGACCTATCACTATGGCGAGAAATAAAATTGGTGGATCTATGTGACCATTGGAGGTCAGCCTAATCAATAAATTGACTTAGAATCTCATATATAAAGACATTTTATCAACCTATCCTAAGCATTATAAGTCTTGATATTCAAGCAATCAAGCATTCAAGCATTGAAGTGTTCATCATCAAGCATTTCCAAAGATCTTCAAGGATGCATTTCCTTCATTCAACCATTATGGAGAAAATGACATCACTCATATGCAAGCATGTGTGCATCATTAGGGTTTTGTCATGTTCATGCCATTTCATACGACATATGTGATTACATTCAAGAAGCAAAGAATCATTATCAATCATTGTAGATCTAAGCTATATCTTTCCATTGTTTATTTCAGTATTTGCAATTTTTCATTCAAGTTTAATTCCTAAACTAGGATTTGACTTAGGCAATCCATTATTCCCAAACTATTTCCCTTCTCTAGTGTGTGCATGAACAGGTACGGAGCTGCGAACTTCCAAATTGGCTTTATTTACAGTGATGAATCGATACCCCATCGAAGTATGAAAAGTGTTGAGGACTAGGTTGACCATCGCCACGATCTCAACAAATTAGGAGCTCCTTCTAGGAACAAGTACGAAGACTCTTATAATCCTCAGATCTAGGTTCGTGGCTCAATTTGACGACTGTTGCTCACTGTTCGCGCATAATTACTTTAATTTCAGCTTGTTTGCCCTAATTTTAGCGTCTTCAATAATTCAATTCAACTCAAGGGAAAGAAGAGGCTCATTCAAATGCCTCTGAAGTTAGATCTATGTAATTCCTATATTTCCCTAATGTAATGGTTCCTAAGTAAAAATTAGCAGTTTTCATCCTTCTTATAATGGAAACCCTAATATTTTTCACCATTACGTTTTGGCACAAACCTGATGCCTTACACCCTAACTTTGATTCATGTTCTCATATTTGAGTGTTTATGCAATTTGAAATTTAAATTCAAAAATTGAGCTTGTGGGTTGTCTAATTTGGATTAATTGTTTCAGATCTTATTTACAAACATTTTAAATTTCAAATATAAATTCATAGACCTCATTGTATTCAAATTACATAAATTTAGAGGTTTATTCATAAAAAACCCTAATTTATTTTGTTATTTAGATTTGTGGGTTGTATAATTCATCACTTTAATTTCTTGATCTGATTTTAAAAATTAATAATGACACTTAATAGATCTGATTTATTTGCTATGTCACATATGATTACTTTTCTTTTCACTTATATTTATCATAATCATGTGTTGGATAATGGCTTCTTTCATTTCACATCGCTTCTTGTCATTCATAGCACTTTGACATATTGTATTTTTAGAATCTCCAAATTGCTTCCTTTCAATCAATTAGATCTCAAAGCTTTCATTTATAGTGCATGTTGTTTTATTGTGATATTTTTAGGAAAATGCAGTGCATATATAGAGCACATTAAAGCTTTTGTAGATCCAAATCCTAGAGATGTTAATAGAAAACCTAATACTTGTACCTCTCCTAGGGTATCTAATGTGATTGAAGAACAAGCTAATTGTAATGCCCCACTAGGAACCCTAAAGGAAAACAACACAACTAGGCAACTAAAGGGTGAAATAATTTTTTTTTTCTTTTAAAGACTAAGTGCACTAACTAAAACCATTGCACATTTAATAACACAGCGGAAGTCTAACATTTGTTTTCCTAAGGGTTACCAACGAAGATTAATTCGTAGATTATAATAACACTACAATTAATCCATTTAATTAGATAAATTGAAAACTTAAGTTTGAAACTACACATACATCCAAATTTCATAATAAAGAAATAAAAGTATTCCAATTTATCCAATTTCCATAAACCATTTAAACATAAGATCAAAACAATAACATTCATTTCACTGACATAATATTACAATATCCATACATACATGGCTTCCAATAATACCACGGATTACAAAGTTACAATATCAAGGTTACATAAAAGTCTGATACAATGACCTCAAGGTCTCAACTGAACAATGATCTTGAACAAGAGCTGGTACATGAACCACGAATCAAGAAACACTAGCGAAGCCTTTCCTCGCCTAAAGAAACAATCCAGAACATCTGATGGGAAGTGGCACTACCACCCGACCATGTGATCCCGAAATGGAACCACCCCATCGTGCTAGGAGATAGTAGAAAACCCTCAAGCAAGCAAAGTAAGACAAGTACAAAAGGACTACAAGACTCTGCAAACATCCATGTGACTCAACTCACAAAACACAAGTGACTCTAAGAAGAGAGTGTCATCGCATAGCTTGATGGTTACCATGGTACAACCTCCATAGGTCCCGGCCCCCATCCTAGGTTTCTCCTGGTAACCTCTCCCGAGCCTCTGGTTCCAACTAAGTCTCATGCGGACCTTACCAATCCTTTCGTGAAGACAAGGTGGTAAGTTTGCCATTCCAGGCCTTCTCGTAACATTATGAGCCCTGTATAAGCACTCACCTATGCACGAGGTACACTTATCTTAATTAATATTTATCTCACTCCCCCCCAATATATTATTATGTTATCACTTTTTAACTAACTTTCGATGGGTTATCCTGTCATCCACTTCGGGCACGGCCCCCGCTCGAAAGCCACTCTCTCTCATAGAACACTAACAGGAAATGTCTCTCTCTATGAGAACTCTATGGCGAAACAGACAACCATAAACAATCCTAACAAAGCACAGGTGAAGGATACATAATCACTAACCAAAGATTGACCATTTGGATGACAACACACAATGGCTCATATCAAAAAGGTTATACAACAACACCTAGTCTAGGAGATATAGCAACATAAGACACAATGACAACAACACAACCAATTTTGCAATGAAATTAAGCTTTGATCAAGAATACCATTTACACAAGATCCTATTACAAACAATCTTTTCTCAACACAGCCATAGCATGAATTACTTGCAAATAAAGATTTCCCAGAAAATAAGAAATACAACTATATTTAAATAATTCAATTTTGTCATTTGTCTAATAAAGTTAAATATATTCACATATGAATTAATCTCCTAATATGTTTACAAACATAAATATGGGACCTTAGTTTATAAACTTTTTTTCTGAAATAACTAACTTTGAATTTAATTATATATATAAAATCTCCAATTATAAATTTCTCACATTTATTTTTTTACCAAAACCTTATTTAAAATCCCAAAGCATAAAGAATTTTTTTTAATTAAAAGTAATAACTATATATTATTATTATTATTATTATTATTATTATTATTATTATTATTATTATTATTATTATTATTATTATTATTATTTTATTTTATTAAATTTCTTTAAAAAGAAAATTAAAATTAAATTAAATTAAAAAATTAATACTCACTAATTATTTGGCTACCCTAAGGTAGCGGTGCTACCATAGGCAGCCAACGCTACCCTTGGGGCAAGGCAGCAGCCACTACCGAAAGTAGTGCGGCATGGGTTGAGGCATTGCCTCCCCACATTTTTTATAATTAATTTTATTTTTTTATTTTTTATTTTATTAATTTTTTTTTTAAAACATAAAATTACAATTTTATTAAAAATCATTACAGCAGCATAAAAAAACTAAATACCTAATTCAATATTCCAATTTTATTTTTTTAAATTAGATACTCTCATAAATTTAATTCAAAATTAAATTTATTCCTAAAGTGATCAACAATTTCCACAGAGATACCTTTATTGAAAAAAAGAACTATTAGAACAAATCAAACAAGAGAGAATAATTTCTCAGGTAAATACCCTTTCTCATAAATCTTGCAATTTCCATGCATCATAAAATCTTGGCAAATTTTCTATAATAATTTTTTTTCTTCTAATTTTCCCAAAATTACATACTTCCCATAAATTAGAAATACACATCAGGCATGGATTTTAAAACAAAACTTGAATTCACCAAAAGAGGGTTTGTATTTGACAATAACTTTACACACACACATCAATCAGAGAAAAATAGAAATATTTACTAAAACCCACAACTAAGAATTCATCCAACCTGGTATAGCTTTCCTGGAAGAAATCTGTAGAAGAGCCCTAATCCTTTCAATAAACTTCCAATAAATTTCTTCACCTAAAATTCTTGACCTGTTCCTGTGTAACAAAAATAAAGACCTATTCCCCTATTTAAACTAAAATTCTAGGTTCAATAGCTTTTTCACAAAAAACCTAAATTTAGAATAATAGTAATTTTTATTTTATTTTCTAAATTTATCACAAAAGATAAGCTAACATGCAATAATCAAAAATTATTATTCTTTCTTTTCTTTTCTCATGCACATTAATTAATTTTCTAAATAAAGAATTAAAACAATATTTTAATTCTAATTTTTCCTTTTATTCATTTATTTAATTAAAATTTTAGGAAATAATAAAAACAATTAATCTTATTTATTTTTTCTATTTAAATAAAAATATATTTCTAATATCATGCAGCTTGCAACTTAATTTAATAATTTCTTTTAATTAACTAAATTTATAATCTCAATGCATAAACAATACAACTATGAGATAATTCCATAAACTTAATTAATTAATTAATTAATTAAATCCACTAAAACACTCAAATTAAATAAAACTCAAGCAAATACCCATAAAAAGATCAAACGACAAAATACGAAGGTCGAACAAACTAACAAGATAACCAACTGACAACACTCATACGAGTGTAACTGAGTAAAATAGGGTCAACTACTACCTCCTCCACTTCCATCGAAAAATATAAGACACGCTCAGACCTGTGAAGCCAGGTGGAGACGATACCCCATACCTACTCGATACTTGTACCTGCAATAATCTGCATCACTGAACCACACATGCATATATATACAATATAGAAAACACAACATACACACCGATGAAGAAGAATCGCGACGTTCCCTGTCTCACCGAAATGAGTGAAGGAAAATCGTCTCCTTACATCCAATACACTCACAAACTCACAACATATAATTTCACATTGCATAGGTAAAGTAAAATGTCAATACATAGCAATAATCCATAAAATGCCATAAATCACAAATACTGAAATACTGAAATTAAATTATACATCTTATCTTCAAATAAAGCATAATGTCATATAAATCTGAATAACATATCATGGTAATATATCCACTGAAAACAAACAATAATAAAATATGAGTCTAATGAGTTCAAACAAGTAGGGGTACTACACTAATACTCCTATCAATTATCTCTCTAATGAACAAAAAGAATTGAAGAGAAACATCACACCATCTTCTTCTCATACACATACCCTAGTGCAAGGGGGGCAAGATCAAATTGATGTTTCAATCTCTCTAGATCCTCCTTATTCTCGTAGAGCCTATCTTAGTCATCAAAACATATGTAGAGAAGATTATATTATGCATTTTATTCATGACATATCTCCTAACATAACACTAAGAAAATATGAGGCCTTAGATGATAAGGATCTTCCTTCCCAATCTACCAAAGAGGATATGCATGATGATAGAAAGGAAAATCCTCCTCTACAAGATATTCCTTCTTCATCTACTTGTCGCTTTGTCCCTTCTAAATACACTTACACTACAAACTTCAAATAAGTTTATTATAATGTTTCTCCTCCTTTTCAATTAAGAGATTCTTATAAAAGTGGCTTTAACGTAATATCAAAACAAGGTTTTAAAGGACAAGGACTTGGAAAATTTGAACAAGGAATTAGAGTCTCTATAAACCCTCCTACACAAGCTAGCACAAAAGGCCTAGGACATTATCATAATTATCCTATGGATGAGCTCCTTAAGATTCAAGAATTCAAAGATAGTCTTGCAAGACAAAAAACCTATCATTCATCTAAAACTGCTTCTTCTTCAAAAGCTCCTTTTTGCTCATATCACCAAATTAATTATCACACTACCAATGATTGTCCTGATTTTCAAAATGGAATGGAAGGACTCATTGATAGAGGCATAGTTAAAATCATAGATGACAATCCTTCTTCTTCTAAAAATCCTTGTCCTACATCACAAGAGACAAGGCCTAATCCTATTGATGACCAAGAAAGATTAGCAATTAGAATCTTTTGGAAATTAAAGTATGATAAGAATGTTGTTTTTCCTTTTGTAAAGTTTCACAGAAAGCATAAAGAGGGTAGTGAGCATTGTCTTTTTCATCATGGTGGTTCTCATTCTCTTGGAAAGTGTAAAACATTTAAGGAATTTGTTCAAGAATAATTTGATAGGGCTTGAATAGATCTTTCAGTTAATATTGCTCTCTTTCTTGGTGAGAAAGTAGGTGCCTTAGCACTCTTATCACCCTCCATGTTTCTCCTCACCTTATGACACTTGTAGTTAACTTAATTGGGGGCTCTTTGTCATAAGAGGTGATGATTTTTTTTTCAATTTCAAACATCTTGGGTAGCAACATGGTCCATTCTTGCTTCTATACTTGGGGGGCAAGAACCTTATCCTTTTCTTTTTTCTCTATCTTAAATGTCACTATTCCCTTTTCTTTACACCTGTTGTAAGATATCTCTTTTTTAAATATCTTATCCTTGCTTGTAAGAGTATTTCCTCTTTATCTTGGATTTATGACATTATTTCCTAAAGGATATCTCCTTTGTGTTGAAGACATGTATCTTTGTACCTAGCTTCCTTAAGACATCAACATAGGAATATATTGATATCTTAAGGGGGGACATACATATTGACATCTTTCATACCATACTATACTATATCTTTGCATGTCTTAAATGGGGTGTTCAAACTCGTAAACAAAGAAAACAAACTCTTATACAAGATGCTTCATGCCTGAAACTAGATGCAACATTTGATATATGTCTTAGATGAGGGTACACATCATCGAAATCAGAGAAAACAAACTCTTACACGGGATTTCCTTGAAACCAAAGAAAACAAACTCTTATATGAGATGTTCCCGAAACCAGACATTTGCCCCTTGGCATTTGCATTTGCATTATGTCTTAAATAGGTTGATACACACTCAAAACCAGAGGAAACAAAATCTTATACGGGGTGCTATATACTTGAAACCAGACATCACTCGAACACACACACAAGCATGATAAGAACTAGCAAAACATAGCTAGACTATTCCTACTCTCCTCCCCAACGTGGATCACCTATAAAAACACATCTAGAGTGTTTATCCATGTCCTTTCTCATCATTCTTCTCATGGATCACCTAGAAAAACACATCTAGCATGTATCCATGTCCTCTCTTTCCTTATTCTCATGAGCTTATAGCTTTTCTATTTGTAGTTCATGGATGATGTGTGCTTTTCTCTTTTATGTGATCACTTCTATTCTTGAGATGACATTTTTCAATAATTATAGTAGTGGTTGAGACATTTTGATATCGAGGTTTTTGGTCTTTAGCTTTTGTGTGTGTCTTTTGCCTTTTGTTTGTCTTTTTATTTTTGTCTTGTTTTGTGTACCCTTGCATGCGTTTGAGTCAGTTAAGATCCTAAGATTGGGGCTTAGTTCCTCAAATAAGTGATGTCCTAAATACACCTTTTGATTGTGCTCATTTCTTCCATCTCTTTTCATCTCTCTTTCATCTACTTTACCACGAGTATTTGCATAGGCTCGTACTCTTGTTAAAGTGGGGGATAAATATAGCATCATAAATTATCATCGGGCCAATTTACACCTCATGTTTGTGCCCCTACTTTAGTGTGTCTCCTCCTCATCCTCTATCTGGTTTCATTCAATGCCTTAACTCCATTTTTTATGCCATATACACCTACCAATTGATCTTTTGGAGCTATGTCCTTCTCCTTGGGGCTAAGTTGAGGTCTCTAATTGAGTCGGACCAGGGCATTGGCACCCTGGTCCTAGGACCAGAGGGCCTAGCCTTGGTTCCCCCTCAATGGGGCCCAATTTTTAAGTGGAGGATAGGACCTATCACTCTAGCGAGAAATGAAATTGGTAGCTCTACATGACCATTGGAGATTGGCCTAATCAGTAAATTGACTAAGATCTCATATATAGAGACATTTGACCAACCTAATTTCATCCTAAGCATTCTAAGTCTCAATATTCAAGCAATCAAGCATTCAAGCATTGAAGTGTTCCATCAAGCATTTCCAAAGATCTTCAAGGTTGCATTTCCTTCATTCAACCATTGTGGAGAAAACTACATCATGCATATGCAAGCATGTGATTGTGATTAGGGTTTTGTCATACATTCATGCCATTTCATAAAACATATGTGATTACATTCAAGAAGCAAAGCATCATTGTCAGTCATTGCAGATATGAGGTATATCTTTCCATTGTTTATTTTAATATTTGCAATATTTCATTCAAGGTTAATTCTAAACCAGGGTTTGACTTAGGCAAACCTCTATTCCCAAGCTATTTCCCTTCTCTAGAGTGCACAAGAATAAGTACGGAGCTGCAATCTTCAGAATTGGCTTTATTTATAGTGACAAGTCGATCCCCCATTGAAGTGCGTAGAACTGAGGCGACCATCACCATAGTCTCGACAAATAAAGAGCTCATTCTGGGAATAGGTCTGAATACTCTTATAATCCTCATATCCAGGTTTGTGGCTCGATTTGATAATTGTAGCTCACTGATCACGCATAATTACTTCAATTTCAACCTATTTGCCCTAATTTTAGCATCTTCAATAATTCAATTCAACTCAAGGGAAAGAAGAGGCTCATTCAAACCCCTTAGAGTTAGATCATAATTTAGATGTATTTGGTTTAGATCTATCTAATTCCTATCTTTACCTATTGTAATGGTATCTAAGTAAAAAATGGTGGTTTCCATCCTTCTTATGGTGGAAACCCTAATATTTTTCACCATTACAATTCCCAACAAGAAGCATTATAATGTATTGAGGGTATAGATCAAAACCTTGAAGTAGGAAAATAATGTACATTGCTCTTTATTGGAAGGAAATAACTCCACACAATATCTCAATTTGATATCTAAACATATACGATGATTCATCTTACTTATAAGAGTCTCATACCTACATATAATAATCAACTACCTACCACTACCACTTACCTACATAGGTAGGATAGATAAATTTATTGTAACTAACTAATAGGATGGCTTACAAATCATATTCACCTTGATCATTGTTTATATATTATTCAATACACTATAATATCATATCCCTGGGTACATAACATAACACCCCCTTAAACATGTTTCAACTTTCAACCATGGTAAGAAACCAAAATAAAGTATCAAGACTTGATGTAGAGGGGATACACTCCATTGTTAATGCACTATTGCAATGAAGATAACATAAAGAAAGGAAATATCGTATTCTTTGATATATTAAATGATCTAGCAAAGAGAAATGGTATCCATGTAGAGTGAAAAATCTACCCTCTAAGGCAAATAATTTTATGAGATAATAACTTACTTCATTCTATGAGAATGGCAGGGTAACCATATATAGCCATTTTTTATGTTTGATAACCTCCTCATCCTCTTCCATGAAAGAGTTGTTAAATTTTGTGTCCTTATTTCTACTAGTTGTGGGACCTTTTAGTCCTAGCAACTCACCACAATAGCCTAACTTATCATGGCTTCACCTATAGTGAACCTCATTTCTCCCACAGAGACCTACCTCTTATTCCATGGCTTGACAAACTGGTGTATTTCCTTCATCATGGTAGCCTTTGACACCATAAACATAAATATGATATATTTATATAAAAACTCACTACTTTTTATCAAAAAGATAATATTTGCATATAGATGAGGTAAGATGAAATACTAACCTATATGTGATCATTTGTGTTGCTATGGTGTGTAAGGGGTGTAAGGTGCATTTGGGTAAGGAATAACCTTGACTTCAAATGTATCACAATTATGCTACACCATACCAAGAAAATAAAATATTTCATGTGCAATAATAGAGATGAAATATTTGGTATATAAAAGAGTACAACAATGTTACCACAATGCATTTGATGAAAGAGAAGAAGATATTATAGCATCACCATGCATAAGAGCTTGCCTTGTATATGATTGAGCTTATAGGAATGGCATATTTTAATCAAAACATGGATTTTGAAATGTTCTAGATTGATTTAGGAAAACTTATCATTGTTAGACTCACTCAAAGTTGTATTTGATGTGTGAATTTAAAAATAACCCATGAATATGCACATAATTGTTTTTCGATGTGTGAATTTAAAAATAACCCATGAATATGCACATAATTGTTTTGTTGGAAACATATTGAAGTTCCCACATGTGCACACTTGACTAATTTAGAAGAAATTAGCCCTCCGTCCTCATCATAGATGAGAACATTGTAGTGCCCCTCGGCCATGAATCTAGAATGCATAAAAATATGATTGAGGTACACAACAACTCTGGAAAAAGAGAATTAAAAGGAATAAATACTTGCAACAAAAATAAATAAAAATGAAGTGAATATTGAATGCTGATGTATATTTGATTGAATAAAAAATGATGAAAAGTAATATGAAAGGTGATAGAGATTACAAGCTCCAACAAGTATGGATACAATATCTCTAAGATTGTGAGAAAGGGGTGCACAATGACTGAAAAAAATTAAAACATAAAAAATTAAAAAATTAAAAATTAAAAATTAAAAATTCCATGACTATCAATATCAAGTGAGCAAAATAGCAATCTACTTGTACATCAAATCATTTAAAATAAAAGTCAAAGATAAGTTCATGTCTCATCTATAAACAAAAATAGTAAATAAGTCGAAAGTGAGTATAAAACAAATTTTAATGACCTAAATAAAGTTTATATTTATATGATTAATAATTAAACAAATACCATTTACTATCAGCTAATAATAAACCTACTAATTGTTATAAATAATTTTTAAAATTAGTGAGTATAAAGTACTTTGATCAAACTAAAAAATAACCACAACATATATAAATAAATAAAACTATTAACCTTATTATGTAAATAAAATACAAAATCGCTATTAACTATTGAAAAAATCAATACTGAAGTAGATAAAATAGTGGATCATAGAGTGTGATCCCAAATGTTGATGCAAAAAATCCTTCAATACAATCTAATCTAGAAACAATTTAGACGTAATCTCAATAGATTGTGGAAACCCAGTATCATTATTAAGATTAAAATAAACTAATATATATGAACGAAAACTTTTTATATATATTGAAAAATTGAAACAAATATATACAAAACAAAAAAAATTAATATATTGAAAAATTGAACCTAACACCTTTTAAGAACCTACAACACGACGTAACCATTGCCATTACAAACAAAAACTTATTTTATGAATGATCTTAAGTAATTGGACAGCCATTGTTTATTTTATGCTTCAATGGACATAACCGAGTCTAATGCGAAAAACTAGACAGCATCTATACAACAATTTAAAACACAAAAGTTACGAAAGACCGACTTGTTTTTTTTTAACACCTTCTCTATGCAAAAGTGTGATATATTTGTGTGAATAGCTGTTTCACAAAAAGTGTGCCTAAGATATTAGAAAATCATTATGAAAATAATAAAAAAATAAAATTAACTTCAAGGCTTACGGTAGTCTAAAAGTAGGTGGCGAAGATAACAAGAGCATATTGATGTTAAAGGCTATTAAATTTATTTGACAGCTGAGTGACAGAAAAAGTCCAAATTCATTTAAGTGATGTTGAGCTGGTAGTACGTTGTGGTATGAGAAATACAGCCATTTATTGCTTTCAACATCTCAATATCGTAGGGTTGGTAGGGACAAAGTGATGTATTATTATCCATGGAAGCAAGCTTGGTGATTGAGAGTGGTTTATGAAGAAGAATATCATGCTAGAAGATCATATCCAAGAGAAATTTAATTTTGGAGTTGCCCATAAAGTCAAACTCCATGAAAGTGGGAGCAGCTTTCAATTCATATATGATGGCAATAGTTGAGGATAAGTTCATTATATCCATGATAAGATTAGCATCCTATTATCATGCCCCATGTATGGTTGGATGATGGGAGGAGAGGTTTTATTGTCTGAATAGTATACTAAATTCAAATTTGTGAGTATCTGTTAGACCTACACAAACTCTTCGATAGGGCTTTGGATCGGGGCCATGGCTAAACTGGCTCTAAAAAGTCACGAAAAGTCAATAACACGAAGGTTAGTAAAAAATTACAAATTGTTGATCGTGATTGGCAGAACTAGCTGCCGTTTGATTTTTCGAAATTTTTCAAAAAAGTCAATAACATGACCGTTTTGGAGCCAGCTTAGCTTGTCCTTGGATTGGAGGGTTGGGTGTTAAATTTCTCTATCTTGCAAGTCTTTGTGTAGTCTTGAACTTTAGATTGGTATTTGTATTATTGGTATTAGGTAGAGGATTTAGGTGTTATGTGGGGTCTAACAATTGTAATGTTATTGTGGAGTAAGTATGTGTGCGCTTGCACACGTATGTGTATGTGTGTACAAGCATATGTGTATGCATGTGCATGTGTGTGTGTGTGTCAAAAAGTTAATCATATAGAGACATAAAGTGTGCAATAATATACGATTTTATGTACATGTTTCATTTTTTTTCCAATGTTTTTGACAACTTGATGAAGATATAGCTAATATGGTTATATCATTGATGCTTAGAATTCTAAGCAATAAATTCGGGTTCATAACTCACTACAAATATGTACTAATTTATTTATAAAAAATCAACTTGGTTTTTTATTAGAGAATAAGTAGGTTTTGAGGGGACCCGAAACCCCGAACAATAGGTTTTAAGGGGACTCGAAACCTCCTGGATGAACCAACATCCAGACCCCAGCATGAAACAACTGATCAAAAGATATACAATGAATCCATACAACCAACCTCCAGTGAAACGTCAACCACGGGACAACAGAAAACATTACATATCAGGGTGGCCTTTAGCAATGAAACAAGACTCTGAGGGTTTTGACTGACACCCACAACCTGAAAGAAACTGAGGGTTTTGACTGACACCCACAACCATACTAAAAAAATCAACTTGTTGTTTAAGAACTTAAAAGGACATAAAGTTAAAGTGCATATTGTTGAGTCATCTCCTCTGATATGAAAATCTTTAATATATACATCTAAATGACATATAAATTAATATTTCTCTAATATATATTAAATATGCTACATGTTCCTTAGTTGCTAGTAAAATGGTCTCCTTTAAGGGTTTAGTAAAATTAAATGTAAATGGTGCTTCTTATGGGCAATATAGGTGATTCCATTGGTGGATGCATTTTAAAGGATTAGGAATAGGTCTATCTTGACAACTTTTGTAAAATTACAAATTGGGACTAATAATGAGATAGAAGTGCAGACTTTAGTTTTAGGTCTTAATTTCAACAAACAATTACATATCTATAAAAATTATAATTAGATAACTTCAATATTACTAAGTAATATGATCCATTCACATCAAATTGGGAGTTTAAATTTGAGCAATAATATATCCTTCAACTAGTGTACTATATGTAAGATAGTTTTGCATTATATGATTGGAAACATTACTATAGAGAGGCTAATGCTTTGGCTAATTTTTTTTACTAACCTAGTTACTAATAGGTGTCTAACCACAACTAAGAAGCTTGATCTAAATACATGGGAAGAACCCTTTTTCTTAATATTGTCCCTATTGAGTCTAGAGTTGTATAAAATATTTGAGAATTTTTAAATACTTAAAAATTTTAATCATGAAAAAATAATGTTTGAGTAATGTGGGATGAGTTTGTGGGATGTCATAATAAGGATTGTTATACAAAAGCATAATGGGGATGGTTTTGGGGAAAGATCCATGCGATAGTTTATTCATCTAATCTCGATGGATTATGTATCATTCCTCACTAGCTATCCATAGCAACTTATTTATTTTCTAACATTTTTTTGTTTCACAAGTTATTAAGTGTTTGTACTAAAGAACTAAAGTTCCAGATCTCACAAGGCATGGGAATCATGTGGAGTTATTGTGACGAGTTTAATAGTTTGATTGCTCATGTGGAGTTAGTGTAAAGAATGTTTAGGACATGCCAAGGATTTCTAAGATTGTATATTGTGATCAGTGTCATCTTTTAACTAGATTGAGTTGGCATTTATTATAAGTTATGAAAGTTTGAGGTTTATGAGTTATTACAAGCTATGAAAGTTTGGGGTTTATTTAAAGTGATATTGTTGCTATAAATTCATCAACGTAAATTAATGTTTGGTTATCTCTTATCTTCTTGTATTTCTTTAAATTATTTATTTATTTATTGAATCCCCATCATGAACAAGAATATAAATTATCAAATGTTCTTATCACCTTGCAAATGAGAATGTCAAAACATAAGGAGATATGAATTGTAGAAGTTGAGAAGAAATTTCATCATTGGGCCTCCTCTTGTTGATAGTGCTATTCAATGAGTGGTAGGCTATGATATTTTGATGAAATTTCTATATTTCATTTATTTAGTGTTGTGGCTTCTATTTTCATTTCATATGAGATAGGTTTCTCATGAGATATAGATATTGTGAAATTATTAGTAGAAACCTATATACAAGAGGTCTTGATTCTATGAAAAAAATTAAATTGAGTAGTGAAAAATTATGATTTGTAAGAAATTGGTCCAATAGATTTTGGTAGGTTTTTTTTCTTTAAAACTTTAATTTACACCTAAAGTATTTAGGAGAAGCATACTAGTAGTTGTTATAGCTAACTTCACACACCCATAGATTCTAAAAGGTGCATTGGATTTTGACGATTTTTTTTTGTTATTTTCGCATGCGACCTAACTTCTTATAGCTGTTGTTTTGGCTTTTGGGTAGTAACGACGCACATTGTGGGATCTGATATGCGCACAAGGGCAAAAAAGTACACATTTCAAAGTGTCGCTCAATACTTGCTTAAAGATGTCCCAATAATCATACACTAAAAATCGTCAATACTTATGTAAAAATGTCCAGGTAGTCCTGCGCTATGGGTACCAATAAAGGTGCACAAAATGGTCAATTATAGTCCCAAAAAACTAAAAAATGAGCAGCTATTGGTACATGTGAAATTTATTAATGGGAATTTAGTTATTATATTTTTTATTTTTTAAAGTTAGTAATTGGGAGGTTGGGTGTGCAAAGAGTGAACGATTATTGGAACATCAACGGTAACTGGTGCTCTTCCCTTAGCTATGTACTAATAGAGGTGAGATATGGTCTATTTTATGAATCTCTAGATGGTTTTAACAAGGATCTATTCAACCATGAGGAGGATGAATGTGATTTTAGTAAAGCAAAGAGTCTCATAGTTTTCATCTCTTGTCGAGGAATGTAGCAATCAAGAGAAGACTTGGGGAGATCAATTAGGAGTAAGGTAGGTGATAAGGATTGAAATTTTAGGGGACAATACTTATTTTCAACTTTTTCATTTTTTTTATCATGTGAATTTATTGGTCTATTCATAGTCCAATATGGTTTTGTGTGGTTTTTAAATTTGAGATAAATATGCATGTGATATAAGTTTTTTTAAATAAAAGGGGTAAAAACTTTATTGAAATTTAAATAGAAGAATTACAGAGAGAGTCAGAGCCCTAAGGCCCCAGACAGAAATCACAAATCCAACCCCATCTTATCCAACTTCATAACCATCCATGTCCTCAGTAAAAATCTTCTGCAAGTCCTAACTGTAATCCCCGGAGAGATGCTCCCAACCTTCAACTTTCCAATTACTATCATGATCCGAAGCCCACTTGGCCAAGCAATCAGATGCTCTATTCCATTCACGAGGGATGTGGATGAAAGACACTTGTTCCATTAAAGTACTAATTTGGAGAATCTGTTGGACAATCCTTGCCAACTGCCACTGAATCCCACTAACCTTCTGATCATTCAACAAGTTAACAACCATTTGTGAATCTGATTCACAAATCACCTTCCTTTGACCCAACTACCAAGCCCTCTCTAGGGCATAGAGAATCGCAAATCTCTCCATAATGTTATTAGACTGCCACCCTTTATGCACCGAAAAGAGGAAAACAACCTCCCCCCTGCTATTCCTGCCTACACCACCAACCCTAGCCGGGCCTGGGTTCCCCCTTGATGAGCCATCAGTGTTAATCTTGATAATCCCTTCTAGGGGGGGAATCCACCTTCCCACCCTTTGCACCTTCTTCATAGCTTGTCTACATCTCCTAACACAAGCAGAAACAGGAGACAACTCCTGCAGGCCAAACCTACTCACCATATCTGCCTCACCTCTACTCAATGGAAAATTCACCTCACATTTAGCTTCCACTATCTCTTAGATCATAGCAATGATCCTATTCCAAACTTGCTGAACAAACAATTGATAACTCAATGATGAACAATAAGTACCAAATCGGTACTGAGAGGGGGGTGAATCAGTACAGTCACAAAAGCTTTTCCCTAACTGGTTTGACTGCGAACACTGCAAATGTCTGACAAACAATAACATCGGTCTGAAACAGAGAGCAACCAGTAAAGCTAAGAATGACTGTGACAAGCATTAACCGGTTAATCACTTAGCTTTCCACTCAACTTAATACTACATTCCCATTTCACCCTTATGCATGAATAGATCTATCATCAGAAATATAATAACAGTTAGCTCAGCATGATTTACCTTTAGACACAAATCATTTAAACCATCACATGAAAAACACTACAAATTTTTCACATGGAAACCCAACTAGGAAAAACCACAGTGGGGATGAATACCCACAAGTTGCTTTTGAACTCTTTAGAAGTCCGCTCTGTTAGGAGCCTAGTCCGGTTAAAGACTATTACAACAGGTTCTGCTAGGAATCGATCCTGTTAGAGATCACCCGGTTAAGGGATGGCTAAATACCGGGTTAAGGGTTAAACCCTATTATAGGTTACCTTGTTAGAGGATTTCAAGAACTCAATGAGTTTGAGTCACCTTGTTAAAGGATTTATAGCAAGTTGGTTAAAGCTACTCGGTTAAGGTATTTTCCAACTGTTGAAGTGGTTAAAGATCAACAGATATTATAATGATCTGATAATAGCATTCAATGCCTAATATAGATCCGCTTAAGTTCCTTCCTTCTGCACACACACTATGCAGATATCATACCTTTTATCTGGTCTGGCAAGAATTGTGTATCTCTGCACTTAGATACACACACACCATTTGCCAACAACCTTAGCATGAAACACAACATCGACCTTATAGGAAACAGATAGGTCGACAGCATAAACCCTAAACCCTAAACATTTAGGTTAAGCAATTTAGGCGGTTCAATCCTGGCCATTGAACACTTTGCATTTGAATACAACGGTCTTGAACAGATCTCAAGGCATTCTCCATCGTTCGTTCTTCACTTCTTCATGGAGGCGATAACCCATCATGCGTTCTCCACCGTTTACAGGAACTTCACACATTCCCGAGGTAGATAGGATCAATCTCCTTCATGCAAGATCCTTCATGCACACAAGGCTGACGTGGCACCATGATCTGATCTTCATTACAATGCTAGCTCATCACACGATGTCATCGGTTGAATCACACAAGCTTGGAACACTTCAACCGGAAACCCTTAAGCTAAGACTACCAACCGGTAGTCATACCATATTAAACCTTCATAGAAAACATTACATATTTCGGTTCACATTCCATCATATCTGTTCTCTTGGACAAACATACCACTTCACCTATTGCTCATATACCGGTTTATACCACTATACTGGTTCTCTTTGCCTGTTGCTTAGCTTCAATATACCTGTTCACTTCTTTGCACATATATCGGTTCACCACATTGTACCGGTTCACATTTCAGCATATTGTCAGTTCACTCTCCAACATATTGACATCAATGACAACATAATACCATCATGTCAACATACTCTGCACAAATGCCAACAATCTCCCCCTTTGGCATTGATAGTAATATACAAAGATCTCTCTTTCTGTATCACATCTTCTCCCCATTGTTGTGGATATCTTCTCCACATCACATCTTCTCCCCCTTTGACAACAATGCCAAAGTGGAGGCACAAGCATTCCTGTTCCACTATGTTGCTCCCCCTGAGGAGTAGCATCCTTCAACACATCAATCCAAAAAAAGTATTGGACACTGCAATACCTGACTGATGTGGAGCACATATTTTCAATTCACCTCTTGAAGGGGAAGCACCCCTAATTCACCTCTCAAATAGGCAAATGAAGCCTTTGGTAGAGGCTTGGTGATTATGTCTGCTAACTGCTCCTTACTGGAAACATGTTCTAATACAACCTCCTTGTTCTACACCTTCTCCCTCAAGAAATGATACTTGAGCTCAAAGTGCTTGGTTCTAGCATGCAAAACCAGATTCTTGGAAATGTTAATTGCACTTGTATTGTCACAAAATATGCTTACCGGTTCAGATACAGGAACTTTGAAGCCATTCAATACATGCTTCATCCAAATAGTCTGGGTGCAGTTCATGAAAGCTGCAACATACTCCGCTTCTGTTGTAGACTGAGAGATACAACTCTGCTTTTTACTTATCCATGAGACCAGTCTACCACTGAGAAAGAATGCACCACCGGTTGTGCTTTTCTGGTCATCTATATTACCAGCCCAATCAGCATCTGTGAACACTTTCAAGTTGAAATCATTACTATATGGATACCATAACCCATAGTCAATAGATCCCTTTAGATATCTAAGAATTTGCTTGACTGCTACCAAGTGGGATTCTCTTGGGCTTTGCTAAAACCGAGCGGTAATACCCACTGCATGTACAATATCCAGTCTGCTATGCACTACATAATGCAACTTACCAATCATTGGTCGGTAATCCTTCTCATTTACCACCGCTGAGTCATCTTCTTTTGATAACTTACAACCGGTCACCATTGGTGTACCAACCGGTTTACTATCTTCCATGCCAAAGGTCTTCAACACCTCTTTGACATACTTGGACTGAGTAATAAAGATTCCATCTTTCATTTCTTGAATCTACAGTCCAATGAAGAACTTAATTTCTCCTATGAGTGACATCTCAAACTCCTTTTTCATCTCATCTGCAAAATCATGACTCATCTTGTCATCTCCTCCAAAGATGATGTCATCAACAAATACTTTAGAGATCAAAATCTTATCTCCTTCTGATTTCAAGTAGATATTGCTATCTTCACTTGTTCTTTCAAATCCAATCTTCACAAGATGTGATTGCAAGCATTCATACCATGCTCTAGGTGCCTGCTTTAGTCCATATAAGGCTTTATGTAGCCTACACACCATGTCACTGTCTTCTGATAGTGCAAACCCATCTGGTTGCTCTATATACACCTCCTCTTCAAGTATCCCATTTAGGAATACAGATTTTACATCCATTTGGTATACCTTGAATCCTTTAAAAGCTACATATGCAAGAAGCATACGCACTCCTTCCAATCTTGCTACTGGAGCAAAGGTTTCTCCATAGTCTTCTCCTTCTTCTTGGGCGTATCCTTTACACACTAGTATGGCTTTGTTTCTTACCATTTTGCCATCCTCATTTAGCTTATTTTTGAAAACCCATTTGGTTCCGATGACATTTTTATGCTCCGGTCTGGGTACCAAAGACCATGTACCATTCTTTTCTATCTAGTCAAGTTCCTCCTCCATTGCCTTAATCCAGTCTTCATCTTTGTGTGCCTCTTTGAATGATATAGGCTCAAATTCAGAGATCATACATGAGCTTTCTCTGACCTTTCTTCTTCTAAGAATTCCTACATCTTTGTCTCCTATGATCTGCTTTGGATCATGATTGAGTTTGACATACTTAGGTATGTTTTTAACAAATTCTTCTTACTTTTCTTCTTCATCCTCATCTTCATCAGCATCAGCATCCACTGATGTAGGAACACAATTACTGGTACTGGGCTGATTTGCAACCGGTTCCCAGAAGGTTACGACCGGTTCATCTCTTACTTTCTTACTGTTAGTTTCCTCGGATTTTCTAGAGTTTTCATCAACTCTAACATTGATGCTTTCAACAATTCTCTGAGTCCTATTGTTGAAACATTTGAGAGCTTTACTCTTGGTGGAATATCCTAGGAATATTCCTTCATCACATTTTGCATCAGACTTGCTCTGATGTTCACTCCTCTTGATATAACATTTGCTACCAAACATTCTAAAGTAGCTTAACATTGGTGTCTTACCGGCCCAATACTCATAAGGAGTCTTATCCTTTCCTTTCTTGATGAGTACCTAGTTCATTGTGTACACTGCAGTGCTCACCGCTTCTCTCCAAAAGGTGTGAGCAACTTTTCCTTGGATTAACATAGTTCTAGCCACTTCAACCACAGTCCAGTTGTTTCTCTTTGCTAAGCCATTTTGCTGTGAAGTCCAGGGGGGCAGATAATTGCCTCTTGATGTCGTAGTGAACTCTCCTCCTTGATCAGTTCTAAGGCATTTGATTCTTCTACCACTTTCCTTTTCTACCAGTGCTCTAAAAGCTTTGAACTTTCCAAAGGCTTCAGACTTGTCCTTCAAGAATGTGACCCACATCATTCTTGAGCAATCATCTGTAAGAATCATAAAATACCTATCTCCCTGCACACTCCTAGTTTTCATAGGACCACACAAATCAGTATGCACAAGATCAAGTAAGTTGTTAGCTGTGAAAGATTTACCTTTGAAGGTTGAGGAAGACATTTTCCCCAGTTGACATTTTCTGCACAAAGGATTTTCCGGTTTGCTCAGGATCGACAATCCTCTAACTGCCTTGATCTTACTAGCCTTCACAATGTTATAAAAGTTTACATGGTAGAGTCTCCTATGCCATATCCAGCTATCGTCAAACTTAGCCATAAGACATGTACTTATATTTGCATTTAGCTACAATAAGTTACCTTTGGTCTGCATACCGGTGGCCATCAAATCACCATTCTTTCCTTTGATTTTGCACACTCCATTTTTGAATTCCAGAGTGAGTTCACTGTCATTCAGCTGGGAAACACTCAATAGATTATGTCTGAGACCTTCTACCCAATACACATTGTCAGCATTTCTCTTTCCATTTAGAGAGATGGACCCTCTTCCTCTGACCATACATGGTGCATCATTACCAAAGCGAACCACACCACCACCATATTCTTCCAAAGATAGAAACTTGCTCAAGTCACCAGTCATATGGTGAGAACGGACACTGTCAATAATCCACTCATTAGAATTATCAAAGCAAGAGACAAGAGCCTTCATGTCTAACACATCTTCCTTTATTACAACAAACACAATATCTTCATTCTCTTCATCTTCTGATTCCTCATCTGTGACACCTTCATCAACTACAACAAAACAGTTTCTCTGGTTTCCTCCTTTGAATTTCTTGAACCTCTCTGGTTTGTCCTTGTTGTCACCATTAGGACAATTTATAGCAATATGTCCTATCCAGTTACAAGAAAAGCATTTCAAAGGGAGCTTACCTCTATATTTACCGGTTCCTTTAGGAAGTTTCCTGGCAAGAAGAGCTTCAAATTCCATCGGGATCTCCTCATCATCCATTTCTCTACTCTGTCTTGGTTCACCATTGGTGCTTACTTCTTTTCCTTTTCTGGATGGTACAGTAGAAGCTCTAAAAGTTGATTCAGACTTTTGAACACTGCCATCAAAACTATTTAGCTCATAGGCTGTCAACTTTGCAATGATGGAGTCTAGGGATACCTTAGTCTTGTCTATTGATCTCAGCTCCTGAATAACAACAACCCTTATTGCATAAACTAGTAATAAGGATCTCAAAACTTTGCTTACCACAGTGGGATCTTCCATTTTACCACCTGCACTCTTGATATCTCCAACAACAGTTTTGATTCTTATTCCATACTGTTGAATGGTCTCACCTTCAACCATCTGCATGTCTTCAAACTTCCCTCTAAGGCTTTCTTCCTTAGCTTGTTTTACATGCTCATCACCACCATAGATATTCTCAAGAGTATCCCATACTTCTTTGGGATTATCTTTATCCTGGACATTAATAAACTCAATGTCAGATAAGCTGTTGATTAAGGCTTCCATGACTAGCCCATTCTCCTATATTTTTCTCTTTTGATCATCGGTGAGAGTACCGATAGGAATAACAAAAGCATTCTCAACATAGCTCCAGTGTTGAGCACCCATGCTTCTGATGTAAATCTTCATTCTGTCCTTCCATATTTTGAAGTTATCTCTATTGAACTTTGGACATTCCCTCTTCATCATTACAATAGGATCTTTCCCTCAAGCGGTTAAGCTTACAACATAGAGGACCTGGAGGATGCTCTGATACCAATTGATAACTCAATGATGAACAATAAGTACCAAACCGGTACTGAGAGAGGGGGGGTGAATCAGTACAGTCACAAGAGCTTTTCCCTAACCGGTTTGACTGAGAACACTGCAAATGTCTGACAGGCAGTAACATCGGTCTAAAACAGAGAGCAACCTGTAAAGCTAAGAATGATTGTGACAAGCATTAACCGGTTAATCACTTAGCTTTCCACTCAACTTAATACTAAATTCCCATTTCACCCTTATGCATGAATAGGTAATCTATCATCAGAAATATAATAACAACTAGCTCAACATGATTTACCTTCAGACATAAATCATTTAAACCATCACATGAAAAACACTACACATAACACACAGATTTTTCACGTGGAAACCCAACTAGGAAAAACCACGATGGGGATGAATACCCACAAGCTTCTTTTGAACTCTTTAGAAGTTCGCTTTGTTAGGAGCCTAGTCCGGTTAAAGATTGTTACAACAGGTTCTGCTAGGAACCGATCCTGTTAGAGATCACCCGGTTAAGGGATGGCTAAATACCCAGTTAAGGGTTACACCCTATTAGAGGTTACCTTGTTAGAGGATTTCAAGAACTCAATGAGTTTGAGTCACCCTGTTAAAGGATTTACAACAAGCTGGTTAAAGCTACCCGGTTAAGGGATTTTCCAATTGTTGAAGTGGTTAAAGATCAATAGATATTATAATGATCTGATAATAGCACTCAATGCCTAATACAGATCCGCTTAAGTTCCTTCCTTTTGCACACACACTATGCAGATATCATACCTCTTATCCGGTATGGCAAGAATCACGTATCTCTGCACTTAGATACATACACACCTTTTGCCAACAACCTCAGCATGAAACACAACATCGACCTTATATGAAACAGATAGGTCGATAGCATAAACCCTAAACCCTAAACATTTAGGTTAAGCAATTTAGGCGGTTCAATCTTGGCCATTGAACACTTTGCATTTGAATACAACAGTCTTGAACAGATCTCGAGACATTCTGCATCATTCATTCTTCACGAAGGCGATAACCCATCATGCATTCTCCACCGTTTACAGGAACTTCACACATTCCCGAGGTAGATAGGATCAATCTCATTCATGCAAGATCCTTCACGTACACAAGGCTGACGTAGCACCATGATCTGATCTTCATTACAATGCTAGCTCATCACACAATGTCATCGGTTGAATCACATAGGCTTGGAACACTTCAACCGGAAACCCTTAAGCTAAGACTACCAACCGGTAGTCATACCATATTAAACCTTCATAGAAAACATTCCATATGCCGGATCACATTCCATCATACCGGTTCTCTTGGACAAACATACCACTTCACCTATTGCTCATATACCAGTTTATACCACTATACCGGTTCTCTTTGCCTGCTGCTTAGCTTCAATATACCTGTTCACTTCTTTGCACATATACCGGTTCACCACATTGTACCGGTTCACATTTCAGCATATTGTCGGTTCACTCTCTAACATATTGACATCAATGACAACATAATATCATCATGTCAACATACTCTGCACAAATGCCAATAACAATTTGTCCTCACGAGAGATCCTCTTGTTCCTCTCGAGCCAGATCTACCATAGAATGAAGATGGGCCCAATATACTAGACAGTCTAGAGGAAGGAGGACAAGATAGGAGGTCTTCCCAAACTGTTCCAGAACTCTACCAGAGAATCTGGGTGGACACATGGATGCTTCCATACCCCCCACCAATAATGCCAAATAAGATGAGAGAAAGGGCATCTAAAGAACAAGTGTGAGGAATCTTCTTCCCCATAACCACACAAAACACAGATAGAGGGTCCCAAAAATCCCCGCTTGCGGATATTGTCCCAAGTTAGACATCTATTCAAAGCCAAAGTCCAAGTGAAGAAATTACACTTCGGCCAAGAAACATTATTCCACACCTGTTTCCACCAGATCACCTCTCTTCCCTCAAGTCTTTTGTTCAACAATTCCCGATATCCACTAGCCACAGTAAAAATGCCCTTAGGATTTGGAAACCAAGCAAGCCCATCCCTACTCTTGAGGGAGCTACAATGTCTACTCACCAAAATGCCCTGCAACTCAGCACACTCTTCCTCTATCCCATCAGCCAGCCACTCATTAGGAACCTTCCACCGCTCCAACTCCAGTCGACCACACCTATAAGCAACCTTAAAGTCACTCACCCTTGACCATCCCGCCTCCAAAAACCTCTAGCACAGATTCCCAAGGTTAGGAAATTGGTCAAGGATGGGAGGATATCCATCCCAAGAGTCGTTCTAGAAAAGAACCTCTTTCCCCCTTCTACAAATCCAAAATAGACCGTCCTTAGTGAGTGAGGCCCCCCTCTTGAGAGTATACCAGATCGAAGAGCCCTTTCCCTCAAACAGATATCTAGGGATTTCCTCCATCGGGATCCTCTGCATATATTTGTTGGCCAGAATCCTAGCCCAGCCTTGATACTGCTCAACACACCACCTCTAGTATAGTTTAGCCGCCAGCGCTTCCCCAAAAAGAATAGACTACCTTAAACCAAGCCCCCCCGACTGTTTCGGGCTACATACCAAGTCCCAATTGACCAGACTCCATTTGGAAGAGGAAAGATTGTCTGCCCATAAGAATTGCCTAGCCAAAGAATCCAAACCCTTCAGGAACCACTTAGGAGCCACATGAAGCATACATTGATAGATCGGAAGAGCCTGAACCACCGACTAAATCAACTGAACCCTTCCAGCAAAGGATAGCCATCTATGAGTCCAGTGTTCAACCTTCGTGCAAAATTTATCCAAGATACCCTGCCAGGTCTCCCTAGGAGGGTTGCCAGGAGAAATAGGAATACCCAAATAAATCAAGGGCAAAGAGCCAACTTGGAATCTCAAGATAAGGGCAATCCTCCTTTGAATAGCATCAGGAGTGTTGAAAAATAGGATAGAAGATTTATCCTCATTGATCAACTGGCCCGAGGCCGCAAGATAAACATCCAAGACCTTACACAGATTAGTAGCTTCCGTGACCTGAGTAAGCTCCATAAGGGTCGTGTCATCCACAAACTGCAAATGAGATTGCGGCTGCAAGTCATTACCCCATCGCCATCCCTGAATAATACCTAGCCCCACATTATGCTTGATCAGCCTCCCCAGACCCTCAGCCAGAAGAATGAATAAATAGGGGGAGAGGGGGTCCCCCTAGCGGAGACCCCTAGAAGCACCAAACAACTCCGTATGATCACCATTAATAAGCATAGAGAAAGAAGTAGACTAACACAACTCATAACCCACTAGACCCACTCATCAGCAAAACCAAAAGCCCTGAGGATCTTCTGAAGGAAGGACCACCGAACTCTATCATACGCCTTAGCCATATCCAGCTTAATAAACATAGCTTTTTCCTTGGATGACGCCATAGAATAATGGTCTCCGTAGCAATAACCACACCATCCAAAATTTGTCGCCCTTCTACAAAACCACTCTGCTCCTCAGAGATAACATTCCCTAGGTACTTCTTCAATCTATCCGCTATCAGCTTAGAGATGATTTTACAAATCACATTGTAGAGAGAGATAGGGCGGAACTAGCCTAACCGGTCGGCCCCCTCACACTTGGGGATTAGAGAAATGAACATTGCATTCAACGCCCAAAGCATCTGTTTATTCCTTTGAGACTCCTGGACTACATCCAATAAATCTAATTTGATAATACCCCATAACTCTTGAAAGAATTCTACCGGGAACCCATCCGGTCCAGGAGCTTTTCCTTTCCTCATGTGAAAGATAATCCTTTCCAGCTCTTCCAACAAGATATGACACAAAAGCTTCTCATTCATCTCCCCTGTGACAAGAGAAGGAATGCAAGCAAGAACCTGATTCTCCACCACCACTTCTCCCTGGGAATCCTCCCTGAAGAGGGTCTGGAAAAAATGTAGCGACTCCCTCAAAATCTCCTGCAAGGATAGGCACTACTCACCTCTATCGTTAACTAGAACAGGGACGGAATTTCCATGTCTTCTTGATTTCACTAAGTTGAAGAAGAAAGCAGTGTTCTTGTCCCCCTCCTTCAGCCAATCAGTACGAGCTCTCTGCTTCCAGAATATTTCTTCTCTAAGCACCCATTCTTCAACCACCATGACATCCCTGTCCTCCTCCCTAAGCAAGTCCTCAGACAACCCATGCTCTCTGATTTCACCGGTGATCCCATTCAACACGCTTTGAGCAGCTTTCTTAGCATGAAAAATGTTCCTGAATCCCTGTCGGTTCCACTGTTTAAGCTGAAACTTAACAAATTGCAATTGTTTGGCAAAAGAGTACATGGTTATGCCAAAGGTCGGCCTCCCTTTCCTCCACCACTCCGCTACAAGAACCCGCAAAGTAGGATCCCGAAGCCACATGAGTTGGAATTTGAAAGAAGGTGAGTGAGCTACCCAAGCCGAAGAAGACACCAGCTTGATGGGCCAATGATCTGACCCTCTCCAGTCCAAAATCTCAGAACTTGTGGACCACCCCCCACCAATCCAAAAACTAGAGACCAAAAAATGATCCAACCTCTCTGCAATCCAATACTCTCCCAACCTCCTATTGTTCCAAGTGAACAACCCATTGCTAGGCTTAATGTCAACAAGTTGCAACAAAGATATACTATCTTGAAAAAGGAAGGAGGAGGGTTCCAACCTCATTACCTCCCCCCCCTTCTTCTCACTCAACTTGAGGATTGCATTGAAATCTCCTGCCATAATCCAAGGATGAAAAGGGGCCAACCTTCACACACCGGAAATATGAGACCATAAGTTTTGCTTTCCCTGAAAATCAGTAGGGGCATAAATGTTAGAAAACAAGATGAGTTCCCCAGTCTCAAGACTAGATATAACCCCGGATACCGAAGATCTGGAGGCAACCCACCAGATAGGGCAAAATCTTAATGGGTTCCAAAGGCAGGCCACCCCTCCAGAAGAACCAGTTGCCCCAACACACTGACACTCGCCTCGCCCCCACAACTTTGGCACTAGACCCATCATACTCTCCACTGAAAGTTTAGTTTCTTGCAAGAATATGACATCAGGTGAATGATTCCTAATCAAATCCCGAGCAACTTTTTGTCTAGGGCCACTGTTCAAGCCCCTCACATTCCAAGAAAGCACAATCATTTAGGAGGATTGGAAAAGGCAGAATCCAAAGTCTTCACTCACCTTGACTCAACCAAGTTCTACCCCATCAATTTGATCTTCTCTAGATCTTTCTTTCTGCCCACCTTTGAACTTTTCTCCGAAGCACTTTTCTTTATATCTTTTTGGTGCAGACCCAGGTGAACGGAGGACTTATTACTTTTAACCCCAGTCGGTTCCATTTTCAAAGTTATCAGAGACCCCTCCCCCTCAACCGAGTTCACCTCAAAGCCAGGAGTAATTCCCAACTGGGCCCCTACTGGCTGATCCATCTCCATCTGCTGACTTCCAACCACTAGCATGGCCTGGGTAGAGTTCTCAATTACTCTTTCTGAGGCCCCCCCTGAAGCACCTTGATCCAAAGGGGTACACCCCGGATTTACTTCCTGATGGCTAAGGTCATCCAAGACTTCAAATCTATTGAAGGAATCCCCCTCCTATTGCTCTTGTAAGGGCCTCTTTTGTCCTCGGTTCCTGTTCTTTGTCTTAACTGAGACAAACCCATCAACACCCTCAACCTCGACTAACATGGCAACTTTCCCCTTCTCAGCCCTATCTAGACTTGGGTCTGACTGCTGAGGTTGGCGCACCGCCGGTTTATATCTAGGGCACTTATGCTGTAGATGACCATACTTGTGACATAGTCGACATCGGTAAGGTAGAGTCTCATAATCTAACTGCTGAACCCAAGAATAAGAGCCTGCGCACATATCTATAGCATCTAGCAAAGGTTTACTAAGATCAATTTCAACACAGATATGCACAAAGGTCATTACCTTTCTCCCCAGGGTTTGCGTTGATGATCCCACAGGCCTCCCAAGCAGAGCGGCCAGCATCCGGAGCACATCCTCCCGACAACATTCCACCAAAAAATGTGGTAACCGAACCCACACTAGAACCCTATTTGGGAGCTCCTCTGAAGGATTAAACCCCGCATGCCAAGGCTTGATGAACAATCCCACCTGGTTGTAAAAATGCAAGCCCCCTTCAAAGACCCTATTGCGATCCTCCATGCAATTGAAAGTAACCATGAAGTAGTTATTGGCCAACAACATAATCTCCATTTCCCCTTCCGGTGCCCAAGTCCTCTGCGCCTAGTTTTCCAAAAACTGCAAGGAAACCCTCATTCCCAAAAACTTGCAGTATAGTGAGTGTTTTGAAAAATAATCAATGTCTTTCGCTATCATCTCTGGAGGAATAACAAATTCGGCCTCTCGCTACATCTCTCCAAACAACCATTAATCTTCATAATGCGAGAGCTAGCACCACTCCCAAACCCTGAATCTGATGCATACAAATTATTGTTAAACGTCTTCATACTCTAAGGTGGGGGTTTTGAGCCCATCGCAGCACGAAAATCCATGGCTGGAGCAACCTATGAGGCCTCACCACCAAAACTCGACATCGGAGCATAAAAATAAAATGAGGATGCCTAAAAAACCACACCCCCAAAGGGTTGTTCAAAGAGGCTCGAAGACCGAGACACCACCCTGCCTGAGCACCACCGTAGGACAGAGCCAGCCGGCACCCCAAGCTCACGAGAGACCCTCGTGCCACAACCAGCCGGAGCCCCACCCCCGCACAACTTAAACACCACCCCCGCGTAGCCAAAGCTCCACCCCCACGCAGCCTCAGCCCCACGCAACAACCCTCGCAACACCCCCACACCCACAACTGCTCCCTACCCAACACCCGCAACCTCGTCAGACCCTCGACACCCTGCACAACCCTCCCCCGCCGCACTAGCACCATCACCACCCATGAGCTAGGGCCGCGAAACCCTAGCTCGACCGCACGCAGACGCCCAAACGCACGACATCCCAAAAAAAACCTGCTAGATCATGCATGTGATATAAGTTACTCACTCAAAGGATGATATATTTTACTCGTGCTTAAAAGGATATTATTTTTAATTTTTATAATCTTTTGGTTTATGGTTCTACGATGCTATTATCTTAGAGATATATGATTGGATATCTTTGTTATTGTAATTTTTTTAATTGACACAAAATAATATGATCTCTCTAATATTGCTTTTACCAATCAAAAAAATTATAATTAAATTAATAATATTATTAATAAATGTAAAAATATTTTATTTGTATTGAAATTATTAATTTGATATGTAAATGATTTCAAATTTATTTTAAATATTTTTGTAAACTATATCATTATAATTCATCTCTTATTATCAATTTTAAAAGATTGATAAATGATAATATTTATATAAGTATTTAAAAAATAAATCTTATTATTATTAATAAAATATTCATATTATAATATATTTTTTAATTCATCCTAAAAAGATCATGTTTTTGCATACTATAAAAAAAATGATTACAAAACTACATATGCTCAATCACAAATCTTTAAAAAAAACTAAATATATTAAATTACCTTGAAAACAAACAACTAGATTAGTATTAAAAAATATAAACACACAAGTCTACTGATAAAAAATGTTCATGGACGTATGAATACATATACTACTAAAAACTAATATAGAACCATAACAAAAAATTCATAATATTATCATTATTTTTATTTATTTAAATATTATTGATAAAATAAAGTGAAATTATAAATAATAAACTTAATATTTTTATTTCTTTAATAAAATATTTTTACTTACCACATATGAATAAATTTCACTATTTGTATGTATGTTTAAAATGTTGCTTGTTTTAAATGTTATATTAATGTCAAATTTCTAAGTAAACATGTTTAGAATTTTTAAAATTAAGAATTTGGACTTTATAAAAAATGTACACATAATTTCAATATCATTAATCCATATTTATTTCAAATATATAGTTTTTATCCTCTTCTCTCATGAGAATAATATTTCAAAAAAAAAAAAAATTGGTTGTCCTTCTCTCTACACACTATGAAATTTTAGAATTAAAAAATCTCACCCTTAAAAAAGAGAATTTGTTTAATCAATTGTAAAATTATTATTAAAATAAAAAAATACACAAATGGATTTTAAATGAAGAGTTCTAGTTAAATTATATATATGATTCTAAAAAAAAGCAAGTTTAAATTAAAATTGTTTGTAAATATAATAGAAATTGTCCACTTTTTTCATCCTTCTTCATATGCATCTTTGTCAAGAAATTCATCAACCATTACCAATGGCTAAAAAAATTATATTATTTTACTAAGACTTAAAAAATACACACACGTCAAAATTCTAACTAATTAAAGTGTTTATTTATTAATCTTGTCTATTATAAAAATATCACTGTGCGTGATAAATATGATTTTCTAATATTAAGAATGATTAGTAGATCTAGAATTAATATGATTTTCTAATATTAAGAATGATTAGTAGATCTAGAATTATAAGTCAATTGGCTCAAGTTGAGGTCATAAAATATAATTAGAACTATCAAACTAAGAAACACAACAACAAACACACAAAAATTAACAAAATAATATAAAGAATTATATGTAAATGTCAAATATTATATTGAATTTTAAACTATAATACATAATACAAAGCATAAAACCACAACTATAGAACATAAATGAACTTTAATAAAGTTATAGAAATCATAGACTTTCTAAAGTGAGAATTACTTTACAATGTTAAAGAAGTAAATATTTATACACATATAACCTATTATGATCCCAAGATAATTACTACTGGCCTCTAATTTGATTCCCTCATTATAATTTCAGCTTATCTTCTTACTCGTGGATCAATACACAAGAGAGATATTTGAGATATAACACGCATTGAACTATGTCATCCATTTTCTTGGATCCAACATTATTTCCTACCTTTTGATTGGTTCATCTAGGCTAGTGAGGTTTCTAAAATCAAGCATGCCTCATTAAGGCAAGAATCTAGTTGTCCAACAAATCCAAAACCCTTGGTCCAAGGGCATGAATCCACAAGATGAAATATTGAAAATTTGAATTCCATGGTAGGGTGCATAAAAGTATTCTTTCCTTTGATGAAAACTTGAAATATGTAAAGAAACCTTATGAAAACTAATATTTGAAAGATAAAAAAGGTGGAGCCATGTTAGTTTAATTCTGATATAAGATCTAAGCTAGAAGTGTGATCAAGTTATTATTGCACAACATACTATTTAGTACAGAGATAGAAAAGTGAAAAGATCATCTATCAATAAGTGTCAAAAGAATGTTACAAAAAAAATCTCACACTAATTCAACATCATTGAGAATTTAATAAACATTATTAATGAAGATGCAAACAATATCTTCAAATGCAAAAATGGAAACTAAAAAATAAAGAAAATTAAAAACTCTTTGGCTTGCACAAGATTGCATATAGACTACAGATGCTCCAACATTGGACTTCTAGATATGAAAATAGTGATATTGTGTTTGTGACTCTTTTTAAAATAATTCAAGTTTGTTGCAATATAAGAAAACTTATTTTGTGACAAATATGAGACTTATTTTATACTTTTATTCTTCCACCTCACTAGATTTGTATCTTTGGTCCTATAATGCCCCACCAAGGAACCCTCAAGGAAACAAGTCAAGAAAACCTAGAACATTTTTTAAATATACTAGATAAATTTAACAACTTCAATGCCAAAGATACGACATCACACAAGCATGATGATGTGCACATGTGTTGCACAAGGAACATAATGACACAAACCTGTGCAACTTGATTAAACCTCACCAATGCATAAGCAGGGTGACTACAATAGAAGACTAACACAAGTGGAACCACTCATCATGGTGAAATGTGTGTGTGTGTGTGTGTGTGTGTGTGTGAGAGAGAGAGAGAGAGAGAGAGAGAGAGAGAGAGAGAGAGAGAGAGAGAGAGAGAGAGAGAGAGAGAGAGAGAGAGAGAGAGAGAGAGAGAGAGAGAGAGAGAGAGAGAGAGAGAGCTCCTCAATGACAATCAACACACACCATAATCACATCCTCTCTTAAATGACCCTCGGATGGGATGATGGAATCATCAACCTCCACTCCACATCAAACTAGGCTAACCAACTCAAGACAATCTCTTTTTACACATATAGGAGTTCACTAGATCAACTATAACATACAAAAACTTGTCACAACTTGACTAAGCACAGATGGAAGACTGAAGTCCCTAAATGCCAACCAACCATACGAGAAGGCTTAGGACACCTAAGAGAAGACCAGCAAGGGGTTTTAACCATTAAAATATTTCACAAGACAATCTAGACCATCTCCTTAGTCCTAGGTGGGGAATTGGCCTCCTATAAACAAAAGTATGCAAACTAATAGAATTGACACCATAACCTAAATAATGGGTACACAAATGTACCCCCTCAAAGGTTTCCCAAAAACTTCAATACATGACGACCAACTTTAGTGAACAAGATTCACCCATTTGAGGCCCCAAAAACCCAATCGATAAACAATTGAGAACATTGGTGCCCCAAGTGGACTTCAGCACCCACCCAGGACACTAGCATGCCAAAGGGACACTAGCACAACACGTTGGTGTCCTTTCAACACACTCCTATCCTCTGGGCGTGTTAGTGTCCACTTTAGGTGCTAATGTCCCTAGCAAACTAGCACCACATTGTTGTCCTCTAGACATACATCTGTCCTAAGCAACGAGTGAACTAAAGACATGGATCGGTCACTGGGACATCACAAACATGATGGAATACACCAAACGTTCATACAACACTCTAGGAACATAAAAACACCAAAAATACTCAAGCGAGAAGGAAGAAGAATGACTCCTTCATAAACTAGACACCACTGATGCACAAAAGGAGAGGATGGGGAGGTGCATGATGACCTTGCTAACATCCTAAAATCCTTTTCTAAGCAAGGACACACAAAAAATGGAATTGTGACTCTTTTCCACATTTATGACACGACACAAGATGCTCCAAATGGCCTCTAATGGACCTAAAAATATCACAAGAAGTCATAGTTTTCCACTTGAAGATAAGACAATGATATGAGGGATCTACAACACCCTCCAAGATATCTCTAGCACACAGTAGATTCAATTTAAGCCCAAAAGAAAATACCTACAATCATTTACCTTAACCAACATAAGCATCATAATCAAATTACAAAGCAATTATGCTCGAATCCAACACCGCTACACACAACTATTCCATATCCAATTACATTATCTATCCAAATACATATCCTCTCAATACAAGGTAGAATGAATACATTACATATCCTGCTAACGTGTATATGTGGTAGTTAGATAAGTGGACTATGGTATTCATTATCATTAATGAGAGTTGTAGTAATTGGCCCCTTATATATATTGACTATGTTGAGATGTACTTGATGGTACTTATTATTGTACTTAACTTGAATAGTATTTAATATTCATCACAATATTATTGTATTACTTGTATGTTTTACCTATTGTTGTAATATTGTAGCTCATAAGAAAAAACTCTAACTACACTTTTGATGGTTGTTATAATTATAAATTGATCCAACACATTCATTACATTTAGACATAAATTTTAAATTGAAAAATTAGTAATGAAAACATACTTACAATCATAAAATTCAACTATATAATAATAATTTACATGTTTTAGTCCTATTACTAGTCTTATCCTAACAAAAAATATAGGTTAGTATTTTTTCTTGTAATGCTCAATTCTAATAGGTAACACAACACATACATTTGGGAATAAAGTCAATATAGATGAAATGGTAAAAATATGACTAAAACAAGGACAATAAAAGACCATTTTAATAAGCTGGGATAACTCTTCCACAATTTGAGCCCTACCAAGCTTAAGAGGGTGCTCTTAGAGACTTCCATAAAAAGAACATGAATTAATTGACCAAACCTAATGCACAAAGACATTCCTAATAATGGCTATCACTTCATGTAACTATATAATTGGCTCATCAAATTACAAGCTATAGATCTCTCGATAAGGGGGATTTATGATAGAGCATGATGCAACATATGATGTAAAAAAATTGTATTCTCATGGGAGCATTCATATATATTTGGGTAATGAATAAATTTAGAACTAATAGTATGCAAAACTATCTAAAAAATATTGACTAAATTTTAAGCTCATAGAAGATATGACATAATTTTTTATTGCTAGATGCGCACAAACAGATGAAACATGACTTATAATTAATTTACTAGATTAAGGTGAATAATTTGTATTTTATTTTATAGAGATGGATTATCTATAATTAGCAGAAATGATTGCCTAACCTATGCAAATAGTCATATGTACAAAAGAAACACAATAATATAATTCATATTATTTTTCATTTGAATAGCATTAATTGAACATCTTATCTAGCAACAAATCACATTCTTAACAAGAATATAGCAAATGTATATTTAGAAATGAAAGTTTTTTTAAGCAAACAATAAAACAAAAGAGACAATCTAAATCAATCTAAGATATGTCATATTTTGATTCCTCAGAGAAATAAAAATATGAACATATGACTAAAAGCATATTTTAACACAATCCCAAAATCTTTCACTTATTTAAAAATAGAATTTATTGCTCTTTTTAGAGGTCTTTCATTTTTCAATTGACCCTTAATTAGTTGAGAGGCTCTAACAACAACTTAGACACAAAATAGACCAATACCAAATAAACCCAAATGAAAATAATATATAGAAAATTGATATTCTATATTTGACCAAAATTTGACACTTGTCACCATCTAAGCCCTTGATTTTGAATTGCATACGGACATATTGAATATGCCAATAGTATCTTCAATTAAAATTTTGACCCAATAGGATAACTATTAAAAATGTTATTAAAAAACAAATGCCTTTCCTTTATTTATTTATCTCCCATGAAATTAAAAAGAGCAAATGGCAAACACATAAAATAATCCTTTACATTGGAATTTGGTGTTATAGGATATAGTTTGTTTCCTCTTTTTTAACACTAATGAAATATTAAATGTTTATCTCATACTCCGCCAATGGTTTTGAATACAATGGTCCTTCTGACTTGGTGCGGCACTGCCGTGACAATAAGAAAAAGCTCACTTCTTTTTTTATTTATTAAATGAAACTTTATAGTAATCCTTTACACTTAAATTTTTAAATTTATCATTTCCATTTATAATATTGCTTGTAAACAATTTTTGAGCCACCAAGTTTTAATTAAAAAATAATTTAATTTTAATTTTAACCAAGTCAAACATTAAATGGGTAAGTTGGAAACTAATTGTGTTGTAGTGGCCAATACAATATTTATCGAGGAGCCTTAAACATATGTAGGGAAGTGTTGATAGTCATTTTAAGTCGGTAGAATTTGACATTCACAATTATAATTTCTAGTTATTCACAAATATTATTGATTGCAGGAAGTTAATCAAAAGTTTGTCAAGGACTCAAATTTCGTTTGATATATTTGAAATTGAAACTTGAAGTTGATTATGGTTTATAAATACTTACCTAATAGACAAAAATTTAAATTTTCATATTTTTGGCATGTGCTATTCATAAGCACTCTCAACTAGAAAATTGTTGCTTTTAAGTTCAAACCATACTTGAGTGACTCATAATCAAACTTGTCCAAACTTTTCCCACTACTATTTTAGGCCTAGAAATGTGACTGCCACATATCAACTAAAGGCTAAATGTCTAAGGAAAGGTAGTGTGAAATTCTTGACAATAATGACACTTGATCAAGGACATATGCCCTTTGTGAGCATAGTGAGATCCTAAAATTAATCTTCAAGGTGCAAACCAAGACATAATTGTAGATGAACACAAATTGACGAGCTTGCAAACTTCTAAATTTTTCATTTTGTAATTTTATTTCTTAATGGTCCAAAGCTACGTAAAAAATGTGAAACCATTGCCTTTTCTTTAAATTTTACAAAGATTTACTCCATCCTTATCCAATTGAACATTTTAATTTAAGTAACAAGGCTCTCCATGTTCCTTCCCCTTTCTATTGTATACACTATACTTAGGCCTCTTATTTAGTTCATTATCCAAGGTAGCTAATAATATTTCTAAGTACAATTTCAATTTCAAATTCCTCCCTATTCATAAAATTGTATTTCATGGGATTGAAAGAATTATTCCTTACTTCCAAATTTACAAGCTTAGCCAATAGATATAAATTGTTATGGGAACAAATAAGGTCAATGTGAGCCTGAGAATTGTAAAATTCAAAATCACTCTTGTGCTTGTCTATCTCTTGGGTATAAAGTTGATAAAGATGGATTTATATTAAGATTGTTAATATTTCCAACATGAAACTATATAGAATCTCAACACATGACTCAACTTGATACATTCTAGGGAATGAATCAAACCCTCTTCCTTGCCTTTTTGTTTCAAATATGTCATTACAATTTGCTAAGTGAAAATTAATAGAATCAATCTTGTAGAAAATATCTTCCTCTTAAACCTCTTCTAAGGGGACATTCAAATCCCATTCAAAACCTACATGCATATTGACAACACATTTTTTCGTTGAGTCGATATGTCCCCTAAGTATAATAATTTGTCTCTTATTAGAAAGAATAATATGAGGACTAATAACATCATAATAATGAAAGCTAGATAACAAGTCATTGGGAGTAGATTTAATTGATCCAAATCTACATTTAATTTAGTACTAAATAGCTCAAAAAACATGAGGAATGTCATTTATTTGAATCAATTTATCTTCCTTGAGTAGGATTTTTTTTTTTTTTTGTTCATTCATCTAGATGTAAATTAGAGTCTACATTTGCATCATCTATAACACGTTAATTTTATAATGTAGACTCCTCCAAGTCTTCTTCATATTACAAGATAATTGAATCCCTTTTAAGAAAATAAATTCAATAGTAACACACTTCTTAATTGGATCAAATAAAGATCTCTAATTCAAATTACTATTTGCTCATTAAGTTGTTTAATAATAAAGGAAGTGAAGAAATGAAACTATGATGCCCAAAGGTATTGAAATTGGAAGAAAAATATAAACCCAAGATTTAGTCTACATTAGCAAAAGAATTATTGTCACTATAAGAAAATTTAGGAGACACTTCATATTAGTCTGTTTATCTAACTGTAGAAAACAAATTATAATCACATTGTGATTTGCAAAATCATTCATGAACATAAAATATTTCTCTTTTCTTCCATATGAATAAATGCTTATAACAAAGATCTTATACCAACATCATATTTAAATGAAACAAATAATAGAATTCATCAAATAAAAAATGATGTTCCTTATATTCCATTTGAACACTTGCATGGACATAATATTTAATATATCTTATGCTAGCTAATATCACTCATGCTAATTAGTCATTATTACATAAAATTTCGTTATTACAACTACCAAAAGGTGTAGAGTTACAAATTTTTTCTTTCTCAACAAATGCATTTTTAACTTGATCATTAGAATATAATCAACATAAAACGTACCCATAAAAAATATTTGACATAAGAACAATAAATTTCTTGAATTTTAAAACCAAAATGGAACTTAGAGTCTCCAATAACCCCCCTACAAAGCTCTTTATATTTCTGCAGTCAAAAGGATCCCATATTTGCAAACAAGAGACATTTAGTGTGATTGCTTGTGTTAGTCCGAAGATTTAATTAATGCTATTAGTGAATTGGGTTAAGGCCGAAAATAAGGATTTGCTTACTAATTTGTTAGAAATCATTACCTTTTTTTTCAAATAGACTAAAGATTGGGAAATACATATTTTTTAAGTTTTTTACTTTTATGGATCAAAATCCCAAAGATTATACACCAACAAAAATATATGAATATCAAGAAAAAAAAAGTAGAGTACAAATATAACTAGAATAATTTAATATATTAAAAATGTAATAGAAAAATTCATATGTAGATGGTGGATGAATTGAAATCAACAAAATAATTGCAAATTGTTAAATTGTTGGTAGAAGTAACTTTTAAATTAAATTATTTCCCTGTCATGTCATATCTATAACACTATTCAATGCCACTCAAAAAATTAATAGGGTTAACAATTTAGGCACAAAATTTAAAGCACTACAACTTTTTTATAAAAATTGCATGATAAATTAGTTTTGCAATGACCATTTCTAAAATCAACCAATAGAAAATATACAATAAAGGTATACAATTAAGTCAAGATATGACATATACAATAATGATATGCCGTTCAAGCCATTAATACAATTGACATTTGATTGATAAATTAAATGCTTTAAGAAATACCATTTTTAAAAAAGAGAAAATTTTGATTTTTGTCCTTAATTTTTCTAATATAAACCAATAGAAAGACAAATAAATGACATTTTTATAATCATTTAAAATAGAGAATTAAATATAATTATAGGAATTTTGTTCAAAAATTATAATTCTATGTTATGATTGCTTAAATTATTGAAAAATATTGGATGCAATGAATGCATAATTATCTTTTATTTAAAAATAACCTTTCAAATTCCTTTTTTCTACCACATTTTCAAGATTTTATTTTTCTTTCTTCCATGGTAAAGTGTCTTTTGACTTTGCTAATATGATTGTTTCTTGCTTCAATTAGCTCAATTTGTAGATATTGAATAAGTTGTGAATTGCATCTCTATGTATCGTAAAGTCTATTAGTTGTACTTTTTACGACTGATGTTGACATGAATATCATCCATCTCCTATAAATATGCTAGTGGTCTTATGGAGGGGGGTTTCTTAAAAAAAATTATTTAGTGGTCTGATCTTTAGAATTAGATCATGAAGCCTCCCCCAGCGTTATCATCCTTGTATAAAAACATTTTTTTGTGTACTCCTTTGACCTTGTTAATCAGACCCATCATTTATTTCTAATATATTTTTCAAGAGACTTGAAATGTTTTTGCTCTCTGATCACTAATCATGGAACTTCTAAGTAAGTCCTTATCTTTATTACAGTTGCTTATAAGCAAGAGCTACTTTGCAAATTTTACTCGAAAATTTCAAAACTGAAGCCTCCAGTGTGAAGGTTGATTGATAGTGATTGGATACAATTTGGTCAATAACAATACTCTTCAACATGCCATCATTTTTTTTTAGATCCATGAAATTTTTTCTGTTTCAGCACAAATTTTCTACCCTGATTTTTAACAATAGCCTCAGGATATTTCCTTATCATATGTGTTTCTAAACTGAGCACTATACTCTTTTACTGGTAAAACAATGGCTCTCAAACTTTACATGCTTTCAGAAGTTTTGCCTCCAATAGTGAATGTGCTCTTAGCAGAATTATTTGTATCTGCATAGAGCTCAAGGAAATGTTTTTTCTCTGAGTGCAATTTCACACTACCTTCACTAGAAGTGAAAAAATGTTTGATTGTAATTTTGCTTCATCATTTTTTTCTCAAGTGAGCAGTAATCACAAGCCTAAGATGTTCTCTAAAACTTACTTTGATAAATTGATAGATTCTACACAGCACTTTTAGCAAATAACAGTTATCAAAGATCTAAAGAAATCCTAGTTGAAGCCATCAACTCTGTATCTTTCAGAATCCTCCAATACTCAGCCTCAACTATGATCTATGCTCAAGGGATTCAATGAAAGACGCTTGTCTCTAATTTTTGTGAAGAAGGCTCATTAATGTCTGTTGTGCTATATGAGACTTGGACACCTAGTTTCTTATCATTATTTATTAGATGCTGAAGAGACTCATCTTTTCCATATTTTATAGAAAACCTAGGAGGGTCTTCTCTATTTAGAAGAGGATACACCACACAAACATTATGGAATTCACTTAGTATCTTAGCTGTTTATTGTCTATTAGTCATTTCAATTCAATTATTTTTTAATGAAGGATTTTCATCCACAAAGTTATATCAGTTACTTGATATAAGAGCACGAGCTTTAAGCTGAAACCTCTTTGACTTAGAGTCAAGGACAGATGCGTCTATTCTGGCTCCAAAATGGCAGTACGGATTGACTAACACACGTGTTAGTCGCGCATTTTATACTGTCGATTTTGAAATAAACAGCTGCGACTGACTAACACATTGCTATCACGCTGTGCGAAAGGTCTGTTTTGGAGCCAGAATATCTTCGGCCGTCAAGGACTAGGGATATCCATTTCACCAAATTCATCTGGAACATGATCTCGGCGTCATCCCTTATAATGTCAAAGCCTTACACTCATCAAGACTTGATTCCTTGTAAGCTCATTAAACACTGTTCAACTTCAACCCAATTTTCAATGATATCCCTAAATCATTTTCTTCAATGACATGGTTTTGTAGTGCAGACTTATCATGACATCTCAAATCAACATTTCTCAATGATATAATAACATTTCTAAGGTCATGCATCATACAGGTATCCTAAATGACTAGGAAGACCAACCATGCAACAGTAGTGGTGTGCGTACTACGTATGGCATGATGTCATAACGTTGATCCATATAAGCAAGGTATTGCCAACCATTATCAATTGAGCCATAGAATCATTGCATTCCTAATAACAACATTTGTTTATTGAATCATCTCAAATACTTCATATGCATTAGTTATGCTCCCACATTTTGTATACATATCAACAAGGCCACTCCCCATGAAAACATCAGGGTGGCATCCCCTTTGAATGACATCTGCATAGAGGTTCTTCCCATTTTGTAGGGTCACTAAGTTGGCATTGGGAGAATACCATCAAAGGTGATCACATTGGGAGTAGTGCCCACCCTATTCATTTCCCAAAAATCTTCAAATCCTCATCAATACATCCTTCGATTGCTTACCTCATGTTGAGTCACGGTTTGCATAGGGAACTGCAAGTACATTATCCCACAAGAAAAAAAATTCTTCTATCCTGCAATTATTACATTCCATAAAACATGTCTTGATTGAGCATTTCATTGAAAACATCATATGCATCTTCTATGATTCCATGACTTCTATTCATAAATTTTTTTCATTAAAGCCAAGCATGATCAAGGTTGGGGTATTTTTTCACCTCCTTTCAGTCATTATAAGGCTGAGCATCATGACATAATAGATAAAGAAAAGGAGATAGTAGTTTTTTATAATTTATAATCGTTCTTGTTACTGTTTTTTATTTAGATTATATGCGTTTGTTTATATCAGCATATCAGATCACACTACGATCTATCATCAGGATAATCGATAGCTCATTTTTCTATTCCATAAGCTATGTATCATTCTGATATGGATCACAATATGATCAGAAACATTGATGTAAATAAACGCACACAATCTAAACCAGAAACAATAACAAGAAAGAAAAGAAGTCTTTCATTCTACCTCCAATATAGACACATTTCCATTTTCCATAATCAAAATACTTATTAAAAAAAATAAAAAAATTCAAATTTAAAGACCATAAAATCTCGATGATCTCCTCCTCAACTTTAAATTAACCAAACCCCTAAAATATGAGCCTTATGCCATTATTGATCACTGAAACTCACATCACTATCAGAAGAGCACCTCCATCTAATTGCCTTTGGCCTTGAACTTCTTTCCCTAATGTTCTGAAATTTCAGTGTTCCACATCTATACGTATGTCAAGACAATGTGCAAGAAGCCCATCATTCATGAACACACTGAAATGCTAGTGGTATAAGGTCCTTCTCTGATGCATTTATAACTGAACTCAAGTACATATTCAAAATGCTTGATCAACTATGCTATAGTTTGTCACCATGCCTTCCATATTCAAAATGTTTGGGTTCTAAATCTAATTCATGGGCAACACTTCCAGATTTAGAGCCCTTCTCTGTGTCATACTCATGTTGAACACTTTTTTTTCACCTTGACTTTAAGAGTGTATGGTAGACACCAAGAGGAATTCTGTCTGAACCTTTGCTCTTCCTAAAACAACTTAAATAGAGTCTGACCAAGCCCATTGGTTTAATATAGAAAAAAACAACGAGGAGCTATTTTCATAAACAATTTCCACTTTAGCATAGAGGTGATAGGAAATAAAGACATGTATCAACAATCTTGATTGTTAATGCATGGAGAAAAAAATAGTTATAGTCTTCAGGAGTTACTATCATAACGAAATTTCATTCCAACATTGATTTCATAAAGAGATGATAAAAATAAACGATATACCAAAAAAAAATTGATTGTTAATGTATGGAGAAAAACCGAGTTATAGCAATGAGAACTGACATCTTATACATAGAGTCAAATTTTGAAAATTTTATAAAAATTGAGTATCAAAATTGCAAACAACAACTGTTAACATTTTTTTTGGAGTATTTTCCATATATAAAGTGATACTTAGTAGATAGGTATCTATTTTAATTATTTTATTCATTAATCCTTTTAATTTTGTAATAAATCAATTTTGAAGTTGATAATTTTAAAAATGACATTGAATTTGCCCACTTAGCCTGTAATTGATAGTCATTCTTAGTTTAGAATATGTCGTCTAGCATTGATTTCAATTAACTCTTTTTTGTATCCACAATTATAGTGTGCTATGGGGGTTATTTATGTCTATTTTAAAAAGTATGGTTAGAAATCATACCATTTCAACGAACTTATACATTTTCAACATTGAATTATACTAGAAATTTTATAAGTTTTCCAATTTTAAAATCAATTGAAGGATCATGTCTACTATTTGCAATTAATTGTTCTAATCTTTGAAATGGTATGTGTTGCTTTATTTATCTAAATTGAATAATCTAGTGAGATCTATATTTTTATGCAATTCATAGAGTTTGTGTCTCAAACTTGAACATGAAATATGGTGGTATGATTTGTATGTAACTTGAAATATATTTCGTTATGTTCCCTAGATTCTTGCATTAATGTTGTTTATAATTGTGTGAAATATTGATCATGACAATGTTTTTTTAAGATCTCATCTAACCATTCAAATCTAACAAATGAAGTGAAATTGGTCATTTTCTATTTAGTTTTTTATTTCTTTTGAAACCCTATCACATTTCGATCATTTTTATGAACAAGTTAGAATAGGTATGGATCTAAGATTAACTCCAACGATATTCTTAGATCTAAATCAATCTTGGTGAAAACCTTTAAAATAGTTCTACATCTATATTTTCTAAGCATTGAAATTGATTTTTTTATTAGATCTATTTTTTTTTTTTATTATCTATCTCATTAGTTTGGTTTTCCAACAAATGCCTCTCATTTAGCTAATCACATAGACCACTAAACTATCCCACTTGATCAATCAATGACCAAAAAGGAACCTTGGAGCATAATTCATTTATTTTGAAGAGGACTAAGTGATCTATCATTTACTCAGAGTTGGTTGTGCTAAAACCACTATCAACAAAACTAGTGCTAGGAGGGTCGCTTTCAAGTTGGGCTTAGATAAAAAGTCTCCAGCTAATCCTTCTAGAAGAGTGACCCATTGATTTTTCAACAATTAACCTTATCTCCAGTTTGTTGAGTTATATCAATGCAATCAAGCCAAGACTAAAAATAAGGAATCAATGAAAACTCTCTTTCAGCCATAAATCCCTAGTCTAATAACCCAAAGAATTTAACTTGGTGGACCTAGCACTCTCACATCTTCTATGACCCCATTAGCTCAAATGGTATTCTTTAAGGCAAATGAGAGTTCTCCCCTCAACATTCTTGAAGATAAACATGCTCTATGAAAAAAACTAGAGATTTTTTACCTCTGAAATTTATATGGAGAATCCATGACTGCTGAAGATCATATTGAAACCTTGAAAAAAATATGCAATCAAGATCAAATTGAGCTTGAATATGTAGTTTCTAGGTTGTTCCTTTACTCTTTGGGAGAATTTTCATACAAATGGTATTTGAATTTTGCTCCTAAATCCATCATCTCATGGGCTTAATTACAAAAGAAGTTCTTAAACCAATTCAAGGTCAACATGGATCTCGTTGTTCTTTATTATTAGTTTTTTTTATGTAAGAAAGAACCTAATGGACCCATAAATATCCACAAAACTAAATTTAATAGGATATATAATAAGCTAATAGATCCATACACAATGGAGGAGGTGGTATCCATTCAAACCTAGTTAAGGTCTTTGTATCCCTTAAACAATCTATTTTTATGGAGATGGTCAAGCAATAATCTAAACACTTTGGAAAAGGTCTATTCTAAACCAATCAAATTATCACAATATATAGATTTGGTAGTTAGGGAAACCTTTGTGTCTCTATCTTCTTTATGTTTTCCTAGTATGACCAACCAACTCCCAACTATTAATAACACTTTGACCAGTCCCAAACCTTTGATGAATCTATTTCTAAGTGTGATGTATCTAAGACACGCCCATTTTTTTCTCCCCAAACTATAAAACAATTTTTATTTTTTTTGATCAGTAATTGGTCGAAGCCTGAATAGCTTTTGACTGGAGCTATGAACCAGTGGGGACATAGTAGGGGTCCCCATCCCCATTACATATCTTTGAATTATTATAATTATTATGTTTGATTAGATTGACCCCAAGACCTTCCCCATCCTATGGAAGGCCAACAGTCACAACTTAGAATTCCACTTCAGATGTCCCTTTTGGGAATTGAACTTGGGTCTCCACAGTGAGAACCCAGTGTTTTAACCAGTTAAGCTCAACCCCTTGGACCAAACTATAAGACAATTTTATTCAACCCTCAAGATATCATATCTTGGAGTAGGACACGAAAGATAGGCTATTAATGGTTCAATACCTAAGTTTATTTCTTTGAAGAACAAATTCAAAGAGATCCTTCTAACTTAGATTCCACCACTCAATTAGCCTATGAGTTGAAAGTTATAAAGATGGTATTCTCCCAAGTTACTAGTGAAATTACCCATTTGAGAGTGAATCCTTCAGAGGGTGTCAATAAATCAAAATCAAGGCAATAACTCTCCAAACCACAACCAATGTAACCAAAAGTTCTAAAATAGAAACCTCAACTATTACAAACTTACTAAAAAATAAAATACAAATCCATTCAATGAAGGGTTACTAACAACTTGGATGTAATGAATAATGAAAATATGGTTGATTGTTCTAATAATAGTTTTATGACAAATGGTTGTAGGTTTCATGAAACCATGGATCACCTTGAGGTTAACTATCCTGAGATGTAAAAGATTTTTTAGTTAATGTAAATTGATCATCCTTTTTCCTCAACTCACATAAACATAATGATGATGAATTCATATGATTTCATAGTTGAAGGAATTTTGGGGAAAAAAAAGAACAAAAAAAAGAGAAATTCACCTTCAAGTTTGAAGATAAAAATGAGCATGAAGTTGCAAAGATAAGTACTATCTAGCAATTAAGGAACAACTATAACCTCAATAGTAAGAAGGAGCCTCTCATGGATGGAATTCCCCCAAATATTGGTCCAACCCCTTTGAACCCCCATGCAAACAACAATCCTCCAGTGTCAAGGGTCCTTAATTAGGGCTACTAAGGAAACACATCCTTTCTTCAATAAGAATGTTGCATCGTACAAGGAGAAATACAATGCATTATAAGAAATAAAGAAAACTAAAGACGACATTTTCATGTTTTTCCCTAGCCCAAAGGAAGCATTGATGAGGTCGTTAGATGAATAAATGGGAGAAAATAAAATTTTCATGCAAAGGGACAAACAAAAAGTATTCGAAATAGAAGATGTCCTAGCCACACTCTTCAAAAAAAAGGATGGCGTCCCACCTTTCTTCTTGAGAGTTTGGATATTTAGGAAGGACTTAAACAATTATCAAGCATATTTTAGAGTATGTTTATTGTCATGCCTTATTATATTCGTCAAAAGTAAGAAATGATTCCAAATCCCTCTAGTAGAGTAGTTGTATAATTAGATAATACCGAAGTAAAGAGTATAGGTGAGTTGAAGAATTTGAATATCCAATTAGGTTCAAAACCTCATTTCCAAGAATATATTGATATTAATATACAAGTGGTTGCAATACCTATGTTATTAAGTAGAGAATTGATGAAATGTCTTAGGGGCTGGTTCTTTATTGACTTCATGTAGTTATGGTTGTCATGGATGGGCTTTAAAAACCAAATCAAAATTTATTGAAAAAGCTTAAACATATGTTCATTGAATAAAATGCCCCTAATGAATTTTCTTTTTTGATATTGAACTAGGGATTGATAAGATGAATGAGAAAATGGAGAGATCTATATTTACAAAAAATGAGATATGGAATGAGATCTATATATATAATTCTAAAAGATCATTCTCTATAGAAGAAGATATCCATCAATTTACATAGAAAATGATTAACAATTTAACAAATTTAAGTGAGTATGTGGATTTTTACATTCTCCTACTCACAACTTGGTGTCAGATCCACAAACAATACCATTTTGAGTTCACTTGTTTTGCATTTCGAGATGTAATGACATAGGTCGAAGAAATGATGTTGAGGATATAGTAATCAACTGGTGAGGATGATGACAAAATAATTTAAGGATGCATAAAAATTATTCGCCAACCTCAAGATGAAGGTGTACCTCCCGAAGAGCCAAATATTTGTACACATGTACCACCTACAAATAACGTAGATTAAAAATAACAAAAAAATTAAGGAACAACATATTGATTTAGAGAGTGATTTTAGTCCAACTACAATGGTTCCTGAACCAAAAGAAGTTCCCCACATAAATAATTAACTTTTTTAATCAAAATTAAAAGGGATAAAAGCACAATTAGATGTACCTCAACAAAAGGGAGTTGACGAATCATTAATAAACCAAGACCCCAAAGACTTAGGAAAACACTAATATGGAAGGTCAAATTTGATGGATCTAAGTGCAAGAGAGGTTATGGTATTAGATTTCATATGGTCAATCTATGAGGCAAAGCCTTCTTTTCATCTTATAGGTTACAACTCACATGCACAAATAATGTGGCTGAGTACAAAGCATTGATTCAAGGCCTACTCCAAGCCTATCAAAAGAAAGTGAAATACATGTGTGTGGAAGGGAATTCTTAGTTGGTGATTAGACCAATCTAGATTAATAATATGCTTGTCATGGAAAGATGTTGATAGTATATAGGAATAAATTTTGTGACAGGTGATAAAAGACTTCAATGCTTTCAATATTCACTCATTGGCTTAAAGAAGAAATCAAATTGTCGACCCATCAAAAGTTACTACAAGCACCCTAAAACCTATGGATATTGTTTGGTTGGAGATATTTTTAATAAATCTTGTACCAACACCTACTATCCTAAATAATATCACATATTTCCATCTATTTGAAGTTGATGTGCATATTTTGGAATTCATCACCAATACAAGACTCTTTGAAAATCAAATTATAGACAAGAATAACTAAGATGCTTTCGAGATAGCTGATGATGGTATTATTAATTCTAAAACTAATACTATTCACAAGGGAATGGTCTTCTTGGAAAGGATATTTGATTTTTGATCGCAACAATGTAGCCAAATAGAGAAAAGCTACTCCCAATTCAAAAGAAGGTAAATATGACCCACATAGCTTGGGAGATGGGAATGATAAAGTGAAGTGCTCATTGGAAATGTATGCACTCCTGAGGAAAGTAACAAGACCATAAATTCATTAAAATATTATATAGAGGTAATTACTTGGGGTTACAAAGAATTGAAAACATTCAATACCTAAGCAATCACTCACAAAATTCAAATGAAGCCTATAATAAAACCTTTCTTATAGAAATAATGTTCAATAAATTCTTTACTAGAACCTCTGATTCAAAAGAAAGTGCATAGATTAGTGTTGGTGAGAATTATCTATCTTGCAAGACATTTTACCTGGGTCACCAACTTTGTACCTACCAGAAAGAAGAATAGAGAATTTGTGTTGTGTGTAGATTTTAGGAATCCCACTAAGGCCTCTAAAAAGGACAATTACCTAGTAATCTAACTTAATGAGATAATCCATATCTTGAATGGTGTAATAACCCACTTAACTTAATCCAAAAAACTCAACTGATACATACATACATACATACATACATACATACATACATACATACATACATACATACATACATACATACATACATATATATATATATATATATATATATATATATATATATATATTGCTTTCTTTTTCTTACTTCTTCTTAATTATGTTTGATTCAATCGCATACTCAGGTACATCTATCCAAACGAGATAGGCATCCATCCAACCGGGATGGGCATCTAACCATATGGGTTAGGCATCTATCCATACGGGATTAGGCATCTAACCATACGGGTTAGGTATATGTCAATACGGGACAAGAGGTTCCATCTATCCAATCTGGGATAGGCATCTACCCAAATGGGGTAGGCATCTATTCGTAAGAATAGGATATGCTCTGGCCAGAGACTTTAGATTCGTCGAGACCATCTGGGGCTTGAGCCACTCTCTAAAGACTAGACTCCCCTACTAGGAGTGCACCGAGGTTGCCGTCCTTAGGAGTATAAAAATAATTACATAAACAAGCTTGAGTTCCGCCTTGGAATTCGTCCTAAAGCCTCGGGAAGTCAAGCGAATCCATATGGGATTCCTTCTGAGTATGCATTGAATTAATTTTAACCTTTCAATTATTATTTGCACCATTTGATTAAAAGACCAAGGAGCTTCAAGAACCAACTACTCACCCATAACCAAATCCTAATCCCCATCCCCGAATGCCTGAGTACAAGGGACAACTTCGTCCCTAGACTGCCTACATACCTGTTTCGGCACGAGATCAAGGCATAAAGTATGTAGTTCTGGTTTCTTACTATGGTTTAATGTAAATTGTTTGGTGGGTATGCAACCCTTTCTAGGGTCAATGTCCCAGACAGTTTCTCTGCGGTTGCTACCCACGATGGTAGCTCTATAGGAAAAAAAAAAAAGACTCAAGATGGCCTTTTGCTTGTGGCCTAAACAATTAAGTCCTATTTCCTATTAAATGCGTCACCCTTAATCCATTATCATCCGTTGAAATCATCGAGATAAATAAATTTTCAAGATCTTCACACACATCCAAACCCTAATGGGGTTATCTAAAGTTCAACTGATCGGATGTAAATTCATTTAAAATTTGATCTTTTTAGATTATCTATCCAAGGGGGATTACCCGCCCCTTGGATTTTAACTTCCAAATGACCCTTATTTCTCCCTGGCGATTTAGAGGGACAATGCCATAGACGCTGTTATTGCAGCTTTATTAGGCATTAAGTGCAGTAGTTCAACATGACGACATTACCCGTAAGTGTGACCCAGAGGCACCATAGATACCGAACGTCGCTAATTTTTGGTTTCAACTCCTCTTGTTTAGTTATCTAACTATGAATTTAACTTTGAATTCATGAATCTTAAATGAAGCAATATACCAATACAATTATGAAAAAGAAACTATTATATACAAGGAATTATCACTTGAATTTAAAAACTAAAGTATGAATTTTACGTAATTGAAAGGAACATAAACAAATCAACTACTTGGAATAGTATTTTACTAGAAGGAAAGTTATGATAATTAAAAATTCAAAAACTTGAACTAAATACATGAAATTACTAATTGCTTGGAAACCATGATACTTTCAAAGCTAACTTATGAAAATGATTTGAATTACTTGCAAGATATAATTGTTTTGGACAAACCATTACACAATAAGTATGAATCCTAATACTGATTTGCTTGAAAGAAAATTAAATGATTGAATAGCAAGAATTTGGAAATGAATTTTAACACCTACTTGTTTGAAGTGAAAAGTACTTAATAATAATCCCAACTAATTCTTCCATATGAAGTAATACAAATTTCATCTACAAATGATAACACTACTTTAAATGTGAATCCTAATACTTGAAAGGTACTAAATTGCTTGAAATAAAATTTAAATTATCAAATAATTATACTTTGGAAATGAATTTAATACTCACTTGTTGAAGGGAAAAGAAAAACAATTATTCACTAATAAGCTTCAAATTAACCACATTATTCTTAATTACTAATTGTTTTAAAAAGAGATTAGAAAAGAGTCTAAATACTTGCTAGTTAACCAAATAAATAATACCAAGTCTCATAATAAACAATCCTAATCAATAAACATCTAGTTGCTTTTGAACTAATACCTTTGCAAGATTATAAAGTGATAACTAATTACTCCTTATATTTCTTCCATAGTAGTAATTAGGATAATGAGTGATTATTTACTTATATCTAAGATGAGACATTGGGTTTTTTTCTCAAGTTTCACATGTGGGTATTATGTTGTGCATGCATGTAAATGGAAAACGCCATAAAATTTACAATGAATTATATAAGTAAGATAGATGTAAAAATAATAATAATAATAAATAAATGATAGTATTATTATTAGGTGAGGCTTTAAATTTGTTGCGCCCGAAATTAATATATTTACTTTTATACCATGACATTTTCTTCTTGTTTGTTAATGAGTTTATTAAAATATTAGACATATATGAACTTGTATACTAATATAACATAATTGTATTATGATAATTAATATTGAACTAATAGTTACAAGCCATGTCAACCCCCAATTCAATTTTTTTCCAAAACCTTTTAAAAAGAAGTTAACTCTTTTCTTACAATTATACATTTAATAATACATGATTCAAAAGATAATATATAATATTAAAATCATCATAAAAATAAAATTATAATAGCTAAAAGATTAAAGTATGTTTTAAGTAAAAAAAAACTGACCTTTTTCCACTCCAAGCAGGAAAGCCATGTATAAAAAGCTTTCATAAATCTTTTATGTACCTTTATATTGGATCTCTTTCCCTTCTTTTTGATGATATAAGAAATCTAATTAGAAAATTCTTATTTAAGTGGAGATTAAAATTTAGAAAGACTAAGACTTTTAATTACTATCATTTAATAACCTTAACATTACGGTAGGTGACATTACTATCTCATGATGTATTTTACTATAAAAGAACAATAAGTTTTTTTTCTTTTTTTCTTTTCTTTGTTTTTCCTTAAGATCATCTTCATCTTGCTTTTTTTTTATATTATAATATCATGTATATGATATTCAATTTATTCTTTTATTTTTTTGAAAACTCTATAATATGGATATAATTTATTTGTCTATTGATGTTTGAACATCCATATTTCACATTATATCATTTCCCTACTAGAAACTAAACTCGATATATATATACTTTATTATTTATTAATATATTTATTTATTTATAATTAAATAAATATTTTGCTTTACTTTATTAATTTATAATTAGTTTAAGTCTATTTCCAAATTTATTTTTTTTCTCTTAATTAAATCTCTATAAAAAAAAAAAATTTATAAATATATTTATAACCCCAATCAGATAATGCAAAAGAAGGTTTCCAAATAAGAATTTAAAAAGAATATGCATATTATGTTTACTTATATATATATAATGTTTTAAAACTTATCTAGTTTAATTACACAAAGGATAAATTACAGCCTAACAGGCAGAGGGGAAGAAAATTATTCCGAGGAATATATATATATATATATATATATATATATATATATATAGACACACACACACACAGAATTAATTTTTGAAAGAAAAATAATTCACAGGAGGATAAATTGCTTTGAGGAATAAAATACACAGGAATAGATTTCTGAAAGATAAATAATCATAGGAAGATAAATTTCTTTGAGGAATAAAATACACAGAGGAATAAATTTCTGAAAGGTAAATAATCATAGGAAGATAAATTTCTTTGAGGAATAAATTTCTGAAAGATAAATAATCATAGGAAGATAAATTTATTTGAGAAATAAAATACACAGATGAATAAATATTTATTCACAGAGACAATTAAATAAATTGATTATAGTTTTGTGAAAGGATTTTCGTAGATCTAATTTTCCCACAGAGATATACACAGGCAAAAAGTCACAGAGGGTAGTATTTACACACATAAAGATAACCATAGTGGTGCATAAAATCAGAATATGGATATCTTTTGAGATAAATGGATCAAAGATATGCACTCACAAATAATTGAATTTTGCACAATACATATATATCTTTCTTTTTTTTTTAGATTCAATTTTTCACAGAGAGGCACATTTTCACAAATTCAATCTCAAAGACAAAATATCATAGAGAAAGATAAATAATTTTTGAGATTTTTATTCAGAAAAAGATAAAGATGTTTTTTTTGTTTTTGTTTTTTTCGTGAGAAAATATCTTTCTCAGAGATAATCAAAAACATGTTATTCTATTCTAAAAAAATAAAAAATCTGATTTTTTTTTTCTTGATTTACTTCGGCAAAAGAGGATAATTTGTTCCTAATATATTTCACTCTTATTCCTTGAAATCTAAATTTTTGTAAAGAAATAAAAATCAATGAATGGAAAAAACAAGAGTTTAAATGATATTCTCATTTGCACTTAAAAAGGAGTCTACTAATTAATGGCAATTATTCAAATCTTATTTCCTATTTGCATATAAAACTTCTCTATCAAATTCTACACAAATTTACAATAGGTAAAGCATACAAGTGAATAGAATTCTAATTTTTCTTTGACTACATAAAAATCCATTTCAAAACATGAGAGTAGACAAGAAGCAACTTGGAACAAACGATTCCCTTGTTATTGAAATGCCTCCAATCTCCCAGCTACCCTTCTTCACTCCTTCCTTGTAGCTTGATAAGATCTCTTCAAAATCTTGAAAATCCTACCGTACAACGTGACTACCAAAATCCTAGTACTACTAACAAGAATTTGCAATAATTCAAGAAATTACATTTTTTTTTCATCCAAACCAAAAAATGAACTCCTTCTTCGAAAGTTTAGCATACATTATATAGAATAGGTGCACCATTCCCACTATCAGAAGAATTAATTGAAATTGACTTCATGCAAAATTGATTGTTGACATAGTGGGGGAGTTACATGCAAGAAGATGGAATTTTAAATTCACTTCTAGAAACTTCTCATTTCCTCCTACAACATGTGCTAAATTAACATATTGAGAAAATAAACAATTTCTAAATTAATTTCATGAAAAAATGATTGTTGTCATAGTGGGGGTTACATTTGACCATACATTCAAAATTCAAATTCAAATTCTCCTCCATTTTATCAAAATGCATTTTATAACTCCTTTGTCATAAAAATGTCATGAATAGAATTATTCTTGTCATAGAATAATTTTGTGACTCCCATGTAATATATTTGCTAAATATAATATTTATTCTTTAATATTTAAAATTTAAAATTTCTTTTCTAGAATCTTATTATTTCTCCTACACCATGTGCTTAATTAGGATATTGAGAAAATAAGCAATTTTCAAATAAATTATGACCTCATGTGTGTGTCACCACTTAAATTCCTTTCTATTTAAAAACTTCAACCTCATTTCAATTTATCTTTTCTTTCTAACATTACACATAAAATTAATATTATAATAGTAGTAGTAATAATAATAATAATAATATTTATTTATCTCTTAATTCATGAGTCACAATAATTGAATGGGAGGAGGTCCGAACGTTCTCGAATTTCAGAATAGGGTTCCATGGAATGGAAGATGGCGACAAGACGATAGTGAAGGATGGCAAGGCGTGGCAAGGCTTCGAAGTAGGACTACAGGGAATGGTAGATGGTGGCAAGGTTCCAGTGTCCCCCATCAGGCTCACCAAGGACAGTCAAAGGATGCCCCTAGTTTTGACCAATATTCAAAATTTGACATCAAACTGGTTTCAGACTTACCCTTAGGAAATCGATGGTTGAATCATTTCGCATGTGCCTCATCAAGATGACAATGCAGAATGGGAGGAGATCCAAACGTTCTCGGGTTTCAGAACAGGGTTCCATGGAATGGAAGATGGCGGCAAGACGACAGTGCAGGATGGCAGGGCATGGCAAGGCTTCAAAGCAGGACTACAGGGAACGATAGATGGTGGAAAGGTTCCAGTGTCCCCCATCAGGCTCGCCAAGGACAGTCAAAGGATGCCCCTCGTTTCGACCAATCTTAAAAATTTGACATGAACCCCTTCATTAAAATATTCAGGGATAAACCTTTCATCAAACCGGTTTTAGACTTACCCTCAGGAAACCGATGGTTGAATCGTTTTGCATGTCTACAAGACCAGTTAGATAGCCCCGACACTTTTTTCAATAGTCCTCTTGCTCATCTGGCCCGCTCATTTCATTCCCATCCCCACAAAGCATTCGGTAACCTGCAGAATCATTTGAACTCCAACACATCTGCTAAGGGAGCTTCTCTTAACCATGGGGTTTGTAAGGTCCCCAAAGGTAATCTAGGCCACCATCCACCTTTTCAAAAATCATTCGGGCAGGAAAAAAAATTCAAAATTCATTTGGGCAAGAAAAAAAATTTCAAAATCCTGTAAAAAATCTTTCACTTCCGAATCCTTTTCGATCGAAACACCAACAGAAACAACTGATTTTTGACATTTGCGAAGCATCTCCATCCATCCCTCATTAGCCCTCTCTCAAGGTTTGCCTTGCCAAAGGGAAAACTGGAGCAGATCAACAAGGAGATCATGGAGATCCCCTAAAGTCGAAATCAACGCACTTGGTGTGGAAAAGAAAACTGGCAGAGTGTAAAGAGACGGACTCCTCTTTCCCCATTCTGACTCGGGCTCCGGTTGAGAACACCTCCGATATCAAGATATCCTTTCCTGACCACGTTCTCTCCCAGTCGATCCCTTTTCTCCAAAAATCGGCTCTCATCGGTAAGTTTAACTCTTCATTCCCTCTTCAAACCCTGCGTTCATGGGCAAACAGTCACTGGTTGGGTCTTCATGATATTTTCTTCATCGACACCCACTCATAGTTTTTTATAGATCTATTTTCTTCACCAGAAGATAGAGATGCAGTTCATAAAAACAAAGGCTGGTTTTGTCAAGGGGCTGGTCTTTTTACCTTATCCTGGATTCCAAATTTTAAACCAGATGTTAATCGTTGTAGATTTTATCTTTACTGGATCTCTTTTCCAGGTATGCCTTTGGAATACAGAGACCCGAATATTGTGGAGACCATGGCCAATCAAATAGGCATTTTTGTAGCTCATGATCTTATACCCTTTGAAACAATCCAGAGAGATGTTAGGGTTTGCCTTCTCCTTGCCTCAAATAAGACCTTGCCAAAGCACCTAACCATCTCATCAAAATGGGGTTTGTGGCATCAAGACATTGTATTGGATAATGCAGAGGTCATCTATAAATATCAGCAACAATTAGGCCATTTCATGAATTATTGTAGTGGTCATGAGTGCTCAGAGCTTTTAGTCTATAAAAATCACTGCTTAGACCCTCTTCTATGTACTACCAACCAGCATGAGATAGTTTTGTCTTCTGATCCTGTACAATCATGTAATGATCCCTCTGAACCTCGGGATGCCTTAAATTTTGAATCATCCTACGTTTAGTGGATTAATCAGTTGACCCACTTTTTATCATGTATAGCTGGATCCTTTATAGCTATAAATATGCCCCCACGCTCACACCGGTTCTCCAATTATGTGACAAAACATCTGATGACAAAGAAACTATAGTTCGAGACCTAATGTTCAATGAATCCCTAATTGATATCTAGAATTTAATGCAGAATTTATCAGTTTTAGGGATAGCTACCTTAAATAAGGAGGGTCATATCCAAGAAGTAGCAGATGATATCCTATCCACTCTAGCTGCCACTATGATTGAGGAAATTGCAAAGGAGGTAGGTGTTAGTATGACAAATGTAATGTGTCCTTTACGAAAAACAAGGTGTTGTTGTTCAACTACTGACATCTCAGATAAAGGGAATCTCCCCTTGGAAATTAGTCAGGAAGAAATGGAAACCCTATCACAAGATGGTGAGGAAAAAAAATTTATTTTTGATTATGCACAATCCTAATCAATTGAGCAGAGCCCCAGTTTGAAACCAAATGGCTTTACAACCCCAAAAAAGAGAGGTGGAAAACCAAAATCTGTGAAGATCCAAGAAGAAATAGAGGCAGGTGTGCAGAGTACTCTAGACGGAAAATTTAAAGTATCAAAAAGAATTACAAGTAGTGCAAAAGGCACTCCCTGTTCACAATGAAAATGATTTCTTGGAATGTCGGAGGCATTAATGCCCCTAACAAAAGAGGGAGAATCAAATCCCACCTTGATTCTTCAAAGGCTAACTTTTTTTTACTCCAAGAAACGAAGCTATCACATGAAATGTATCACAAAACAATGGCTAAATGGACACAATTTGGATCGGCCCACATGCAAGGTGTTGGGGCCTCAAGAGGATCACTTACATTATGGAATCCTAAAAAAGTTCAAGTTCACTTATTAGAACAAGATCATAACTAGCAAATGTTGAAAGTGGTATGCTATGACATGACCTTTACGATATTCAATGTTTATGGCCCCATATCCACTTAGGAAAAGAAAGACCTATGGGACAAACTGACTCTGTTACTCCAACAAGAAGAAGCACAAAATTTCATCATTGGAGGAGACTTTAATGCAATATTTTCTCATAAAGAGAAACAAGGAGGAATCTGTCCACCCCCACGATCTATGCAGGATTTTCTAAGTTTCACCATAGAAAACAAATTATTGGATGTGATCCCCAATAATGGTCTCTTCACTTGGACTAATAGGAGATCAGGCTTCCTTCAGATTGTAGAGAGACTCGACAGGTTTTTCATTCCCTTGGAATGACGCCTTAATCAGGTCAGTTATTACTCAGACATTCTCCCTATTGCTGAATCAGATCACTTCCCAGTCCAAAATGTCCTTGAATGGCAAAAACAGAACCTCATGCCGATTTTTGGCTCCTCGTTCGAGTTTGAGCGTATGTGGTTTAGACATCCACATTTTCAGGCTTTATTAAGACAATGGTGGGTATCTACCCCCGCATGTAGTGGAACAAAGATGTTCTAATTTTTTAAGAGACTTCGGTTTATTAAGGTCCAGAGTAAGGAATTGAATAGAAAAGTCTGTAAGAGAGAAGAAGAATATTGGAGATAGAAATCAAGAGAGCTCTGGCTGAAGCAGGGAGATAAGAACACAAAATTCTTTCATGCTTCCACAAAACAAAGAAAAGCATCTAATGTTATATTCTCAATCAAGCATGAGGACTCAAGGGTATTGATTAAAAATTTAACAGACATTCAAGAACACGGAGTAAATTTTTTTAAGAATCTTCTAGCCCTCCCACCCTCTAATTTAGATCCCTTTTGGAAGGATAATGCTAAGCTTCTACTGCAATCTATCCCACCTCTGATCTCCGACCAAGATAATAGAGCCCTACTGGCCCCCTTCACTATGGAGGAAGTCCACAAAGTGGTATTTTCCCTCTCCCCAGATAAAGCCCCAGGTTTGGATGGGTTCACTGCCCTCTTTTTTCAAAAGTGTTGGGATGTGATTGGTTTTGACCTCTTAGAGGTAATGGAAGAATCCAGGAAAAGGGGAGTAATGCTAAAAAAATTTAATGCAACAAATATTGTTCTCATCCCAAAAACTCCTTCCCCCTCATCATTCGCAGAGTTCAGACCTATTTCTCTTTGTAACACAATATATAAGATTGTAACTAAGGCCATTTACCTTAGAATGCACTACCTTATACCTAAGATCATCTCGCAAGAACAAGGGGGTTTTGTCCCTGGTAGGGAGACTATGGAAGGAGCCCTAGTAGTGCATGAGGTTTTACACTCTGTCCATGAAAGCCAACAAGAAAAAAATTGTTATCAAACTTGATATGATGAAGGCATGTGACCGGGTCAAGTGGGATTTTTTTTTTTAAGTATTATCAAAATTTGGCTTCTCAGACAAATGGTGCAAATGGATCAAAACTTGCATCTCAGGCGCGCATTTTTCTATTCTAATAAATGGTCATCCCTCAGGGTTTTTTCAGGGTACACATGGATTAAGACAAGGCGACCCTTTGTCACCTTTTCTCTTCATTCTCATGGCAGATGCCTTGAGCAGACACATCAATTTTCAATCTTCAAAAGGGCTTTGGCTTGGTGTCACTCTTCCAAGTACTTCAATAACAGTAACTCACTCTCTTTTTGCTAATGATACATTGTTATTTGGTAAGTCTTCTCTAAAAGAAGCCAAGCTCATCAAGCAAACACTGGATATCTATTCTTCTGCTTTGGGTTAGAAAATTAATGCTGCCAAGTCTAAGATTTTCATTTTCAACACACCTTCAATCTTGTCACTAAGAATATGCAAGACCTTGGGCTTCTCAATGGACCAATTGCCATCCTCCTACCTTGGCATCCCCTTTTTTATGGGATCAAACAAACCGTCCTATTGGTCTATTGTCATTGGTAGAATCCAGGTGCGAATCTCAGCTTGGAAAGTAAGGTGGCTTTCACTATCAAGAAGAACCCTTCTTATCAAGTCAGTGCTAACAACGATACCAAACTATTACATGTTTGTCCTCAAAGCTCCCCCATCCATCATCCATCAATTGCAAAAACTCGTTAGAGATTTTCTATGGAATAGTAACATGACAAATGAAAGGAAAATCCCCTTAACCTCTCTGGAAAATATGTCATGCCAAAAATCCCAAGGGGGAGTGGGACTTCACAATTTGAAGCATCACAACAAGGCCTTTGGAGGGAAACTGATTTGGAAAATGTACACTAACCCTGTCTCCAAATGGTGCCAGATTATGCAAGCTAAATATTTGGACAACACTCAACCATCAAGAGTGTTGACAATTTTAGACCCTCCAAAGGGGTTTGCTATTTAGAACTTCATGATGGATTCAAGGAATCTAATATCTAATTATGTTTCATGGGAAATCAATAATGGTCTCAGTGCTAACTTCTAGATAGACTCATGGTGTGGGCATCCTCCTATTGCTCATTTGGATAACATGGAAAACATTATGAACACAACTATATCTCATTGGGGTACAAAATTGAGTGACTATGTGTCTGTTGTAGGAATATTTTCAGGGAAAATAATCTGGAAAGATCCCACTCTTCTCCCAATATCCATCCAACAATCTTCCTCATTGGCTAATATTTTATTGAATAGGACAATTATCATGTCTAATAGAGATGATGTGTTATTTTGAGTAGCTTCAAAATCAGAGCAATATTCAATTAAAGAAGGTTGCAATGCCCTACAACAGGGTTGCAACAGTAAGGTAAGTAGTCGGGCATACTCTTTCTGTTGGAATGACATTGTTTTACCAAAAGCAGGGTGTTTTGCGTGGCTAATGTTGAACAAAAGAATCCTAACAGCAGAGAGATTAGTAAAACTAGGCATTACACAAGCTTTTTAATTGTGTATTTTGTGACTTAGAGGAAGAATCAATTGATCATTTATTTCTACACTGCTCCTTTGCCTCCCAGTGTTGGTTCTTCATCATGAATAAACTCCAAGTTATGTTTCCCTTTCCAAAATCACTGTGGGATATGTTTAACTCTTGGCCTCTTTTATATTCTACATCAACCTTCTTAGGCATTTGGAAATGTGCTCCTACTCACATTATTTGGGACATTTGGTGGGAGAGGAATAAAATAATCTTCAGAAAAACACCCTCATCCCTGGATCAAGTTTTGATCAAATTGGAAAATTCGATTACAGAAATCATAAATTCTTCTCTCACTAATTCCAAGGACATCCAGTCATTTACCCGGTGGGATAAGGCAATTGCAAAACTATGGCACAATATTATTTTGCCAATAGGGATTCCCCCGAACTGGTCCTCAATTCACGTGAGAGACAGGTTGTCCATAAAATGGGTACCCCCAATACCTAATTTCTTTAAGCTCAACTTCAATGACTCTTCCCGTGGAAACCCAGGGAAGTCAGGAATCAGAGTTTGCATTCAAGATCAATTTGGCAAAATGTGTGCTTTCCAAGCTTCACCCATCCCTCCGGGTACAAATAACTTGGTGGAGGCAAATGCCTTAATAGCCGGTCTGGTGTTAGCAAGGGAGTGTGGCTTCTCTAATATACACATAGAAGGTGATTCATTAGTTATTATCAACTCCATTACCTCGAAAAGATCCAAGACTTGGCAGCTATCTTATGTTCTGAAGCATGCCTTGGATCTTCTCAACACTTTCTTGGACTGCATTTTCAGTCACACACTAAGAGAGGGCAACTCCGTTGCTAACATGCTAGCAAATATGGGTTGCGATGACATTTCAGTGGAGTCAATCGCAATTCCTACTAAACTGTCTTCTTTTCCTAAATTGCTTGATTTAGTACAAAAGGAAAGTACAACACTCTTATCACAAGCTACTTCCTATTAAATACTCACATGTAAGCATTTAACCGGTGCTTGTGAACAAGAAGGCTGATAGGACACTTGCATTTATGCTTTTAAATGCATTTTGTAGATGGCATGTATGGAACTTTAGTGCGAAGTTCCTAGGGATTTCCATAACATCACTTCACACGAGGCAAAACAGATTTAGGCCTCTCACACATCCCCTCGACTACATTACAGTCACAAAATTAATGCAAGAATCGCAAACATGATCCTAAAGTTCGATCATTTATTGCATTTTGAGATGGTAATTTTTGTTTATAATTGGAACCAGCCTGCTCTTATACACACAATTCTCAGCGGAATTTTTTGAAGTACCTCGGTGCTCTGCAATATGGAGAACGACTCTTGCGGAGGATGCAGGCAAATACACTGGGAGTATATGTCATGGAACGACCGGGTTTCAGTGCAAATTTCAGAACCTTCGATGGCTTTTCATGGACACATCAATGACAGGGACCTCGACCAACTTTTTCTTCTACACAATCCACAATTGAGAAGAGCTGTCAAAGACTTCATCGGTGAGGAGATGTTATCCCCTCAAGCCAAAAGGATTCTGTATCCCTATCAACTTCTTAGTTCCTTTTTGTCAAATGCTCTGGATCTCTTGCAATATATCCCTCTGCTTGAATTAGTGTTCTTCAAGTTGGTAAGACAAGATGTGCTTGCTCCGACCTCGTTCCATGAAGCCCTGGCAAAATATAATCTATGGCAGGGGCTGACTCTCCTTGGGGGCCTCTTTCCACGCCACTTTATTAAATCTAGCCATGCTTACATGGTTCTCTATGACTGAATAAAACATGCCCTCAAACGATAAAACTTCCTCCATGTGAAGAACGACCTGCATCAATTCGAAAGAAAATTGGACGACCACATTGTGCACAAAGTCAAAATTAAAGTTGGGGCTCTAATGGAGATCCTGGAAATAGACAATGTTGACCCCTATGTGCCAATTTCACAATCTGTGGAACGGGGACGGGCTACAAATAGGGTTCCAGACCTCAACGTACCAGTGCAGGATGAAGCCATGGGATGGACTATCCCATCTCTGCCCACCTTCGATGCCCCTGTAATTTAGACCCAGGATGATGCCGCCATGGTCGAGTAAAATTATTCTGGCTTTGTTTTTTGCTAATCAGAATATGCTCTTTTTTGATGGGTGGAAAATCTTACGACAACCAGTATGACCCAAAAAAATTTGACTGCCCCTTGCATTCTGGTGTTGGCTCTTGCATTTATTCCACTAGTATACTAGAACCGGTAGAGGAGTCATCCTCTTAGCTTGTCGGCTAGCACCAGTATTGGATGTGTAGTCACATAAATCTGTCCACTTAATTAAATGAATACTTAGTATTTATTTGATTATTTAACCATCAATTAATAATTAATTAAATTAATATTTAATTAATTCATCTTAACCCTATTCTCCTATTAATTAAATAAATTATTCAATTTATTTGATTTAATTCACTTAACCAAATTCAGACCATTAATTAAATAAATAAATCATATTTATTTAATTAAATCTTCTCTCACATTTAAATAAATTAATATTTATTTAAAACCCCCAAAATCTCACCTCTCACATTTAAATAAATAAATCATTTATTTAAAATCACCTTTATCCTCCACCCACTTGCATTTTCCTACAAATACAAGTTGCACAATTATTTTAAATAAATAATTTATTTAAATCACCTTTATCCTCCACCCACTTGTATTTTCCTACAAAAGCAAGTTGCACAACTATTTTAAATAAATTATTTATTTAAAATCCTATTTATCCTCACCCACTTGAAACCTTTAATGGTTTCCCTTAAAGTATTCAAACTTGATGGCTTTAAAGTCTTCAAACTTGATGGCTTCCTTCTATAATCTTCTTAAGACTTTAATGGTTTTCCTTAAAGTCTTCAAGCCTTTAATGGTTTCCCTCAAAGTCTTCAAGCATTTTAATGCTTTATCTTCATTTTTCTCATTTAAATAAATTAATATTTATTTGAATATTTATCCAAATGCAAATTACACCATTTAATTGAAATAAATGATTTTATTTTAATTGAAAATACCAAAATTTCTCCCACTTGCATTTTCCTACAAAATCCACTTGTATGCCTAAACCCCTTCTAGATTCTTCTAAACCCTTCCTAATTAGCCTAATCCATCCCCTAAATATTGTCACATTCCTAAGCAAATTGGAGTCACTTCTCAAAGACTCCAAAGTCTTTGAAAAACAATTAATGCTTTGTGTGTTCAACAAATTAACCCTCAAAGTCTTTGATAACCATTGAAGGCTTTCAACCTTCAACCACTTAATCCCCAAAGTCTCCAATAACCATTAATGGTTACCTCAAACCCTCCCACATGGTTAAAACATTTGTTTTGACTCAACCTCTACCCAACCCAAAGGTCTCATCAAGCCTTTAATGCTTTGACCATGATTATCTCTTAATCATTTGCACAAAGGTTTATCCTTGGATTAACTCTTAATCCAATGGGTAATCTTAATTTAGACTTGACCCTTACCTTCTAGATAACCATGAGGTCTTCTCAGGCCTTTAATGCCTCCAACCTCTTCTCTCAACCCAATCCTATGTTGACACTTGTCACCATTTTATTGGTGCCAATTGTGCACATGGATCCCCAACTTTCAAACTTGGCCCTTGATTAAACCATTCAATCTTAACCCTTCATTTCCCCATTTCTTCTATAAATAGAACCCTTCTCCTCAAGCAAAACGAAGCATTTTAGAGTATTGTTGTTATATTGGCATTAGCATAGAGCTTTTTCATAGCATCACTATCTACTCTTGCATAGTATTTGCTTATCATATTCAACCATCTTGAATCTCCATATGGCATCCATGGCTAGTGCTAAAAGCTGAGAGCTACACTCATTTGGGACTTGGAGAGGAGAGAAACAAGGGAGAAGCATCAAAAGGCATCATGGAAGCATCTTAGGGAGGCTCTTCTCCTTTCTTTTATTTTGTTAAACTTCTTTCATGCTTTTTGAAATCTCTCTTGATATGTTTGGAATGGTTTTTAGTTCTTTGTTTTGTTTTTATGGTTGAAACTAACTTATTAACATTGAACTTTGTTGTTGCCTTGTCCCCATTTCCATGACATTATTTGGTGAACCCGACGTGAATCAAAGAGCAATCATTTTGAAGACTACTAACTTTTGAATGTTTTAATTGACACACAGGTCATTCTCTTGCATTTTTCTTCTCAATTTAGCACCTTCGCAAATTGATACTTTAACGCTATTGTCCATAATGTTGCTCTTTCATGTTAAATAGCACTTCTGTTTTCACACAGAGTAGAGCTATTGTAACAAAGAGTTGTAAGAAAATTCCTTGTAACCGAAAACCAAAAATTTTAGGCTTGTAGAAGCCCACCAAAACATGCAGATTTTTCTAACTAATTATCTTTTGTGCAGGTTTTAACTAACCCCTACAATAGCATTATTTTTAGCAATTTTAGCTTAGGAAATAAATTTGTTCATATTGCTAACTTTGTCTTTCAAGTTAGGATAAAATAAATTCATTTTCCTTTTGGGTTAAAATCAACTACACTTTCATTTGGAGTTTTAAAAAGAACCATATCTTTCGTTTGGAGCTCTAAAAAAGAATCACACTTGTTCAAAGTTAAAAAGAATCACAAAAACAAACACGCAAATTTTTTTTGTTGCAAAGTTAGGAACAAATTCTTTTGGTGCTTAAAATCAACAAGGCAAATTTTATTTCTTGCATCAAGATAAAACTTACAATCCACACTTCCATTTTTGGTGCAAATAAAATTCACAATCAACTTGTCTCATTTTTAAAGCAATTTTACTTCATGCAAACGTGTTTTTCATTAAGTTGACCAGGATTTTCAAATTCTAGTTTACTCCAACAATTGCCTTTGAAAATTAAAAAGAACACCATGATTGTTGGAGCAACATCTCCAAATAGATAGAAAATCATTGCGATGACAAATTAAAAGGAACAAGTGAATTTTGTGTTTGGCACACTTGTGCAAAAGAGTTGGTCGAGTGGTCCTACCTCTAACACACACTATCCTCTCCCTTGGCTCTCGTGGTCCTAGGTGCAAGAGAAAAGTGTTAGTAACGCTCAAATTTTATCTTTTTAAGAGAGGCCTGCCAAGGGATCGATACTCTTGGGAACGACCTCGAGCGGTAAATCCTTCGAGCCGCTATAGAAATCAGGTGAGAGCGAAAGCTGTAGCCTTGGGTATAGCTGTTCCTACAGTGTAACTGGCCGAAAGGACAAATGGGCCCCACCACCAGTTACAAGGCTCTTAAGTGAGTCACTGCAGAATGAACTTATGTCCAAAAATATCGAACATGACTAAACACCTTTAAGTAGTAGCCCACCCGTTCTATTGATTGAGGATATTTGAGATATAATTTAGTGCAAGAGCATAGATGGTTTTGCTCCCAAGATACTCACCATACATATTTCCTTGAGTAGAAACATAGCTTTTTGAAAAGTCACTTGTGGCTTGATAAAAGTGGTGACTCCCCCATCATAGGGATCATCTATTTGTTATGCTCGTGCAAGACTTAGTATATCACATCCTTACCTGCCACGACGGGATTCATAAGATATGTAGTACCAAAGTCGAAGAAATATCAAGATGTGGGCTAAATTTATCACAACTGGCCATTTGACCTTAGGGATAAAAAGTGTTTGAAGTGTGTTCGTTTTACAGACCTAGTGCAAATTGAGCCGACTTCAGGCTTTGGAAATACACTTTAAAATAAATCTAAAGGAAGGCTCATATACAAGTCCAAAGATTGGGTTGATCTAGACCCATACTCATTTGTGCCTTTGGGGGCAACATTCTTGTGTTTGTGTGCTTGCTTTGTTTTCTTGTCAAAGAAAAATCAGCAAATCACTTTCAAAAACAAAGTACTCATCCAACATTTCTCAAAAACAACCAAACACATCAAAAACAAAGTACAAACAACAAAGAGTCAAATTTTATGACCATTCTTCACATCTCGTGAAAGAAGAAGTGTCATCAGAATATCAACTTAAGAAGGAGACCATTAAGCTCAAAGGCTTTAATCAAAAGGAGGAAATTCTTCTATCTCAATAGACAAATCTTTGTCTCACATAGAGTCTTTCTACATTGCATGCGTCTCTATCTTCAAGGTAAAACAAACGAATTTGATTCCGAATCATTGAATCGCAGAGCTTTTATGCAATATAGAGCTCTGAGTTATCACAAAAATCAAGGACGAAAGATTAATCCCAACTTCTTCCCAAACATTTGTATCACCTACAACACAGCTCGAGAAGTGCCACCAACGCCTGAAAGGGAAGAAGTAGAGTTTGTTCCATTTGTAACACAAAGTTTTTATTGAAGTTGAAAACAAAACATCCATCATCTCATTCATACATCATTTTTCCATCATCAATTCATCCCAAAACTCTCAAAACATTAAGAGGTTCTTGTCCCAAGTTCTCTTTTAGATATTGCTTGAAATCAAACACATCACATCACTTTTAGATTGTTTCTACATCTAGGATAAGCTCATCCTAAGAGACACATCTACGCAGGTTAAAACTAGTTCATGAGTGAATCCTCTCATTACTAGGTAGTCAAAATCTGTAACACATCTCAGATTTCTCTACACCTTATCACATCCAAACTCCTCAAAACAAACAAGCAATTCAAAGAAGGAATTTCGGTTACATCTACCTTAAAGTGCTAGAGATCCCCATACAATACAAATCACCAATCATCAATCTTTCATCAATAACTCATCATCATCTTCAATCAACTTCAACACAAACTTACAAACAAAATGGCTCAAACCCGATCGCGATCAAGGCAACGAGAAATAGAAATTGAGGAAGAAGAAGACAACCTCAATGAATTTCAAGAAGCACTTGGAGGAACTGTAACTGATGAAAACCCAAGTACTCCCACTCCTTCAACAATCGAAAGGGCTCAGCATAACCCTCACTTCAACAGATTATTTGATGAAATATTAAGGAGCAATGCGGATGCTCACTTCTTAAAACTCGCTCAAGAAGGAGCCAAACTCCCCTCGGACTTTGATCTTGCCCAATTAAGACAAGCATCAGAAAGACAAAGTCGCCATGAGGAGGAAAGGGGTAGAAATCACATCAGATATAACATTCCTCGAGGTAACCCACCACCTCCTCCTCCAAATGAAATAGAGATGTTGCGGCAACAAGTCGAGAATCTCGCCCAACAACTTCATAGTGGTGTTAAGACCAATCAATTCTCACTTAACGACATCTGTCCCTATCCTTTTGATAGGAATCTTTATATGCCACCCTTTCCACGCGGGTTCGAAACACCCAAATTTGAAAAATATAGAGGAAAGGGGGATCCCCGTGATCATGTCCGAGAATTTCATTCCGCTTGTCTTGAAGTGGCTTATGAGGACACATACCTAATGCGCCTTTTTCCCCAAAGCTTGGGAGGAACCACCACATCATGGTTTTCCCGACTACCAGGTGGCATTAGAACATTTGAGGAACTCATCCAGAAGTTCCTATCTCATTACTCTCATAACATTGAACGCGACATCACCATGGCTGATCTATGCAACACCAAACAAAAACCAGATGAATTATTCTCAGTATTCCTGCAATGATGGCGCCAAATGTCTAGCAGACGTTCTCTTCAGTTACCTGAACAAGAACTAGTGGAAATTTTCATTTCCAACTTAAACGAAGAAATGGAATTTCACCTGGATGTCAAAGACACAGACTCCTTTAACGATATGATCACCAAGGGTATAAAATGTGAAAGGGCACTCATCAAGAAAGGACTCATCAAAATCTTTAATGAACCAAAAGATGGTCCTCGCCCGCGCTTCAATAGTGATAAACCAAACTTCTGGAACAAGAATAAAAATATCGTCAACGATGGGGTTGTGGATGCTCGAACTATCCAAAATGCACAACCTGTGGTTCGGTTTGCATGACAAAATCCTCCACCTCAGAATAACACAAATGTTCCTCCTAATCAAGGTCGCATCACATCTCATGATGAACCAAGACCTCGTCCACAAAAACAAAAACGCACATACACTCCCTTAGGGGAACCCATTGAAACAGTGTTGCGACAACTCCTTTCTCAGAATTTGGTCACTCTACCTAAACTATCCAACTATGAGCCTCAGGTCAAACCAGCATGGTGGAGAGATACTGAACACTGTGAGTTCCATCAAGGACGAGGACACAAGACAAGTAATTGTCACCGATTGAAGGATCTCATTTAGGATCTTATTGATCGAGGAGAAATTGAAATTGAAGGACATGACCCAAAAACGACCAATAATGATCATCTCATGTTCAAGGATCCACTTCCATCACAAGATCAAAGGGGTCCTTCCACTTCCCGGTGAGACACTGATACCACTGATTATACGCAGGCTGCGTATAACTACACTGTAAATCACCTGTATGATGCCAGTGAACAAATTGCAACTATAACCTTCAAAAATCCCACCTCAAATTGCAATGTTGTTACACGTCGTGGCAAGGTCACCATCAAGGCAGCTCCACAGGGCACCACCTCCGTCCCAAAGCAATATAATCTTGTGGAACAATTAGATAAAACGCCTGCGCTCATATCCATTTTAGAACTATTGCGCCTATCGCCATCTCATAAAACAATCTTGGATCAAGCACTTCAAGAGGTGTCAGTCCCTGCAAACCTGAACACGGACCAATTTCGAGCCATGGTTGGAAATCTAAAGTCATCACCTTGTCTCACTTTTTCTGAAAGTGACAACTCTTCCTTCCAACAACCTCATAACGCTTCACTACACATTGAAGGCTTTATCAACCAACACAGGATCAAGCGAGTCTTGATAGATAATGGAGCAGGCCTAAACATTTGTACACTACAGTTGGTCACAGCATTGGGATATGCAATAGAGTCAGTGGATCCTCGCAAGAAGATCACCATCAAGGCCTATGATGATGCAGAGCGTTCATCCAAAGGAGTGGTGGTGCTACCAATCCGAGTGGGCCCTGTGGTAAAACACATAATTTGTCAGGTTTTGGACCTTCCTCTGCCATATAATCTATTATTAGGAAGACCTTGGATACATGCCATGCAAGCCGTTCCATCTACCTACCATCAATGTATCAAGTTCCCACATAATGGTGCAGAGATCACAATCCTGGGTGATGCAAATCCCTTTGCATTTTGCCATAATATTAGCCATCAACCAGAAATTACTGTTCCTAATAATAGGGAAGCCATTTCCTCTACATCATATGTAAGTCCCACCTCTCTTGCCAGTTCGAACACCCCTATACCCAAGCAAGAAAAGCTTAAAATGAAAGTCGCAGAGGAAGGTCCCGGGGAATATAACTTAAGTCAACTCTTTTGTGTGGGACAAATGCCCACTTCTCCTAAAACACATGGTAAACCACAGCAGTTACTCCAGCAATGACTAATCACGCCAGCATGTGCTTGGACGCCTTTCGTCCTTGGAAGAAGTCAAGAGGAAGAAACACAAGATGAGGACCTAGCGGACTGGATCTATAAAGATCCCATCACCACTGACATACCGCGAGTTACACTTCCTACAGAACAGTATGGCAAAGGCCTCCTCATTATGCAAAGAATGGGATATGATGGTCAGAGTGCTTTGGGATACTGCAAACAAGGACGACATGAACCGCTGCTGCCAGAGTTCAAGCCCAAAGGTAATACAGGCCTAGGCTTTGAAAAAGAGATCCTTCCTAAACTCAGATTTAAAGGAAAACCTAGCAAACCATTTTGCCCACCTACTGTAAAGAGGACACCTTTCATAATCAAAGCACCATCAAGCAATATTGTCACTGCCCCATTGAGGCTCACAAACCCACCGCAACCGTCATCAGTGCCAAAAATCCCACCAATCGAACTAGTAATCCCATCCACAGCAGTCATCACATCAATAAAACCATTCATAGCAGCAACTATATTGGAACCCGTAGCAGCATCTATGGCACCAGCCGTTCCAATAGAAGCCACTAAATCAACACTGTCGATACTTCCAGTGACAAAACCTTTAAACCCCATCACAGTTCCTGCATCACCGATCACCTCAAAGGTACATAAACCAATCACACCTGCAGTATTCAACTCCAGCGACATCCCAGTATGGTATAGCAATCGGATGCTGGAAAGTGATTCAGAGACCGACTCACATGAGTGGGAATTTGATTCTGTACAGCTTAACACTTCAGATGAGGAAGACACGTCACCACCTCCGCCACGCAAAGACATTCCTGTTTACGGAGAAGCACAGATAAAGACCACTTGGGTACCTGAGCTAGAAACATCTTCCACAGACCCTACGTCTCATCCTACGCCGGATTCTGATAGGGAGAGTACCATCAACGACCTTCACCACACTGTCTTAACCCTCACTGATACATCTCCCGCACTTAACTTAATCGATGAAGTAATGCCCATTATCCACCCTGAACTCATCGAATGGAACCAACCAAATCCCCCATGTCTTGACCTCTTCCAAAACGATGAGGCTATCATTGACTTTTCGGAATTAAGGGATAATCTACCAAGCGGGGATCACAAAGCTGGATTCGCCATTGAACTTAATAGCGCAGCATACTTCGGGGCGGATGCCAAACCCTTCAGCTGCAAAAATATAACATTAAAACATGGATCTTCCAGTGAAAACCACACTGTGGCACTGTTTGATCCAACAAAAGTAAAAAGAAAGAGTGTATCCAACGGTGAAAACCTCTCTGAGGCACTTGAGGATGAAGGGTTTGACATTCTCCCTACTAGTACACAACAGGAACGATCGACGATTCTCATTGAGGAGACTAAAGAATACAATGTGGGGACTCCTAAAAACCCTCATATCATACATCTGGCATCTCTTCTCACTCCAGAGGAACAGCCTCAATTTATAGAGTTCTTCCAACAGCGTCAGATCAACTTTGCATGGTCATATGCAGACATGCCTGGGCTTGATCCTGATTTAGTCATGCATCATCTCACAGTAGCAAAAGGAGCCAAACCTGTCAAGCAGAAGCTTTGTAAGATGCATCCTCAGATTGCCGTGCTAGTCAAAACAGAACTCAAGAAACTCCTGGATGTTGGTTTCATTAGACCAATTGATTATGCAGAATGGATCTCCAACATTGTACCAGTTGGCAAACCAAAAGGGGGCATCCGCATTTGTACAGACTTCAGAGATCTGAATAAGGCATGTCCTAAGGATGACTTCCCTCTACCAAATATCGACATCATAGTAGATTTGACAGCAGGACATGCCATGCTTTCACTCATGGATGGCTTTTCAGGATACAATCAAATAAAGATCGCACCCGAGGACCAACATAAGACAGCCTTCACATGTCCATGGGGCACATATTGCTGGAATGTAATGCCTTTTGGTCTAAAGAATGCAGGAGCGACCTATCAAAGAGCAATGACCACCATCTTCCATGACATGATGCATACTATAATGGAAGATTATGTGGATGATTTACTAGCAAAATCACTTACTAGAGAAGGACATCTCCACATCTTAGATAAAATCTTTGATAGACTGGAACAATACCATGTTCGACTCAACCCAAAGAAATGTGTCTTTGGAGTAACCTCCGGGAAGCTTCTAGGATACATTGTCTCAAGCAAAGGCATTGAGGTCGATCCAGCAAAGGTTAAAGCAATCATGGACATGCCACCTCCAAAGAATATCAGTAAGCTAAGAACACTACAAGGACGACTTCAATCTATCCGCAGATTCATTGCACAATTGGCTGATAAGTGTCACCCATTCACACACCTGCTACACAGGAACATCCGCTTTCAGTGGGATGACAGATGCCAGCAAGCATTTCAGGCGCTTAAAGACTATCTCATGAATCCACCATTGCTGATGCCACCAGATCCAAGTAGACCATTATTGCTCTATATCTCAGCAACAAGTACAACATTGGGTGTACTACTGGCACAACATAATGCAGAAGGAAAAGAGTGTGCTATTTACTACATCTCTCACACACTGGTGGGCTATGAACTCAATTACACACCTATTGAGCGAGCTTGCCTAGCAGTAATCTTGGCAGCCACTAAACTGAGGCACTATCTGTTAACACACAAGGTGCAACTCATTGCAAAGATTGATCCACTCAAGTATTTACTTAGCAAAGCAGCATTGACAGGTCGCTTAGCCAAATGGGTGATGATTCTAAGTGAATTTGATATTGAGTATGTGGACCGTAAAGCTATCAAAGGTTAGGTTATTGCAGATTAGTTGGCCGATGCACCTCTCATAGGTGATCATCCTCTCATTTCCAATTTTCCAGATGAAGAGATATTCATGATTACAGAAGCACAGTCATGGAAATTATACTTTGATGGTTCATACACTAGGCACGGCTCGGGGGCAAGCATTCTGTTTATCACACCTCAAGGTGATAGCATCCCGAAGTCTTACAGGCTCACATTTCCATGCACAAACAACATAGCAGAGTATGAGGCCTTGATCACAGGACTCAGATTAGCCATACAATGGAAATTAAAAGAATTGCAAGTATATGGTGATTCCCAACTAGTCATTCGACAAGCAACAGATGAATATCAGACCAAAGATGATAAACTCATGCCATATAAGCAAATGGTGGACACTCTAAAGACATCATTTACTACTATCACTTTTGAGCAGATACCAAGAGATCAGAATCGAGCTGCTGACGCTATGGCTACCGTCGCATCTCTCCTAGATCTTCCACAAAATTCAACACGCTACGAGTTCTTGGTAGAACAGCTTTGGATCCCTGCTTATGATATCCCTGAATCTGAAATGATATGTCACCTTGTTGGTTCTGAATCCCCATGGTACGGTGAGTTCTACACCTATCTTCGCGATCATACCCTTCCTCCCAACCAATCGAATAACCAATGAAAAACCTTCATTCGCCAAACTGCTCGATATACCATTATTGCCGAAACCCTATACCGACGCGGTCTTGATGGTACTCTCCTCCGATGTCTAGACCAAGGTGAGATAACAAAGGCTTTGGAAGAGGTACATGAAGGAATTTGCGGGACTCACTCAAGTGGTCCATCACTAGCCAAGAAGATCATGCGAGCTGGATACTATTGGCCATCTATGGAAAAGGATTCCTACTACTTTGTCAGGAAGTGCAAAAAATGTCAAGTTCATGGCGACCTAATACATGCACCAGCTCAAGAACTGCAACCAATCACAACACCATGGCCTTTTTGTCAATGGGGTCTTGATCTTGTGGGTAAAATCCATCCATCTTCATCCAATGGCCATAAATTCATTATTACCGCCACCGAATATTTCACCAAGTGGATCGAAGCTGTTCCACTTACCCAAGTCACCGACAAGCAGTTCGCCTCATTCATCCTCAATTACATCATCTGCCGGTATGGTGTGCCCATGTCCATTGTCACAGATAACGGTCTTCCTTTCAAAAATCAGGATGTTCGTGAGCTTTGTGAGAAATTTCATATCCAACACCGCTTTTCCACTCCCTATTACCCACAAGGCAATGGTCAGGCCGAAGCATCCAATAAAAACATATTGAGGATCCTAAAGAAGACAGTCAATGATGTTGGCCGTGATTGGCATGTTCAATTGAATCCAGCGCTATGGGCATATCGAACTAGCATTCGGACCCCTACAGGTGCAACTCCTTATTCATTGGTCTATGGTGCTGAAGCTATCTTACCTATTGAGGTCGAGATACCATCCTTACGAGTTTCATTGCACAATCTCATCGATGATGAAGCATACAGAGTGTCTCGTCTTCAGGACTTAGAGTTACTAGATGAGAAGCGACAAGCTGCATACAATCACCTCAAAGCCTATCAGCAGCGCATGAGTAGAAGCTACAATCACCGAGTTAGATCTCGTACATTTGAGGTAGGTGATCTTGTTCTTCGAGAAAATCCTCGCAACCAACCAAACAGAGAACATCAAGGCAAGTTTGAATCAAACTGGTTGGGCCCATATGTTGTCACTGTTGTATTCGGGTCCGGGGCATATCAGTTGGCTACATCAGACGGAGAACCGCTCGCAGATCCAATCAATAGCATGCACCTCAAACGGTTTTATACCTAAGGTGTACAAGGCATCAGGCTCCCCTGCATATCAGAAAATACCAAAAACATTCAGAAAAATCTCCTAAAGAAAATACAAAAACATTCAAAAAAGTAAAGAAAAATCATGCATCCAAACGGTGAACAACCACTCCAGTGGCACCTTGGGTAAGTACGATGGCGAAAACCTGGCAAACAGGCGCCACTCGTAAAGGCAATGGCTCCAGTATCTTTCAGGCTCATTGCGATCACATTCATATATACACACATCCATCCATCTAACCATGGCTTGTTATTTGATCTGTCATCCAAGAAAGTACTTCATGCGTCTAGCATCCCGCTTTTTCATAAATCATGTCCAACTTGGGGGCAATGCCCTTACAATCTAGATGATGGAAGTGGATTCTACATTACTGGTGATTCATTGGCAAAAACATTCAAAAATGTCTCGCAAAATACAAAAACATTCAAAAATGTCTCGCAAAATACAAAAACATTCAAAAATGTCTCGCAAAATATCAAAAACATTCAAAAATGACTCACAAAATCCACAAACATTCAAAAACTATTACACAAAATCCAAAAACATCGAAAAACCATCGAAAATCACCCAAAAAACATGACAACACCTTGTACATATTCATCCGATCAGATACAAAATACTCACACAAATGACCACTTATCACTCGACCAACACAATCAACATCAACAATCCCAACTGTCTTAAACAAGGATGCATCCTTCCTTATCAAAACAAAGACAAGATGACATTTTCTTTGACAAGAAAATTATGTTAAGCTATCAAATACTTGGTTGATTTATGAGTACAATCATTTGTTTATCTATATCGGGATCTTTCAGCATTGTTTTGTATCGTTTGCGCATTACTTCCGATGAAGTACTGGGGCATGTACTAATGGTGTCTACGTGGGAAGTTCACCAAGCTACATGATCTTATGCAAAATGCAGTCATAGATCATTACGGCTTGCTGACTACAGCGTATACCTCGACCATATGAGCATGAACCATTACCAAGGATCCATATTCTTTATTCTTTATGTATATATTGTTTGTTTGTAGGTACAATGCTCATTTTTTGGTTCCTCCTCATCCAAACTGGATAAAGGTTTTATCTCTTATTACGGTATGCACTTGTCTCAGGATATGATCAGCCTAAGATCAAGGAGGACGTTCCAAGTCATGCATGAACGGAGATAATCCTTGTCTGTTCCGCAAGCAATACTCAGGTCAACTTGATCCATTATATCAAGTTGCTTTTATTAACTTGCTATATCAAATCCATGTAAGAAATACTCTGGTCATCTTGAATCATTATGTCAAGATGCTTGTATTCTCTTCCAACATTTTAAAGCTCAATGATGAAAATAGAGCACTATGGATCGTCATTCCATCTCATCTATATATACTGCATTTCGTTGCATTCCAACCATCCATACATTCATAATAGCTGCATATCATGCATACATAGTCATAATAATGCATACTCTATTTTCCTCTTCTTCCATAGGAATGAGTCATAAGTCCTCCATATCTTCTATCTAACATCAAATCCCCCCTCACCCTCCCTATCTTGATCGTCAACATCATCCTAATCCCTTCATCACTTCCCATCCTCACTCATCCACAAAATTAAGCCAGTTACTCTGTCTACACAGATACATCGACTCCCACACACCTAGACTATCAACAGATACTCTGATCAAGTATCTTCGGGTCTCAACAGGTAATCGATCATGGTAATCCTAGACTACATCAGACATTTATCATAATGACCTAGTCTCAACGGGGCTGCCATGATTCCCCACAACCATCCATCACATGCACACACTATCAATTGATCAACCAATCAAACACAATCCAACGGACAATTACATCAATTGTCTACGTCTCAACGAGTATTTTGCTTCATATACCTTGACTTCATCGGGCAATTACATCAATTGTCTAAGTCACCATCAGGTCACTTTGATTCACTTACTCAGACTTTATCATGTCCAAGCGACCAACTGACATCAACTGTCACGCTTTGACTTGACCGGGGCAATTCAACCGATTGCACCAGATTGTCCAACCAATTTTGATCAATTGTATAACATCAATCAAAACCCCACACTAAATCTGCTATGTATCTCTTGCATGACCTCAGGGTACTCGCTGGCTTGTTGTTTCTTCATATTCACTCCATTTTCTCCCATTCTTTCATCATTAGTTCTAATTTCTTCTATTCTACCTCCCCTCCACTTTTCATTCTTTTTCGAGAGATCGCCCGATTTTTAAAAAAAACAAAAAAACAAACATTCGGCCCATCTCTCGAGGGGGCATACCACCCATTAAATTTACATTTTATGGGGCATTTCTTCACACCTATTTTTCTTTCTTTGAAACGACGTGATAAACCGCACCGTCTCAAAGAGGGGCAAATGTAGTCACATAAATCTGTCCACTTAATTAAATGAATACTTAGTATTTATTTGATTATTTAACCATCAATTAATAATTAATTAAATTAATATTTAATGAATTCATCTTAACCCTATTCTTCTATTAATTAAATAAATTATTCAATTTATTTGATTTAATTCACTTAACCAAATTCAGACCATTAATTAAATAAATAAATCATATTTATTTAATTAAATCTTCTCTCACATTTAAATAAATTAATATTTATTTAAAACCCCCAAAATCCCACCTCTCACATTTAAATAAATAAATCATTTATTTAAAATCACCTTTATCCTCCACCCACTTGCATTTTCCTACAAATACAAGTTGCACAATTATTTTAAATAAATAATTTATTTAAATCACCTTTATCCTCCACCCACTTGTATTTTCCTACAAAAGCAAGTTGCACAACTATTTTAAATAAATTATTTATTTAAAATCCTATTTATCCTCACCCACTTGAAACCTTTAATGGTTTCCCTTAAAGTATTCAAACTTGATGGCTTTAAAGTCTTCAAACTTGATGGCTTCCTTCTATAATCTTCTTAAGACTTTAATGGTTTTCCTTAAAGTCTTCAAGCCTTTAATGGTTTCCCTCAAAGTCTTCAAGCATTTTAATGTTTTATCTTCATTTTTCTCATTTAAATAAATTAATATTTATTTGAATATTTATCCAAATGCAAATTACACCATTTAATTGAAATAAATGATTTTATTTTAATTGAAAATACCAAAATTTCTCCCACTTGCATTTTCCTACAAAATCCACTTGTATGCCTAAACCCCTTCTAGATTCTTCTAAACCCTTCCTAATTAGCCTAATCCATCCCCTAAATATTGTCACATTCCTAAGCAAATTGGAGTCACTTCTCAAAGACTCCAAAGTCTTTGAAAAGCAATTAATGCTTTGTGTGTTCAACAAATTAACCCTCAAAGTCTTTGATAACCATTGAAGGCTTTCAACCTTCAACCACTTAATCCCCAAAGTCTCCAATAACCATTAATGGTTACCTCAAACCCTCCCACATGGTTAAAACATTTGTTTTGACTCAACCTCTACCCAACCCAAAGGTCTCATCAAGCCTTTAATGCTTTGACCATGATTATCTCTTAATCATTTGCACAAAGGTTTATCCTTGGATTAACTCTTAATCCAATGGGTAATCTTAATTTAGACTTGACCCTTACCTTCTAGATAACCATGAGGTCTTCTCAGGCCTTTAATGCCTCCAACCTCTTCTCTCAACCCAATCCTATGTTGACACTTGTCACCATTTTATTGGTGCCAATTGTGCACATGGATCCCCAACTTTCAAACTTGGCCCTTGATTAAACCATTCAATCTTAACCCTTCATTTCCCCATTTCTTCTATAAATAGAACCCTTCTCCTCAAGCAAAACGAAGCATTTTAGAGTATTGTTGTTATATTGGCATTAGCATAGAGCTTTTTCATAGCATCACTATCTACTCTTGCATAGTATTTGCTTATCATATTCAACCATCTTGAATCTCCATATGGCATCCATGGCTAGTGCTAAAAGCTGAGAGCTACACTCATTTGGGACTTGGAGAGGAGAGAAACAAGGGAGAAGCATCAAAAGGCATCATGGAAGCATCTTAGGGAGGCTCTTCTCCTTTCTTTTATTTTGTTAAACTTCTTTCATGCTTTTTGAAATCTCTCTTGATATGTTTGGAATGGTTTTTAGTTCTTTGTTTTGTTTTTATGGTTGAAACTAACTTATTAACATTGAACTTTGTTGTTGCCTTGTCCCCATTTCCATGACATCAGGATGCTTTTCTTTTTTATGAACCGGTCATGAAGACAACAGACCGGTATCAAAGTACCGGTACAACATAACCAGAAACCGGTTGTGGCAGCTCTTTAGTGTTCTGACAATTAGATTCCCTCTTCTCAGTCCCCACGACAACCGGTTGTGGGGGTCAGTTTTTTTTTATGGTTTCCTCTGGTCCTGTCTCGACCTGTTACTCCAATTTTGGCCCCTAAGAGGTTCATTATGCGGGCATACCCTATCTATCTCTCCGAATCCGGGGGGCTTCTTCTCATAGTCCCTTTTCCTTTTTTCATTGTATCTGAGCAAGGATATAGGGTTTTCTTCCTGATTCTTTCCCCATTGAGCTCTTGAATCAGTTTTCTTATCTATATGTATATCAGTGGCTTGCCACTTTTGCCCAATAATAATAATAATAATAATAATAATAATAATAATAATAATAATAATAATAATAATAATAGCAAGTCATATCAAGGTCCAAAAAGAGGGTTAGACAAATGGATCCCATATTATATCATTTTTGGATGGGTATTTAGGATAAAATCAAATATTGTTTTAAGAAGAGGTTAGATTGAATATGACTTTTACTACCAAGTGGGGTATGTTCACATATAGGAGGATGTCTTTTGGCCTCATCAATGTAGGAGCTAGTTTAAAAAGAGATATAAACATTGCATTCAAAGGTTTGATTAGTAAGTGCATAATAATTTATATGGATGATCTCACTATATTTTCAAAAAATAGCACTAATCATGTTGCAAATTTGCATAATATCCTCCAACGATGCAAAAAATTAGGCATCTCTTTGAATCCCAAGAAGTGCATCATTGGGGCCATTGAAGGTAATTTAGAAAAGTATATTTTGTTTGACCCTAAAAGATTAGAGGCCACATTGGAGTTATGTTTTCCCAATGGTAAGAAAGAATTGATTTTTTTGTTGTTGGAAATATTAACTTTGTTAGGAAATCATAAAAATTATGTATCTGTTGAATGATATGTTAAAGAAGGATGCAAATATTGAAAGGAATTCTAAGGACAAGAAGGATTTTGAATAGATTAAAGAATCCATAGTTAATGCACATATACTTCCTATCTCAAATTATACAAAGCCATTCAATATCTACATCTTTTCCTATAGAGCATTCATGTGTCAGTGTATTGACACATAAGGTAGAAGATGGGAATGATAAATCTATTCCTTTTAGGAGCTCCCATTTTAAGAATGTAGAAAGGAGATATCAAGACCAAGATAAGCAAGCATTTTCCTTTGAAACTGCAATAAATAAATTTAAAAATGATATCCTATGGAGAAAAGTTAATGCAACAGTCATTGATTAAGTAGTGAAGTTGATGCTAATGTAGAACAAGTTAGGTGATAGAAGAGGAAAATGCATGGCCATTTTACAAGCATTTGAATTAGAGATATATCCTATGAAGCGAGTAAGAGGTCAAGAAAAGTAGTAAATACATGATCAAAGTTGGATTTATCTGCAAAAATGACTACAAAGGGGTTTCCTTGAGATTCTTGGATAAAGTTGAAGCCACTCAAATTATCAAAATTTATCACAAGTTCAAGATAGGACATAGGTTAATTGAATCTATAAAACGTCAAGTATTGAGGGTTGGTTATTATTTTCCCACCTTATTTAAGGATACTTATCAATGTTTAAATGCATGCCACATGTTCCAAATTAGTGAACTTAAAGAAATAAATGCAATAATTCCACTACAACTTGTATATGAGGTATGCCCATTCACTCAATGGGTCCTCAAATTCATAGGTATGATTAAAACCCATTCTTCTATAAGACAGATTTATTTTGGTAGTAACAAATTATTGTACACGATGGACTAAAGTTGTCACTTGCAAGGAATATACCACCATGGTGATAATCATGTTCTTATAGGATCACATCATGACTAGGTTTGGAATGCCTTTTGCACTAGGTTGTGATTGAAAGTTTTGAAGTTAGTTTTGAAGGCCTTATAGGCTCCAAAATGGCCTAAAAGTGGCTATAATTAGGAAGTAGGTTATAGCTTGATAGAACACTTCACGAGGTCTCTAATGCTTCAAATGGTTCATCAATCAGACACTTGGTTAAAATGTTAGGTCTCCTAAAATAGGAATTATAAATATGCGTTGGACACATAAATGAGATGTAAAAGGGGGTTACATGTGTTGGTGTGTGTTTTGACTGATCATAGGGCATCTTGGATTGGAGTTAAGTTGGGTGCCACTTTTTTGGTTGGTTTTAGTTCATGGTTTTGTAATACTATTTGATGGTTTCCGGTATTGTATATCCTATATATTAGGTGCATGAGATGGAGTTTGTGTGTAAGAGTCTTATACCTATTGAGTTACCTCCAATCTCTGGTTGGTGATACTTCTATGAGAAGCTTTCTCTGCAAGTATATTGTATTTTGTTGTTGATTTTTGAATAATATATTGGGCAGCTTTTGGACTATGAGGTTTTTCTCCTGAAAGAGTTTTCTTTGTGATATATCTTGTGTTTGTTGTTAATCTATTTGCATATTGTATATCTTCTTCTATTTGTGTTTCTTATTTTGTAACAATTTAAGATTTGTAAGAAAATTTGTGTCATCTCCCCAACTAGATTAGTGTTAAGAAGAATTTTCCACACCTTTGCTTCCTTTCATCATGATAGCTTACTCAAGAGGAATTAGTCGGTTATGAGTGAGAGGCCCATCAAGAGAAATCATTCCCATAAACTTTAAAAAAGAGAAATTGTTATCTTGATTTTGATAATGAGGTCTTGGAAGATCGTTTGAATTTCCTTCACAAGTGGGAGGCAATGAATGGTCTCAAAACAATGTCTGTTATGCAATCTTATTCATTTTAGTTTGTGCTTTATGCTCTATTGTTGATGGTTTGTTATTTTTGTTGTTGTTTGTGGTTATTGTAGACTCCACCTCTCATAGAGCCTTGTTTTTTGTTCTTATATCTTTTAAGCTCTCTCTTTCATTTCTAGCCCATTTAGAAGGTTTTAGCCCTATCACAAACTCACTTTTACCCCTAATAAAAAAGTATAATTTATAATTAATCAAAAATAAATTTAATACGATTTTAAATTGTATATTTTTTTGTTATTCTTTTAAATAAAAAATATTTAGAATTAATTATTTGCAATAAAAAAATATTTTTAAAATTAATTATACATCAAATATATTCATTTTATTGAATATAGGGGTTTTAATGAATATAAGGGTGGGGGGACACCTTGACATCTAACATTTGATGTTAGAAATCTAATACATTCAATTATTAATGTTATATACATTGCCTACATTCAATAAATTTTAGACAATGACACATTATTAAAATCTATGACACTTGTTTTTATTTTAGATATTTTCAAATACTTATTCTTAAAGCATGCATATCATTTCACTTTTCTTCATTTTCAAAAAATAAAATTGTAGAAATTAGTAACACCGGGTAAGCAAAATATAGTTGATCCAAGGTAGTGGTCCTAGGAGGGGCTTCCCAAAATATCTCAATCTGTGTTGGTAAGAATTTTTAGCTTTCATAAGTAGGTGGTCCCATGAATTTTGTTATAATGTGCAAGCTTAAACTTTAAGCTCCAAAATTTTCACAAAGATGGCGGCTTTAAGATTAATATTTGGCAACAACCATTTTAGTTAAATCTACCATTGTATAGCTAAATCTAAAATTATATTGATGCGAATTTTAAAAAATTGTAGATGATTGATACCTAGCATTAAAATTTTAAAAAGCTAGTGGTTGAAAATTTCAGCCCCTCTAAAGAAAACCTCTAAAATCTACAATCTAAAATCTGAAAAATAGGGGCTCCTTTTCTTGCACAAGATTCTAACTTATTATGTAGCATAATTTTCTTCTTCTCATGGGACCCTTGCTTCACAAAAATGGTTCCATCATCAAGGTCATAAGGTTGCTTCCTAAATCAACAAATAACAATAAATCTCTAATCCAGTCAAACAAAGCTAACTAAATTACTAAACTAGAATGTTGATAAAACTAAGTTTACCATAAATAGAAGCTTGTCACCAATATTTTAAATTTTAACTAAATTGTTAAAGGCATAGCTTATCTTCAATGTTATTCAATAAATTAAGTAGTTAGAATAGTCAATTTTATCTCTCAAATATTAAATTTCATGTTTTAATATAGTTTTGTAAATTTTTAATTTAAAACCAAATAATTATGATTTCATTACACCATCTATGAAGCTTTAAATTCCTCATGGGTGCAATAAGTAAGGGATGAGGTTAGGATCATATGCTAGGTGAATTTGGTGGATTGGATACCACCAATCTCTAACCCTAAGTTATAAGAAGTCAATTATTTGTAGAGCTTAAGCGCATACGCCCATTGCCACCAAATTTGGTAGTATGAATACTCCTTAATTCTTGAATATAAATGAAAAAAAGGTTTGATTATCCACCCTCACCCCAAAAATTAAAAAAATGACCACCATGAATATTTTAAAGAAAAACCACGAATAAATGCCTTCAAATTCTCCAAATCCCAGGGTTCCTCCCATAGCATGTTGGTCAAGTGGTGGTGGTGTTGTACCCACCAAAGTTCAAACCAATGTTGGCCCATTGTAATTGTAGGCTTGTGCCTTCATTGAACCAATGTGATCATAAATTTGAACCTTTGCATTGATAAATGGAGATGAGATTCCGTCCCGATTAAAAGCATTCCATGTGATAATGGAAGACATGTCATGTCAACACATTTAAAAAAAAACATGTCCAAAATCCATGGTTCAGATTAGACAGTCTTACAGTAAATCCATTGCACTTGGGAAAAAAAAAACGGAAATCATAGAAGCATTTCAATTCTTTGGAATCATCCGAACCGTCCACAGACACATCAGACTTCGGTGAAATAATTGGAGTCGGGAAACACGTGGGATTAAAATTTACCGCTAAAAACTTTTTTGGTCGTCCGGCAAAATTGTAATTACTACTGCCAGCAAGGATTGGATTCAAAATTTATGTTTGCCTTTTGTCAGGCTGGCATGACTAAGAAAGATTCACACACTACCTACCAGATTTAACTACCCATTTTGTATTTTTTTTTTTGGTCGGTTACCCATTTTGTATTTTGAATATACAGATATCCGATTAAGTCGTGATGGGCGATAATAATTCGGACAAGAAAACTCAGATCCTACTGCAAATAAAATGATTAAGAAATATCTAATACTGATAAATCCAAGGAAAAGTCAAAAAAGACCTTTTCTGGCTTTTAGTGCCTGTCAGAAGTCAGACTAATTATATGAGATGATTTAGATGTATGTGACGACTGCATTAAAAAGGGGTTTTGTTCCACTTGAACTGCAGAAATACAGGACTAATTAGAGTTTTCCTGGAAGCAACTGCAAATCAAAATTACCGTCCACAATTTGGATATATATGATATATCTTTCTTTTCTTTAGATATGGGTTAGAATGAAAGCCAATCCTTGAAGCTGGAGAATTTTTATTAATCTGGTTTGCTAGAGGATATTTATGCTTCTGTATTTAGAAGAGTGTTCTGTTAAACTAGGATTGAAATAGAAAATAACTTTAACTGTAATGAATTCAAATGCAAAGCTAGACAAAGCAGCAGCTCTTGATGTGATGGGTTGAAAATCATATTACTTGGGGTGTTATTATCAGGGTACGCATTTTTCATGAACCAGTTGCCACTTGGGGTTCAAGACTAAGGACCGCTCAAGCCTCCTTGACATCATGCTCTTAGCCTGCTTCTGATACCATGTTGAGGTTTTTAATGGACAAAACCTTTTATTTCCTGCTGGGTACTCAAGACCTAGCCATTTCTCGAACTTTTACTTGTTGGGTACTAGATGCTTAAATACTTCTCTACCTTTTGTTTGCTGAAATTGCCCAAGGCTTAGCTACTTCTGTTTGTAGTGTGAAAGCATGAATGATTTCCAAGCTTCTGCCTCTTTTAGATTTGTTTAAACAAATTAAGCTGGTGAAGCTCAACTTCAAGGCCTAGACAGGGGTCATCCACGTTCAGAACAACGCCAGTAGCTTGAAGAGGAAGCTCTACATGTCAGCAAAGACGAGGAGATAACTCTGGATATAATAATACGTGATAATCTTGATCTGAGTGCTTTGGTTTGTTATACCCCTGTCCCTTTGAAAGAAAAGCCTTTCAGTGGCGCTGACAGAGCTCTGGGAATTAAGATCTGATGGATAGATTAGTGGCTTGTGATTTCTGTGAAGAATCACAAGCAATATTATATTGCGAAGCAGATGCGTCAAAACTCTGCCTGTGCTGTGACAATGAAGTCCATTCTGCCAATTCACTGGCCAAACGCCACTTTCGCGCCCAGCTGTGTCATGTCTGTGGAAACAATCAGGCGTCAATTCGCTGTTGCACCCAAGACCTCCTTCTCTGCAAGATATGCCAAAAGTGTCACATGGCGGCAGGGCATGAGCATGAAACCATTGAGGGATTTGATGGCTGCCCATCTGCGAAACAATTGGCTTGCAAATTTGGTTTTGATAAAGCTGTGTTCAAACAAGTTGGATTTTCAGGTTTAGGGGCTAATGATATCATTGATAATCATAAAACTGTCAAGAGTTACATGTATGATGATTATGACTCGCTGATTTGTGTTGTTTCGGGAAGGAAAACAGTGGATCCGTGGCTCGACGATGGGGTTGTTCCACTTGAATCGTATATGACCTTGCCCTCTTTCAAGAAGCCTTTGACTCCATGCATTGAGGTACTAACTTATCTCAATTTTTGTCTATCTTTTAATCAGATTTGAAGTTGTCAATGCTTCCAGGATATTATTTTGGCCAAGAACAAGACTACAGCTACTATAATCCTGTGTTTCCCAAAGCTTTAAGGAATATACCTGCAAAATGATACGCTAGATATTTTATAGCTCAAAAAATATAGCTAAAAAGTATGTAATGTTTATGAACTTTGTGAAAAATGTAGGATTTACTGATAGTGCATTTTTTTAAAGAATCTAACAACTTCATTGCAATTTCATATAACACGTTCGCAATGACAAATGGAAAATCTGCTAATTAGGAATTTGATTCTGTGAATTCTGTGAAAACTTAACCATTTGGCAAAGAAAATAGCCCAGAATAATTAACCTTTTCTAACTTCTTCTTAGGTTCTGATGTTAATGCTACTGGTGATGTCTAGGTAAGTGTGAAAACTAATTACATTATTGAACATTTCTAGTAGCTATCATAGGAGTGTAAAGTAATCTTGGTTTACTGCCAATTTTATTTAATATTTTGGATGGGTCTTTTTTTAACTCCAACAAAAATAAAGTTAGTTTTCTATTGCATGAAAAACCACTCCAGTTTGCAGCAGGGTATTACACCTGATTGAAGGCGGAATTGCCCTAGCCCTAGGGATTTTAAAATCACAATGACCAGCCCAACCAACACAAATCTCATTGCTAGCTTCAATTCAGTCTTGGATGACATGATGATTGCTAGAGTTTCAATCGTTAAGCATCTTCTGGGTGCCCTCTTAGCCTCAGCCTTCCTTTATCCACTTAAATTTAAATTTTTTTTTCACTTTGTTGCTGTATTTTAAGTGCACCCCTTCCAAGGGGATTTACAATTTTGCAGTTAAGTTTTAAAACTGAATTAATTTAGTCCCAAATATCAACTATAAACTATATCATGTATGCACAGATGGATGTCTATCTCCTAGCAGCCTCTACTCGACATTGTGTCCTTTCATCCTTTTTATTACAGAAGTTGGAAACATATGCAAGATGGGCCCTGTTAAAAAGGTGATGTAGCATGAATTAATCACAGTATTTACTGATTGTTTCTTGATTTGCTGCAAAAACTTCAGGCACATTGCAGCAAACACGAACGGATAATTTACCAACAGCTGCTTCAATTGCTGAAGCAAGAAAATAATTCTGAGGCACAACATAGGGGTAATGTTCAGGATGGAGCAATATCTGATTCAAGGCCACCCACACCTAGAGCACTGCAATGCTCTCCCATGTTACAAATTCCAGATACACCTCATCAACAAGATGGGTTAAACGAAAGCCAAGCAGGGATGGATCAATTGCAAGATCAAGCAGGATATTCAGAGTTGCAGTGCATCACACAACGGTCACTTGAGAGAATGCAGCACATAACTTCTATTTCAATGCAAATGCCACAAGAAACTAGCTATCAAACAACTGAAGACAAATTTGAAGATGCTCTGTTGTGGTTATGTCATGGAGAAATGCAGTCCAAACAGGTATGTTCACATGTTATAGTGATTTCAAATTTCATTTGTGCTCTTCTGTGGAAGAATTGGACAGCATTGAAAGATACCTAGTTATATGTTGTTTGTTCTTTTCCAATGAAATAGTATATAATAGTTTCATGATTTTTTTCTTTCTTGTTTAGAACTTTGTTTTTCTTATCATTTCATAAATAAGTAAGTTTTCCTGTAAATTCACTTTTCCTTTTTTAATGTACTCTCTAAAAGTAATTGACAATATCGTACTCACAAAGTTTTTCATTTTAAAAAAAATTCAGTTTGATGATGGTTTTCCTAATCCATTTCATCATGTTTTCTTCATCTTTTGTCTTTTTTAATTAATTAAATGTTAAAAAATTATCCAATCTAGTCAAATCAGAAAAGACTTGAAATTGCTTCTTTAAAATGAAACTTCTAAATTAGATGGTTTGGAGCAGGTTTAGATCCAATGCACTCCCTATTCCAGCACAACCCAATTCTAATGAGCACCCACGTTTTCTTTATACTTTCTTGCTTACCACTTTTGATAAACACATTAAGTGGTGTCTTCAGTATTATCATGTGGTTTTATAGCTTTATTATAACAGCAGGATAATAACATTTATAAATTTATCAATTGCTAGACTATGTTTCAATTCAAGTACTCTCTTTCAGGTTAAGTAAAGCGAAGTCGCAATAGATTTAGCCAAAGATTACTTCCTTTACATTAAAGACTTCCATCTCTTCTAATGTACATAATTTCTGTTTAGAACTCACTAATGTAATATTGTATTTCAAGCAAGTATTTTGTGTCTTTGTTTGCACATAATGAATCCTATTTTTCATTGTGTTGCTACACCTGGGGGCATCTTAATTGATATCAGAGCCTCACTAAAACTTTCTTTCTGTTTAGTGGCTTCTGTGCCTTTCAGCCATGTTCGCTAACTCATTTTTTCAATAAATTTTTGCATGTATCTTAATTCCTTATTATAACATTTTTCCTAAGTAAATGGCATTCAGGATGCATATATATTGTTTTGGTTGTTCGTAAGTGAAATAAGATTTTAAAGACTTTCATAAACATTTTTTTTTCTTTCTGTGGCATGAGAAAGTTGGCTTTTACACTGTTGTCTTTTCAAACTGTGACTTCCATTTACTTTGGTTGTTCTTGTTTTCTGCTCCATTTCACCAGTGCTAGTAACTGCAACATTGTTATAGTTCTGTTTCTTGTTATGGTATCACTACATGGTAGCTGAAAGCTCACTAGCTGAACATATTCTAGTAAAATTTAGCTTTGCTAGACTATGTGTATAAGTATATTATGGGTACTGGGAATCGTTATGTTTCAAAGGAAGAATGTAGTTTCATTAATTGACTTTTTTCAACAAGAATTTATATAGGACAAGTGAGGCCCCTGGTTTTTTCAAACAGCAATGAAGATTCGTAAGGACAAAAGTTAATTGACATGGGAGACTATATGAAAAGAGCCCAAATGCACAAGGACTAAAAGTTAATCAACTTAGGAGACTTTAAAAAAAGAGCTCGAACATATGAACTAGTACCTGCCAAAGCAATCCTTTACCTGCCTCGGCGAGTTTTTGAATCCAATGTCATATGCAGTATAACCATCCAAGTTGGTAATCAAAACTCAAAGCTTTAGGTCAGAACTCAGAGGGAGCATCACCAAATCATGTTTGTCTAAAGGTGATCCCTGATGATATTGTGAAGCACTGTCTATTTGCAATTTCAACAAATTACCAGACTATGTTTGAATAAAGGTGTCTTCTGATGATTGTCATTGTGAAGCACTGTTGTTTTGTGATTCCAATTACCATCTTCTCAATCTAGTCCGAAACAAATAAGAAAAACTGATTTCAATGCAATTTAGTAGTTCAAGAGAGCCTAGTCCATTTCAAACAAAGGCATTTGAAATACTAAATTTTGGCCCACCTATTGCAAGGAGATCCCTCAAACAAAGTAGCATATCATAGAAGTTATAAGAAGGAATAACATAGAAACCAGGTCCTTTGTGATAGGGTATATACTGGAACTAGAGACCATCTTGGATAAAGAAGAATATCAAGACTGGCCCCATCCCAAGGCACATAATATACAATGGAATTGTGCACCAATTTGCACAAGGAAAATCATTGTATTTGGACTCCCCTGATGTCAAGAAGCCTCCCAAAGACACCATTGCTGGACAAGGAAACGTACTGAAGTGGGCTTTCTCTTGGACCATAGATTGTAACAAAGTTGGTTTCCATCTCAAGGCAAGGAATTTATTAGAATTAGGCCCTCACTTGGTGATATGTATGGAAACTGAACCCAGGAGATACTATGCAATGCGTTCATGCAGTACAGGGAGACTAATAGAATTGACTTTAGCTTCCTTTGCTCCCTTTGTTGGTTTGAGGGGTGCAACCCTTGCAAGGTCAAAAGCCCAACAATAAGTCAACAGATTTCATTACCACCACCAAGATCTGATGTCGTGCTACCTTTGGAACAATTTTGGAAAGATGAATTGTCTCATCTTCGATGAAGACTATAATACTATTGCGTTGTGCATTGCCTGAATTAATATTTGTACACTGTGCTTCCTTCTAAGAGATTTGTCATGCATAGAACTTTTTACATTAATACAAATTTGATTACAATTCTTATTGACATTATTATTCTGTGTGTAAATAAACACACCTTTTCTGTGTTTGCAATCTAATTGTTATTTACATTTTTTTCTCTACAGTAAACATTTGTCCTTCTATTGTGTTCTCCAAATTTCTTCCGGGATCTATAGATCACATGGAACACAAAATATACTAGAAACAAGTCCTGTTTCAGGACAAGGAAATAAACCTGTTTTAGTTTCCCTCTCAAGACAAGGAACCATAAAAACTTATTCGTCAACCACCACAAAATATAACATGTGCAAAAAAATATAATTCATCAAATTGTAAATACAGCAATAAAAGCCCTTAAATAAATGCAATATAAGTCCAAAATGATCAAACAGTCAAAATACCATTAATTGATCAGTAATCCAATTTCTCATGGGAGGACTAAAGACATACTTGGACATACTGATACAACATTTCATCTGTGAGTTGATACAATGAAGAGATCTTGAGATAGTCTATTATAGCACAGAGACTAGGGCAGCAAAGATCTACCGCAAAGAACAAGGGGCAACTCCACAAATTTGGAGATGAATTTCAAGTCTCACCAAATGGTCATTGTGGCAAGGAAATGTTGGAGTAATGGCCATTTGAAATTCACATGGCCATGTTGTAATGTCCCCACTTTGAAATAGAATTTACTAATAAATAATATAAATAAAAATAAAATATTAAAGATTAAATTAAAATATAAAAGAATATAATTAAAATTTAATTTAGTTAATGAATGGTCAAGACTCAAAAGACATAAAATGAAAAGTTGTGACTCTCTCAAACATGACATATAAAAGGGAGAAGAGAAGCTCATTTGAGGGGGAATAATTTGGGAATCAGAAGTACAGATGTGATTTAAATAAGAACCGCAGATCTGATTGTGAAAGGTTGTGTCCCTTTCAAAGGGCAGAAATAATGAAGAGCTGCACTCTTTCAAAGGGTGTGTCTCTTGCCAAAGGGCATACATGATGAAGAGGTGTGACCTTTCCCTCACATTGAGAGATATGAAGGAAAGGAATCAAAGCATCCAGTGATATCACCATGGATCAGATCAGATCAGAACTATTATTAAGTTACAGGCAGTAACATCTTTGTTCTTGGTGGTATTCATGGGGATGTGCTTAATATATGAAGCCTGATAATGTTTCTATGCAGAATTTAGTAGTAATATTAATATAGACTGCAATATGTATGACAGTCATACTTAATTTCACATACATTCATAGTACATGAAAGACTATAATATTAATAGCCCATTCCTTAGTACTTCTGCTAATGCCTATGGAGGATGGGAATGATTTGTGTGTAGGGAAAAGCAGTCTAAATCCTCACAAGTCAGGCAATCCCGAGATGGGGTAAGGACAGGTATACTGGTAACCTTGAGGGAGTAGTCCTAAGATGGGGTAAGGGCCTGCATCCAGAAACCTTGAGGGAGTCTGCTTGTTGATTGGTCTCTAAGCGCCTGTTGTGACGTTTTCACACATCGCCCCATTGCAAATGGGGACCCATGTTTTTTTTGCTCGTTTTGCTCGTTTTCGCTTTGCTTTTTCTAGGGTTTTGTTAGTTTGTTAGTTGTCTGGATTTAGGGTCAAGCCTTAGGGTTTTGATTACCGTCTTTTCGGACCAAAATCCAGTCACTTTTGGGAGCTTTTTGAATTTCCTTTTCTAGAATGCAAATTTTGAATGAAATGAATTCGCCAGAATGGTCTATTTTCAATTGGAATTTTGAATGCAGAGCTTAAATTTGTCTAAGTGTTGAAGATGAAATGTGAATTTTTGTCCAATTGAATATTTTTGACCAAATTTTGACATTTTTGATTTTTGATCCTAGGCATCTCTAATGATTTGTTTTCGCCTTGTGAAGTGTTAAAATGTCTAAAATCATGTTATTTTGGCCTGTAGGAGCAAAATCGCTCCTGTCCCTCAGTGAAGGACGGGAGCTCGTTTTCAAATATTTTACTATTCCTGCAGGGTCAAGATGAATTACGAATTGGAAGTGATGGAGAAAGGCGAGATCTTTCCATTGAATATAAATTGAAGATTTTCATGAACACAGAAATGCCTCCAGGGGAAAAATCGCTCCTGTCCCTCAGTGAAGGACCGGAGCTACAAATCCAATTTTGCTTTGTCCTTGCAAGATTTTAACGTCTTGACGATGTGAAAAGGTCCAAAGAGGTGCATTTTATCAAATGAATATAACTTGAAGCGCTGTCGGGGAGATCAATAGGGTAGCAAGTCCGGCTTGAGTGAAGTCCTGATCCTGAAATTTGGCTAAGTCTGGAATGTCCTGATCCTGAAATTTGACTAAGTCTGGAAACTTAAAAAACCTCCAAAAACTAGATTTTGCAATATAACTCCTGGAGGTCTGAAACCACTCTCAAACATCCTGAAAGTATATATGGAATATAACTTAAAGTATAAGAAAGAAGAAACATAGAAGGAAATGTCACTTATACTTAAATGGAATATAACATTTATCCTGATAGAGAGTGCGAAAAGTCAAATTTCGCTCGTGTCCTTCTCCAAGGGTCCAGAGCGAAAAGCGCTCCTGTCCCTCTCCAAGGGACCAAGGCGAATCGCTCGTGTCCCTCACCAAGGGTCCAGAGCGAAAATGCTTAGTTGAGCCATTCCTGACCTTGTTTGGACGAATCGAGACATCAAAGGCATGGTGAAGGACGAAATGAGCATGATAGAACATCCAGACTTGATCAAAAACAACGAAATGATGAAGTTTTTGCCTAGAGGGTCAAATTCGCTCCTGTCCCTCACTGAAGGACCAGAGCGATTTTTGTTGTAGATGATTTTCTCGCCAAATTTCAACCGATCTCAAGGCATGAATGAATGAAAGGAGGCATTGCGAATCCGTTGAATATAATTTTCGAAGGTGATGAAGTGAAATGAGGCCCACAAGAGCAAAATCGCTCCTGTCCCTCTCCAAGGGACCAGGGCGATGATCTTCTAAACATCAAAGCGCCTTGTAAAATTCAAGTGAAATGAGAAAGGAATGAAGGAATAACGTTGTTTGTCCCCACAATGAAGATTGAAGTTCAAAGATGCAAGATCAAGGAGAAACAATGGAGATCGCTCCTGTCCCTCTCCAAGGGACCAGGGCGATATCATATCTAAAGGATATTCATTTGCAAGAACAAGTCAATTAAGCTCAAAGGACCTAGCGAAAATGGCAATTCCAACGTGGAAATAAGGACCTTGGACGTAAAAATTGCAAGAATCATGACCAAATTGATGGATCGCTCCTGTCCCTCTCCAAGGGACCAGGGCGATGAGGTACGTATCTTTGACCTTCACAATTTGGCATTCAAACAAACATTTTTAAATTTATTTTAAATGCTAAAAATCGATAATCTTTGAAAATTCAATTAAAATGGCATTTAAAATTTGTGCAAAACATTAATTAATTATTTTTGCCTTGTAAAAAAAATAAAAATAAAAAAAAATCGAATTTATTAATTAATAAACAAGGAAATTTAATTAATTAATTGCAATAAAAATGGAGCGCTTGAGTTTATTTTATGAAGGTCGGCCTTTGTTATTTTTTAAAAATCATTTATAATTGCTTTATTATTACCAAGTCGGCCTTAAGGTAAGTATGAGGTGAGCGCTATAAAGGGAGGGTGAGAATCTTCATTTTCACATTATCATTCTTCATTCACATGCGATTTGAGAAGGTGCGAAATTGTGTTCAAAGTGCGATTTGGAGTTTACAAAGCAAGGTGGTGCCAAGGTTATCCAAGGTGGTGCGAATCTAAAAGTTTCCACTTGAGCGAATTTGCCAAGGCATTAGAGATCACGTCCAAGACTTGAAGGGTGGCGAAGTTGATAAGAGGAACGTTCTTTTGAAGATCACATCAAGACTATCGAATTTCAAATTTTGCCTGGGCGAATTCCTTTATTTTGCATTCTAGAGTTAGTTCTCTAGTGAGGTATGGCGATTTGGTTTTATTGTTTTAATTTTGAATTTTAGATCGTCATTGCCTTAATTTTGAATTTTGAAATTTTGTTTTTCCTTAGCTCAATCGTTTTTTAGGAAATGATTAATAAAGGACTTATCATTAAGTTTCCTAAAAATTGCTCTCTAATTTATGTTATGTATTGCAAAATCATGTTACTAATTTTGAAATGTTGTGTAGGCATCAAATGGAGGTCTCTTCAAGGAAAATCAAGCCGGATCAAGGACGGTCTTCGCCAGGACGATCAAGCCAGGACATGGACGACCTTCTTTGGACTAACATCATCAAGGGCAATCCAACGTTCCAAGGCGAGGTACATCATCTTCCTGCACATCAAGGACGCAAGGAGTTAGAACAAGGGCTCGTTGAAGAAGCAAAATAGTTCTAGATGAATTAATTAAAGCAAGCTTCTCAACAACATCAAGTTGAATATCTACCAAGTTCCAAGTGTCAAATGAGGTGGCGTCCTAGTCATCATTTCTCCAATCAGTGAAGTCCATCTCAGCATGTCCAGATTCAATGTACTTAACTCATGGAAGGTGGCACAAACTCCGATGTACCTACCCTGGCTATCCATTGGTCGATTTTTCTAGAGAGGACATGTGTCCAAGCAATACAATTTTATCATTGGTCAAGCATTAAATGTTATGTAATGGTTGTAACAAACCCTAATTAGGGTTTTCATTGTTGAATCTTGGCCATTGATCTTGAATTGATCTAAGCCATCAAATTGTATTGTGGGCACTATATAAGCCCAGGCATTTCATTTGTAAAGGCTAATTAGAGTTAGAGAGATAATAGAGAGAGTTGTGAATAATAGAAAGTAGTTAGTAGATAGAGAGTAGAATAGGAGGACAAGGCAAGAAATTGTTGCCATTGATTGTAAACAAACTCCATTTTCATTGAAGTAATGGTGAAATATGTCGTTTTCTTGCAATTTGCATGGTTTCTTGTTGAGTCTTCAATCTTAGATGGTAGATGATTAGATGAATGGAGGAAATGTGATTGATTGATGGTGGAATTCGTACATCCATACTACTAGCAGTTTGTTGATTGCAAACTTGCCTTGTGTAGTCAACTGGAATAGTTCAACTTAAGCTCAATTTCAATTTGTTGCCTCTTCATTGATATGCATCAACTTGGATGGTATCTATGCCTGCGGTGATGATTTGAACATCATAAAGCTCCCTTAGAAGATCGCACTAGCCTTGTGTAGATGTTCCATTGATGTCAAAACAAGATCTAGTTAGAGTTTCATCAAAAAATCAAATCATTGCTCCTACATTCTTAGTGTTAGGATTAGATCCTCTCTTCACCCCCATCCTTTTTCCATTTTTTAATCTAAGTTAGTAAGAGCTTGTGTTCTAGCAAAGTAGATCGGAAATTCAATCACCAAATGTAAGTCCCCTTGTGATTACAGCAAATCACATCATACCACTGGAGCTTGTCCACATGTAGAGACCCTACCAAAAGGAACCTTGAAGTCATCCTAACTGATCCTTCATGCGAATCTTCAGCAGTTAGCGACTTTATTCAAGAGAGGATAAGATACCCTTAGGTATTTTATTCTGTGTATGATGGTGTACAAAATACACGTCAACAGCGCCCTAGCACAATAATTTTCCCTCCTCAATTTGGGCTAGAGAAGTAACAGGGATAAGACCTTGACATATAGGGTTTTGGAATTGTATTATTAAGGAGTAAATGCCTACTAATCTAAACATTTAAACTAAGATGTTATAATTTTTAATGATGCATTTAATAATATAGATAATTATTGATAAATGGCCTGCCTCCAAGTAGGGGACATCACACATGTCACTTTATGAGTCATTGTGTAGTTGCAAGTAGTTAGTGTCACTTTATGAATCATTTTGTAGTTGCAAGTAGTAAGTAATAAGTATATGCATAGAAGCAGATGTCTTTAAAATATCATGATATATTCGGATATATTTTTTCTTGGCAGGGTCCTTGACATTTGCTTGAAAATATCGTGACTTTTTAAAAATATCTAGCTGAAAATTTCACCAATATAAATTATTGGCGATTAAATTCCATGTAAATTAGATTTTTTTCAGTGTTCCACTGGGACTCTCATCCCCTCCAAAATCCCCATGTTTCCGAGACATGGGGACTTGGGGGAAACGTCCCCCCACCGCACTGCCACCTCCATCAAGTTTCTATGGTTTTGCCTGAAAGAAACCATGCCAAACTGAATATGCTTCACGTTTTAGCGTGACGTGTGAATCACTTATAATTGTGCCTGCTGAGAAGTGTGCTGATGGAATACTTCCATGGTCATACCAACAAAAATGTGCACTCATGTTCATCAGCTCTGCCCCCACCGCCGTCCCCCTTGTTGTCCTCAAATTTAGGCCCTTGGTCCCCAAAACCTGTCCCCATGTCCACCATCAAGAAACTCCGTGGAACTATGTTTTTTTCTTTATAAGCACCAAAACTGCAAGATTTTGGTCATTCTACTCTAGAAATTTTATAAATGGGCTTAGAAACCTTGAACAGTCTAAGTAGCTGTTAAGATTTCCAGCTGCTATTATTGAATAGCAGTTATATCTGTTGCCAAGGAACAAGACAATTATTGCTATTGTTATTTGAAAACTGAATGTGGTTATCTACAGTTGTGAAGACACTTGCTATAATTGGGTTTGAAAACCTTGTGAATAGGGAGCATGAACAGTGATTAGTGACTATGGCTGTTGCCTTTGATAACGATGAACTTGCTGTCATTATTCATGATTTGTGAGCATAGCCATTACTAGGAAAAACTGTCAAATGATTATGCTCTCCTTTGAATTGTCATTATTGTTGCATCACAAATGTTAGTGCTGTCATTTCTCCTTATCAATGGATATTGTTGTGTTTATTTAATTTGTAAATCGGAATATGATTAAGGTAATTGTTTGGGAATTTGCATTGATACAGATCAACAGTTAATAATCTCGTATCTGTTGAGATTGTTGTTATCATTATCATCTTTTGACATAAATCCTTTTCTGATTAGTAATATTCTTATGATTACCGATCAGTAGCATCCTTTCATTATTGTGACCTCTACACTCTTGATTAGTATGGTGTTTGGTAGCATCCTTATTAATACTGTGATCAATTAATATGAGCATCAATACCGATGTCAACTTTGTAGGAAATATTGCTGATCAAAGTGATTAATATAAACGTTGTTAAGACAGGACATAAGTTGTCCTGAAATGCCAGGCATGAATGTTGCCACTGCCGTTCTTAAGAGATATGTGAAGAGGTCAGGGTTACTTTTGTTGTCAATAATAGAACTACCATTTTGTGTATAGTTTATTCTTTTCAACTTGATAGATAAGGAGAACAGTAGGGTTAACAAGTCATATTTACCTTACTGACATTTTATTGCATTAATAGTTCATTATCATTTCTGGCAGAGTTATTAATTAATGTTGTTAAAGACATTTATATTACAATCATTTATAATTAGCAATCTCTAAATTAATGAGAGAAATCTATATTTAAATTCATGGTACACTCTTGTTTACTTTCACATTCACTCTATGTAATTGTGATGGCTTTAAATGTAAAAAACATCAGCTATATCTCTCTTCTTTAAAAAAATTACTGTATTTTTTGGTTCTCATATTTTTCCAGTTTTTACCAATAATATCCCTATCTCTTGATAAATTCCAAAGAATGATATTTGTTTCTACGAGTACATGTACATGTAGGTAAGACATATTGTATGTTCACCCATTTAAGCAATATCTTTTAGTGAATATCATCATGTGCTGATGGATAAGGTCAGGAGCATAGATATGGGTTGTCATCCTTGTTAGTTTTGTCAATATTGTGTTAAGTCTATGTGTGTTGAAGGCCAAGAGTCTATATGGTGATGAGTTGTTAGGAAGTTTTGAGTTCACTATAATGCTAATTTCCTTAAGATCCATTTGTGAATTACAAAATCTTTCATAGGGTAGAGAACAAGTTTTCCCCATCTCGAGACAAATAGGCTCAATATTAGAGATTGGCACCTCTTGCTCCTTGTAGATTATACTCCTATTAGAATATAACTAAGTTACCAGGTTCTGCAAAGGGACCCCTCGGGTCTTGGTCCTGGTCCAGTTCCCTCTGTGTTTGGATAGGGTCCTGTTGACGAGCGTTTTGTGATCACACCAACACAGAATAAAATTTCCCTACGGTCACCTTATCCTCTCTTGATCAAAATCAGATGTATGCTAAGATTATAGGAAGATCATACATTGACTCCAAGGTTCCAACTGCGTGTTGACGTGTTTTTTATGACGACGTCTAACACAAAATAAAGTTTTCCAACAGTCACTTTACTCTCTCTTGATCAAAGTACGATTGTATGCTAAGATAGTCGTAAGTTCAAGCAATCAACTTCAAGGTTCCTATTCAGAAAGGACGTGACTCAATTGGTTGATATGATATGTCGGTTATCCATGGGGACTTTCGCACACTAGAAGAAGATTAAACAATTTTGCAACTTACAAGGTATTTACTCGCGAATGATTTATCAATGGGAAGCTCTTTTTTAGGATTTTTAGGTTTAAAATATGCAGAAAGTAAATAGGAAGGGTTTAAGAAGGCTATGCTAACTCTAATAACAAGGAGATGATGATTGCTTGGGTAAAACCAAACCGCACTTTGCTTTGCCAACTTTGTACAACTACACAAAGACGGTGCAATCTTCAAAGGTTGTGCAGGAGTTTTTCATACCACCAATGAACACCATCATAGAACAATATCCATCGATGATCGAAGTTAAGTTTACACATAAAAAGGCTCAGACTAACCTTGCAAAGTTAATAACAATCAGCTACTAACAAAAGGTATGAGCAAGGGTTTCACTGCAAACAATCTCATCAAATCCTGTTCATCTAACAATTGAAAGCAAATCTACAGTGAAGAGAGCGAGATCATGCAAGTTGCAAAACAGAACAAGTATACATCATCAAATTGAACAATGTATTAAGTTACAGCTTCAACAACTTATTGCAACAATCTCAAAAGCAATCTCTCCTCCCTTACAAATGAGGGGGGTCACCCCTTTATATAGGCTTCATGCCTTGGCTACATGCAAACCCTAATTAGGGTTTTTCCCTAAAAGATTCCCCACACATGGTGCAACAAGGTAGGAATCAGCAATAAATGCCCATTATGCCCATATACAATTAATTTCAGCCCATTACAATTGGTATCCAAAATACATTAAATGTGCCACTTCACTAAATTTGCCCAACATGCGTTGAATATTCCTCCATGCATAAATTGCTCCATCATGCCATAAATGCTCCATCATCTCCACATGCGAATGCTGCATGCAAAAGAAATCTGCCATAATACCTTAAATGTGACTGTTGCATGCAAAAGATACTCCATTAATTCAACATGCGTTGACCCAACTGCCACTTGGTCAAAGTATTCTAACAATAAATATGCCACTATGTCATTCAGTTAGAAGATCCTCGTCTAGAAATGGGCGACCATTATCTCGCTCATTAATGGCATAAGCGATGAATTTGGTGACGACAACCTCCAATTCTCCTACAGAGACACTTGGCACACTTTCTATCCTGAACTCCATCAAAGTAATTTCTTCTTCACTCTTGGAGAGAAAACTCTCCCATTCTGCTACCATTTCCTGTGTCCTCTACATAGTGCTGGAAAATAAAGAAACATTTTCCAAGTGTGCCTTGGAAAACACCCCCACAAAGAAAAATTCATGCAACTGGGCCCTTAGAAAATTTGTTGTCACTTTGCCTTCATTCAGCTTCCTTACGAATAATGCCTCAATTGCGTTGAGGATTTCCTCCTATACTCCTCTGATTGAGTCTTTCAAAGACAGACTCCATGCTGAATCTTTCAAAGGCCTCCCTTCCAATGCAGACGACACAAAACCATCATGGGAAATCATAAATCTCGTTCTCTTGAATCACCTTCCTGTCTATCAATGTCTGCTTTGGAACTTTCATCAAGGCTTTGAGTCGTGAATGGTTAGGTCCTGATAAATGTGAACATCTTCCTACGCACCATCCACTACCTCCAGCCGGTTCAAGAGGGCAACAAGTCTAGAATGAAGGCTAGCTAGGTCTTCAATGAATTTTTCGGCTCCAATGAAAACATCCTCCACCCGTTCCTTAGAATATTGGGCAATTTTCCTAACCTTTTCAGCGGCATCAATGTATTCTTTAGGAAGAGAGGAAGGAGGAACAAAGGACAAATCCTCCTCCCTGAGTGGATGTTTGAAACTCTTGACATACTTGCACAAGGCCGTATTTTCACTCTTCAGCCTTCTACATTTTTCCTTCAGATTTTGCATCTGTTCCTTCATAGCCAAGGAAGATCCTTCAAATTCGTCTATCACCTACGTTGTGGAAGCACACCCCAAATCAACCTCTCTGATCACATAATCATCTGGCATAATTCCATTTATGTCCTTGTCCATTGCAAGATCTACCATATGCAAAGTTCTAGATCCAGACTCATCCCTTGTGACCTTGGAAAACTTTCAAGAAGCCTTCTTTTCTGTTGGTTTATCCATTCTTCTCAGAAGTTCTTCCAACTCTTGTGCTGGATCCACTTCCTCTTCTGGTTCTGTAACTAGGAATTTGGAATAACATACCAAAGCCTAAGTTATGCAACCACAAAACATAACAGGATAAGAAATTAATCCTAATACATTCAATGAAAGAAGGAAAGACAAGATTTCAAAACAAAAGCGCAAACCACATGTAAAAATCTCCTTCCTTGACCTCCATTGTTTCTCTTTTTCCTCCAAAATGCAAGTGTGATAGAAGCAAGATGATAGCAAAATCGCCAGCGTGAGAATACTTGAGATGTGGGTGTCAAAAATGAGCAATGAGAGCTCAATTTATAGGAAAAAAAGATTTTGAATCGACAGACGAGATTAATTTGAAGACAGGAAGAATCAACGGCTAGGATCAAACACATAGCAAAGTTTCCTTTAGGAGACAAAGAAAAAGAGAAATAAATCCGGAAAGAAATATAGAATCAAATCGAGGAAGATAATATGGGGATTTAATAAATAAACAAAATTGATTATTCTCATATATTTCCAAATTAGCAGGTTGAAAAAATAAATATGTGATAATTAAATAAATAAAATTTATTATCTGCATATGAGAATATAAATATGATAAAGTAATAAATTTACTATTCATATTTAGGAATTAGCTAATCAAATAAATTAAATTTATTTAATTATCAAAGAAGACCCAAAATTGTTAATGATTTTGATAAAAGACTGATAAGATTGATAAGACTAATTGACAATGACTTGATAAATAATTGATAAGATCGATTGATAAAGTGCCATGAAAGGTTGATAGAGTGTCATAAAGGACTGATTGAAATTGATTGATAAAGAGGTTGATAATTGATGGTTGATTAATTATCAACAAAGAGGTAATTAAGTCTAATTGTCAAGATGAGACCAATTCGAATGATTTAAAAATGATAAAACGCCAATCATAATGATTTAGGACCAAATGCAAATGAAGAAGACTGATTAGGGTTGGATTTGAAATGAACTGAAACCAGAGGGATGACACAATGTCAACATATGACGAAGATGAAATGCGACATAGAAGACATGTTAAAAATTAGGTTAGCGACATAGGAGTGATGACCAATTTTGAGTGTCTACAGGTTCTTTTCTTAATCCATCTCTCAGCCAATCTGGAGCAGTTGTCGACTGATCTTGAATTTCCATTTGTGCTTGCTCCTATGAAGCTTCCTCCATTTCTCCAAGGATTGTTTCTATGAAACTATCTTGGCGTGGCTCTTCTGGATGAGAGGGAAGTTCTTGTCTTTAACCTCCTGGCTGAGTTGGCCTGCGTGCAACACTGATGCTAAGAACATCCTGTGTAAGTGTGTTATCAGGAAAATAACCCTGTGGTGGACTTCCTTGCGTGAACGTTTCCACCTCTCGCACACTAGAAACTGGTTGGGGATTGAGCTTCTTCCACCCTTACTCTTTTCTATTGTGGTTCTTCCTAGTGGACTTCCTGTTGAAAAGTTGGTCGGATTTCAGTTGAACATTTGGTTGGGCTTCCTTCCTTTTCCTTGTCCTAGGCTTCTTCGGAGCATTCTTTCCTTCACTAGGTCCAACTCCTTTTGGCTGGATTTCTCCTTTCCAGGCTTGGGCCTATGATGATCCTTCTGTGGCCTCATTGTGGGAATCCGGATTTCCCATTTATTTGACAGTGACTTGATAAATAATTGATAAGATCAATTGATAAAGTGCCATGAAAAGCTGATAGAGTGTCACAGAGGATTGATTGAAATTGATTGATAAAGAGGTCGATAATTGATGATTGATTAATTATCAACAAAGAGAGAATTAAGTCTAATTGTCAAGATGAGACCAATTTGAATGATTTGAAAATTATAAAACGCCAATCATAATGATTGAGGACCAAATGCAAATGAAGAAGACTGATTAAGGTTGGATTTGAAATGAACTGAAACCAGAGGGATGACACAATGTCAACATATGATGAAGATGAAATGCGACATAGAAGACATGTTAAAAATTAGGTTAGTGACATAGGAGTGATGATCAATTTTGAGTGTCTACAGGTTCTTTTCTTAATCTATCTCTCAGCCAATCTGGAGCAGTTGTCGACTGATCTTGAATTTCCATTTGTGCTTGCTCCTATGAAGATTCCTCCATTTCTCCAAGGATTGTTTCTACAAACTATCTTGGCATGGCTCTTCTGGATGAGAGGGAAGTTTTTGTCTTTAACCTCCTAGCTGAGTTGGCCTGCGTGTAGCACTGATGCTAAGAACATCTCGTGTAAGTGTGTTATTAGGAAAATCACCATGTGGTGGATTTAGTGGATTTCCTTGCATGAACATTTCCACCTCTCGCACATTGGAAACTGGCTGGGGATTGAGCTTCTTCCACCCTTGCTCTTTTCTATTGTGGTTCTTCCTAGTGGACTTCTTGTTGAAAAGTTGGTTGGATTTCGAGTTGAACATTTGGTTGGGCTTCCTTTTCCTTGTCCAAGGCTTCTTCGGAGCATTCTTTCCTTCACTAGGTCCAACTCCTTTCTGCTAGATTTCTCCTTTCTAGGCTTGGGCCTATGATGATCCTTCTGTGGCCTCACTGTAGGAATCCAGATTTCCCATTAATTGGTAGCTCAGACAGACATTCCCTTCCTTCAATGTCCTGACATGTTGATCGATCCAATGCCTAATGAACTTCAAAATTTGTCTAGCCAAAATGTCTAGATCATCAACTTTAGGTTTTGATCAATCCAGAAGTTGGATAGGCTGATCCCTTACCTTTTCAAATTCTAGTTGCACTACGTTTGGATCCTCTTTCACTTGATCCAACACTTGCATTATTTCACCAATTCTAATCATGTTAAGAGGTAGTCTGGAAAACATCTTTTTCCTGACCTCAAGATCATCCTTGGCATGAGCCCAAACATATTCCAAGTGAAACTTGTGCACAAACTTCATTCCAGCTAACTTCCGAATTTTATTATATGGATCATAGTAAGATCTGGATGTGTAGAATGTTAAATGGTAGAATGCCAATTCCTCCACTCCCTTCTCAGCTACTGCCAGGTTTGGGCACAATTCCACATAATCACCCAGGACAATTGAGAATTCTACGAATAATTTTCTTTTCTTTTTCTGAATCTGGTCATACACTATCAATTGTCTGATAAGTTCTAGCAATACCAATTTATTGACGGATATCTTGGCAATATATGTGGTTGGGAGGAAAATCCCTGACTCTTGGTATAGGTAAACTTTGGAAACTGCAAGAACATGACCCCAAACTTCTGCACTAGTGCCTTGGCTTTCGGTGACACTCTCGTATGAAGCTCATTTTGCATCAACTTGGTTAAATACATAGTGAAAGTGTTATTCACCAATTTGAATGAACTAGTGTTGGATAGGTGCAGTTGGGGATAACATTCATGAACCTTCAACTATGTCGGTCCACATCCCATGGGCCGATTTCTTGGCAAGCCATCGAAGCCACCCATCCTTGCGAGTGAATTTATCACATGTGAGCTCATGTAGAAGGCTTGGGTCTTCTTTTCCTTAAGATTTTTCAACTGTTCGTGCACATAATGGCTAATCAATCTAGCCCAATCCACCATCCCATTGGCATTCATGACTTCTCCAATGAAGAAGAACATCCACGTTTCAAAATTGATGGCTTGTGGACACCCCATAATTTCGCTCAACATCATCAATAAGTCCACATACTCTTGCTTGAATTAAAAAATAGTGAGTTGTTTGGGCATCTTGGAAATGTGAGGTCTTGGCCTCTGCATCCAGTTCTTGTTGATCGTTTCAGCACGTCTGTCTGGACTAGCACGTTTGTCTAGACCTGCATCATATACTGTCTAAGCTCTATCCTTAGTCTTGTAGGTCATGGAATGATGTGATGGAATTCCAAAGGTTTCCCCAATAGCTTCAGAGAGACAAGTTGGCAAGAAGCCTTCCACCTAACGTTAGAATTGCCCTTTTTTCTAGATTGTAGTGCTTCGCGCATTCCAAAATTAATTCTAGATATTGGATAGATGGAGGGAAACCAACTGCCGCGACAATTCCACTCTTGACAATCCTGGTAGCAACGAGTGATGGAGCATGTCTAGCTGTTTCAAACATTTTGATCTGGAAAGCAACCGAGTTGAAAGTTCCAAGATTTGTGTCGCTGATCTCCTTCCACTTGGACACAATTTTGGACTCCGAAAGAAATCCCTTCATCTCGTTTTTGATTTGTGCTTGCCTGGAAATAGTTGCTGCCTTACTTGCCTCCGCCATTCCTCCACAAACAAAGCTTGTGAAAGGAATGGAAACTTCTTCAAGTCTGATTTCTTGCTACTTCTCTCCAACTCTAACTTTCTGCAAATTCGCACATGAGAAATGAATTGTGTTTGCTTGTTAAAATATAATTCTTCCACCATCTTGTTAAGTTGGCGAAAGAACAAAATTGGCAGTTTGTTTTAATGATGCGTCATACTTTCCTCTCCAACCTGCCATGCAAATGGGTTCCGCCATTATCCTTGAGTTTCACAATGGAATTTTCCTTTTATTCTTTGAGTCATGCGTCATGATTTGAAATATTATTTCTTTTTGAGTTGCTAACTCGCCAACTTTCCGTATTGAAATCTTGAAGAGATAATCGAAAGATTTTCGTAGAATTTTGATTATTTGTCCCACTTGGCGAGAAACCACTGGAGAGAGAAAATTTAATCCAAGAAGTTTTTTTTTTAAATTTTGAATTTGTCTTGTTCCAGGGAAGCTTTTTCATCAATTTTCAACATCTATTTTCAAGGGATTTTTTCAAATTAGGGTTTCGGGGTCCAGGAGAGAAAATTCCTTCACAAATCCAAATCTATCATCATTTTGAAATTTAGATGATTTGTGATGCCCAAAAATGGATTTTTCCAATTTTTTCCCGAGGGGAATTTTCTTTTCCAATCTATCCTTGACTTCCATTTTCCTTGCCTTGGAATTTACTCTTCAAACCTGGGCATGGAATTCACCTTGATGAGGAATTTTTTAATCTTCTTGTTTTTCCTTGACCCCCTCCACCTAGTGCTCTCCATTCTTCTTGGGTGCTAATTTGATGCCTTGGAGGAATTTGTGGTGCTTGATGACTTTCCTTGGCACCCTCCATCTAGTGCCCCAAACTGACCTTGTGCGCTAATTCACTGCAGGGGAGGAATTTGATCTTTGAAAACTTTTTCCATGACCCCCTCTATCTAGCGCTTGTTGAAGTGTGTTTTATTCACATAGCATTTCAGAATAAAATACCAAGGTAATTTACCCTCTCTTGAACAAAATCACCTCAGATGCTAAGGGTAAGATCAACTAAAATGATTCCAAGGTTTCTACATGTCAGGTCTTGACGAGTGGGTAACTCAATGGTCGATGTGAATTGTTGTGTTCACTTGGGGACTTACACAAATGTTCGAATTTGGGACTTACACAAATGTTCGAATTATCTTCTTTGATCATGAAATATGCGGAATAGGTGTGTTGACAACTTAGGATTTAGCAATGTAGCTTTGGACTTAATTCTTACTAAAAAATGGGCAAAATGAATAGGGTTAAGGAAATCTATTCTAAGCCTAGGAATGTAGGAAATGATGAACAAATTTAGTGAAATCAAACTAGGCAAGGTCTCACAAACAAGTATTGACACAAGCTTAGTGCAATCATCTAAGGTATACTTATGGATTTTCAAACTATTACCATCAAACGTTGACACCATCCAAGTTGGCGCTTGTCGAGGGATGCATAATAATTGCAGTTAAGCTTACTCAAATTTCAAGTTGACCACACAAGGCGCACTTACCAACGACAAGAGGCTAGTGGTATGGATTAAGGATTCCACCCAAATATACTCAACAAATCTTTCACTTAATCTAATAAACATGAAAACAAATTCTAATCTAACTTGGAGGAATTGAGAACCATGAATGCAAAACAACATTTGAAGAGCAAAATCACCAACAAATTGAACAATGATTTAGATTCAAATAGTTGTAGCATATACCAACAATTCTACAAAAACTCTCTTACAAATGAGAGACAATGAGGTATATATAGAGTCTCATATAAAATGGATGGCCAAGATTAAAACTAAATCAAGGGCCAAGATCATGCCAACAAAACCCTAGAATTGCCCTAATTAGGGTTTACATAAAAAATGGTGCCGCCAACATATGGCCCAATAAAAAGATACCTAGTCATCAAATAGGGAGTCTTCTAGAAGATTCCTCTCTGCATCTCTCTCTCTCTCCTAGCATACTCCAAGAATCTAGCCAATTCAAAATCTAACTCCTCCATGGAAATGCTAGGTAAGGTATCTTATTGTAAATCAATCATGTACAATGTATCCGAGCAAGCATCCAAAGTGTTCTCCCAATCTGGCATGAGCTTCTGCAAACTATGAGCATGAATCAACAAAGAGACCAAAGCATCCATCTGAGTCTTTTTCAAAGAGTCCAACTGACAAAAATCCATAAGTTTCATCTTGTCTCTTAATTCGGCTAAGTGTAAACCACTAGCATCACTAACATCAACACCCAATAACTCCTCAATTGAAGCAAGGATTTTCAGCTGAATATCCTGAATCGATCCTTCCATCTCTGTACAACTTAGTTGGGCGTTCTCATAAGTCGATTTCTTCATGGCCAATGAACAATACCAGCTATGGAAATCGTACGTCTCCACTGTGCACAATATTCTCCCTGATCAATGTGGACTTGGGAATCTTCTTCAAAGCTCTGAGACGTGGAATAGTCCTCTCCTAGATTGGCCAGAATTCTTCCTAAACTCCCTCCAAATATTGGATTCTAAACATGAGCCCTGTTGTCCTATCATATGCCTAGACAAACTGAGTAAGGAAATCATCTGCCTGTTTTTTTGCACCTTCAATCCATTTCTCCACCTCCGAGAGAGTCTCTCGCTGCCTCATAGTGTGAATGTAGTCCATGATCAACTGCAATAGGGGAAATAAGGGTGGGATTCCCACACCTTGTCCCCGCAATGTACTCTCTAAGTCTGATATTCTCTTCTCTGTACTTCTCCTTCTCTTAAATCTCTCTATCCAACCTTGCGTTGGTCGCCCTAAGGTTCACCAACCCCCTGAAATTCTTGCTCTCTTGTAGTACGACCAAGGGCAACTGAAGTAATCTGGAAATCCATAGGAGTAGCAATGTCCGTCGTCACACCTCCAATAGGAACAACCACCTGCGCAATCCGCATTCCTGTCTCGTCTCTAGCTACGTGTGACAAGATCTCATCTCTCTTGGGTTCTTTCTCCTTAATGCTCCTAGCTAAGTAGTCATCAATGTTATCAATAGGCTATACCTCTATCATCTTCTTACTCTTCATCAGCCAATCAGGAATATCGGACATCTCCATACTGTCATCAAGACACATCTATCGATCAAGCCCTCTCAATGCTGAGATAACATCATCATCATCAGGATTGCTCCTGGTCAAATCATATACCTCATTTTCCAAACTAACTTCCAGAAGGACAGTAGGGGATTCTGACTGATCATCATTCTCATTCGATGGAGTAGATGTTGTTGTGGCATGTAATATTGAATATTCTCTGGTAGTATCACTGTGTTGGAATATTGTTGGGTCTCCTTGTTCTGTTCTGTCATTTAAACTTCCTTAATTGATGAGACACTGAGAGGGGGTGAAGGAATGATAGGCGAATGAATGATAGTCTTTCGTTTTTTCTTCTTGACCTCCTCAATCTTCTTCCCTTTGGCCTTGACGACTCCTAGTGTGTTTTTCTTTCTCTTGGGAGCTTGACTCTCTTCATCCGCATGAATCCTGACATCACTGATAGTCCTCTGATCATCCTCCAAAGTAGATTCTTCCGGCTTCATCTTTTCAAAAGTGAAGGAAACACCCATATCAACTAACTTATTCATCTGAATATCTACCCAGACACGGGAGAAACTCAAGACCTCTCTCATCAATATCTTTAAATCTATCTCTTTTGACTTTGACCAATTAAGCAATAAGATCGCCTTCTTCATTTCATTTTCATACTGTGGATGTGTATGATCTCTGTCGTCTAACACCTGATCATGAATGAGGAAAAATCCACACTCCCTCATGAAATCCATTGACATCCTAGACCACATTTGTCTTTTCACTGCCTAATCGTCCATCAAGTTGGCCCAATAATCCTCTATGTCTGCCTCGTGGATGAACTTCTCTCCCCTGATCCTTCCAATTTTCTTATCTAGATCAAATCTTTCTCTTTTCTTGAAGGTTGCAAATTGATAGAATGAAAGCTCCTCACTCGCTGTGCTGGCGGCTAAGGCAGACTGGCAAACCTCCAACGTCTTCCCAACTGAAATAGGGAATGTCATGGCTGTGCTATGCTTCTCTTTTTGAATAGAATCAAACTCTAGAAGTTGTCTCACCACTTCCAACAAGATCATTCTATCGGAAGGATACCTAGGAATCTTGTAGGGTTTGGATTGAAACCTATGAATCCTAAGGTACGTGAAAGCAGGAAACTGTATATATCACGATCCATATTTATCTATCAGCTATGTTGCCTCCTTGGACAACCTCCTGTGGATTCCGCCCTGCAACATCTGCGTGATGTACATTGTGAATACATCATTCACTCTCTTATAATCTTCAATTCTATACATGTTCAGCTGGGGATAACACTCATAACTCCTGAATTGTCCTTGCCCATTTTCAACTTCACCTTTGCATATCAAACCTTTGTATGTAAAAAACCGTGCAAGCAGATATACCAAGTAGGAAGTCATGGCGAATGACTTGGACCGCTCTACATTCCTCAGCTGAAAGTCCAGATTGTCACTTATGATTCTAGACCAATTTATCAACGTTCCTCTGACAATCCTTGATGAAATAGAACATCCATCCATTGTATATTGCACCCTATAGCATCCCCATTACTTGGTTAAGCATGAATACTAAATCACTATATTCCTCTTTGAAATCTGTGCACATAAGTGTCTTGGGAGCCTTGGAATGATGAGGCCTAGGCTCGATTATCCACTCCTTGTTCATCTTGGTCTTAACGCATCCATCTTCTTTGTATATCGATCTTCATATTCTTCTTTAGTTACATCCTTCATGTCTGCTCCACGTGGAATTCCAAACACTTTAGCAATCACGTCCTCAGCAAGGTAGGCAATGACAACGCCCTTAGGGATCTTGATCATTCGGGAGCGAGGATCATAACATCGTGCACACTCCAGAATAAGCTCACTACACTATATGGAATGTGGAAATCCAACGGCTTGAAAAATACCACTCTTCATAATGTTCACATACATTGGGGAAGGAAACTGGCTTCCAACTCCGAACATCTCGCATCAGGTTCAAGTTCAGGAAATGCATGTTCGTGTCCGTTATCTCCTTCCATCTGAATGACATCTTGGATTCTAGATAGAATCCAGTCTCAACAATCCTCTATTGTTCTCTCCTTTCCTTAAGTCCGGACTTCGACATCGTACCTGTACGAAGCTTGAAGTTAGAGCATAGGAAAAATATAATATTCTTAATACAATTCTTGATTTCTTGATGATTTAGACTAATTAGGGTATGTAAATCAGGAAAAACAATCCACATTTTAGATAGATTTCAACAATTTAAATACAAAATGTGACAAGGTTAGGGTATGAAAACCCTCATGAAATTAACACCTCCTTATATTTAGAAATATCGTGCAAATCAAAGTGCAAAGGAGTATATTGGATCAATAGTGACTAAGGAAAGGCGTGAAAGATTGTGTTTTCACACAAAATTATGATTGAGGATACCTTCCGCAGTCAACAATGGCTGCCAACAAATCTGAAGACAACCTGCAACTATTATTTAACCTCTCAAAACATGTTGCAATCATTCAAAATATGCACAAATTTGATGAAAATCAATCATGATGACGAAAACAATCAAACCAAGGAACATAGGTATGGCTGGTGAAAGTTAAATTTCTGAGGACAAGCAGCCAATAATGAAGTTGTAGACTTGTGGCAGCCCTTCAATGGTCTGAGGATTGAAAAAATGATCCCCAAAATGCCTCCAAGTGTAAATCGTTGAAGTTGTGGTTGGCTGGGCAATAAAATATAAGTCTGAAAATTGATGATCAGCCAACAATGGAGGTTGAACTAGTTGTAGTAATGGCATCAAAACTCAAATCTGAAGTAACCACAACAAATAGGAACAATGGCAGCCACCAAACATGAAGGGAATCCATCAAAATATGGCACCAAACCTTTGCAAAACCAAAATCGAAATTTTCCCGCTATGGTGTCACCTCACACATCTGAAAAATGTCATCAAAGGCATTCCAATCTGTCAACCTAGGTCTGAGAACAACAAGTAGAAAATGGCGGCATCAATGAGAATAGTCCAAGTTGGAGAAAGAAACTTCAAACACAAAAATCGCCCCTTTCTACAAAATCGCTACCTCACCAAAAATGGCGAACTTCACCAAAAAAAATTGTGGCATTCAATCAACAATGGCAGCCACCAAACATGACGCCCAGCTGGAAAAATAAATGGCAATGGGGAAAAATGGCAGCAAGAAGAGTCTTCAATCAATCACCTCCACTTAGACACTTCCTCCAAAATCGCCTTTGCATAAACACACTTGGCAAACTCAATAATAAAATAATGTTGGCTCATTCCCTATTTGAACTCACTTTCATCATCGAATCTCGCTACACAAGCAATGTGGGATATAACACTTGTTCTTATACTTGCTTGGTGAAACCGATTTGTTTCTAGAAGGTTGAAAACATTAATTGCTCATTGCAAATCATTAATTGTTTTTTATTTATTTTAAATAATCATTGTCTTTCATTAAAAAATAATTAAATGGGGCTCACTTTATTAAAATATTTCAATTTAAATCCAAAAAATGGGCCAATTGGGGAAATTTGATCCTTGTAAGGATAAAAAAATCCTCACAAAAATCACTTAAAATCATAAAATATCCCCTTGGGGAAAATTGATCCCAGTAAGGATTAAAAAATCCTCCCAAAAATCACTTAAAATCATAAAATATCCCCTTGGGGATTGGGGAAAATTGATCCCAGTAAGGATTAAAAAATCCTCGCAAAATCATCAAATGTGCATAAAATGGGGTCTAGGGGAAAATCGATCTAGGTGTGGAATGAAAAATTCCACTTAAAATTAAGTCATCACACAAAAATACCCCTCTGGTGGAAAAACGACCCTAGTCTGGGTCTGGATGAAAATCCAGACTCAACATTAGAAATCTCTCTCAGTGGAAAATCGACTTGAGTTAGGATTGAGAGTTTGTACAAAAATCTTCAAAACTTCGTCACAAGACCTGGTGGAAAATCGATTCAGGTGTGGAATCAAGACAACTATCATCCGCAATCCCATCCATACTCCCCAGTAGAAAAACATGGGTAGTCAGGATAAATCCTGACACTTAGTCAAAATTTAATGCATCCAGGGGAAAAACGACCCTAGTATGGATTCACAGTGGTGGAAGAATGAGGCAAGTATGGATTTCAAGGGAAATCCATGTCCAGTTTGGATTTTGAGTGGGGAAACCATAGGTAGTCAGGAATATGAGGGGAAAAACACTTCTAGTATGGAACTTTGACCTTTTAACCCTTAGAATATGGATTTTCATTTGGAAAATGATGATTTTTCCACTCAAAACCACTAGGAAACTTCAAAACTCAATAAAACTCAACTGGACTCGAGCAAATTTACAAAAAAATGGAGCGTAACATAAGGAAATTTATCAGGATAAAGTGCGAAATCAACTTGAATAACTTCCTAGGAGCGAGAAAACAACTCCAAAGGGTCTAAAAACACCTTAGCACTTAAAATCACCGACGAGGATGTTCAAAACATGCTAACGCTCCAAAGGGTCAACACTTAGACAAAAACTAGGATCATTAAAAAAATCTCAATTTGCATGCACTTGATCCTATAACTTCAAAAACCCTAAACGACACTAGGCATGACCAAAACTCCGAGACTTGAGGGCAGGAAACACAAAATTGCCCACTAAGTTGCCAAAACCCTAACCTAAACACCTTGAAAGCAAGAAGAGAGGGGGTCCGCGTTAGCAATGGGGTGATGTGTGAAAAGGGCACAACATCTGGCGACTCCACGGAGGAAATGTTCCAGAACGTTTCAAGAATAAAACTCAATCCGACTCTTAGAATCTTCAATTAATCCTTGCATAACATAGCAAAAGTTAGAAAACACATTCGAAAGGATGGAATCCAAGAATTGTATCGAGTTACTTAATCATTGATTATCTCCATGTGTGCAATTGTATTCATTACGTTTATGAGAATATTGTAAAGTCAAAGGATCCAATGAGACTAGCTACATAAGATGTCCATACTTCGCAAGCGGCCTATTGTAACCTCACGAATATTGCTCCACTGCCGGCCAGGCGTCTATAGTCCCAATGGAGTTACTCGCATATTCTCATTAGCCAATTTAGATTTTTCATTTCTTTACATTTCTTTCTTCTTTCTTTCTTTTTTTGATGATATTTCCTTTCATGTACTTTTCATATCTTGTCAATTCCTTTAGCTCGTAAGCAATGAAGCTTACTAGGGTTCGAGAATTACAGTGGCACTGAAGCAGGATATAAGATTTTTCACTAGTCACAGCTTCACCTGAAAATCTACAATAACTCGAACAAAATTAATGTGAAAAATATAATAATCAAATGATGTTAGCGTCAAGGTACAATAAAAGTTTTCCAATCCTGTCAAATACGAATTCAACCTATGATACACTATACAAAAACAATCTCCAATTCAAAGAACTTCACGAGGTATCATTCAAGAAATGGACCGAACAAAACCTAGTGAAGCGCAAAGTGTCTTAACAACAACTCCCACATCACAAGCAGATATCCCTTGGAACCAACACCTAAGCAAAGCCGACCTGAAAGCTAAAGCAGAACTGGGAGCAGAGCTAAACTAAGGCAAACGAAAGCAGATCTATTCTAACTATGATACAAGCGATGGGTTTCAGAAGAAGCCTAAGGTTGGAAGTGATGCTTGAGGAATTGTCCATTGACAAGCAACGAAACATCCTCACCAGTTAAGGTTCTCAGCTTGAATGCATTCTCTCCCAGTATCTCAGCAATCTGATAGGGGCATTTCCATAATTTGTCATGATCTCCCCTTCTCTCATGGGCTTTGTCCCAATGCAGCACCAGGTCAGAAATCCTAAAGGCTTTTACCCGTGCTTGTCTGTCAAACCATCTCTTAACTATGTCGTAATGTTTGGCAAAGTTCTCTAATGCTTTATCTCTCTTTTCTTCTAAGTTCATCAACTGTGTCAGTCTCGTTTGCACTCTGTCTTCGCCCTCCCATGTAATCTTGGAAAAATATCAACGTAGGAATTCTCAGTTGTACGGGGAAGACAAGCTCTTGGCCATATACCAGAAAATATGGGGAAGTCCCCAATGAATTCTTCACTCTCGTTCTATCTACCCAAAGGGCGAATCTCAGTTGCGTGTGCCAGTCTTTTGGATTTTTCTCTAACAACTTTTTGATCATACTCAATAAATTCTTATTCGTTGATTCGGATAACCCAATACCCCGAGGATAATAATTCGATGAAAACAAGGGTTATACCATATTCAAAAGCCCAATTCGAAAATTTCAATGCTGTAAAGGCAGAACCATTATCACAAACAATAGCATGTGGACAACCAAACCTGGTAATGATGTTTTCCTCTAAAAATTTAATCACAACGTCAGTTGTACATAACTTCTAAGCTTGAGCTTCTGACCACCGAGTACAGTAATCAGTTGCGGTTAGAATGTACCTGTGTTGTGCAGAGGAAGGTGGATTGATCATACCAATGAAGTCGATACCCCACATAGCAAAAGGTCTGGACTCGATCACGGGCTGCAGCGGCATAGCTGGATTCTTCTCTTGAACGACAACAACCTGGCATGTGTGACACGTTTTCACATGTTTATGAGTATCTCGGAACAAAGTAGGCCACTAATAGCCTGCTCTCAAAATTTGGTGCGCAAGCTTGCACCATGACCTGTCCCAAATCTGTTGTGAAAATGTTCCATAATCTGTTTCTCTTCATCTTTGCCAACACATCTCAAATATATTCCTTCATGATTTATCTGGTATAAAACCAAACCTTGTAACATAAAATGTTGACACTTCAATCTTAATGCTCTCTTTTGAGCAGGGTTCATACGCGCGGGGCATTTCTGGTTTAATAAATAACAAACAATATCTCTACATCATTCATCTGGAGTGACATCCTCAATTGCTATTTCCATTACATGGAGGAATTTTCAACTTGATGACCTTTTTCATGCCACCCTCCATTTGGCGCCCTCAATTGGCCTTGGGCGCTAAAACACTACAGTGGAGGAATTCTTGACTTGATGTCTTTTCCATGACCCTCCTTCTCCAGCGCTTCCACTTGGCTTTGGGCGCTAATTTGGTATTGTGGAGGAAAAATTGGTGTTGAGGAAAATTCCTCCACACGCCCTTTCTAGTGCCCTTCTTTCTCCTTGGGTGCTTAAACAACATGGTCAAGGAATGATGGAATTTCCTTCGTGACCCCCATTTAGTGCTCATTCCAAACTTGGATGCGTTTCTTTGGTGAGGAATTCTTGCTTGTTCATTTCCAGACACAGTCAATTTTGATCGTTTTTTGGATTAGGGTGCCATATCTGGAATTGAAGTGATTTTCTTGCCAGACTTAGAGAATTTTTCAATGCATTCCACTTTTGGAATGGGAGTCCACACTTAGCCATTTTTTTCTGATCAGTAGCTTGCTTTTTCACACTTTTCCGGATTTAGAAATGTTCAAGAATGCTCAATCTTCAGTGCCCAGAGCCTTGCCTATTGACGAACTTGCCAGGAATAGACTTACTATAAATAGTAAGTACTTCAAAATGTTAAGACTGGGGCAAAACAGGACAAGACGACTCTTACTAAAAATAGAAACTAGCTAAAAATAGTAAGCTTGATTTTTGGCAAAATTAGACCAATTCGGGAAGCAGTGAAATCCCTAAAAATAGGAAGACAAAATTTGCTCAAATTTCACGAGTAGGTTCCTAAAAGGTCCTTGATTCCAATGCAACGCTCAATTTTTCCAAAACCCTAAAACAGACAAAACAAGCTCTAGACTTAGCCAAATTTGCTCAAACGAGTTGCAAACTTGATCAAATTGACCCCCAAACACTTGCAAAGCGAGGAGACTGACGAGACTGCCGCGAAAAAATGCAACAAACCAAAACCAAAAGACCGAGAGAGCCTAAAAAGTAGGGGGGGCCCATTTGAAATGGGGTGATGTGTGATTAGGTCACAAAGCTGTGTACTAGCAACTTTACTGCAAATATAGAGTCGTTTGTCTTTGATGTTTGCTGGTAATCCAAGGGGATTTACATTTGAATCATTCTTTCACTTCTTTGCTGTGGCTGGAACTTCATCATCAAATATAGCAATTTTGTGATCCTTCCTTCTACTTCAAACAAACTGAACTGAAATTAAACGGGAAAGGGTTTAGGAAGACTAAGCTAAATCTAAGAACTCAATAGATAGTAATGCTTCGGATGAGATCAACCACGCTTTACTTCGCCACTAGTAGACAACTACATAAAATGGGTGCAATCTTCAAAGGATGTGCTTGAATGATTCTAAACTATTGATGAACACCATCAGAGAACAATGTTCATCCAACAATTCAAGTTAAGCATACACATAAAAATAGCTCAGTCCAACCTTGCACTGTTGATAGAAATCATCTCCCAACAAAAGGTATGAGCATTCGATCTTCACCTTAAAAAATTACAATCAACTTTGTTCATCTAATTGAGCATTCGATCTTCACCTTAAGAAATCATCTCCCAACAAAAGGTATGAGCATTCGATCTTCACCTTAAAAAATTGCAATCAACTTTGTTCATCTAATTGCTTGAAAAATAAAATTCTACTCTAAGCGAGAAAGATGAAACCATGCAAGTTTTGAAAAATAACTTAAGTGGACACCATCAGAGAACAATGTTTCACTGTTATTATCTCAATAACTTATCGCAACAATTTCATACAAAACTCCTTGCTTTACAAATGAAGGGGTCACCCCCTTATATAGGCTTCCAGCCTTGATTACATGCAAACCCTAACTACCCAAAAGATTCCACACACATGATGCAACAAGGTGGGAATAAACATTAATAACCCATCATGCCCATTATCAATTCATTACATTCTTTCCAAAAACAAGTCTACTGTGCATTAAATGCACCATTATCTATCAAGTTTGCCTATAATGTCATAAATGCTCCATCATGCAAAAACCGCCCAATGTGCAATAATTGCACCATCATGCAATAAATCGCCTATAATGCCTTGGATGCTTCACCATCTCCAAAATCAGCCACATGCAATAAATTCTCCATTATCTCGCCATGCATTGACTTAGCCGCCATTTGGTAAAAAATTCCCCAGCAATAATTGCGCCACCATGTCATCTTGCAATTAATAGATTCTCGTCCAAAAATGGACAACCATTATCTTGTTCATTTATGGCGAATGCACTGAATTTGACAACGATGACTTCCAGCTCTCCTACGGAAACACCTGCCATAGTCCCTAGCTTGAATTCCAGCAATGAAATATCCCTTTCACACTTGGTTGGCTTGGAAGAATTTCAACAGTTTTGTCCACTTTTGAAGGAATCCTACACATCTAAACTTCTTGGGGAGAGAAAATTCTTAAAGAGATAATTTTTCATCCTAAAGGAATTTTTTCGCGTTTTTGTGCTTATCTCGTTCTGAAGGAGATTTTTGACCAATCAATCACTTTTCCTATTTTTTAGGAATTTTCTCCAATTTTAGCTCAGAAATTCGAGAGAGAAAATTCTCTCTTAACCAATTTGTCTTTGTCTTGAAATTTCTACCTCATCTGGAATTCCATTCGTAACTTTGTCCTTGAGCTTCATTTTTTCCATGCGGAGGAATTCTTTCTGGGAAGGAAAATTCCTCCCTTACCTCATTCTGCTGCCTTGATCCATACTCGGGTGCTGAAACCATCATGTGGAGGAATTTTGTAGTTAAAGACAAATTCCTCCCTTATCTAGCGCTCATTCCTTGATTAGAGCGCTATTTGCATATGGTGAAGGAATTTTTTGTCTAGGAGGAAAATTCCTCCAAGACCTTGTTTTGGTGCTCACCATCCTTAATTGGGCAGAATTTTGATGCTATGGAGGATTCTTGGGAAACGTGAAAATTCTTGCACGACCCCTATCTGGCACCCATATCCAGACTTGGGCGCTAAACTACCTTGATGGAGGAATTTTGGTGTTGACGAGAAATTCCTCCTGACACCCATTTTGGCGCCCTATCTTTGACCTTGGGCGCTAATTGCATGCTATGGAGGATTCTTGACTTTCATTAACTTTCTTTCCTGCCTTGGGTTTAGCGCCCATTCCTATCAAAGAGCACCATTTTGCATTGATGAGGGAATTCCTTGAGCAGAAAATCCTCTAGTACCCCTGTTTGGCATTGTCTCCTTGCTTGGGTGTTGTTTGCATGTTATGAAGGATTCTTAGGAAACATGGAAATTCCTCCATGATGCAACTTTGGCACTCTACCTCCATGCATGGGCATTGAATCTATGTGATGGAGGAATTTATGCTTGGAAGGAAAATTCCTCCACAACTCAAATTTGGCACGCCCTTTTTGACCTTGAGTGCTAAAAACATATAGTGCAGGAATTTGGGCTTGGGAGGAAAATTCCTCCACAACCCCAATTTGGCACCCATTCACCTTTGGAACGCATTTGTGCCAAGATAAAGGATTTTTTCAGATTTTCTTCCCTGAGTTGGCCATTTTTCACTCTTCCAGATTGGGATGCCAATTTTGGAGTTGAAGTGGATTTTCGTGCCTTTGAAGTTTTTTTGTGCTTTTTCCACTTCAGGAAAGAATTTCACACTTAGTCATTTCTCTAATCAACTGTTTGCTTTTTCAACTTTCTGGATTTAGACAAATTTTCAGGAATGTTTTGTCTTTAGTGTCGGGACTTCTCCCTGTGATGAACTTGCCAAAAATAGACTTACTAAAAATAGTATGTACCTCAAAACTTTAGAATTAGGGCAAACCATGATGAAATTTACCAAAAATAGAAACTTACTAAAAATAGTAAGTTTGATTTGTGGCAAAATAAAGACAATCTGGGAAGCAATGAAATTTTCTAAAAATAGAAAGTTGCTCAAAATTTGTTCAAATTTCACTAGTAGCTTCCTTGAAGGGTCTTGACTTCATTGCAACATTCAGATTTTCAAAAACCCTACGGAAAAGACCTCCAACTTAAGTTTGAAGCGCAAAACCCTAAAATAGACCAAATGAGTTCTAGACTTACCCAAATTTGCTCAAACGACTTGTAGACTTGGTCAAATTTCACCAAAAACACTTGCAAACCTGGGAGACCAAAAGGATTGCCATGAAAAGACCCAAAGAACCAAAACCAAAAGACAAAGAGGACCTAAAAAGTAGGGGGTACCCATTTGCACTGAAGTCAAATTTTTTAACTTTTTTAAAGTGTTTATTTTTTTTGCCAAAAAGGTTTGATATTTTTTTTTTGAAGTGTGTTTTTTACCAAATACAAATATATAAGATTAGTTCAAACCAGCCATAATGGAATCCTGGATTTGTACCAATGAAAAAAGCATTTAAAAGCTTATGTCTTGGTAAAGTTAGGTCAACACTAAGCAACTAAAGAATCTCTAAGTAAAAATATTCTTATCTGCTTTGAACTTGATCCAACACTCATAATGAAACCAGACTGGTACATTTGCTTTCTAGTCAAAAAATCATGAAAAAATTCAAAGAGAAAAGATGATCTTAAGGGATCCAATGTTATTAGAGACCTTACCTACAAAACATATATAAACAGAAAACAATCTATTATGTATTTGTTGAAAGCTGTTATTACAAAATGTGTGCTAATATCTTGCAGCCCAGATTGGAAGGTACCACCTCACCAATGAGAGTAAACACACCTCAGCAAAGAGATAAAGTTAGGAAAACAACCTTAGAAACTTAAGGAGAATAGAGTAATGTATTGAGATCATGGGGGGTTGTCTAGTAAAAATTTAGCTCAGCAGAAATACAGAAGCACAATTGAACTCCACTCAACACCTTTAAATTACAAACCTGAAGACCATGGTCTTATACAAAACAATGTCCATGAAAAAGAAATTACCACAAAGAATTGAGCTTGCACACTTTCAAGAAATAGTTAGAAATTAATCTCAGGTATACATTGCTTCACATTTTGCCTGAACTTATCTTCCAGGATCTTGGATCTAGGCATATCATGACAAATATGTAATTCAGAATTCCAGAAACAAAGATCTTATGATTAAATACTTAGCTGAATGACAGAATCTGGTTCTCTAAACTTAATATGGTGGTGTATTTTGCTATGTTATTTGACTATTAGCATAGTGGTGTATTTTGAACTTAACTACTGTTGCATATATGTATATATTTTTTATTTTTATATGTTTTTGTACTAACGAACCCAAAAAAATTCAGCTGAACTGGTGAATCCAAATCTCGAATCCGAACCCAAGACCAATCCGAAACCGACAACTTAGGAATATAAGAAAAGAATATGCCCTGCAAATTAAATTGATTTTATTTGCTGAAAGAAGTCTTGCTTCATAAAGTTGATTACTGTGGGTGGTATGGCCTGTTGATTTAACTAAAAGTATACACATTTTTATTGGAAATTATTCAGAAGCATATTGTGGCTGGCATATGATCTTTTATTAATGTTGAACAGTGAAAAAAATCATTCATAATAAAATTGTTTACATTGTTGATTGTCAATGTTTCAAGGCATGCAGAGCCAGTTTCTTTTCTGCTCTGGTTGTTGTGACTGGAATTTTAAATGTATTCCTTTCATAATTCATTTGCAGGCATTTCTTATCGTTAGAGCTATTAGGATGGAAGAAAAACGTGTCATAAGATAACAATATGAAACTGGATGGTCATTGTTCTTGTTGTTGTGAGTGAATTTTAAATGTGCTGCTCAAAACATCATATATATGTATTTCTTATCTTTGTAGTTTCTGAGCTTGAGCGCACAACCCTCCAAAAGCTGCAAAGATCAGGAAGCATCAAAAAGATACCGTACTCCTGATATGGGCATCAGCGTTGTTACTCGTGATGATTCATATCAAAATTCTCATGTAAATTCGATGCCACCTTCCTGTGACATTGGAGCATTAAAGTGCTCTTCTGGATGGCAACCTAAATCTTCATCAAGTCTTCACTTTGCTTCAAAAGATGTAAGTGCATCTTAGTTCTCTTATGCTAAATTTTTCCTGCAGGTTATATAAGTTTAATGTTGTTTATATTGCTATTATGCTAAAACCTTCATCTCAATGCCTATAGGAATTACTGTAATATTCAATTGTTGTTTCTCGAAGTCCGCAAAAAATTTAATATGGGAAACTTCTTCCTAAGCATCATCTCAGGACATGTTTTCCTATGCTTGTAAACTTAAAATCGTAAATTTTTTGCTGATAACTTTCATGCACTTGATGCTTTATGCCCACAAGCTATGCTGCAGCTTTTTCTTGTACAAGTTAACATTGAACTATTTAATATTTTTTCAAAAAAATACCCTTTTAAGTTGTGAAAGAAGCTAATATTTTAGAACCCTCGTGTACAAACTAACCATTCTTATAAATATTTGACTTGTTAAAGGATTTTTGCATCATTAAAGAAACATATCCAATCTCACCATATGTATCTTGAAACTATTTCTTCATTGCAGGTCACAATTTTAAATCTTAATCTTCTTTGGTTCGTTGTTGAAAATAATTCATATCAAACATATTCATGTTTCATTTTATTAGAGGCTGGTCAAGGACTCCTGAATAGAGATATACCTTTAAACAAATTAAGGGCATCAACAATGCTAACTTCTGGGACAAGCCATGGACTTGGACTAATCTACCATCATGGAATAGTCCAGCACAGTAGTAACTTAAAAGATAAAACAAATGTGCATACCAAGGATCATTAAAGTGTTATAGGCTACAAAGCAGCAATGAAGGAATGAAGAATACAAAACTCACAAGAACGTGAAGGAAATTACAGAATGCCAACCAAAACACCACATCGCTGTTAAGAAATTAATCTCTTAACTATTGAAACATCAAGTTTCTTTAGTAAATTGGGAGAACATGTTTAGATGGGGTTTAAAGGGAGATGACAAGTGTGTAGTCAAGCAAGCATATCATTCGCAAATACAAGATCGCTATATAAAAACATTGACATCATGCAAAAATAACTCTCAACAACCCACTTCTAGCCAAAAACATGACTTCCTTCAGCTTGCTGCATGTGAAAAAAATTAACTTGTGAGGCATTCCACAAAAAAGATGGCAGGAGCTGTATATCCTCATATTGTGTTGTAAGAAAGAAGTATCTCATAGTTGCTAGTCCCCATACACAGTACCAATCTGGGAATCTATCTCTATCTGGACCATGGCAGGTTGTGTAACAGAATCAAATACTTAATCCATGTTTCTCAAATGGAGTAAGAAACCAAAATTTAGGAGACAAATTCTAGAATACCAAATATCAAATGGGGGAAACCACATAGCACTCTTGCAAGTTTCTTGGTCCATAAAATACTTGAAGGCCATAGAACTAATGTGGATGATGGAGTCAGCTGCGTCCTACAAATTCTATATTGTCTGACATTTGGCATATCAGAAACCAATATAGGCCAAGTTACATTAGTCTAACCAAAGTCATAGTTGCAGCCACCTGATGAAAGTTTATCACTGCCCACTAGGGGCTGCAGGGGGTAAGTATTATTGTTTCATTCCCTCACTGAGCCATGTTAGAGAGGTTTATTCCAGGCAGATTTAAAAAGAAAGCCTTTTATTGCCTAGAAGGAGAATCAGCAGCACTAAGATGCCCTTACTTAAGAAAACACCTCGAAGACTATGATACTATAGGATGCACCAGTTGAGAGGCAACTATCTTACTGAGATCCCCAAATGTAAAACTCACTTCACATTCTAAACTTTAGCAAGACATGGGTTTTTTGTTTCCACAACTGAATTGTGTGACATTAGCTCTATCAGATGGTAAAAATATCCATAATGATGATTACATATTGAGGGGCAACTCAGATCAGGTGGAATCTCTCTCTAGTGAAAATCTCTCATAGATGTTCAAGCTGAGAGGGAGTTCCATTTCCAAAATTTGGAAAGTCTAACTACGCTGGACCAACTAACATCAATCTCCCGATGGTGTGCAGACTCTGCACCAACCACCTGTATATTTACTACATCTGCAACCACCTACAGATGTTGACATGGCAAATAACTCACTCCTGCTTGACATAAATTGATGACAATCCCAGCGAACACATAAACACCTGTCAAAAGTTGATATCTGGAAACCTCTTACTTGAAACCCTGTTGGCAGAAGATGCACAATTACAATATTCGTAATTGTCAAGCTTCATCTTCCTTCTCCACTTTTGTGGAAATATGTATGATAGCTATTGTAAATTTTAATGCACCATTGCATTCAGTCTCCTGTTTTCTGGAGTCATATCTAATATATCTGTCCTCATAGATAACTTCAGAACTTACAAATTGATGAAGAAACCATAATGTAGTAGAATTTAGAAGTCCGACTATACTAGCCCAACCAATGTCATCTCCAAGTGATCTGTATCAATCTCTCAAAGATCTGTCACATCTACAGCCACTGGTGTGTTGATTCAAGTAGCATCGATCAGATAAAACCGTATACCTATCTATTTACATCAAATGAAGAAAGACGGTAATGCAGATATATATTTCATATGATTGATTTATATATCGAACCTCTACATTATCGAATTGCAATTAAATACATGTCCAAAACATTACCGATATATAATCGGGTTATATTAGAATTGACCCGAATTAGTTATCGGGCTTGTTTGCTTTGATACCGATTCATTATTGGGTGTGTTTATATCAATCTGTTATCATTTACAATGGCACCGATTAGTTATCATAGACACCGAATGGATCGGTTGACATTTGGAAGTGTCACGACCAAGTGACATCTTGGTCGGACATGTCTAAAAGACATGTCCGATCAAGGTGCCGCTTGATCGTGACTACCTTACTATATATGCATCATTCAAAAGAAAGGGGATGACATTGAAATTGATACATGTTCATCCTCCATACCTGCAGCAAAAGAAAGATCTTCAATATTATTACTATTCTTGTTACAATATTGAAGACAACAATATTATTGTCATAGTCATAATACCAAAATCTTAAATACACCATCTTGCATATAACTTGTTCATTAAATTGGAAATTGCACTAACATTTACATGGTGGATGTTGACCCGCTTGATAACAATTATCAACAACCCAAACAGACACCAAGACACCCTTCAAAGTTACCTGTTGGAAAATCATCCTTCTTCCTGGAAACTAAAACAGCAGAAGATGAGCATTTAACTCTTTGAATTGCCAAGCTTTGTCTACCTTCTCCACATCTGTAGAAATATGTGTGACAGTTAATCTATAGTTTTACCATGACATTCAAGTTTTTAAACTTTGTTTTGTTACATTATAATACTTTTGTGATTTGTAATTTTCCTCCTGGATATGTACAGGACTTGCAGAATGATAAATAAAATATAGTCTGTCAATACAATGTGCCATCATGGGGTTTTCGTTAATAACTTTGATTTTGTTCTTTGGCATGGCACTATTGATTCATGTGTTCGAGTTACAGAACAAACCATCTCTGCAAGTAACCCCTTATTGTCTCTCAGCTTACCCTTGAACAATGAAAGCCAAATCATTTCTTTTCTTGCATGTGCAATATGATTAACCAAATATTCATCTTCAAAGGGATCATACTCCTCCTTTATGTGCACCATGCTGAACTAAACTCTTGAACCACTACTTTATTTCTAGGTTACCGGGTTCGGCCCCCTAGAGCCCTGGTACTGGTCCGGGGTTCTTGTTCGGATCAGGTCGAATCTAAGAGGACCCAGGTCGAACCTAGGGGTCTGACAGCCCAAAAAAGGTTTTTTTTTTGCAAAATTAATTTTTATAAAAAATCAAAATATAACCCCTAAAAGTGAGTTTTAAAACATTAACTTGGCTCATTTCACACAAGCAACATGACTACAAGCAAGGGGAAACAAAGATGTGGGATATAGAGCCAGCGCATATTGATTTGGATGCTTTCACTTCTCAGTTTGTTGCATTTGATGACCCAGATAGCGAGCAAACTTAAAGTGCAGGTGCAAGTGTAAGTGGCATTGGCATTGATTCATCTAATGTCAATGTCAATGATCAAGAGGAGAATGAGGATGATGAATTAGAGAATCCATTTGATGATCAAACTTTAAATTGTTGAAAGTTGAAACAATGATACTTGAATATTTTATCATTTTGATAGTAAACTTGATGTATATGATGTTGTTATGGTATGATCATGATGCTATGATTACAAGTTTATGTTGTTTTTGTTGTTTATATGATGCTATGTGACATGCTAATCTTAATTCATGCTTATAGGCTGCATATATATAATGTATATGATGTTGTTATGGTATGATCATGATGCTATGATTACAAGTTTTTGTTGTTTTTGTTGTTTATATGATGCTATGTGACATGCTAATCTCAATTCATGCTTATAGGCTGCATATATATATATATATATATATAATTTACATGTTTTTGTACTAGCAAACCCAAACCCCTTTTCAAAATTTTGCCATACCGGCGTACCGGTTCTTCGAACCTGAACCGGTGCCCGAACCCGAACCAACAACCTAGCTTTATTTGAGAAATGCCAAACATAATGAGTAAATGTCATGTCCCCATCTTTTTGATGCAATTCCCACATTGCATTTGTTGAATAAAGACACTTACAAATTTCTAAGTGTCAAAAGTTAATAAGGGAAAAAGTTACTTTTATAAAGTTACTTTATAAGTCTAAGTTTCTTTTTTTAATAAAGGCTTATGTTTTAATAAAGTGGCCCCTTTAATGTCAACACCACCCCTTTCCTCAAATCACTTAAATGACATGGCATGGTGGGACCCTTGTCTTACTTTAAAAGCCTTTAAGCCTTTCAGCTATGTAGACCCAAAAGATGCCAAGGAAGATGCTTTTTTAGTTGGATATTCCATTTAGGGTTATGCCACTCCTTGGAAAAGGTTATTAGACTTTTTGGAGGAGGGAATTGGCATTATGTTATTATTTTATTTTCTGATTTTCTCAGCTCTGCATTAGCAGCAGAAATTGCAGGTGTTTGGAGGTGTACCCACTAATTTGCCCACGTGGGACAAGGATGTGCCTTGTCTAGACCCAATGGGGGTCAATTTAGCAACAAAATCAGCCCAACAATCACCATTAGGTATGATATATCAGTTTTGAGCAGTTTGTCTTGAAATTGCAGCAAGTGTGGGTTTCATAATTGCAGCCGAACCATTCCAGGCAGTGCCGTACCATTCTAGAAGGCTGTGCATCAATTTAAAATTAAATGGAGGGTTCTAACTCCATTTCTTGTGCTTGATCTCATTGTTGGGATTAGAAAGGGTAGTGTGGAAGAAATCACAGTCAACTGACTAGATTTGTGATCAGGGTGAGCAAAATAGTGGGAAAAGAAGGTCAAAATTGTATAATTTTGCCTGGCAAAGGTTAGATTTCCAGCTGGTAATTGGGTTCTTGCCCAATTTGTTATTGGTAATTCATCTTATGGCAGAATAAGTAGATTGGATCCACTGATCTGCTCCTACACCATCCTTCTCAGCTTGTATCCATTTTCTGGATAGCAAATCAGCCTCAAACCCTAGCACTGGATCCTTGGTATGTTTTCTGCTTGTACATGTGAATGTTATTTCACTTTTAGATGATTGTAATCTGCTGTCATATAAAAAATCAGAAGCTGATCTCTTGATTACATTTCATTTTTATGTTGTTTCTTGTCATATGTTGCAAACCCCATCACCAAAAAACAACACAAAAGAAACAAACTCTTTTGCATCTTCTGTCTAGTCTCTGAGAATACCAAAAAGACTCCAAAATATAGTTTATTAAATTAAAATTTAAACAGGGCAGCAAAAGACCTATTTAGGGATCTTTCAGTAAATGAGTTTGAAGATCATAGTTCAAAAATTGTCTCAGGCTCAGCAAAAAGCTCAGCATAGACTCAGCAAAACAAAAACCTCATAATTACACCAAAAAAAAATGGAAATCAATGCATTTAGAGAGCATAAGTGTTTAATTTGACTTCAATTTGTCATAATTCAAATATTACACATGTTTTATGATCCTCAAACTTTCAAAATTTGAAATTTCAGTCACTGTTTGTTATGTTCAAGCTTAAAAGAGTTTGAGCTCAGGACTCAGGAGTCCGAGCCTAAGACTCTCCAGTCTTGGATTAGGACTTGTCTGAGTACTCTCCAATTCTTGGCCGGAGTCAACATGGGAGTCTTGTTGACTCGGCTTGGCTTGGCTAGACTCGACATAGGAGTCTAGCCAACTCGGGTTGGCCAGCTCAGAGACTCGAGAGCTTGGTAGTCTTCAAACTATGTTGAAGATTATTAAAAGATGTCACTTGAGTTTGGCCATCTTCATTTCACGCCTTTGGCACCATGCCTAAATTTTGAGATAGATTTGGAATTCTCATCGATAATGCTCACAAATATTGTCGAAACACATAGCACTTGGTTGAAACTATCACCCACTTAAGACCATCGATGGCAAATTTAGGATTTATAATGTTATTGGTAATGCTTACAGATTGTAATTATGATCAAACTCCGCAATTTATGCAAACCTGAAGTGTGCAGTAAACATTTTTTTTTGGTTAACAACGAATGTATTGATGCTTGACAATAATTCATGAAATTTATGAAGGATAAGTAATTACTTGTTAAATATTTTAATATCCACTTGACACCTATGTCACCTCAAGTTTCCGGGATGGGGAGATGAGTTTCAGGGATGGCATTTTTTGAGCCATTTTTGGAGACAGCTATATAAAAAGAAAATGAAAAATCTAAAATATATAGGAAAATTTCAAATATTCATATGATAATATTGATAAAGCATTCATTATATAAATTATAGATCCATAATACATAACATTTGTGTTGAATTGAGATTTCACATGAGTCGAACAAATTAGCAAATGTCAAAACTTAGTTGCTTTCATAATTCATTGTCAATATGTATGCGATTTTAAAAAATAGTTTACAAGTTACACAAAATGCTCAAAGGCTGCAACTTTCACTTTCAACTACAATATGAAAATACAAAAATAAAGAGAGTTTCATTTTATTTCTTCCTCATTTAGTGTGAATTAGGGTGTAGGTTTTGTTGTCATGTGAAATCAATTTTCTTTTTCCAACATTGATTAAACAATTGATGTATTGTTACTTTTTTTAAATGTCACTTTTTTATGGGGATGACCAACTGTCCCCGAGACGATTGGGGCCTGTCACAGATGTCCCTGCCTATCCTAGGGACAATTGACTATCCCCTTTTGTTTTCTAGACATCCCCAAATTTCCAAGATGCCCCCTGTATATTTTCGAAAATTGGGGACAGCCCCGGTACGTCCCATAGGCATTCACTCGTCCCTAAAATGTTCAAAAACAGGTATACCCCAAAAAAGATGGGGACATGTCCCCAGGTTTCCCTACTCAACACCCATAAATGGAGTAATTTGTTTTCAAGCATGGTTGCATGATGCATTTTTGTTATTACTTGATTGAAAAATCAAGTGGTGGTTGTAACAATCATTCTTGATGGATAAGTTATGAAGCATCTGGAATCTTTGTGTACAAAAAGAAATATTAACTTGACGTTCAGGTCTACATATATGACCCATCATTAGATAAGAGACAATAGCAATGTTTCATGAGGATGTGTCCCTTAGGGTGTGGGTGACATCCTATGTATCCCAAGGACTAGGGACTTGCATAAAAATATAAAAAAGTAACAAAAAAAAAGCTAAAACAACTTAAAAAGCTTAAAGGGAGAGGATTGTGATTGCAAATTCAGCACAATTTATTTACTTCTAAATTTCAGAGTTGCTGAATACCCCCAAATCTGCATACGCGTATCTGCATATCTGCATATCGGATACTTGATTAGGATATGACACTCACAATACAACCTGTATCCAGATTTACCCAAAAACAAAGCCAATATTTGAGCCATATCCGATACATTTGGCAACAGCACCACACCAGCTGGTACTGTACCTAATTTAGGGTTTATATAAAACATCCAAAATTTGCAAAAATAAAATAAAATATAAAAAATGCACATGCATGCACACAAACACGCATAAATCACTAAAATATAATCAATTAAAATAAATATTTTTAAAGCTTGTTCTTAGATATATAATCATAAACAAAAGAATTTATGTATATTTCAATTATTGTCCTATGTAGATGTATCTATATTAGGGGATCTTGAAAATTTACCAGTCCATATCCGACACCATATCTGTTTCCATGCAACTCTGCTGACTGCTTTTTATAATTTCAGCTGCCATCCTGTCACCACCTCCCTATCACCCCCAACTTCCGGGAAAAAAAATTCCATCCCCGAATCCACATCCCCCAGTCCCAGAAACTTGGAGAAACATTAGAAAATAGAGATGCAGAAAAACTGAAGATTAGAGCTCTTTTATATGGAAAGCCTGTAACTTACAGTTAATTTCAAGGATTCTTCTGTAAAGATCCCCAAGCTTCAACTATATAGTATCTCTATTGCCTTCCTCTCGATGAAGGGTCATCTGTCTAGACCTGAATCATCGAGTGAAGGTTTCTTTTTGTGCATGGTAATTCTAAAAGTTTCATAACTTACTCAGAATGCACAGTGGAACCCTATTTCATTTTATTCTTAATGCAATTTTGTTTTAGATATCTTTTTTTTTTTTTTGATCGGTAAGAGGCCAAGGCCAAGAATTTTATTAATTATTTTGAAGTTTTACATTACTCCACTCGTGCGGGCGCCGGTAGGAAAGAGTGGAGGCGAGAAAACCTCCGGCCTTGCCCGGGACCATAGTCCAGCTAGTCTTGTCTTAAATTTTGTTTTAGATATTAACGCTAACAAAGAAATCCAAATTAATCTAGGAATCAAACAACCAGGTGGCTTGCTAAGAAAAGCATGCCAGAGACGTGATCAAGCTCGATGCATCTAATGTGGGCTATTACACTATAACAAAGCTGAAGTATGTGCTGCCAGGTTCTGTTTTAGATGATCTCAGTGTCACCTGGGTGGTAATGAAGTGAGAATCATTTTGCATAAAAAATATCCTCAAAAAGCGTAGGAAATCCAATAAAACAACTTGGAATCTTGAAGCCTGTGTTTAGGAATGTTCAGAATTCATTAAGTTCTCTCAAAGATGCAAGCCAATATGTTAGCAGATCTTCTGTCCAATAAAGGTGCATTAAGGAAACCTAGCCTCATTAAAGTGTGTAATGAACATAATATGTGTAGCTTGCTGTCAACATCAAGGCTCTACCCCTGCATTCTTAATACCAAGTTGGCAAACTTTGTCTTTTAAAGACTTGCACGGTTACCAGACTAAAAAGATAATGGATTCTGAATCTTTTATCATCAAGATAAACTATATTGCACTATTCTACGATAGCAATTATAGAAGATATTTAAAAAACGTATTTTACTATAAAGTTGATAGAAACTAATTGAACCTCAAGAGGTTTTTATTTGGCCTCATTTTTTTACTGTGGGCAAACTTAAACATACTTATAGAGATACTTCAGTCCAAATTTGAACCTCAAGAGGTTTTTATTTGGCCTCATTTTTTTACTGTGGGCAAACTTAAACATACTTATAGAGATACTTCAGTCCAAATTTGACTAGATGAGAAAGCGGGAAAGAAAAGGAGAATGTCACCAAGACTTTAGTAGCATATCCTCTTCGTATATGCTGATTCTTGTCACTAGGCCTCCTAATGAAATGAGATGTACCAGATATCAAACGAGCGGCCATAAACAGGATGCAATTCTGAAATAACCTTACTACACCTCACTAGACAAATAAAAGAAAAGGCATCCCAGCACTAGCATGCAGTTTATCATGTTCATATTAACAGTTTACAAGAACACTGCCATCAAATTGTTCCAACTTACTTCAAGACTAACCATTAACTTATTAATTATTACAGACGTCCTGGTCTGCAATCAAATTAACTACTACACTGTATTACAATAAACACTGCATTTAAAATGAAAACATGAATTCATAATACAGAAAGTTATTCAGAAGAAATGCACAGATTTCATTATCATTTTATTATTGTTAATGCTTCATTTGGATCAGAACACAAACTCCTGGAAGGGGAAGTGGCTTTCATGGGCAGGTAGATTAGTTATGCGCCAAGCAGTGATTTTGGCCCCACCTATTTACTTATTATCCATTTTGTCTTTAACAGCTAGTGCAAATTCCTACATCATCAAGAAGATAAGAAATTTTTTCTGGCAAAACACTGAAGAAAAGCAGAAAATTGCCTTAATTGCATGGGATAAAATTATCAAACCTAAATCAATGGGGGGTTTAGGAATCAAAGATCTAAAATTGCAAAACAAAGCTCTTGGGCTAAACTAGCTTGGAAGTTTTAAAAAAATCCTAACACAACATGGGTTAGGATGTTGGCAACAAAATATCTCTCAGACCAGGACCCCCATAATCCCCTTAGAGCAAACATTCATTTAAAGGGATCTAGAACTTGGAACTTCATTGTCTCTTGTAGAAATCTGATTTCGGAATCCTTGTCTTGGGATATCCATGATGGAACCTCTAGCCTCTTTTGGGATGACTTGTGGGGAGGATATCCTAGCATTGCAAATTCTCTCAACATCCCAATAGCAGAGCAATGGCTTAAGCAACATTGGGGATCCCGAGTCAGTGACTATATAGCGTTGTGTTGTGACCATTTCACACATCGCCCCATTGCAAATGGGGACCCCTGCTTTTTTGCTTTCTAGGGTTTGTTTTTAGGTCTTTTAGGGTTTTGTCTGTTAGCCTTTAGCTTTCGAGTGTCGCCAAGGGGATCACCTGGACAACAGGTTCTGCTTGAGTTAGGTCAAGTTGGTGAGTAATGAAGTCTGGAATGTCCTGATCCTGAAATGAAGTCTGGAATGTCTTGATCTTGAAATTTGGCTAAGTCTGGAATGTCCTGATCCTGAAATTTGACTAAGTCTGGAAACTGAAAATCCTCCAAAAACTAGATTTTGCAATATAGCTCTTGGAGGTCTGAAACCACTCTCAAACATCCTGAAAGTATATATGGAATATAACTTAAAGTATAAGCTTATACTTAAATGTCATATTCCATAAAATTATCCTGACGGAGAGTTCAAAAAGTCAAATTTCGCTCCTGACCCTTCCTGAGGGTCCAAAGCGAATTTCGCTCCTGACCCTCTCGGGAGGTCCAAAGCGAATCTCGCTCCTGACCCTTCCAGAGGGTCCAGGGCGAAAATCAATCCAGGACTCATTTCTTGCCTTATTTGACCAAATTTTGACTTGCAAGGCATTTTGAAGGGAAAGTTGGAAATGCTTGAAAACCTTGAAAAAATGATGGATTTTGGCCAAGATTAGAAATTTCGCTCCTGACCCTTGCTGAGGGTCCAGAGCGAAATTCATTATAAACTTCATTTGCCACCTTGTTTGAGCTTGAAACCTTGTTCCTGGCCTTGAAAATGATCTTACCTCGCCCTGTGAAGTGTTTTGAAACTAAAAGATTGAGCAGTTTAGCCTAGATTGTGAATTTCGCTCCTGACCCTTGCTGAGGGTCCAGAGCGAAAATCTTATTGGAGCTTATTTTTCACTAATTTTGGCTAACTTGTTTTGTGTAGGGTCTCCCAAAAGGAAGATTGGACGTCACTTGATGCAATTGAGGGTTTGAAAGCATGAAAAATGGTGAATTTTGGGCAACTAAGGTAAATTCGCTCCTGACCCTTGCTGAAGGCCCAGGGCGAAATTTTGAATTTCCCTTATTTTGTAGTGAAAAAAGTCAAGTCTTGGGCATGAATGAAACAAGGACAACTCCCTTTACCCTCCGGAGAAGTTTTAACTTAAAAGAATAAAGGATTTTGCCTAAAACCAAAATTTCGCTCCTGACCCTTGCTGAGGGTCCAGGGCGAAAATCTTAGTAGAAGACATTTCTTGTCTTGTTTGGTCAAATTGAGGTGATTTTGAGTTTGAAAAAGGAAGAACCAAGCCTAGAAAAGGAAATTCGCTCCTGACCCTTGCTGAAGGTCCAGGGCAAAAATCCTAAAACCTATCTTTTCCTCCAAAATTTGAGCAAGGCCAAGCTTAGACATGGGTGTGAAATGACATTTGAATTGCCTTGAAGTTGGGTTGGATGGCTAAAGATGCAAATTTTGATACCCAAAGGGAAATTCGCTCCTGACCCTTGCTGAGGGTCCAGGGCGAAATATTCAAATCCTCCTATTTTCCTTGCATTTCAAGATTGGATTTTGGTTTTTATGACTTGGATGGGAGAAAGACATGTGTGTTATGCCTTAGAAATAATTTGGAGCTAAAAGAATGAAAGAATTTGCTCAAAAAACTCAAATTCGCTCCTAACCCTTGCTGAGGGCCCAGGGCGAAAATTGCAAAATCAACCTATTTCCTTTGAGTTTTGGCTAAGGCAAGGATGCACTAGGGTAAAAATGGCCTTCAAAAACATGATGAATAAGGATTTGCTTCCAAAACTTGATGATTCTAAGCCAGGGAAGAAAAATCGCTCCTGACCCTTGCTGAGGGTCCAGGGCGAAAATTTGAAAATCCCCTATTTTGCCTTGCAGGAACGAACCAAGCTTGGATGGAGTGGAAGAAGAAGACCTTTGCCTAGCCTTGAAGGGTGGATTCAAGAAAAAAAGATGGAGGAGTAAGCACAAATTTGAAAAATCGCTCCTGACCCTTGCTAAGGGTCCAAGGCGAAAAAATCCTAAATGCACTTTTCTTCCAAAATTCAAGTGAAATCAAACCCAAACTCCAGTAAAGGATGCCATTTGGAGTGCCTTGGTGATATTTTGGATTTGCAAAAATAGGATATTCAAGGCCTAATTTGGAAAATCGCTCCTGACCCTTGCTGAGGGTCCAGGGCGAAATTATTGTCAATCTTCATTGAGGCCTTAATCAAACATCGATATTCCTCAAATCCCCCAAAATTGCTAACTTCGAAGCATTTGGAAAGATTAAATCAAATACGCATTAAATTAAAGGCATTGGCAATTTAATAAATTAATTTTTAGGCCTTGAAATAAATGAAAAATTCCCCTTGGAGGCATTGAAATTAATTTTGAAAATGAAAAAATTAAATTGGGCGCACAATATTTGTTATTTGCCTTTATTTGTCAAGTCGGCCTCCTTTTTAGTGGTTTTTATTTTATTTTAAGGCTTATTTGCTAGGTCGGCCTCATGGTTGATTAGGGTGAGCGCTCTATATAATGAGGGAGTATTGCTTTAAGTTTCAAATCATTCATTCATCCTTCTAAGTGTGAAATTGAGGAGCAAATTGGAGAGGTGAATTTCTTGCTAGATTGGAGGATAATTTCCAGATTTTGGAAGGTATATGAAGGCGAATTTCCAGATTTTGAAGAAGCTAGTGGAAGGTGGAGCTCTTTTAAAGACTAATGGAGGCGTAATTCATCCAAGGGAAGACTATAATCTAAACCTTGTCTAGCAAAATCCAGTCTTCTTTCATCATTTTTGAAGGTCTTAGAGTTAAGTATTCAAGAGAAAGTATGGGAATCATTTTGATATTCTTCGTCAAGGCTTGTTTTAATTTCATAGCAATTTTTGAAAAAAGTCTAAGACTTGAGAGTTTGATTTTGTTGATTAATTAATTAGGAAATGAAGAATTCTAGATTTATCATGAAATTTCCTAATCAATATCTTGAATCTTCCCTTTGGAGAGTCTTAATTTCTACACTTTAAGATATAATGCTTAAAGACTAATTTTGGAATTTTTGTGTAGGCATCAAATGGCGACTCCCAAGCCCGGAGGATCTACAAGTCAGCAGACTCTCATCAAAGAAGATCCAGTCCAGGACAAGGATGATCTCCTGCAGTCCAGCATCATTAAGGACGACCTTCTCCATCTATCCTCTAGTCCAGCATCGACAAGGACGGCCTTCTTCGGTCAAGCGTCATCAGGAATAACCTCCTCCAATCCAACATTCCAAGGCGAGGTACATCATCATCCTGTACATCAAAGACAAAAGAAGTTAGAGCAAGGGTTCGTTGAAGAAGCAGATAGTTTCAGAAGAGTTAATTAAAGCTAGCTTCTCAGCAACATCAAGTTGAATATCTACCAAATTACAAGTGTCAGACGAGGTGGCATCCTAGTCATCACTCCTCCAGTGGGGTTGGTCCACCTCAGCATGTCCAGATTCAATGTACCTAACTCATGGGAGATGGCACAAACTTCGATGTACCTACCTGTTGTGACCATTTCACACATCGCCCCATTAGAATGGGGACCCCCTCTTTTTCGCTTTTGTTTTGCCTGTTCTTCTCTCTGCTTTTAGGGTTTTGAGTGAGTGAGTGGTCTGTCTGGGCTGGGGCTAAACCTTAAGGGTTTCTTCCAAATTTTTTTTAAGATGAGTCCAGTCAAAATTTTGAAAGTTATTAAGCGTCCTCCCGAAGATTGAGATTTTTGAAATAAGGTGAGTTTGTCAGGAAAGTCAGATATGTCTTAGGTTAGGTCTAGTCAGGGTTTTTTGGGGTAAAAATCAAATTTTGTTTAAGTGTTAGCATTTTGAAGATGAAATTGCATATTCTTGCCTAGGTAAATTTTGATCAAATTTCGGAGGCAAGATGATGCCTGAAACAGAGAAAGTGCTCCTGTCCTTCACTGGAGGCCCAGGGCGAATTTCATTCTAAGTGCAATTTCTTGTTTTGCGAGGGCTTGCTAACTGATTCCTGACCTTGAAGATGACCTAATTCTGTCTTGTGAAATGATTGGAGACCTAAATTTTGAATATTTTAGCCAGAAAGGACAAAAGCGCTCCTGTCCCTCTCCAAGGGACCAGAGCACAAATGTTATTTTATGCATATTTGTCACTGACTTTTCTATTTTGTTTTGTGCAGGGTCTTCCGGAATGATAATTGGACATGACTTGATACTTTTGAAGATTTTGAAGGCATGAAAATGGTGAATTTTGAAGGTGGAAGGAAAAAGTGCTCCTGTCCCTCACCAAGGGACCAGGGCGAAATTTTGAATTCCCTCATCTCGCAGGGAAAATAGGTCGAGTGTTGGATATGAATGGAAAACAAGTGATTTTCTCCACCCGCTTGAAGAGGTTTTAGCCTGGAAAAGTGAAGGATTTTGTTTGAATCATCAAAAGTGCTCCTGTCCCTCTCCAAGGGACCAAGGCAAAGTGCTCCCGTCCCTCACTAAAGGACCAAGGCGAAAAGACTTATTGGAGCCATTCCTGACCTTGTTTGGTTCAATTGAGACATCAAAGGCATAGTGAAGGACGAAATGAACATGATAGAGCATCCAGACTTGATCAAAAACGATGAAATGATGAAGTTTTTTGCCTAGAAGGTCAAAAGTGCTCTCGTCCCCCACTAAAGGACCAGAGCACTTTTCTTTATATGCACAATTTTAGACCTTTATTGGACATTAACTTCTATTCATAGCATGAAGTAAGATGAAATCTTCCCTAGCAAAGAAATTTTGTGGTGAAAAGTGAGACAATTTGGCTTAGAAGGCAAAAAGTGCTCTTGTCCCTCACTGAAGGACTGGAGCACTGAATTTCAAATTCGCACTATCTTTGCAAGGTTAAGGTGATTTTATGATTTGAAGAGGTTAAGGGAAGCATGTTTTGTCCATTGAATATAATTTAAGCAGTCTACAAAGGAGTAAATCAACCCAAATGACAAAAAGTGCTCCCGTCCCTCACTGAAGGACCGTGCCACTTTTTCAAGTTTCTCTTCTTTGTTTGATATTTTATGGCAAAACTTGACTTGGATGGGAAGGACGAATGATGTTTTATGCCTTGGATGCAATTGAGAGGTTTAAAGAACAAAGAAGTATGCCAAGATGTAAAAAGTGCTCCCGTCCCTCTCCAAGGGACCAGAGCGATTTTCCACAAAGTGCTCTTGTCCCTCTCCAAGGGACCAGAGCGATTTTCCAAGAAAGTGTAAATCTCTTGCAAAGACAAGGCGAGTTTGTGATTGAAATGAATGGAAGAGGACATGATTATCCCATTGAAGATAATTTGGGAAGCTAGCAAAGGACGGATAAGCTTGAAGTTGAAAAAGTGCTCTTGTCCCTCACTGAAGGACCAGAGCACTTAACATGTTATCTAGCCCTTCTCACCAATTTTGGACAAATTGAGGCCAAGGCGCAAGTTTGAAAAAGTGTTTAAAATGCCTTGAAGTGGTATTGAGATGCGAGAGTTGCAAATTTTGACGCAACTGGCAAAAGTGCTCCCGTCCCTCACCAAGGGACCAGGGCGCAATTTCCAAATATGACCATTTACCTTGCATTTTGAAATGATATTTTTATTACCAAGACTCAAGATGGAGTGAAAGGTGATATTCTACGCTTTGAGGGTAAATTGAAGATTAATGTGATCAAGAATTCATGCAATGGACTCAAAAGTGCTCCCGTCCCTCACTGAAGGACCAGAGCGCTTTTTATGAAACAACAAATTCCCTCCGAGATTATGCCAAGGCAACGTTGTGTGAGATGGTAAGGATCCTCTAAAGAATGGTGAACAAAGGTTTGACTTCAAAAAATTGAGAATCCTAGCTTAAAATACAAAAAGTGCTCCTGTCCCTCACCAAGGGACCAGGGCGAAAATCCTTGGAACACTCATTTTGCCTTGCAAAAACAATTTAAGCATGCATGGAACAAGTGAAAGAGATCATTGCTTACCCTGCCTCGAGAATCGACAAATGAAAGATGAAGGATTGAGGACAAAAGTGAAAAAGTGCTCCTGTCCCTCACTGAGGGACCAAGGCGAAAATGTTATAAGGCACGTCCCTTCTAAAGATCAAGTGAATTAAACTCAAGACTCCAATCAAAAATGTCATTTTAAAATGCCTAGATGAAGTCTTGGACAAGAAAATGAGGAATGCAAGGCCTAGATTGAGAAAAGTGCTCCTGCCCCTCTCCAAGGGACTAGAGCGAAGTTAATGGCATTCATTATTTTTTACCATATTTGGGCGTTAATATCCTCCAAATTGCATTAGATGCCAAAATTGCCAACTTCGAAATATTTGAAAAAATTAAATCACATTGGCATTTAATAAATTAATTTTGAGCCTCAAAAATCGAATTTTTTTATTATTAAGGCCTTTAAAATTAATGTTTGTGAAATTAAAATTAAAAAAGGGAGCGCTTGAGGTATCATTTTTATTATTTTATTAGGTTGGCCTCTTCCTTTTTTTAAATTTTTTTTTGCCCTATTTTGCCAAGTCGGCCTATGGGGAGATGAAATGGTGAACGCCCTATATAATAGAGGTGCTTTGATCAAATTTAATCCATCATTCATCCATTATTTCAAGTGCGATTTGGAGATCAAGAAGAGGGTGCGAAATCTGGTCTAGTTGGGGCAAATTTACTTCAAGTGTTGAAGACTAAAGGTGGTGGAGTTGATGCTTGTGAAGACTAAAGGAGGTGCATTTTGCTAAAAGGAGGACTTCGATCTACATTTTGCCTAGCCAAAATCCTCCTATTTTTTTTGCATCATTTCTTAGAATTAATTCTCAAGTGGAGGTATGACAAGATCATCCTAGTCCCAACGTTGAAGTTTTAAGTGTTGAACTTTAGTTTTTGAAAATTGCGTAGTTAATTAGGAAATGATAACTCAAGGTTTATCATAAAGTTTCCTAATTAAAATCTTAAATCTTCCTTTATTTCTATATTTCTACGTTGCGAAATATGTTACTCATTATGAAATGTTGTGTAGATATCAAGATGGCGACCCCAAAGGCAGGAGCATCCAATAGTCAACCACCCCTCATGAAGGAAGATCTGAGGAATGAAGAATTGGAGACTAAGATGGTGTCCAAGTGGAGCAACATTGGAGATACCAACTTGGGAAACTTCAGTGTGAAGAAGTTTCGGGAGGTCCCTTACATTGGCAAGCCATCACCTATCGCAAAGAGAATAATTGAAAGTGGTATCATCAAGGCGGCCGGTTTCCCTCGAGCAGTCTAGTGCCATGAGCTGATGATCGATTATGCTCGCCATTATAACCCACAATCAAGATCGATCGTGTCCAAGGAAGGGAACACTTTGGCGTACCTTTCAGAGGAGGCTATAAGTGAAGCTCTCCATCTTCCAGAGCATAAAGATATGATTTACAAGAGCCTAGAAGGAGCCAGGTCGATGTATGAAGATGATCTAGACTCTTGCTTGAACATCATCAATAAGAGTTGGTTACTCAAAAGTCGTCCTCGCCTGAGCAAGATTCCCAACACACCACATAGGATCGACTTCCAGGAGGAGTATAGAGATTTGAGAACTTTGCTCAATCGAGTTACAGGGGCTCCTCAAGCCCTTCTATTTTGAGAAGTGGATGTTCTACTTCATCCAAGTGATAGTTCAAGGAAAAGGAACAATTCATTGGGCTAGAATTATTAGTCATTGCTTGGACGTGCAGTTAAGAAGACTGAAGCCTACCAAGTCATTTCACATGAGCTCATACGTCATATATGCCTTGATCAGGAGTTTCGAATGTGCAGGACTACCTCACAGAGGAATGATCGGAAGAGGACCCGAAGAAGTTAGAGTTTGTGACTCTTATGTTCATTTGCATCATCCACCAGGAAGTGACTACAAGTTAGTCAATGATACCTTCACGATGAACATCACTAGGATATTGCAAGGTGGGATTCACAAACGACTATCTCAAGATGCACAAGAACTTATAAAGAGGTACGGTGCTTGGTTCATCCAGTTTCAAAAGTTTACTTATATCAGAGTTCATGGGTGTCCTTCACCTCCCTACATGTTGCCGAGGTATTCGACAGACAAGATAGTGCTACTTGAGGTGGCTAGGCAGTTGGCAGACTATGCGAAGGCATTCAGACATAGGCATAGAAATGGAGCTCCTGTGCCCATCATATTGGGGAATTCAGTTGAGGTATGTCCTAATGCTCTAGCCTTAGATGATGCAAAGAGGGAGTTGGCCTCATATTCATTCACATTCTTTGCCTCAAGGGAGAATTTTGATCCTTCTGGGTATATAGAAGAAACATATGGTAGGAAGTACAAGCACGAATTTCAGGTAGAAGACTTTTGGATGAATCTCTCAAGTGATTTAGAAGTGAAACGAAAGATGCATTCCAGGTTACCTTTAGATTTCATCAGGAAATGCAAAGTTTACAGAGTGGCCGATCAAGCTCAGGACAGTGGTAGACATCTCCAGTCATCCTATGACAAAGAGGACAAGGCAGTGAAGATAGATTGGAACGAGCCTGAGATTTCAGACTTGAGAGTTTTGATGGCTCCAGTTTTGTCATGTACTCGCAGATGGGTGGATGTACAACATCAAAAGTTAAGAGAACAGAACGTACCAATGACTTATACTTTGGAGAAAAGACCAGAAGAAGGAGGAGCAAGCGCAAGTGAAGACAATTCTCATCCTAGAGGCGCAAAGAGGAAAGAAAGACCCGAGAAAAGGGAACCCTCCAAGAAGAAGCAAGAGGCTAATCGAGATCGCTCATCAAGTACATCATCTCGACATGAGAAAAGGACAAGTCAAGTTGAAGGACAAGAGATAACGATGCCTGAGGTTGATGAATCTATGGAGTCAATAATACATAATGATAGACCTGAAAAAGGGAAGGCACCTCAACATTCATCAGGTCGATCTCCCCAAGTCAATGAGCTACATGAAGACAAGAATGATGATGAAGTGACATCTCCTCTCCGAGAAGGAGAACCTTTGCCTAAAGAAATACAAGTTAGAGAGATGAGATCCGCCATTCCAGATTGGTTGAAGGAGAGATTGACAAGGGTAATTGTGATCGAGGATGAAGATAATGTGATTGACTTAGAGAGCCTTGTAGGAAATTCTCAGGAAGTAACGAAGAAGAAGAAGGCCACCAAGATGTCCAAGATGATCAGAGATGAGATAGGGTCTAGGAAGTTGCAGATAGCTACACCAACAGTGGACAAGTATGAAGGTGAAGTCCTTGCAGAGGAGTATGATGTAGAAACATTTGAACTTGGTGCACTCACTGCTGAGCAGGCACTAGATGAGGCAACCGATTCATTTGAAGCACTTAAAGACAAGCTTTAGGAAGAAATGGAAAAGAATAGAAAGCTTGAGAGAGAGGTCGGTGCTTGGAGAGGCTACTTTAGCCATCTCAATCAGCCCTTGGGACGTCAGGATCCGGCAGTGTCTCCTGTGCAAGCACTTCCCCTTGAATCAGTTGGCGAGGCAGAGAGAGTCAAGAGCTTGGTTCAGCTTATGAGCTCTTGGATTGACAAATCCCACACAGTAGCCGTTGAATTTGGAACAAGAATGATGCAGACAATCCACCGAGCTATCCAGGTCCTTGAGATCGTCCACAACCTAATGATAATAGTAGCCACTTTCGCTCACACTAGAGATATTATCATTCCTGTTTTGCAAGTAATCGGGCAAACACCAAGGAAGACCTTAGCACAAGAAAGGATAATGGATGGAGGAGCTCATAATTTACTCCAGCGGTCAACTCTACTTTAGATGAAGGAGGTTCTTTTCGAGGATATCAGCACCAAATGCAATCAAGTTGAAGGCGTCATCCATCCAATTCAGGACAAGGTGTTTGAAGTGTTATGTACCATTCTTGGCAGAAGGATCGAAATTGAGACAGATGTGGACCTTCAAGAGTTGGAAGAAAGGGTCAAGGTCATCTTTTGCAAAGATGAGAATGTCATCACAGATGAGCAACGGGATCTAATGTTCGCTACTATGCTCCTGATTGAGAAGATCAAAGAAATCGAACCTGGATGGGATGCGGCTCTTCTCAAGGCCTTTGATCAGGTTATTCACTTGGAGGAACGAATGAGGAATCTTCTCGAGATTCCTATTGCTGAGATTGAAGGAATTGTGTCCAGATTCATTGCATATGCTAAGAAAGAACATTGGAAAGGAAATAAGGTTCTAGAAGAGAGGTTGTTGTAGATGATGTGGCACCTTAATTATCATTGGTCTATGTTTCCTAGATTTTTGTGCCAATTAAATATTTGGCTATGCATTTAATTTTGTTCAACTAAAAGGGGAACTTTTTGTAACAAACCCTAATTAGGGTTTAGGTGTCAGAATCTCAGCCGTTGATCTTCTTTTGATCTGGGCCGTTCATTGAGGATGCTATATATACCCTCACTCATTTTCATTTTGGCATGAGATATTAGATATGAGATATTAGATAAGAGATTAGAAATCAGATTTTAGGTATTAGAGAGAAGAAAGTTATTTTGTAGCAAGATTGAGCATTGAAGAAGGAATTTCAAGCAATTGTTGTTTATTTTGGCTTTGAGATCAATAAAATATTGAAGTTATGGTGTTTTATTGCAATTCTTGTGGCTATCTTCATGGTTGTTTACTTTCTTGAATCATTCTCAGTCAAAGTAGTATTTAAGTTTGAAGGACTAAGTATTGAGCTTGATCTTTGGTGAGATTCACGTTCCAAACCACTAGCTTCTTATTGATTGTAAGGATGCCTTGTGTGGTCAACTGGAGATATTTGGATTGCTTGAACCTTCAATCATTCTTGGACTATTGATATGTACCTTTATGGTAGTATTTCTAATTCTTGATGATTTGAAAATCACTAATCACCTTAGAAGATCGCATCGATTCCAGTAAAGTTGTAATTCCTTGGCAATACTGAAATTGGTAGAATCTTACCGAGTCTAGCCTACATTGAGTCATTCGTAGGATTAGATTAGAATTCATCTCTTGCAAACCCTATCTTTTGATCTTTTTTGAGAACTTGTTAGTTTTAGGAAATTCTGTTCTTACAATTCGGAAACGTAAGGCCCCTTGATGAAACAGCATTCACAACGACCACTGGTGCTTATCCACATGTAGAGACCCTACATCGAAGAACCTTGGAGTCATCCTGATTGATCCTTTTTTGCGACATCTTCAGCAATCAGAGGCTTTATTCAAGAGAGGATAAGGTACCCTTGGGTATTTTATTCTGTGTTTGATAGTGTACAAAATACATGTCAACACTACCCCAGCTATCCATTGGTCGAATTTTCCAGAGAAGACATGTGTCCAATTAATACAATTATTTCATTGGTCAGATTTGAGTTTGTTGTAACAAACCCTAATTAGGGTTTTCATTGTAGAATCTTGGCCATTGATCTCAAATTGATCTTAGCCATTGAATTGTATTAAGGGCACTATATAGCCCCGACTCTTCATTTGTAAAGGCTAATAGAAAATAGAGAATAGAAAGTAGGGAGTGAATAGTTAGAATAGTGAATTAGTCAGTTAATAGTATAGCAATTAGAGTAGAGTAGAGAGAGAAGGCAAAAATTGTTGCCAAGATGTTGTAAAAGACTTGTAAAACTTCATTGAAGAAATGGTGAAATTTATGGGTCGATTCAACAATTTGCATGGTCTCTATACTTCTCATATTTGATTTCATGTTATTAGATGAGTGGAAGAAATGTGTTTGATTGATGGTGAAATTCGTATATCCATACTACTAGCAGTTTGTTGATTGCAGACTTGCCTTGTGTAGTCAACTGGAATCATTCAGCTTAAGCTTAACTTCAATTGTCGCTTCTTCATTGATATGCATCAGCCTGATGGTGTCTATGCCTGTAGTGATGATCTGAACATCATAAAGCTTTCCTTCGAAGATCGCACTAACCTTGTGGAGATGGTCCTGGGATGTCAAAACAAGACTTAGTTAGAATTTCATCAAAGATCATTCATTGCTCCTACATTCTTAGTGTTAGGATTAGATCATTTCCTCGCCCTCGTCTTTTTTCCCTTTTTTCAAATCTAAGCTAGTAAAATCTTGTGTTCCAGCAATATTCAAAGCAAATCAGACGTTCAGGTCATTGAGTGTAAGTCCCCTTGTGATTCCAGCAAATCACATCATACCACAGAGAGCTTATCCACACGTAGAGATCGTACAACAAAGAACCTTGAAGTCATCCCGATTGATCCTTTTCGCGACATCTTCAGCATTCGGAGACTTTATTCAAGAGAGGATAAGGTACCTTTAGGTATTTTATTCTGTGTTCGCATGTGCATAAAAAACACATCAACACGTTGGAAAGGACCTCTAATATGCAAGGATGGAGTTGGAAGTCTATGGATGGATTGCCTATTCCAGTGGCTGGATTAGAACAACTTTTAGATCTGATAAAAGTAAGAAACATCAAACCTAGAAGAGGGAAAGATACTCTAATTTGGGCCTCCTCCAAAATAGGTCAGTATAATACTAAAGATGGTTATAGAGTTTTAGTCAGCGCCTTAAATCAAGATGAACATGATATTCCAATTAGGCTTTTTTGGAGCAGTAAGATTATTCCAAAAGTAGGGATTTTTGCATGGCTAGCTTTCCAAAAAAAGAATTCTAACAGCATAAAAGTTTACTAAAATGAGCTATGAAGGGCCTTCTAGATGCATCATGTGTAAAGCCCATGCAGAGACAGTCGATCACCTTCTTTTGAATTGCTCATTTGCCTCAAAATGCTAGCGATGGCTTTGTGCAAAGTTGGGGTGGATTTCAGCTCTGCCTAATGACATAATATCTCTTTTCCAATGCTGACCTCTTCCTTTGAAGGAAAACACTTTGAGCCAGATTATGGAAGTTTCCCTGTCTTGCCTTGTCTAGGAAATTTGGAAAGAAAGGAATCGAAGGCTCTTTGATAATAAAGCCAGAAGGTTTGAATCAGTCCTAAACTCAATTGAAACGTCAATTGTTGAGACAATAAACTGCAAATTAGCTTTCTGACTCGTCCAAAATTTTCTCTTCTTGGGATGAAAGTATAAGGAAAAACTGGCAGGGAATTAAGATCCCTTCCTTGTTTGGGCAAAAATCTATGTCTAGAAAGGAAGCTATTTGGACCCCTCGTAAGCACAGTTGGTTAAAATTGAATTTTGATGGAGCCTCCAAAGGCAACCTTGGCCCTTCAGGCATAGGATATGTGATTAGAGACCACTTAGGGTCAATCATTGGGAAAATGGCTAAGCCAATGCCACCGGATACCAATAATATAGCAGAATTTAAAGCTCTACTGTTAGGATTATTGGATCGCATTAATCATGGATTAAGAAACATCATAGTGGAGGGAGATTCAGAGATAGCTATCAATGCAATCAAAATGCAAAAATCCCAAATTGGTGGCTACAGGCAATTCTTGATAGCATATCAAAAAACTTGGCGAAGCTAGAGCAATTTGAGGCTAAGCATATTTTTAGAGAAGCGAACATAGAGGCAGATGCCCTCTCAAAAGCTGCAACAGAAGGCATTTCTATTCATTGGTGGAAAAAGGGCGTTATCCAGCAAGGCTAACTATTACAGGGTTTAATTATGCAGCAATAATTCCTTCTGGTTAGATGTGCGCATGGTATGGTTCTCAAAGCAATCAAAAAGGTCCAGCAAAGCCTTTCCTTTCTATAATTTCAAACCTAATTCATGGCGCTTAAATTTGGAGAACAGCTATATTTTTTGAACTCACTTTTTGCCATCTCTGAGAGATGAGTGGACACGCTAGCGGTGATGTCATTTAACTTGCTTGTTAAAATAGCATTAACTTATTTGCCTCCTGAAAAGCCAGTTGGTGGTAGCCGCCATTCCAAGCCCGAGGCATGCGTTGTCCACAAGATAAGACATCATTTCAGCTATAGGGAGATTTGGCACGATTAGGGACAAATATCCTTCACCACCTTTGTAGGCGAATTTAATGCAAGGCATTTCCCATCAATGCGTGTTAAGAAAAGTGCCGCCTAGCCTTTGCTACGTTTTCTATGCAAGCTATCAACTTTTCTTATCTGCAAATGCTCTCAATAAAGATAAATTTGCTTCATACCCTTCTCTAGATCCTCAACAACCACCAAGGCATTAAAGAATCCGGTAGGCATGTCTGGAGAGGAGCTGTATGGGTTCATAATGAGCGTTTATCCAAGGCCAACTTCATGCTTTGGTGTAGACTCTCCCATCTCCCTTTCAGCTTCCACCTGACAAGTTTCTTTCAGAAAAATTAAAGATTTAAGATTGAAGCGGCTACTGCTATATCCAGAACCAATAGTCATTCTGGCGGTAAAGTTCATACTAGGCAATGGGCATTTAAGCAGGGAGGAATACCCTCGTAACAATACAAGCATTTCATCTAGATTTGTTGCCTCCCTTTTGGATTTGAAGTTAGCTAAGCAAGTTGCTTGGATCCTCACAAAGAGGCTATTCCCAAATGAAATCCTGCTGGAATTGCAAGAGATCCTTAACAAGGTGCGTCATGATTCAAGAGCTCCCCGACCGAGTGAAAGAATATTGTTCAATATTCCCAAGGAACTCATCAAATACTATCCCTTTTTGCTCGACCTTAAAGGCAAGGACCTAGACAAACACAGATCATTCGCAGGAATGGGGCTCAGATTTCTCAAATGGCGCTTCCTTGGGGAGAATCCAGAAGATTTGGGTAGGGAGGAAGAACTCATTGAATTTGCTAGGTTGAATGGAGTTTTGCCTCCAAAAGCAAAAGAAGAGGCACCCCATGCTGAACGGGGCAGGAGAGGTGGAGGCAGAGGCTTGGGTCGCGGTTCCGGACGAGGCCGAGGACGGCCTCCGAGCAGAGGCCATGGTAGAGGCAGAGGCCCAATTCCCCCTGCTGAGCTAGAAGATCTTTAAACAGATAGGTTCCTTTTGTTGGTGGTTTCCTTTGAAGATGTTGCTAAGCCTCTAGTTGGCTGCTGGTTTTTAAAGTTTTTTCTTTAAAAATGTTATGTGACTATTTCCCCAAGAGAAGATAAAGTAATAACCCTTTTAGAATTAAAAAGAGAGATAAAAATAAAGGATATTATAATCCTTTGGTTTAAATAAATATTAATAAATAATGTTTATGACAGACTCTCATAAGAGAGAGGAATAATTATAATTATTAAAGGACAATTAAAGGTGACCTTTTCGAAAGGGTGTGATGGTTTGGAAACTACCCTTGAAAAGGTTATATAAGTCATTTATGTGAGACTTGGGAGGGGGCATGGAGATCATTCAAGGAAAAAGAAGAAGGTGGCTTGGCAAGCTATAGCCATGGGAGGAAATTATAGGAATTTAGAAGGCACAAAGGAATGAAGGTTAAGGTCATTGGTTGGCATGGGCATTGGAGAAGGGGCACACTCGGGGTACGGTGTACACTCAGGAGTGTCCTGGCCAGAGTTGTGTTTATTTCGTGCCGTGAAGGCATGCAAGGTTCTGTGTAAGAACCTCTCCTCCTGGAGTACTTACTTGCCGTAAAAGAGCCTAGACCTGTGACTATTCCTTTGAATTATAGATAATATGGTTGGTTCTGTGTAAGAATCGGTTTCCTCCGTGGGGTGCCATAGCCATAAAGGACCCAAGGCCATTAGAATCTTCTTGGAGTGAGAATGACTATTCCAAGTGCTCAAGATTAAGATAAGTATTGGAAAAACTTGATGCTATAAGATATTGAGAATGCTTTATATATGATTTGCCAATAATATGGTTGAATTAAGTGGTTATGTTATTCCATTTATTGTGTTATTAATTTACTTTGTAATTAGTATCATTTACATATAATTTAATGATATTTACTTTTAATTAATGAACTGTACATTAACATTTAATCAATTAATTCCGCTGCAAATAATTAATTAAGTTTGGTTGAAAAGTGGCATTACAAAAAATATAGATACTCTCTGTGAAAGCTAAACTCGTAAATAGTATGTTAAGCTTTTGAATATCGTTGCTATATACTTTGAAGGTTTTTGAATAGATGAAGAAACTGTATAGGGTTTAACGCATTTCAAGATAAACTTGTTTTCATCCTCAGCCCAGAAAATGTGGGCATTGAAGCCAGATTCCCTCACTGTATATTCAGGGATTGGTTTCAAATATCTAACTTAGGCTCTTGGGTTTTTGGAATTCTGGATCTTTATGCTGTAATCTTTTCTAAAAAAGAATATATTAATCTGGGTCTGCCTTTACTGATCAAAAAATAAATAAAAAAGGCAAAATTCTTAAAAGGACTCATTAAAAAATTGTCCTAGCTACAAGCATGTTGACAGATCAGTGTGGATGCCTACAACATGTAGATGTAGATTATCCACCAATCAAAGTGTCCAAATTGCATGTCAAACTTATGTTCCATCCCTATCATAGAAAGTCTCACCTCAACCCTTTTCAGAACACATGATAGAACAATTTCTGCTCATGACCTTTTAAGTTTTATGTTTGTGATGTCAGAATTCATCATAATCACTAGAAGCTTTTTTCCCCATTCTTGAATACACTTATATTTAGTTTCCATAAATCGGCAGTATTTCATTCCAGTAAAACTGTAGCAAAACCCAAATTGTGTTTGTTGTTTCAAGTTCTTGCTTGTTTAGTAAAGTCTTCTACACTGGGATGCTCTTTAGTTCTAATACAGTGAGAATGTTGGTCTCTTGCAGCCTCAGCTGATAAACCCAACTGGCAAAATTCAAACTGACATGCATTGCCTTCATGGGTCACCTCCTGCTCCAATATTTTCTGCTCAACTTGCAAGGTCTTATTCAGGTTTAACATCACATGACCAAAAAATTGGTACACCTGATGTTGATAAGGAGCAACATAAGCTCAGGAATGAACAAGCATTAGCCAAGGCTAGAGATAATGCTATGGTACGCTACAAAGAAAAAAAGAAGACAAGAAGGTATGTCACGTTATGCATTAAAATGTTGATTTGTCTTTACTTGGTCTCAGTGTGGAAAAATTTTAAAGAAGAGAGTACTTACTATCGATTATGACCACAGGTTTGAAAAACATGTGCGCTATGAATCTCGTAAAGCTCGGGCTGAGGTCAGGCTTCGTGTCAAAGGTCGCTTTGTCAAGGCGGAAGACATAAGAGAATGCATGCCTGTAAACTATAACTAAAGATATATTATCCTGCCCTCGATTATCAGATACAGTTCTTTGTACCAATATACCAGAGCCTACTTTTCCAAGACCCTGCGCTAACAATGGTGTGCAGGAATAAATTTTCAAGAATTTACATTTACAATCTTTATCTCTGCAGCTGAAATATTTATTTTCAATGCAAGCAATGCAAAAGCCTTATTGCATGAATAAATAATCATATTAGAAAAAGTTGTTTGAATTGGATATATGCTTAATGTGAGCTGCAGTATCCTACCTTTAAAGACAACTTGCGGAAATTCCTAATATTCAGTTTACCTACAAATTCGTTTTTAAGTATGTAACATGAAATGCATGTGATTCTCAGCAGATCACACTACTGAAGCTTAATGATGTTTTAAAGAATTAGAAGAACTTCAACTGCAGACGCCTTCAAAAGAATGGCAACATCCTAATTTTTGAATAAATATTTTTTATGAAATTAGGGTTTTTTCTTGGTTGAAAGCGGAAAATGAACCATAAGCTTTCCTGTTAAGTTGCAAAAATCTCCTAGAAAAATCTTCTATAAAAATTCATCCTGTTTCTCATTTAAAATGCATTGATATTTAACTATGTTCTATAGTGTTTTCAGGACAGGGACGACAGTCCGAGGGCATTTTGCGGGATGAAGGGGGCGAAAGATATCAAGAGAGAGATCGAGATTTTTACTTAATCTTTTATATTAAATTGTGACTCATTCAATGAACTGTCAATGGATTATAAATTTTTTTTTTCAAAAAATTGTGTAACATCTTGAAGAAGCATAAGAAGTTTTGCAGGAGGAAAAACAACAAAGAACAAGGAATGCAGCAACACAGCCACAAAGAGGCAACCATGTAAAGTAGATACACAGTCATTAAGACAACAGTTGACAGCAAACAGCTGGAAAAGAAAACAGAAACAGAGGTTAAAAAACAAAACAAAATAAGTGCAACTCACCAAAAAGAGACAAGGCTCCCCACAACAAAAAGTGGATTAAGATTAATTGAACATCGAGAGGGTGTTTGTTGGCAAATGAGAAAAGTGTTCCATAATTTCTCTTCTATCGACACTTAATTGTAAACCTTTCTTTGAAGGGGTATCCACGTTAAAATTTTGCAAAGATGTGTGAGCAAATGAGATGCACATCCTATCAATTAAATCTTTAATAGCTGAGAGAATCAAAATTTCCACCTAGTAGATCTTATTTATCCATTTGATGTTGACTTCAAAATCTTTAGAATTTTATCTAGATTTCTATCCATGGACAAAGTCAGCAAGCGGTAGTTTCAAGGCCATACTTTGCAAAGTTATTTGTACCACTGCCCAAACCAGCACTGAAGGAGACATAATGTTTTGGATTATAAAATAAGATGCTTGTTGCCCCACAAAATCTAGGATTGTCTTGACAAGCCCCATTAAAAAACCTCATAGGTCCCAAACCAGCACTCAAAGAGACATAATGTTTTGGATTATAAAATAAGATGCTTCTTGCCCCACAAAATGTAGGATTGTCTTGACAAGCCCCACTAAAAAAACCTCATAGGTAAGTTTTATCAATCAAAATGGGAGTTGTGGGACTCCGAATTCCCGTTGTGGGACTCTGAATTTTGACCTTTGGTGTATTATGAAAATGGGCAAAAATAGATAAAATTTAAGATGAACACCGAAAGGAAGGGATCAAATTGTTTTGGAAAATTGCAGTATTTTTTACCAGCCAAATACCCCAAGCAACAAGAAGTGGTAGAGTCCTATGCTCGTCAATCGATTATAGTTACACTTGTCAATTTGTCTAGCATCTTAAAGATCAATATTTCAATATGTAGTTGGAGTTTGTCGATATTTAAGGCCCTATGAATTGCAATTAGTTTCTTCCTTCATCTAGATATAGGTCAATTTTTTTAAACAAGTGGATGAAGCTATAGTTGGGCCAATTCCTCTAGCAATAGAGGAACTAGCAACTTATGAGAGTAGGTGAATAGCAAGGTGCCTCAAGTTTGGTGTGCCTCTCTCATGTCACGTCATCCAATAGATACAAGGCTAAGAAAAATAGTCATCACAAAGTATTTGGTATGTTGGAAGATTTTTTCACTTGAAGATGCTACATGAGGAGTTGAGATTTATTATTACCCAAATCTGAAAATTGCTTGAGGGCAAACAATTTGGGGAAGAAAGAATTGTCGTGTCATTTTTGTTCATTCAGCAATAATATTATTGTGCTATTAATTAAAAGTGTTTTTCAACTCTAAATATAATAAACTAAAATATATAAGATCCATGGACCCAAAATTATTGACAAGATTTGAAGTTGATTTTATTATTATATATTATATTTATTTATTTATTTTTATTTTATAATATATATGTATATGTACATAAATTGGTGCCAACTTTGGGCCCATGTATCCTAAAGGATATTTTCAACTTTGAGGGTCATTTTGAGCCATGTGATTTTTCCATATTCATTTCTTGTTTGAGATTCAAACAATTATGCCTACAAGGACAAAACCCCTTGATGACATTTTGAGGTTACGATAGAAACCCTACCCTCTTCTTGGCAATTTCCACATGAGAATTGCAAATTGGGCTAAATTAGAGATTATAATGTTTAAATTGCAGAGGCAAAATCTTATCTAAGTCAAGTACTAGGAGACTAATCACAATTTATTTGTTGCTAGACCTAGACTAGGAACAAACTTATTGGAAGTTGATTGCTCTTTTTAATGTTGCTAGGTTGGATTTGAATTGGGCACTACATTATTTGAAGGATTATCTGCAATTCGAAGGCATATTTCACCCATTGTAATACTGATACATGAGCTTGGACACGGAGATCTCACAAGAAGGATGAAGCTAGGCATACAATCAAGATACACCATAGCATTGTTCACGATTCTCAAGATTGTCACAAGGTCATAGTTGCTAGTCACCACTTTATACCCTTATTAACATCTAGTCAAGAATATTAAACACCTAGATTTGAATGTAGGAGTGTTGGTTTGATTATAGGAATTGCCAAAGAAATTGATAGTGACTGGCAAACATCTTATGTATCTCATTGACCTATTATGAATCTAGTGTGATCTGTAGATTTAAATAGAATATATAAACATTTTTTATCTTGGCATACAAATACTAAACTAAACAATTGTTATCATGAGGGCTTTATGTTTGTGTTGTAGATCTATTGCAAGTAGGAATAATTTTTAATACATTTCTAGTTATTTAATATATATCTTGTTGGGTATGAATTTATTACATCACACTTCTTCAGTCTTCTTTACCAACAATTTCATAACAATAGTTATATATTGTTGTAGTCGACTCAATGCTCCTAACCAATAGAGTTCATAACAGTTTATTTACATTACGTCAGTAGCAACAAAAATCTTTTGGAAATTTTTTTGACAAATAAATCAAAATTGTAAGATTTTTAATAAATTGGGATTTAAATAGAAAATAACTAGGACAATATAAAATTTAAGAAAAATGTTTAAAAAAAAAAAAAAGGTGGGGTAGGAGGGGGGTGGAACTTTTTTAAAAGAAATTTCAGCAATATAGAGAGCAAATAAAATGAAGAGTTTAGCTCATGGAATATAGATTTTTGTTGTCATGTTCATATTGTTAATTACATTGCACAATGCATGCTTCCTATTTCATAAATATTAACTAGATATTGATAGTTTTCAAAATTTTAATTACAATGTAGTTTGTACAATCTACGTGTAAGTGGTGAAATCCATCTATCCAAAACTTGTTTTTGATAATGGATAAATGGACAAATCGATCAAAATAATTTTGTCAATAGGATCGTATGAACTATAGATCCAAACAAAAAAAAGTGCACCAATCTAAGTAGAAGGTAGCTGATGAGGAATACATAATTAAATCCGATTATTGAATTTTTTATTTGTTATTTTTTTATTATGAAGTTGGCGATTGGATAAAATATAGTGCACTAAGTGTTATGAAATTAAGAGATGTGTTTAATTGGAATGCTAAGCACAATCAGATTTGATAATGGATAAAGGAACAAATCGATCAAAATAATTTTGTCAATAGGATCGTATGAACTATAGATCCAAACCAAAAAAAGTTCACCAATCTAAGTAGAAGGTAGGTGATGAGGAATACAAAATTAAATCTGATAATTGAATTTTTAATTTTTTAATTTTTTAAATTATGAAGTTGGCGATTGGATAAAATATAGTGCACTAAGTGTTATAAAATTAAGAGATAAGTTCTTTGGCAAGGCAATTCTTATGGGCAGGCAATCTGTCCTCATACAAATGGTGTCTTGTCAATTGGGACTTGGTGTGTAGCCTGAAACAGTCGGGTGGGCTTGGTTTAAGGCAATCTATTTTATTTGGGGAGGCTTTGGCAGCTAAATTGTACTAGAGGTGGTGTGTTGAACAGGATCGAGGTTGGGCTAGGATTTTGGCCTACAAATATATGCAAAGGATCCCGAAGGAGGAAATCCCAAGATACCCGCTTGAGGGAAAAGGCTCAACGATTTGGAGCACTCTCAAGAAGGGGGCTTCTCTTATTAAGGAAGGACTTTTTTGGATATGTAAGAGGGGGGAAGAGGTCCTTTTCTAGTACGACTATTGGGATGGATACCCCCCATCCTTGATCAATTTCCTAATCTTGGGAATCTTTGCTAGTGGTTTCTAGAAGCAGGGTGGTGTAGGGTGAGCGACTTCAAGGTTGTTTATAAGTGTGGGCATCTGGAGTCGGAGCGATGGAAGGCTCCTAATGAGTGACTGGTTGTTGGGATGGATGAAGACTGTGCTGAGTTGCATGGCATTTTGACGAGTAGACACTGTAGTTCCCTCAAGGGTAGGGATGGACTTGCTTGGTCTTTGAATCCTAAGTGCATCTTTACTGTGGCTAGTGGGTACCAGGAGCTGTTGTCTCGTAGATTGGAGGGGAGGGAGGTGCACTGGTGGAAACATGTGTGGATTAATTTTTCTTGGCCGAAGTGTAACTGTTTCGCTTGGACTTTGGCTTTGAATAGATGCCTAACTTGGGACAATATTCACAAGCAGGGATTCTTGGGGCCTTCCATTTGTGTTTTGTGTGGTGATGGGGAGGAAGATTCCTCGCCTTGTTCTTCAGATGCCCTTTCTCGCTGCTTATTTGGCATTACTGGTGGGGGGTGTGGAAGCATCCTTGTGTTCACGCAGATTCTATAGTGGAGTTTTGGAGCAGTTTGGGGAGACCTCCTATCTTGTCCTCCTTTCTCCAGACTGTCTGGCATATTGGGCCCATTTTCATACTGTGGCAGATCTTGCTCGAGAGGAATAAGAGGATCTTTAGGGAGGTTAGACTTTTAGTTCAGCAAGTGTAGAACAAAATCATTGTTATGATTCGGGAGATGGTGGAAGCTAAATGTGAGGTGCATTTTCCTTTGGATAGAGATGAGGCGGATATTGTGAGTAGGTTGGGTTTGCAGGAGTTGTCTCTCGCCTCAGCTTGTGTCAGGAGAGGTGGATGTGCTATGAAGAAGGTTCAAAGGGTGGGAAGGTGGATGCCCCCTCAGGATGAGTTTATCAAGATTAACACTGATGGCACCTCTAGGGGTAATTTGGGCCTTGTTGGGGTTGGTGGTGTTGGTAGGAGTCGTATGGGGGAGGTGGTTTTCTTCTTTTCGGTGCATAAAGGGTGGCAATCTAATAACTTTATGGAGGGATTAGCAATTTTCTATGCCCTGGAGCATGCCTTGGAGTTGGGATGGCGGAAGGTTATCTGCGAATCGAATTCGTAAATTATTGTTAACTTGTTGATTGAGCATAAGGTGAGTGGGATTCATTGGCAGCTGGCAGGGATTGTTCACCAGATTCTTCAAATTAGTACTATGATGGAGCAGGTGTCTTTCATCCACTTTCGTCGTGAATGGAAAAGAGTAGTTGATTGTTTGGCTAAGTGGGCCTCGGAACATGATAATGATTGGAAAGTTGAAGGTTGGGAGCATCTCTCCCCAGATTACTATCAAGACTTGCAGAAGATCTTTGTTGAGGACATGGATAGTTATGAAGTTGGTTGATCTTTGGTTGGGCTTGTGGTTCCTTTTTGGGGCTTTGGGGCTCTGGTTCTCTTTGTAATTCTTGATTCTGGTTTTCAATAAAGTTTTTACCCCTTTATTCAAAAACAAATTAAGAGATAAGTTTAATTGGAATACTAAACACAATCGGATTGTGATTGGTTATCTATTGTACTACATGAATTTAAATTACTAAGCAAGTGTTGTAATTTATTCACCATATGATAGAGTGACTAGGAGACATTGTGGACTCAAAGTATACACAAGACTCTTAAGATATACCATTGAAGGGATAAAACAAACACCTATCCCACATAGTAATATTTTGTAGATAAAATGTATGTAGCCTCAATTTGGTTCACACTACAATTTTCTAATGTCATAATTTTCTATTAATAAAGATAAATTTTGTTTTTAATTTGTCTTGTATATTATTTGAATTGTTTTGAATTAGGTTTGAGGACAAGGGATTATAGGATGATGGCACAAATGTGTGTGTGTGTGTGTGTCTATGTATTGAACATTAATAATGAAACATGGAGGTTTGGGATGTGTGTGTGTGTGTGTTGCAATGATTGCATTGAACATTAATAATGAAACATGGAGGTTTGGGAGTTGAGCCTCCAACAGGGTCAAGGGGCAACACTTGTTGTGGGGGTTTGAGGACGGATCCCCCAATAGAGTCGATAGACAATGCCCCTCATTAGGTTTGGGGGCAAAGCCCCCAAATTGGTTAAGGGGGCAATACCCTTCATAGAATCTAGGGGCGATCTCTCCAATCCCCAACCAAGCACAAATTATGGCTTTCAAAATCATATAAACTTCTATGGCAAACATCCTCATGAGACACTAGAATATTAAACACGTGCAAATTAAGTTTTGAAAAAGTTTTAAACCCACTGAAGAATTTTAGGGCTAAAAAGATAGAGCTTGTGTGTGCACACTTTTTCATCCTATCGATTTCACGTGTGTACTTTTTCATCTTGTCTATTTCACTATAAAATAGTTTAACAAAACTTTTTTGAAAATTGTCATTAACTACCTTAATTGAACATTTAAATCAAATATGATATATTATCCAAAGCTTAATTTACAACATAAATAATATTAACTATAAATTATCTTTAAATAAATATATCTTTTTCATCTTATCTATTTCACTATAAAATAGTTTAGCAAACCCCTTTTGAAAATTGCCCATTAGCTCACCTTCATTGAATATTTAAATCAAATATGATATATTGTCTAAAGCTTAATTTACAACATACTATAAATTATACAACTTTTTCATCTTATCTATTTCATTATAAAATAGTTAATAAAATTCTTTTGAAAATTGCCCATTAACTTATTATTTTAGTATTCTTTTGAAAAAATCAATTTTCTTGGTTAAAATTGGAAATTATTCAATTTAATCATTTGAATCAACATTACAATCTTTAAAAAATATTCAAAAAAAAAAAATCTATTATTATTATTGAGCACCTAATATATGAACCAATAGAAATTTAAGAAAAAAAATATTATAGATATGTAAAATATAAAATAAATATGAACTATAGATTTTTTGCTAAAAAATTTTAGTTCTAAATGTTAATTAATTCAACTAATTGAAAAATTGAAATGCATGAATGCAATAATCCTCCTTGACATAAACTAGTAAATTATCTATTGATTGCCTCTAGAGATTAACTAATTTATAATGTTTAGATTGCACAAGATTAGCTGGTTAATTTTGTATATCCATACAAATTCTATACACCACCTGTAAGGAATTGTCAAACTCTATAGCAACAGATTTATACAGCTTCTTGCATGACCTAACAGAGCCAAAACCAGGTGATTTCTTTCTTGGCTGCCTTGATTTCTATGGAAAATGTAGCAGAGTTTCTAAATGGGGGAAAGTTTGGAAACCATGTTGAAATAGACAATGGCGGACACTTTAAAAAACTGTGGCTAAACATAAAAAAACAGCAACTAAATGCCAAAAGCCAAATTGTCTATGCAGGATCGGAATGCACCATAGATTATATTTATTAATTAATTTAAAATCAGAATACAACTGTTTTATTTTCAATTAATTAAAAAATCCAGTCAACAGTGCATTCTGATCCCTGAATAGACGTTGCCCAAAAACCACAATAAATCGGAGAAAATGGTCAAACACAGCAGTCAACTTCGCCGTTTGGCAATTTTTTCTTGATTTATACTATGCAGTTCAGTTATATATTTTGATCATAAACAAGTAGAGAACCCCAAAAAATTTTAAAAACAGAAAACACAGAGATTTGTTATTGGGAATATCACACAATCATTCAATTATTTCTCCCCTAAAGATGGGTTCCAAAGGAAGACTCAACACGTCAGGGTTTCATTAAACTTGACACATGATCGTAGAAACACTTAGACGTATAAAAATTTATGGATTTTGAACTTGATTTTAGATTATAAAAAATCTCTCTCGAATATTGAACTGTTTGAGGGTTTTACCAAGAAATGTCAGAATCTTAAAATTCCAAGAAGTGTGGAGAATATATGCAGCCATTTGTATTTGAAAATAAAACAACTCAAACCTCTCGGTGACTTCCCTACATATTCTTAAGACCTAAATCACACGACAATATTACATCCATGCCATATTTCACTTTTTTATATCAGCGCTGGTCCCTGCTTAAACACATAATTGTTCTGTGAAATTCCAATCTAAACAAGAACATGAAAAAATGTATCAGATGCTATGTAGACCATACTTTGTCACTTATCAGCAGTAAATCTTGGCAGTTTACATTAGAAGTAGTTAAAGACTCAAATTTTTTTAAAATCTCAACATTTTTTTTTTCCTTGCGATCAAGTAAGAGATAAAGAAATAACTTTCAATATAAGTCACGGGTATTACTTAAGTTGTCACATGTAAATCTAGAGATTAGGCTTACCAAACACACAACGACAACAGAACTGCTAAAGTTGATCACATCATGCACTTTAATGCCTAAGTTGAATTAGAAACTAAATCGAAACCAAAATTTTCTATTTGGATTCCACACTTCAAACTTACAAAGGGCAGCTAATTAATGTGAGCCCCTGTTTCTTCACATGTTTCCTCTTTAAGTCAAATTTGACTAAAGGAAAATCTTAATTTACATTTGTGGTTGACAAGAAAATTTACAAACGTTTCTTTGGCATTTTTGCTTTAATTAGTTTGTACTTGACCATTTTTACTATCTTGAAAAACCAGAAGATACTCACAACCTGTAAGCCTACTGAAGTTACCTGCAGGGCAGGTCAATTCGAAGTTCAGGTTCAAAATAAAAAAGATGATATTCCCTTTGGTGCTCACGGATTTTATACTCTAAAACCAAAAATCTTATCTCACTTAGCAAAAAATGATTTGTCAACGCTTGATGGTCAATAGAAAAAACTATTTAGTATTCAAAAAACATACCTTGATAATCAAAGGATTGTCAGCTGTTACCGTTACGTACACAATATAAGGTCCAATAATCAATCGAGCTAGTGTAAATACAACAGCAAAACACACCTGCGTAAAAAGGCCAGTCCTGTGATACTAATAAACTAGCATTCATGTTGCATAGTCATAAAATGTTCTCTTAAAGAATACACCAAATAAACGAGCTTGGCACTCACGTCATTTATAAGGCTCAAACTGGAATCTTTATAGCCAAGCTCTTTCAAAAGCTCCCTCATGTGCATGAAAGGGTTTGATATCTCCATAAGCCATAAGCAACCAATCAACTCGGAGCCACACTACAGAAATGGATGGATGAGAAATAGATGGTCAAAGAGTCTGATCTTAGAATGTCTAACATAATTAACTTCCATTAAATTGAACTTCCTAATAATGAAATTGCCCATACAACAACACAAGGGAAGCATATTACCGGACTTCAAGAAACTATGCATGGACAAAAATCAACTCTTCAAGTATCAGAGGATTTCACATACATTACTTTGCCAAATTGAAGCACTCCGAGAGTCAAAAGCAAAAGTACAATATCCTCTTATGTTTGCTTCGTCAAAAAGTTTTGACATTAAGAATTTAAGACGATATTAAAACTGATTTGAGAATGTCAGACACAAGCTCAATCTCCAGGAAATTAACTTGAAATAGTTTTACAGGGGTGCAATTTGATGCAGATATTCTGGAAGCTGGGCCACAGAAGCAGAGTAGAATTTATTGGCATCGTCTTAAGGTTAAGTAGCATTTTTTGCACATAAAATGTACTGATCACTTGCACTTGCAGTTGCAAAAACTGCAAGAAAATTAAAATAAAATTTTATGTAAATTATTTTTTAAATCTTAGCTCATAAACTCTTAGAGCTTCTCTATCCAGAACTCTAGGGGTGGGGTCCCATGGAGGGGGCTTCCTAAAAATAGAGCAGCAACAGCTGAGATTTTTTAGGAATATTTTAAAGTTACTGGTCCCATGAATGTTGTAGTGTTATTCAGCTTAAAAATTTAAGCTCCTAAATTTAAGGAAGCTGGTGGTCTCATGAATATATAGCTTTGTCTTCTATTATTTCTGCAATGATAAAAACAACATTAAAAACTTATTTTTCTTCAAAAATCATTTTTTAACAGCAATTTAAAGTTAAACTCAGATATGTGACAAGTGGTAGATATCATCCCTAAGTTGGTGGGGCAATTCCTAGCCCCACCCCAATTTCACCTGCTAAAATATGCAGTTCTAAAAAGTAGGAGCTGCTATTTTTTTAAGAAAAGATTATCAATAAACCTGTAACATAATTTTTTTTGTTTCATGGGACCTCCTGTTCCATGAAAATAGAAGCTTAAGCCCCCTCATGGGACCGCACCCTAATTCCAAAACATGCATTACTAGATATTTTTGTTGGAGGTGAAGGCAGAATAACTCTATTAACTGTTTGCTAGCTCAAGCTTAACGCAGTTAGAAAGAACTGAAGCAAATAATAAGTTAAATAACTATTTATAATATCATTATGTTTATTGCTAGCACCAACTTCCAAGAGAAACACTAAATTAGATATAGAATAATAGAAGCACCTTAATACAGTATACACAAATATAAATTTGCTGAATTCTGACCAAAACAAATTACATTCACAAGCTTTTAATTGCCAACGTAGTGTTTCTATTCTACTGTCCTTAGAGGAGGTCCAACTACTTTCATGGAATGTTACATCAAATAAGAAGGAAAATACATTATGTACACAATTCATTTTTTTAATTTTGTAGAGGCAAATGAGTAGTTAAAATTCGATATTACACTTCATTGCATCCCAGACCAACTTCAGACATTTTTCTGGGAGAAAACACAAACCAATGCAAGCGATGCAATGGGAGATCTAAAGAATATTTTGGGCATCCTACGGAACCCGTACTAAGTAAAAATTATTAATGAGCTCTAAGTTAGGATCAGAACTTTGGATTAAGCACAGTCCAGTGATGAAATTGGACCCATTGTTGCTAGCCAACCAGGAAACAATAGCCAACTGGACTTATTTGAGAATTGAAGTCAGCATGGTGATCATTGTAATTTGTAACATTAACTAATAATTATCAATTAAAAATGTAGCCCCTAAAAAGTGCTTAGTTTCTATCATTAAAATGTTTTCTGTACATTTTTTTATGTAGCTTCTGGAACTCTAGCATCCTTTTTTGGGAATTAAAGCATCAAGAAAATTATCTGTATGGATTCTCATTTCTCAAAAGGAAATGAAATTCAATCTTCTTTCCTGGGCATCTCTGGGGTTTGATAACCCATTTATTGTTGTTTGAGAATTTCAATTTTCTGCATGAATTTTAAAGCTGAATTAGGATCTTTGAGCTGTCCAAAAAGGAAGTAAATTTAATTCAACCTGCCTCTATCGCAAAAATACATTCGTTATTTAGATTTGTAGATGTTTTTAGTGAAAATCTAATTCTCTACCTTTCGAATTCTGCCATCTGCTTTTCGCACTCACAAATATTTCTCGTGGATCAAATCATAGTATATGCAATTAGGTTGTTTATTTGGCAATTCACTGGTCCATTCCTAGTTTTCTATTTCTGCTTATGCACACAAATTTATGTTCTATTTTCTGCCAGTAAATAACTCTCATACATGTAGACCAAAAACACTGAGTATTAATGTTGAATTAGTATTTAATCTCATATAATTGCATATGTAAAACTCCAGTTACATATAGAAAGCTTAAGTTTATAAAAGGAAGCATGCAACTGAGTCAGGGTGAGGCCATGCATACACCAATAATCCTTTGACTGATACAAAACCTAATGGTCTGATAAAACTCCCACGCATGTCAATAGAAGGCTAAGCAAGTAATTGGCAAATGGTAGAATGGCATAGAAATGTACATGATGAAATATTGATGCCATGCTGAAACACAGAAAGACCTGCAGCTGAATCAAAAGCCAAATGTTTTTCACCGGAGGCTAAGGACATTGCATGAGACTCAAGCATGTGGCCCCCATAGTGCATGTTTATCATTATTTGCAAAGATAAGTGCGGATAAGATCCAAAGCCAAGGAAAATGAAAGATGCTAACCTTCCATTTATTGATGGAGTTTCTATGGAATGCACCTGAATTAGAGTTCCCTTTAATTAAATTATACACAACTGTGGTTTGGTGAACATACAATTAAATGAACTAAGAACTTGAACCATGGAGAATACTAGTTTATTCAACAAATAACAAGGTATTCTTTTTATTGCAATGCTCCATTTGTACTCTCTTGCTCTCTGCTCTTTGAGACCTATAATAGCCACAATCAAACATGAAAACAGAAGAAGCTGCTGAGAATACATACTTTTGCATAAATAACACCACCTCCAAGGCCTGATACACTGACCAGATGATGAATACAATTTGAAATACTGATAGAGGAATCGAACAAGCAACAAATGGAGTCATAAATAAAATAAGACAGGCTCACTGCTAACGCATGTATCTGCAAATAGACAAGGAAACCTGTCAGAAAAAGCTCGAGTATATAAAGAAATAAAATAATATCAAGCTATGTTGTAAACAAGACTGCATATCTCATACAAACAATGGATTTTCAATACTTCATGCTTCTTTCATCTTAAATATGTTAAATTCGAAAGATTGGCAAGCTTATAAACTTATTAATATTATTAAGATGAACAAATTAAAACATGTCAAAACCAGGACGTCCAGGACCACAAATAAATTCAGTCGAAAATATATATCTTTTGATGCTCCTACATTTTGTGGGTCATTCCAGATTGATCATTCTCCTTAGCTAATGGTTAGATCTCTGTGAATGTATGTATCATACAGAACAGCATAAACTAGAAAAATGTGGTCAAAGAGCTGTCCTTTGTGTGTATAATATAACCACTGATAACATTCTGAAGAATCAAACTCAAGTTATTGGACAGAAAAAGGAATTGTAAGACAATATTTATAAATAGCTAATTATAAGCACATGCTAAAATCTTAATGCTTGTATAGAAAGCACAACTAGACAAAACGACAAATCTAAGTGCTTCAATCAATTAGTGGTTTATACCCAATTTGAGTTAAATATTTTGGTAAACCTTGACTACCCATTTGAGCAAACAAAGCATGTATAAAACATTTAACTGAAAGTTAAAAAAAACACAGCACAATACACTGTTTATATTTACAAAATATGTCAAACTTATGAAATAGGAAAAAACAATAAATCCGACTTTTAACATGCTCGGAAGGAAAATATTTTTGACTCAAACTCAAACAGTAGAAGACAACCCACATGTTAAAGCATAGAAACACTTATAGAAAACAACAAGATTAGAATATTAGTCAAAAAGGATGTATGGTATAGCTAAATTCATCATGTATAATGTGTACCAGAGTTAGAGGAAGCTCCACCTTTGTACCCTTTGTTCATATCCACAAAGGAATCCTTCCACTCTTAAGCTGAATGTGTCTCCATAATAGACAACTTGCTCATTTATACTTCATGTACATTTGCTAAGATGCTTTTTGCTTTTGCTCAATGTGGAAATTTCAGCAGTATCATATGAATTTGCATGTATGACTTTTCCTTTTTCCATGTTTCCAGAAACTCCAAACATGTGCCTGCTTAATGCAATGTTGATTACAATTATGGTAACAGGAAACATATTTATCTCGTTTTGTCATGAAAACTAAATCATGGATTCACATCATCCAGATTATCCTTGCTAAGTTTCTTGATTCCAAACTCCCTTCAATGCTTATAAAGAATTAATTGTTTCTTCTATTTTTTATCTTTTAGTCAAAATCGTATCTGTACTAACATTGAAACATTGTCACACATTGAACAAGTAATTTAATGAAACAACTAAAAAAGCCATACAGCAAATTTCTCAACAATCTAGTGAAAAGCTATTCCTAATGAAAAGGGTTGCTCGACTCCATTTAGTTATACCTTTGTAAAACAAAACATTAATGTTAACAAATCATGAGGTAGACTTCCTCATTCAAGTACGCATTTACACAAGAATTCGTCAGCCCTTGCATTATTAATTAAAGTATTATTTAATCCAGTCTTTGATATGTTAGGTACATTACTAAGATGTGATAGGTTATTCTAGCTCTCGTACAAGAATGTAATATTCCAAAAGAATATTTATGATATTTACACAATTTAATCCACTTCAATAATTTTCCAGGGTTAGCTTCATTAACAAAATTAAATATTATTGATTGCTATTCGGTTGTAATACTGAAATTATTTATGCAGTAGTTATGGATAGTAAATCATCTTATATGAAGCAGCAGGTTAAGGAACAGGACTAAATGATATAAATCCACGGCCAGAAATAAGAGTTAATTCCACAATTAAAATGTATTCAGTTGATTCCAGCAATGGTATGATGAACAATGAACGAGAATATATAATCAGCCTGAACTCAACTCATTGAAATGGCATATTTTATTCATATAACCATTCCCCTTCACTCAGTACTGCTGTGTCATTTCTACAATGATTTATCAAACCCTGATGCTGATTGATCACAGACTTTGTGCCCTCATTGATCCATTGTGCTCAAAGGTTTGAAACTTCACACCGAAAGCTGTTGACTTTGTGTTCCAAACCCTCACTGGGCTGCTGGTGTGCTCATGGGCTTTGTGCCCCTGCTAGGCTACTTTGCTATAAGATTTGGACTATTCAGGTTAACACGGTGCATTCAAGCTGGGGATGAGGTCTCTTGTTTGTGACCTCACTTGGCTTGGGCTAGGCCAAAAATTTCCAAGTTACCAAGCAAAAAAAAAGTGAATATGCTTCTGTTTTTCTAAAGAATAATTGTGAATTTTTCATAAAATCAGTTAAAAAATCACTGATTGTTGTTTCCAAACTGTTTTCAATGATGGAATAAATTATGAGAGTTCCCCATATAGATAATACAGAGATAAATGAGTGACTTAAAAAAGCAATTCGAAAGATGTATTTTCACAAGGAGGTGCAAATTATTTGGCAGAAATTTCTATATTTGGTTGTACTCGATCAATCCAATTGAATAAAAGCATGGGAGAAAAGGTGACCAATATGAACCCACTGAATGTGCATTAGGATACTGCTTATTAGAAATCATCACTTCGGCATACAATTACTATCATAATTTGTTAGTCCCTTATTTGCTAAGAAAAGATGAAAAACCCTGAGCTTTTTTCCCTTCAAGTGAGAGGAACGAGCACATCTCTATTATGTTACTTGTTCTATTTGTTACTAGTAATCATTTTCTATAAATGACGACTCTCTATAATTATTAGTTGATCTCTACAATGATGTAATTTTCATACATCTGATGTTCCATTGTATTTTAATTTTGATTTTTGTAATGACCCCGTTTCCAATGCCCTAGTTTTGCCTTAAATTTACAATTCCAAGTAAAACAAGAAATTGGTCTATGCACACTGTAGCCTGTTTCAAACAGCAAAGACTCCACAGCACTGACAGGATCTTGAAATAAGTGGGACGGCAAACTAAAAAATTCTTCACCAGTGGATGAGGAACATAAAACTCCACAAATACAAAAGGAACATGATAACATAATGCTGGAGTTTAAAAAACGTAACAAGTTTTCCATCAGTTAAAGTGAGAAAAAAACACATATCCTTGAGTTGCCTGTCCTTTTTGATGCAAGCAATTGTTTCTTGAAGATGTCGACTCTCCATGATTGTAGTTTCATCTCTACGATGATGCAATGAATTGGAATTGTACTTTTAAATCTACTGTTTCATTGTATTTTCATTTGGGCATTTTTACTAATATGAAAAATGATTGTTTATCCAATATGGTGGACTTCCAAGTGCATGTCCAGTTTGATATTTGCATAATACGAGAAATACAAATCAGTTGAAGGAATCTTGACATAAGAGAAAGTTGAATGTGAACAAGGACTCGAGAGTAAGCTTATTCCAGGCAAATAGGATTAAAAAACAAATAAGTTTACTATAGAAAAATAGACAGTGAATAGAGCAGAAGCTTTTACTAGGAAAATAGAATAGTGTAAAGCAATGCAAAGGAAAAAAAAAATCCATTCTAGGCCTAAATTCGGTAATGCTTGGTTTACACTAGATGTTGGTCGTGAGGTCAAAATTCTTGGATGTACAATTCATACAAAATATTAAGTTTTAGCAAAGAAATCCCCTAGTGGAAACCCACAAGGGTTGTCTCATATGCCAATATAGCATTTAGAAAACCTTTACCTTTAGGAATGCTGTTAGAGGGTAAAGAGAGAATGGGGCATTTTAGAAGAATTCTTGCCTTAGTAATGCAAGGCTTCTAGTAATAAGCAGCTTTTCCTTATGCAAAACAGTCTGATCTTACTGGACAGGCACTTAATTCATTGAAGATTGGTTTGTCTTCCAAATTACGATTGATTCATCTTAAATACATGGTTGTTCTATATAAAGGTGGTATTAGAACAGGATTTTATTTCTAGAAATTTGTGTCGAAGGTTTTTCAGATATTGTTTCAAAAAATTTGGAGTTCATTTCAGTCCATTATATTGATATCAAAGCTTCATATTTAAGAGTTTTACCAGTTATAACAGCAAGTTCTTGTTAGGAAGACATCAGTAGCATCAGAGCTCATCAATCAAATCTGCATTTCACTAATCAGAATGTTCATTTCCAAATTAGTTCGTCTCAGTTTGCATGTTACCATTTGTTATGCAACCGATACATTAAATATGTATACTTATCAATAAAAAACTCAAATCTGTTTTTCTGGAGACGCAAGATCAGGGTGGATTCTCTAGGTATCTCAAAAACGTGTTCCCCCACCCCACTGCAAGTTTAAGAGTTTTACCAGTTATAAGAGCAAGTTCTTGTTAGGAAGACATCAGTAGCATCAAAGCTCATCAATCAAATCTGCATTTCACTAGTCAGAATGTTCATTTCCAAATTAGTTCATCTCAGTTTGCATGTTACCTACTGTTATGCAACCGATACATTAAATATGTAAACTTATCGATAAAAAATTCAAATCTATTTTTCTGGAGACGCAAGATCAGGGTGGATTCTCTAGGTATCCCAAAAACATGTTCCCCCACCCCACTGTACACAAATGTTTGGTAAACATAATTTTAAGACCATGACACTATCGAAACATCTAAACATCTATTCTTGCATTGCCATCCTAGACATCTAAACATAAACCCTTATTTGTATGCCTATCTGACAACTGAATTTTCAATTCCATTTAAACCTAGACTGTGGTCTAAGTGGTGCTAGACTGTGGTCTAAGTGGTGTTGGAAGAAACAAGTTCTGAACAACGAATAAACCCTTATGTCCTAGGTTGACCATTTCAATTACCTTGCATACTATCCCAAAATCATGTACAGATTTATTGTATAAAGTGGCATGAGATGCTCCTGTTTGCCATTCATTATCTATATTCTAAATACCCAGATAAAAATAACAAAAAATATAACATTGGTGTATGCCCTTGGCTTCACTCAAGGTTCTGACTAAAAGAAAAACAAACAAACGAGTGAGATTGAATCCTTGATTTCACATGCATTAATTATCTGCATACCCTAAACACAAATCACAAATAATACAGCATTGGTCTCTGCCCTTGGCTCCACTCTAGGTTCTATCAAAAAGGGAAAAAAACCCAAAAGAGAGAGATTAGATCCTTGATTTCTCCTACATGCATTTTTGTAACAATTATCAATAACAGAACTTGAATTAAGGGGCATTTATTATCTTCATTTTGTGAAAACACATTCTTGCTACGAAACTAGTTCTAGATGCATGCCTGTGATGGAGAAGCCGGAGAAGCCGAAGGATGAAGTGGATTTTTCCAATCTTGGATGGAAACAGAGCACAACCACAATGCCACTGCCACATGGATGAGAGAAACCACCCTGTTGCAAAAGTCAAATGAACGTTTTGATAAGACCTTTCTCACTCCAATGAATGTTGCAGTCCATGCAACCACTCCAACCACCACTGTTTTTACTCTCTCCTCCATATCTTTCGCTGAACCCAATTTCAATCCTATCCCCCACGAGCATACCAGGATCAGCTGGAAAGTTTGTAAAATATAAATACAAACTATATAACTAAATAAGGAGATTAGTGGGTAGGATTATTGTGGGCAACGCCAGTTACAGCAGACAATGATACTGACTTTAATTACCTGCCATAACTGACAAACAGGAATAGAGATGAGTCATGGAGATGCTCTGCATGTGCTTGGAATGTACCCTTTAGATGGTACCTATGTTCTTTATGTTTTGTAATAGGCTGTTTTAGTGATGCCAGAATTACGGTCGCTTGAACCTCTTTTCTTTAAATCTACCGGCATTTGTCAATAAATGCATGGAATCCTCCCAATTAATTAGGACCGTAACCTTGAGCTCGCTGGAACAGCCGAATATTTTTATCGTTTCAGCTCAAAACGAATCTACGTATCTGTTCAATATTTTTATTTATTTAATATTAACTAACTATTTTTTAAATCACTAAGCTTAATTAGTGATCTAGGGCTCTTTTCCCTTTTTTTTTTTTTTTTCCCAATTACATATTTTTTAATGAAAAACTTGAATTATTTATTAGTTTATCATTCTTATTTAATAAAGTAATATTTATTTGTTCTCAATTTTTTTATCAAATTGTCTATTATACAAAGATCATGTACAATTGACTCATTTCAGCATAAAAGTGGTAAGAAAATATAACTTTATTTCCATATACTCCTAAGTCCCTATCTTGATTTTCAATTTATTCATTCATTATCCCAATCGAAATTATAGGGGTGGGCCTAACTCATTCAATTCAAATGATCCTAGAGCTTGCAAATTTTAATTATGGTCTAAGACAACTACCACCCACTAGTTATTATGTTCCCACTTGAACATAGAATAAATCAATTAAGAGCTACGATATTGCATTTAAATATGAACTTGTGTTCGTTTCAAACCATTAAAGATTATCCATCATCCATTTATGCATTGTAGCATTATCATTCTAGTACGTCATGGAACATGAGCTTCCTCCAACATCTTAGGCATCAATGCACGTTTATAAATTATATTTGATCATTGTACCAAACCATTGAATCGATAATAAGGGTGACCATAGGAGAAAAATCTCAGCCTAGCAAAATCCTCCATCGACAATAGTCATGTTTAGACAAGTTATAGACATAAAGGCAAATAGATTCATGGGATTAGAATCAATGAGGTCGAATATATGAGTGAGGTGAAGATCACACATAGGATTCAATTATGTTGGTGCAAAGGTTAGTTCTATTGGCACAAAGGTCAATTTTGTATTTGTAAAAGAGAACCGTAGCCATAAATAAATATAACTAGCACTTGTACCTATAGGAGGTTCAAGGGATAATGATAGGATATTAAAGGTAAAACTTAAATGTTTTTAACATTGCATAATTAGTTATGTAATAATTAAAATCTATATAATATGTTTTGACATATTATTGGTGTTGGAATAAATAGGAGAACTATCTAATTATTTATTACTTAGGTCCTTTAATTACTTTTTAACTTAAGCTAAACTTAGGTTCTTTTTGTTGGAATCAAGGAACACTGAGAGGGGAGGGGGGGGGGAGGGGGGGTGTGAATCGATGTTCTACCGATAAATGAATTTTTAAACTTAACCACCGGAAGCAAATGCAAGAAAGTAAAATGCAGAAACACAAGATAATCAACCACAAAATCATAAAACCAAGATTTTTATGTGGAAACCTGAAAAGGGAAAAACCACAGTGGGATTGGAACCCACAATATTCATATACTTGTGATCAGGAGTACATAAATATTACAAAAGGGGAATGCACATGCATTCAGGGTCACTGTTAGAGTAAAAAGTATTAGTTTACTTAATTAATTAAATCATATTGATTTAATAATTAAGTCACATTTTCTCTATTTCACTTAAGCTAAATTTAGAAAGCTAAACTAAAGATTATTAATAATTAATTTATTATTAAATATTAATTCCTTTTAGGGTTTTTTCCTTTAAGGTTTTGATCTCCTTTTATAAGGATTGATCCCTTTGTATTCCTAAGCAAATCTGATTATTATTATTATTATTGCATATTCTTGCTTTGGTTTTTCAAAGCAATCTTTGTGTTTTGTGTGAACCTTCCATTGTTATGACAATTTATTTGCATACAAGTGTTCACTGGATTCTGTGAGGTTGTATTTCTCAACTTTAACATGCTATTAGAGCTTCAGACCTGAGGCTTTCTTGTTCTTTAGATTGGGAGATTCTACCTGTAGCAGACCTTCTATGCAATTTAGGTTGATTTGGACCTCACCATTGAATCTGACACGTGTCAAATAGTCAAGATTGACCTTTTGTGTGTCAATTTTTTATTCACGGGCCAGATCTATGAGGGTCCTTATTTTTTTTAGCTTCTCCCTAACTTCATCTTAGGGGGGTGTTAGAGTAAAAAGTATTAGTTTGCTTAATTAATTAAATCATATTGATTTAATAATTAATTCACCTTTTCTTTATTTCAATGAAGCTAAATTTAGGAAGCTAAACTTAGGAATATTAATTATTAATTCATTGTTAATTATTAATTGCTTTTAGGGTTTTTCCTTTTAGGTTTTGATCTCCTTTTATAAGGATTGATCCCTTTGTATTCCTAACCAAATCTGATTATTATTATTGCATATTCTTGCTATGGTTTTTCAAATAAATCTTTGTGTTTTGTGTGAATCTTCCATTGTTGTGACAGGTTATTTGCATACAGGTGTTCACTGGGTTATGTGAGGTTGTATTTCTTAACTTTAATACTCACTATCTAGAGCTCACTGCTCAAATTACAATATGGAAGTCTCACTGACCTACATATCATTTAAAATGAGAACTACAATGATTGAACTCCAAAATAGCATCAAACAATGCCTGAATGAGTTCCGGTTAAGTGCAAAAAGTTTGACTGCAACACCTCTGCAATTGTGTTATGTTTTGCTTCTCAGTCAACTACCAAATCAAGAATGTGCACATGAAACTGCGCCAAATAGGTTCCTGATATACTTATAAAGCACTGAGAGGGGGGGGGTGAATCAGTGACAACAAAAACAATACCACTTTAAACACAGACCGACAAAGACAGTTAACCAGTTTACTTAATATTATGCATGCAATCCAAAATGATATTAAAGCGTCCACAACAAGTAAAACATCCACCATAACACAAGTGTTTATACGTGGAAAACCCAACTATGAAAAACCACGATGAGAAGGGACTCACAAGTTAACTATTTACAGTAATAGGTAACTGACCGGTTAAGGTCTACAAAAGTGCTATGCTAGGAGCGAATCCTGTTAAAGATCAACTTAATACTATTTCACTGAAGCTAAATTTAGAAAGCTAAACTTAGGAATATTAATAATTAATTCATTATTAATTATTAATTGCTTTTAGGGTTTTTCCTTTTAGGTTTTGATCTCCTTTTATAAGGATTGATCCCTTTGTATTCCTAACCAAATCTTATTAATATTATTGCATATTCTTGCTATGGTTTTTCAAAACAATCTTTGTGTTTTGTGTGAATCTTCCATTGTTGTGACAGGTTATTTGCATACAGGTGTTCACTAGGTTCTGTGAGGTTGTATTTCTTAACTTTAATGCTCACTACCTAGAGCTCATTGCTCAAATTACAATATGGAAGTCTCATTGACTTACAGATCATTTAAAATGAGAACTACAATGATTTAACTTCAAAATAACATCAAACAATGTCTGGATGAGTTTCAGTTAAGTGCAAAAATTTTGACTGTAACACCTCTACAATTCTGTTATGTTCTACTTCTCAGTCAGCTACCAAATCAAGAATGTGCATGTGAAACTGCGCCAAATAGGTTCTTGGTAGACTTATAAAGCACTGAGAGGGGGGGGGTGAATCAGTGACAACAAAAACAATACCACTTTAAACACAAACTGGTAAAGACAGTTAACCAGTTTACTTAATACTATGCATGCAATCCAAAATGATATTAAAGCATCCACAACAAGTAAAATATCCACCATAACACAAGTGTTTATACGTAGAAAACCGAACTAGGAAAAACCACGGTGAGATGGGACTCACAAGTTAACTATCTGCAGTAATAGGTAACTGACCAATCAAGGTCTACAAAAGTGCTCTACTAGGAGTGAATTCTGTTAAAGATCCCAAAGGTTTGTTAGGAGCTATACCCTGTTAAAGGTAGTACCCTGTTAGGAGTAACCTCGGTAGAGGACTTCAAACCCAAACTAATGGATCACCTGGTTAGAGGATTTGTACAATGAAGCTTGTTAGAGTTTACCCGATTAGGGGATTTGACTGTTGTAGTGATTAGAAAACAACAGGTGGTGTGATCTAAAAATAACACATCTTGCTTGAATAGATCCTCTTCTGCTCACTCAAAAATGCATCACCGACATACTCTGCAACGCCTTCAGTAAATCGCAAAAAACTTAACACTTCTATCATGCATCATAAAAATAGTTCATCACAATGTCATTATATAAACATTAGATTTCATGTCAGCTCAGGAACCTCATCACAATTTCCTAGGTGTAGTGTATCTGGATAATCTAACATAACACATCACAGATTGCCGCCAAATCTGTCGGTTAGGGATAACTCATCACGACCGGTGATAACTCATCACACAATAAGTGAAACCGGTTGGAACACCGATATCGGCTAAGAGTCAACCTCTTCCAACTCATAGACCGATTGTCCTCCATTTACTTCCTTGTTGATCTTTGCAGTACCTCCAAACTGGTGTCATGCCATTCTTGCATATACTGATTGTCTACATATACCGGTTGGACACCTTCAAAACCGATTGGACTTCTTTATGCAAATAATATCGGTTTTGCAATACAAAGACTTAGGAGTAGTATCAGTTTGTCTTAACTAAGATGACTATGAAAATGAGAACATATGTGTGTGTATACATGTGCCATCAATGACAAAACATGAAGTCATCCATTATAAAAATCATCATCAAGCCAACAATCTCCCCCTTTGGCATTGATGGCAACACTTAGAAAATTTTACAACTTTACAACTAAGTGTGCTTACAAAAATTGTACATACATATTTCTACTCCCCCTTCGACAACAACACCAAATTAAAAAGTAAAATACATATATATTATATCAAAATTTGCATCAAAAACTACATATACAAAAATATAAGTCTTTCAAGGAGTGTTCACTACAATTTTCAAGAAAATGTCACTGAAAATAATCTTCATCTGAGTAAAATCATTATCCCATGTTTCCAATAATGTTTCAGTGATCTCAATGGTTGTCATAACTTGTGCAGCGAATTCTTCCATTGCATCCACTGTGCTCATCTGTGGAGTCGCCAAAATCACTTATGTATTCTTGTATGCTCGTTGTAAGATGTCCATTTTAGGTCTCAACTGGTTCTTGAGTTCTTTCAAGTATTTGAGTCTCTTAGCCTATTCACAATCATAAACATCTAACCGATGTTGCAAATCATCAACCAATTTGCCAAAAGCTAAGGTTGAGTCCTGTAAAGGTATGTAAGCAGTACATATCCTCTCCAGTTCTTGTTTTGTCTCTTCTCACCTCTTCTTCAGATCAGGATAGAAAAATGAAACGTTAGATGTATAGGCCAGTATCCTTCCTCCAGTTTTGACAATAGTCTTCAAAAGATCTTTATTTAGAGATAAAGCAATCTTCCTTGTATCAATATCTTGCATATGTTGCTTTCCCCTCTTCTTTATATAATTTTTCTTAGGTAAGGTCTGAGCAGCTTCTTCAAGGGACTTTAGTTGGTCAAAAGCATCAACAACCAACTAGCCAAACTTAAATTCCTAGTGTCAGTCTCTGGTAGAAGACTTGACAGAATCTCAACAACAGTTTGAATTGTTTTTGCTTCTTTCCTCTATTCTTTTAGCCTTTTCTTTTGAGCTCTAGATTTGCATCACTGTAGCAATCTCTATGAGTTTAGATGCACTCATATTGTCTACATCTATAGGTCCTTTGATGCCTATTGAGTCATCCTCATCATCAGTTTGTTGCTTTACCTTTGCTTTTTCCTTTTCATTTGTTTTCTCTGCTATCTTCTCCTTTGTTTTCTCTTTCACTTCAACCTCTTTCTCCGGTTTCTCTTTCTCTATTTCTGCCTCTGTTTGTTTCTCCTATGTATCTATTGTAACCGGTGGCAGTTGATTTTCCACTTGGTGTTCTTTTTCTGGTGGTGGTTGAATATCCACACTAGGTTCAATGATCGGTGCTTCAGTTGCTTCCTGTGTAACAGTAATGTCTGGTTGTTGTAAAGGTTCCTTAACTGGTTCAATGATATTACCAGTTGTATCAATGATGTCCTGGTTTCCTCAGTATCATCTACAAAGAAAATAACTAGTGAAGTAGTGTCATCCTTGTGCTTAATAAGATAGACAACATTCAGTGTAATAATCTCTTCTTTATCTAGCTTCGGTTGAGCTCCAGTCTCTATTTGATCAGTTTTATGAGACTTCATTTGCTCATGCATCCTTTGAAATTTTTTGGCTATCTGGTGAATATCAATTTCAATAGATTGAACCTTTTCAACCAATAACTTCAATCTTATTGATTTGGAATGAAACCGTCCTTTGAAATTATCAAGCAATGCTAATAATTCATCTCTAGGTAACTCAAGAAAATATTGAATGAAAACTCTATCAATAATTTCTTGATCTTGTGCTACAGCCATTTTCCACTTATTTGCAAGAATATAATACGAAGAATCAGAAATATCCTTTTCAATATCCCGAGGCAATTAATTGTATTGACACAAGTAGTTGATTACCTCTTGAATAATTTGTTGTTTTTGTCCATCATCAAATGAATCAAAACACTCTTTCACATTATCAAACCGTTTCCCCCCTAATATTTTTAATGTCCTCTCAAAATCACTCATAGGTTTGTATGATGAAACATTAATAGGAATACTTTGCTTTGAAATGTCTCCTACTGGTTTGGCTTTCTTACTAGTCACTTTCATTTTCTTTGGTTCCTCTCCAGTGTCAATATCCTCAGATTCTACTTGAAGAATAAGTTCCCTACCTCTCTTCTTCATTGCAGTCCGCTTCTTAGCATTTACTTTGGGTCTCGGTTCCTTTTTGACTTGAACACTTCTTGTCACCCTTATGCCGATGATCACTGATGGTGCTTGCTCAACTTTCTTAACTTTCTTCTTCTTCTCTTTGGCACTACTGGGTTGAGCAAGTGCACTCCGTTCCTGGTAAGTTCCTTATCTTTTTTTCTTCTTATCCTTGGGAGATGCCAAAAGGTTGTTGGCATAACTGATTAATAAGTCATAGTTGACTTCATAACTCATTTCTTCCATCTCATCTTCCTTGGGTTCAACGGCCTCCGTAAGACAAAAATATGTGGTAACTATGAAACAAATGTCTTTTGCAAAGTGTTTCACCACATCTTTAGGTAGCCTTAACCTCATGCTCATCTTCTTTTGGAACTCATTAAAATATATGTTCATAGCAACAGGAAATGTGTTCTTTATAACCTTAATGTTGTTCTTGATTTAAGTTGTCACCGGTATGTCCTTCGATCATTGAATGTCACCAATTCTCGGTAGGAAATTTTGAAAATAGAAGAATAGACCAATCATCAGTTGACTATATTTGAGATTTTGACTATTGTCTTTCTTAATTTATTGTAGGTTCGGCTCCTTATTGCCTCACATAAGTCATAATCTGCATTCTCAACAATCATCCTATAAGTTGTGTAGTCACATAAATTTGTCTATTTTATTTAAATGAATATTTGCTATTTATTTAATTAAAAATCTACTAGCCATCAGTTAATTAAATTAATATTTAATTAATTCACCTACAAAACATTCTCCTATTAATTAAATAAATTATTCAATTTATTTTAATTAATTCATTAAATCAAAATAGCAATCAATTAAATGAATAAATTCTATTTATTCAATTTAATCCCCTTTCTTCTTTTTAATAAATTAAATAAACATTTATTTAAATCATTAAATCCCCCACCCCCCCATCCCCCCCATCCCCCCACTTGCATTTTCTTACAAATGCAAGTTGCAACCACAAGTTGAAATAAATCAATTTTATTTTAATTAAATTCTATTTTCCCTCACCCACCAAACCCACTTGCAATCCTAATGCCCTTCTAGATTCTTCTAAACCCTTCCTAATTAATCTAATCCATCCCCTAATTATTGTCACATTCCTAAGCAACTTGGAGTCACTTCTCAAAGACTTCAAAGTCTTTGAAAAGCATTAAATGCTTTGTGTGTTCAACAATTTAACCTCTAAAGTCTTCCAAACCACTTATGGCTCTTACATGACCATTTATGGTTAACCCCTAACTCAACCCTCATGTGACTCATGTGTCTCCTCAAGCATTTATTGCTTTGACCATGTTTATCCCTTTTACCTTTGCACAAGAGTTTATCCATTGGATAAAAGCTTTATTCTTTGAATAAAGAATTTATTCACTCAACCCAACCTTGACCTTAACTCCTAAGCTAACTCTCAGGTCATGTCAAGCATTTAATGCTTATTCTCTCTCCTCTCAACCTATCTCATATTGACACTTGTCATCCTGGGATTGGGTTGAAAGCCCTCACATGGGTTGAATATCATTCAATCCCGACCCTTGTTGAGATTACTCAATCTCAACCATCAATTGCTCCATTTTTCCTATAAATAGAGCTCATTTCTTCATAATCCAGATCCTGAAAACTTGTATGCATCTAAGTTATAGAGAATTTTAGAGAGCATTTTAGCATAATCAATCATATTCACTCTTTTGGCTTAAAATCAACACTAGCTAATTATATAATCTCTCATTTTTAGCTTTTGTTCACACTTGCATAACATTTTAGATTAATCATCTTTTTATCTTGAACCTCCATAAGACATCCATAGTGCAAAAAGTTGCTGAGAGATGCACTAATTTGGAACTTGGAGAGGAGAGGAACAAGGGAGAAGGATCTAAGAGCATGGTAGAAGGCATTTGGAGATATCTTCTTACATTTATATTCATAGTTAAATGCTTTACTTTGTTTTTAGTCTCTCTTGATATGCCTGCTTAGACTAGTTTTTGGTTGATTAACACTAACTCTTCTTTGTTTCTTGTGTTTTTGTGTGTTATACGACCACAGGTTTTAGTCTAACCTTGCCCCATTTTGCAGAGCGTCATTTGGTGAACCCGACGTGAATCCAACAACTTTCTTTTTTTAACAAACTAACTTTTAACTATTTAGCTTGACACACAGGTCGCGCTTTGGAGCTTTTGCCCGCACTTTAGCACTATTGCAATTTGATATTTTAGTGCTATTGTTCTTACAATGGCACTATTGTCTCAAATTTAGTGCTATTGCCCATATTATAGCGCTTTTGCTTATTAACTAGCACGTTTGTCCATACTTTAGCGCTCTTGTATTGCTGTTTAAATATTTTAGTTTAGTGCCTTTGTCTATACTTTAGCTTTTTTGTGTTAAGTAGCACTTCTGTTGTCACACAGAGTAGCGCTATTGTAATAGAACGTTGTAAAAGAAAGGCCTTGTAACCGATAATATTATTTTTTAGGCTTGTGGAAGCCCACCATGTTTCTGAATTTTTCTAACTGTTCGTTTCATGTGCAGGTTTTAAACTAACCCCTTTTTTGTTACTTAACAATCAAAAAACACTTCTTTTGGTGCTTTAAAAATCAACAAAACAAAACCTTATTTCTTGCAAGTTAGGATTCAAATTTCATTTTGGTGCTTAAAATCAACAAAACAAACTTTATTTCTTGCAAAATAGGATTCATTTTTCTTTTGGTGCTTAAAATCAACAACACAAAAATTTAATTTCCTTGCATCAATCCAGAATTAAAAATTCATAATCAACACTTCGATTTTGTGCAAGTAAAAAGAACAATCAACTTGTCTCATTTTTGCAAAATAATTTTACTTCATGCAAACATGTTTTTCATTAAGTTGACCAGGATTTCAAATTCTAGTTTACTCAAACATATTGCCTTTGAAGTTAAAAACAACATCGTGGTTATTGGAGTAACATCTCCAATTAGATAGAACATCATTGCAATGACAAGTTAAAAAGAACAAGTGTATTTTGTGTTTGGCACACTTGTGCAAAAGAGTTGGTCGAGTGGTCCTACTTCTAACACACACTATCCTCTCCCTTGGCTTTCATGGTCCTAGGTGCAAGAGAAAAGTGTTAGTAACACTCAAGTTTTATCTTTTTAAGAGAGGTCTGCCAAGAGACACATCACTCTTGGGAACGACCTCGGGCGGTAAATCCTTCGAACCGCTATAGAAATCAAGTGAGAGCGAAAGCTGTAGCCTTGGGTATAGTTGTTCCTACAGTGTAACTTGCCGAAAGGACAAATGGGCCCCACCACAAGTTACAAGGCTCTTAAGTGAGTCATTGCAGAATGAACTTATGTCCAAAAACATCAAAAAATACTAAACACCCTTTAAGTAGTAGCCCACCCGTTCTATTGATTGAGGATGTTTGTGATAAATTTAGTGCAAGAGCATAGAAGGTTTTGCTCCCAAGATACTCACCATACATATTTCCTTGAGTAGAAACATATCTTTTTGAAAGGTTGCTTGTAGCCCGATAAAAGTGGTGACTCCCCCATCATAGGGATCATCTATTTGTTATGCTCGTGCAAGACTTAGTATATCACATCCTTACCTGCCACGACGGGATTCATAAGGTATGTAGTACCAAAGTCAAAGAAATATCAAGATGTGGGTTGAAATTATCACAACTGGCCATTTGACCTTAGGGATAAAGAGTGTTTGAAGTGTTTTCATTGTGAGTCAAGACCAGTGCAAATTGAGCCGACTTCAGGCTTTGAAAAAACACCTAAAATACATTTGAAGGAAAGGGTCGTAAAAAGTTCAAAAGATTGGGTTGATCTAGACCCATACTTACTTGTGACTTTTGAGGCAACATTTTTGTGTTTGTGTGCTTGCTTTGTTTTCTTGTCAAAGAAACATCATAAAACCAAAATCCAAAACAAGTATTCATCCAACACCAACATTTTAAAAAACACAAAAGATCAAAAACAAAGAGCAATAATCAAAGTATCAAACTATATGACCATTCTTCACATCTTGAGAAAGAAGAATCTTCATCAAAACATCAACTTGAAGAAAAGACCATTAAGCTCAAAGGCTTTTATCAAAAGGAGGAAATTCTTCTATCTTAATAGACAAATCTCTGTCTCTCATAGAACCTTCTTACGTCACATGCGTCTTTACCTTCAAGGGAAATCAAACGAATTTAATCAAGAATCATTAAACTGCAGAGCTTTTACTCAATATTGAGCTTTGAGTCATCATCAAAATAAGGGAGGCAAGATCAATCCTGCCTTCTTTCTAGATATTTGTATTACATATAACTCTGCTAGGGAAGAACCACCAACCCCTGAACAAGAAGAGGAAGAGTTTGTTCCTTTTGTAACACAAAGTTTCTATTGAAGTTAAACATCTCATCCATTATCATATTCATATCTCATCAAATCCATTCCAACTCTCAAAACATCAAAAGGTTTTTTTTGTCCTAAGTTCTATTTCGATATTGCTTGAATCAAACATAATACATCACTTTTTAGAGTGTCTCTACATCTAGGATAAACTCATCCTAAGAGGCATTTCTACACAGGTTAAAACTAGTCTATGAGTGAATCTTCTCATTACTAGGTAGTTGAGTTTGTAATACATCTCAGATTTCTCTAAACCTTATCACATCGAACTTTGTCAATCCAACACAACAAGCAATTCAAGAAAGAACTTTGGTAACATCTACCTTTCGTGCTAGAGATTCGTATGCAAAACACTTCACCAAACATCAATTTTTTATCTCATCACCATCTCATCATCATTTTCATCAAACTTCAACAAAAACTTGTAAACAAAATGGCTCATACCAGATCCAGGTCTAGACAACAAGAAATTGAAGAGGAAGAGGAGGAAAATCTTAATGAATTCCAAGAAGCCCTTGGAGGAAACACAAATGATGAAAATCCAAGTACTCCTACTCCTGCAACAATAGAAAAGGCACAACACAACCCTCTCTTTCATAGACTTTTTGATGAAATACTCAAGAGCAATGTGGATGCTCACTTTTTTTAAGACTTGCCCAAGAGGGGGCTAAACTACCCTCTGACTTTGATGTTGCACAACTAAGACAAGCATCAGAACACCAAATTCATAATGAGGATGAAAGAGGTCGAGATCACATCAGATATAACCTTCATCAAGGTTATCCCCCACCTCCTCCTCCTCCAAATGAAATAGTTATGTTGCGGCAACAAGTCAAAAAAATATCACCCAACAACTTCATAGTGGTGTAAAAACCAATCAATTTTCACATAATGACATTTATCCCTATCCCTTTGATAGGAATCTTCATATGCCACCTTTTCCGTGGGGGTTTGAAACACCCAAGTTTGAAAAGTATAGAGGGAAAGAAGATCCTCGTGATCATGTTAGAGAATTCCATTCAGCTTGCCTCAAAGTGGCATACGAGGATACATACCTAATGCGACTTTTTCCCCAAAGCCTGGGAGGAACAACCACATCATGGTTTTCCCAATTACCAGGTGGCATTAGGGTATTTGAAGAACTCATCCAGAAATTCCTGGCACATTACTCACACAACATTGAACGTGATATCACAATGGATGAACTATGTAACACTAAACAAAAACTAGGTGAGCTATTTTCAGGCTTTTTGCAACGATGGCGTCAAATGTCTAGCAGACATTCTCTTCAGTTACCTGAACAAGAACTAGTGGAAATATTTATTTCTAACTTAAATGATGAAATGGAATTTCACCTAGACGTAAAAGACACAGACTCTTTCAATGACATGATCACCAAAGGCTTAAAATGTGAACGGGCTCTCATAAAAAAGGGCTTATCAAGATATACAATGAGCGAAAGGATGGCCCTCGCCCGCGCTTCAATAGTGACAAGCCTAACTTCTAGAACAAAAACAAAAACATCATCAACGACAGGGTTGTGGATGCAAGAACTATCAAAAGTGCACAACCTGTGGTTCGATTTGTAGGACAGAACCCCCCACCCAAGAATAGCATAGTTGCTCCTCCAAATCAAGGACACAATACATCTCAAGAGGAACCCAGACAACGCCAACAAAATTTTAAACCAAAATGAACATACACTCCCTTAGGGGAACCCATTGAAACAATGTTACGTCAGTTCATTTCTCAAAATCTGGTTACCTTACCTAAAACATCAAATTATGAACCTCAAGTCAAACCTTCATGGTGGAGAGATACTGAACATTGCAATTTCCATCAAGGGAAAGGGCATAAGACAAGCAATTGTCACAGATTGAAATATCTTATTCAGGATCTTATTGATCGAGGTGAAATTGAAATCGAAGGACATGACCCAAAGAGAACAAACAATGATCATCTCATGTTTAAAAATCCACTTCCATCACAAGATCAAAGGGGTCCTTCCACTTCAGGGAGAAACACAGATACTACTGATTATATGCAAGCCACGTATAATTACACTGTGAATAACCTATATGATGCTAGTGAACAAATTACAACTATTACCATAAAAAATCTCAGCTCCACTTGCTATGTTGTTACACGTCGCAAGAAGATTACCATAAAAGTAGCTCCACAAGGCACCCCATCTATCCCAAAGTAGTATAACCTTGTGGAACAGTTAGACAAAACACTCGCACTGATATCTATCTTAGAGCCATTGCGCCTATCTCCATCCCATAAAACAATCTTGGATCAAGCTCTCCAAGAGGCGTCAGTCCCTGCAAACCTAAATACAGATCAGTTCCAAGCCATGGTTGGAAACCTAAGGTCGTCACCTTGTCTCACTTTCTCTGAAAGTGACAACTCATCCTTCCAACAACCTCACAATGCCTCACTACACATTGAAGGGTTTATCAACCAACATAGGATCAAACAAGTCTTGATCGATAATGGAGTAGGCCTGAATATCTATACACTACAATTAGTCACAAATTTGGGATATGAAATTGAATCAGTGGATCCCCACAAGAAGATCACAATCAAAGCCTATGATGATGTAGAACGTTCATCCAAAGGAGTTGTTGTGCTACCAATCCGAGTGTGCCCTGTGGTGAAACACATCATTTGTCAAGTGTTGGACCTTACTTTGCCATACAATTTATTATTAGGAAGACCTTGGATACACGCCATGCAAACCGTTCCATCCACCTACCATCAGTGTATCAAGTTCCCGCATAATGGTGTAGAAATTACAATCCTAGGCGATGCAAACCCCTTTGCATATTGTCATAATATAAGTCATCAACCAAAGATTACCGTTCCCAACAACAGAGAAGCCATTTCACATCATACATAATTCCACCCTCTCTTTCTAGTTCAAACACCACTATACCCAAGCAAGAGAAGCTCAAGATGAAAATAGCAGAGGAAGGTCCTGGGGAGTACAATTTGAGTCAACCTTTTTGTGTTGGACAAATGCCTACTTCTCCTAGAACTCATGGTAAACCTCAACGGTTACTTCAAACGCCACTGGTCAAGCCAGCATGTACTTCGACGCCATTCATCCTTGGAAAGAGTCAAGAAGAAGAGACTAGAGATGAGGACTTAGCAGAATGGATCTATAAAGATCCCATCACCACCGATATTCTACAAGTTAAGCTTCCCACAGATCAGTATGGCAAAGGCCTTCTCATTATTCAAAGAATGGGTTATGATGGTCAGACTTCTCTAGGCCCTTGCAAGAAAGGACAACATGAACCGCTACAGCAAGAATTAAAGCCCAAAGATAACACTAGCATAGGCTTTCAAAAGGAGATCCTTCCTAAGCTCAGATTCAAAGGGAAACTCAACAAACCACTATATCAGCCTATTACAAAGAGGTCACCTTTGATTATAAAAGCAACATCAAACACCCTAGCAACTGCCCCATTAAGGCTAAAAATCCTAGCACAACCATCTACAATACCCATCATCCCACCAATCAAACCAATAACCCCATCAGTAGCAGCAATAACATCAATAAAACCATTAGCAGCAGCAATTGTAGCAGAACCCCCAACAGTATCAACAACACCGACAATTCCAGCAGAACCAACCGAGTCAACACTATCGATACTCCCCATATCAAATTCGCTGATCCCCATAATCCTTCCTGCAACACCAATCATTTCACCTCCAAAGGTACATCAATAGATCGCACCTACAGTGTTTAACTCAAAGAATATCCCCGTATGGTACAGTAATCGGCTACTGGAAAGTGACTCAGAGACTGACTCACATGAGTGGGAATTTGATTCCATACAACTTAATACTTCAGATGAGGAAGACACATCACCACCTCCACCCCGCAAAGACATCCCTATTTATGGAGAAGCACAGATAAAGACCTCTTGGGTTCCTGAACTGGAAACTTCTTCCACAAACCCTATGTCACATCCTACGCCTGATTTTGACAGGGAGAGTACCATCAACGACCTTCACCACAACGTCTTAACCCTCACTGACACATCTAATGAACTCAACCTAATTGATGAGGTAATGCCCATTATCCATTCTGAACTCATCGAATGGAACCAACCTAATCCCCCATGTCTTGACCATTTCCAAAACGATGAGGCGGTCATTGACTTTTTGGAACTACAGGATAACATACCAAGTGGGAATCACAAATCTGGATTTGCCATAGAACTTAACAGCATCGCATACTTTGGGGTGGATGCCAAACCTTTCAGCTGCAAAAATATAACAATAAAACATGAATCTTCCAGTGAAAACCACACTGTGGCACTGTTTGATCCCACAAAAGTAAAAAGAAAGAGCGTATCCAATGGTGAAAACCTCTTTGAGGTGCCTGAGGATGAAAGGTTTGACATTCTCCTATCTAGTACATAGCAGGAATGATCAACAATTCTCATTGAGGAAACCAAAGAATACAACGTGGGGACTCCTGAAACTCCTCAGCACATACATCTGGCATCTCTTTTAACTCCAGAGGAACAACCTAAGTTTGTAGAGTTCTTCCAGAAGCATCAAATCAACTTCGCATGGTCATATGCAGACATGCCTGGGCTTGATCTTGATTTAGTCATGCATCACCTCACCATCGCAGAAGGAGCCAAACCTGTCAAGAAGAAGCTTCACAAGATGCATCCTCAGATTGTGGTACTAGTCAAAGCAGAACTCAAGAAACTCCTAGATGTTGGTTTTATTAGACCAATTGATTATGCAAATTGGATATCCAATATTGTGCCTGTCGGCAAACCAAATGGGGGCATCCATATTTGTATTGACTTCAGAGATCTGAACAAAGCATGTCCTAAAGATGACTTCCCCCTACCAAACATTAACATAAAAGTGGACCTAACAGTAGGGCATGCCATGCTTTCCCTCATGGATGGATTTTCAGGGTACAATCAGATAAAGATTGCACCAAAGGATCAACATAAGATGACCTTCACATGTCCATGGGGAACATAGTGTTGGAATATAATGCCTTTTGGTCTAAAGAATGCAGGAGCGACCTATCAATGAGCAATGACCACCATCTTCCATGACATGATGCATACTATAATGAAGATTATGTTGATGACTTATTGGCAAAATCACTCACAAGAGAAGGTCATTTGGACATATTAGAGAAAATATTTGATAGACTAGAACAATATCATGTTCGACTCAACCCAAAGAAATGTGTCTTTGCAGTAACCTCAAGGAAGCTTCTAGGATACATTGTCTCAAGCAAAGGCATTGAGGTCAATCCTGCAAAGGTCAAAACAATCATAGACATGCCACCTTCCAATAATATCAGTTAGCTAAGGACATTACAAGGACGAATTCAATCCTTCCGAAGATTCATTGCACAACTGGCAGATAAGTGTCACCCCTTTACACACCTGTTACACAAAAACATCCGCTTTCAATGGGATACCAGATGCTAGCAAGCATTCCAGATGCTTAAAGACTATCTCATGAATACACCATTGTTGATTCCACTAGATCCAAGTAGGCCTTTATTACTCTATACATCAGCAACAAGTACAACATTGGGTGTACTATTGGCACAACACAATGTAGACGGGAAAGAGTGTGTTGTTTACTACATCTCTCGCACACTGGTTGGCCATGAACTCAATTACACTCCTATTGAGCGAGCTTGCCTAGCAGTAATCTTGGCAGCCACTAAACTGAGACACTATCTGTTAACACATAAAGTGCAAATCATTGCAAAGATTGATCCACTCAAATACTTACTCAGCAAAGCAACATTGATAGGCCGCTTGGCCAAATGGGTGATGATTCTCAATGAATTTGACATTGAGTATGTGGACCGTAAGGCTATCAAGGATCAAGTTATTGCAGATCAGTTGGTCGATGCTCCCCTCATAGGTGATCATCCTCTCATTTCCAATTTTCTAGATGAAGAGATATTCATGATCACAATAGCACAACCATGGAAGCTATACTTTGATGGTTCATACATTAGGCATGGCTTGGGGGCAGGCATTCTGTTTATCACACCTCAAGGTGACAACATCCCGAAGTCTTACAGGCTCACATTTCTGTGTACAAACAACATAGCTGAATATGAGGCCTTGATCATAGGACTCAGGCTAGCCATACAATGGAAGTTACAAGAACTACAAGTATATGGCGACTCCCAACTGGTCATTCGACAAACAACAAATGAATATCAGACCAAGGATGACAAACTCATGTCATACAAACAAATGGTGGACAAATTAAAAACATCATTCACTACTATCACCTCTGAGCAGATACCCAGAGATCAGAATCGAGCTGCTGATGCTATGGCTACCATTGCATCTCTCCTAGATCTTCCATAGAATTCAACACGCTACAAGTTCTCGGTCAAACAACTTTGGATTCCCGCTTATGATATCCCCGAATCTAAGATGATATGTCGCCTTATTGGTTCTGAATCCCCATGGTACAGTGAGTTCTACACCTACCTCCATGATCACATCCTTCCTCCTAACCAATCGAATAACCAACGTAAAACCTTCATTCGCCAAACCGCTCGATATACCATTATTGCTAAAACCCTATACCGACGCAGTCTTGATGGTACTCTCCTTCGATGTCTGGAACAAGATGAGATAACAAAGGCCTTGGAAGAGATACATGAAGGAATTTGTGGAACTCATGAAAGTGGTCCGTCACTAGCCAAGAAACTCCTGCGCACTGGATACTATTTGCCATCCATGGAAAAAGACTCCTACTACTTTGTCAAAAAGTGCAAGAAATGCCAAGTTCATGGAGACCTGATAGATGCACCAGCACAGGAATTGTAACCAATCACAACACCATGGCCTTTTTGTCAATGGGGGCCTTGACCTTGTGGGTAAAATCCATCCATCTTCATCCAATGACCACAAATTCATTATTACCATCACCGAATACTTCACAAAGTGGATCGAAGTTGTTCCACTTACCCAAGTCACCAGAAAGCAGATCGCCTCATTCATCCTTAATTACATCATCTGCCAGTATGGTGTACCCATGTCCATCATCATAGATAACGAGCTTCCTTTCAAAAATCAAGATGTTTGTGAGCCATGTGAGAAGTTTCATATCCAACACCACTTTTCCACTCCCTATTACCCACAAGGAAATGGTCAGGCCGAAGCATCAAACAAGAACATATTAAGAATCCTCAAAAAGATATTCAATGATGTCGGTCATGATTGGCATGTTCAATTAAATCCAGCACTATGGGCGTATCGAACTAGCATTTGAACCCCTACAGGCGCAACTCCCTACTCACTAGTCTATGGCACAAAAGCCATCCTTCCTATTGAGGTCGAGATACCATCTCTATGGGTTTCCTTGCATAATCTCATATATGATGAAGCATACAAAGTATCCCATCTTCAGGACTTAGAGCTACTTGATGAGAAATGACAAGATGCATACAATCACCTCAAATCCTATCAGTAGCGCATAAGCAGGAGCTACAATCACCGAGTTAGACCTCATACATTTGAGGTTGGTGATCTTGTTCTTCGAGAGAATCCTCGTAACCAACCAAATAGAGAACATCATGGAAAGTTTGAATCAAACTGGCTTGGTCCATATGTTATCACTGTTGTATTTGGGTCCAAGGCATATCAGTTGGCTACTTCAGAAGGAGAACCGCTAGCAGATCCAATCAACAACATGCACCTCAAAAGGTTTTATGCATAAATGCATAGAGCATCAGGCTCCCCTACATACCGACAAAAACACCAAAAGCATTTAGATAAATGTCCCGAAGAAAATACAAAAACATCAAAATAGTAAAGAAAAATCATGCATCCAAATGGTGAACAACCACTCCGGTGGCACCTTGGTTAAGTACGATGGTGAAAACCTGGCAAACAGGCACCACTCGTAAAGGCTATGGCTCCATTGTCTTTCAGACTTGTTGCAATCACATTCATTTCATCCATTCATCCATCCGTCCAAACCATGGCTTGTTATTGATCTACAATCAAGGATAGTCCTTTATACGTCTCGCATCCTGCTTTTTCATAGTCATATCTAAACTGGGGGCAATGCCCTTAATCTATTTGATGGAAGTGGATTCTACATTATTTTGTGATTCATTGAGTTCTTCATTCAAAACTATCTCACAAAATCCAAAAAAAATTCAAAACTATCTCACAAAATCCAAAAACATTCAAAACTATCTCACAAAATCCAAAAACATTCAAAACTATCTCACAAAATCCAAAAACATTGAAAAAGTATCTCACAAAATCCAAAAACATGATAAAACATCAAAATCAATAAAAAACATGGCAACACATTGTACATACTTTTTTCAAAGAAGATACCAAGTAAACATTGTGAAATATTCAAACGATGATCACTTATCACATCAGCTGAAAAATCAACATCGACACACCAACTGTCTTAACAAGGATGCATCCTTCCTTACCCAAACAAAGACAAGATGACTTTTTCTTTGACAAGAAAAATTTGTTTAAGATATCAAATACTTGATTGATTTGTAGGTTATTCATTCGTTTATATATATCAGGTTCCTACGCTACTCCAGGATATCCATAGGTGATTATAGTAGCTGAAATGGTTCCTACAACATTGTTTGTATGTCTTCTGTGAATTATTTCGATGAAATACTGGGGCATGTCCTAATGGTGTCTACGTGGGAAGTTCACTAAGTTACGCGATCATATGCAAAATACAGTCATAGATCACTATGGCTTGCTGAATACAGCGTATACCTCGACCATATGAGCATGAACCATTATCGAGGGTCCATATTCTTTATTCTTTATTTATGCTGTTTGTTTGCAGGTACAATGCTCCATCCTTGGTTCCCACTACCGCATCCAAGTTCGATATTACCATGCTCAATGATGAAAAATAAAGCACTATGGATCGTCATTTCATGTCATCTATATATATATTGTATTCCATTGCATTCCACCCATCCATACATTCATAATAGCTTCATATCATGCATATATAGTCATAACAATGCATACTCTATTTTACTTATTCTTCCATAGGACTCGGTCCTAGGTCCTTCATATCTTCTATCTATCACTGAACCCCCCCCTCACCCTCCCTATCTTGGTCATCATCATAATCCCTTCATCATTTCCCATCAACCCAATCAAGCCACGTTCATCACCATCCATCTCTAAATAGGACGGACTGTGTTTCCCATCCTAAGTCAACCCAATCAATCAAGTTACTCTATCTACACAGGCACATCGACACACACACACACTTAGACTATCAATAGATACTTTGATCAAGTATCTTTGGGTCTCAACAGGTAATCGATCATGGTAATCCTAGACTACAACATACATTTACCATAATGACCTAGTCTCAACGGGGCTGCCATGATTCCCCACAACCATCCATCACACACACACACACTCAATTGATCAACCAATCAAACACAATCACATCGGACAATTACATTGATTGTCTAAGTCTCAATGAGTGTTTTGCTTCCTATACCTTGGCTTCATCGGGCAATTACATCAATTGTCTAAGTCACATCAGGTCACTTTGATTCACTTACTCAGACTTTATCCTGTCCAAGTGACCAACTGACATCAACTGTCACTCTTTGACTCGACTAGGGCAATTAAACTGATTGCACCAGATTGTCCAACCAATTTTGATCAATTGTATAGCATCAATCCAAACCACATACTACATCTGCTTTGTATCTCTTGCATGACCTCAGGGTACTCGCTGGCTTGTTGTTTCTTCATATTCACTCCATTTTCTCCCATTCTTTCACCATTAGTTCTATTATATTCTCTTCTACCACCACGCCAATTTTCATTCTTTTTTCGAGAGATCGCCTAATTCTTCAAAAGAATTCGGCCCATCTCTCGAGGGGGCATACCACCCATTAAATCAATATTTTATGGGGCATTTCTTCACACCTATTTTTCTTTCTTTGAAACAATGCAATAAACCGCATTGTCTCAAAGAGGGGCAAATGTAGTCACATAAATTTGTCCATTTTATTTAAATGAATATTTGCTATTTATTTAATTAAAAATCTACTAGCCATCAGTTAATTAAATTAATATTTAATTAATTCGCCTACAAAACATTCTCCTATTAATTAAATAAATTATTCAATTTATTTTAATTAATTCATTAAACCAAAATTCACAATCAATTAAATGAATAAATTCTATTTATTCAATTTAATCCTCTTTCTTCTTTTAAATAAATTAAATAAAATATTTATTTAAATCATTAAATCCCCCCCCACTTGCATTTTCTTACAAATGCAAGTTGCAACCACAAGTTGAAATAAATCAATTTTATTTTAATTAAATTCTATTTTCCCTCACCCACCAAACCCACTTGCAATCCTAATGCCCTTCTAGATTCTTCTAAACCCTTCCTAATTAATCTAATCCATCCCCTAATTATTGTCACATTCCTAAGCAACTTGGAGTCACTTCTCAAAGACTTCAAAGTCTTTGAAAAGCATTAAATGCTTTGTGTGTTCAACAATTTAACCTCTAAAGTCTTCCAAACCACTTATGGCTCTTACATGACCATTTATGGTTAACCCCTAACTCAACCCTCATGTGACTCATGTGTCTCCTCAAGCATTTATTGCTTTGACCATGGTTATCCCTTTTACCTTTGCACAAGAGTTTATCCATTGGATAAAAGCTTTATTCTTTGAATAAAGAATTTATTCACTCAACCCAACCTTGACCTTAGCTCCTAAGTTAACTCTCACGTCATGTCAAACATTTAATGTGTATTCTCTCTCCTCTCAACCTATCTCATATTGACACTTGTCATCCCGGGATTGGGTTGAAAGCCTTCACATGGATTGAATATCATTCAATCCCGACCCTTGTTGAGATTACTCAATCTCAACCATCCATTGCTCCATTTTTCCTATAAATAGAGCTCATTTCTTCATAATCCAGATCCTGAAAACTTGTATGCATCTAAGTTATAGAGAATTTTAGAGAGCATTTTAGCATAATCAATCATATTCACTCTTTTGGCTTAAAATCAACACTAGCTAATTATATAATCTCTCATTTTTAGCTTTTGTTCACACTTGCATAACATTTTAGATTAATCATCTTTTTATCTTGAACCTCCATAAGGCATCCATAGTGAAAAAAGCTGCTGAGAGCTACACTAATTTGGAACTTGGAGAGGAGAGGAACAAGGGAGAAGGAGCTAAGAGTATGGTAGAAGGCATTTGGAGATGTCTTTTTGCATTTATATTCATAGTTAAATGCTTTACTTTGTTTTTAGTGTCTCTCTTGGTATGTCTGCTTAGACTAGTTTTTGGTTGATTAACACTAACTCTTCTTTGTTTCTTTTGTTTTTGTGTGTTATACGACCACATGTTTTAGTCTAACCTTGCCCCATTTTGTAAAGCATCAAGTTGTATGGACAATAGCAGATGGCACACTGTTCATCTTGTTGGAATAAAATATCCTATAACCAATGACCATAGTTGCAAATCTGACTACTGGATCTTTAATGTTGTTGACCGAAAATGCACGACCGTCAGAGGTGGTTTGAGTCAGTGCAATCACAGTCTCTTTTGAAATTTTCCTCAGCTTTGGAACTTCATCGGTTTGCCAAAAACCAATCATTGCATGAATTGCTTCCTTCATGATTGTGTGAGACTTGTCAAGATACATATTCTCTATGTACACACAACTAAGAATTATCCTAACATTCTCTTCTTCAAAATCTTCAAGAAAATATGCCGCATTATGAAAACCTTTTTCATTAACCCTAATGTACTCTAGTTTGATTTTCCCTCTTTTATCACACAAAGATTTGAGTTGTGAATAGATTGATAGTGATCCTAAATCCTCAATTTTACAGTCTATATGATTGGATAAATCACCTTTGATCATAACACCATCAGGAACTTGAGACAATGCATTGTATGATACTATTTTGTCTGATTCCATAGACTCCATAGGTTCAACAATAATCATCAGTCTCTCTGCTTGCTTAGATGACAATGCCATTCTAGATAATATGGATTTGAGAGAGATTAACAAAAGAATACCTTAATCTCTTCGCACTGACAAGGTTTTTGGTTGATCTCTTGAATGTACACCAATTTCATCTTCTCTAATTTTTGAATCCAATTCAATCTTTCGATCCCGAAAACAAATTTGTTCACAATCGGCTAGCAATTCTCTTTTTCACTCTATAGGTGCTAAAAAATTCTCCTTCGAATGCAATTAGGGTAAAAATAACATAGTAAAACTCACTTTTATAAAATTAACCATTGCATTAATTGATCAAATGATAGGATAACAAACCCTAATATACCGCTTAACAAAACTCACTTATACGGATAGGTATATGACCATTTAATAATCCTTTAAAAACTGATAGACAATGATATCAAGAATTCTCACAAAACAACTCAAAATGCAAAAACTCTCTTACCACACATTCTTCAAGGGGTCCAGAAGTAGATTTATTACTATGCTCCTCTTAGTCTTTAAAAAGATCAGTTTTGCGGTGCAGGATTCTCCACACTAGGTGAAGGGTTAGATTCAACTGCAGACTTATCCTCACTCTTCTTCTTCTAGATTATGTTCATCTCCACTCTAGTTTCCTCAACATCAACCTTCTGCTTACCTTTCCGATTTTCAGAGTGGTTGACTGGTTTGTTCTTCCTGGTTCTACAAAACTTTGCCATGTGTCCTGATTTATGACAATGATAGCAAGCCATCTCATATGATCTCCAAGGTCCTGCATTACCTCTTCCAATTCTCCTTCTACAATTCATAGCCACATGATCATAATTATTGCAAATGGTGTAAATCACATTTGTTACCTTTTCCATTTCATATGGACTAAATCGGTTGACATAGGGTTTCTGCCAGTTCATGTTTCCTTGATTGTCATAGGTTCTTCTCCAGTCACCATTAGGTCTTGGATTCATGTGTCAGATTGTTTGATCCATATCTGCATTCAACTGATCTATGTCCATACATGGTTCATGTGAAACAATGACCTTCAAATCTTCTAGACACATTCCTACCATTTGCATTATAACCTTTATTCTCATTAGGTATGCTTCTGCACACATTAGCTGTATGTATAGGTTTGTGACAGATAAAGAAAATAGGTTTGAAAGGTTTCTTATCAGTAGGCTTGTTAGCCTTAGGAGCAGTTTTACCTTTGTGCATGTTGCTCTTGGTACCAGAAGATTCTCCTTTCTCATATGTATTGAAACCTAGTTAAGATGTGTCACCTTTCATCCTCTGAGATTGGATATGCTCATCCAGCATAGAAGAACTCTTATTGAACTTTTCAAGCTTCCCATTAGCCTTAGTGACCTCTTTGGTAAGATCTCATTGTGTTTTGTCAGAGTCTCTCTTAGAGATATTGCCATTTCAAGATATAGCTACAAAGCCTCCTTCTCTTCCTTCTCCTCATGCCAATGTTCATACAAAGTTGCATTCTCCTGTTTAATTTTAAAAATCTCATGATCTCTCTCTTTGATTAGGTCTTCAACTGCCCTTCTTGCTTCAAGCTCTTGGCTTATATGGATTGTTAGGGCTTCAAGTTCTCTCCTCAGATTTAGCTTTTCACCATTTAGTTTTTCCACTTCTTCAACCAATGCATCAATGTTGGCCTCATTTGAAGAACTATTGTTAGATATCTCCAATAGTTGTTTAGTTAGCTCTCTCCTTTTGAGTTTTTAAGCCTTAAATCTGACCCTCAGAGTTTCAAGCTCTTCCTTGGTAGCATCAAGAACTCTAGCCATCTCTAAATAACTCATATCCACCATGGTGGCTTTAGGGTTTCCTTCCAAGTGATTAAGCCTTAAGGAATTTAGGCTTTGATACCAATTGATAGACTTATAAAACACTGAGAGGGGGGGTGAATCAATGACAACAAAAACAATACCACTTTAAACATAGGTCGGTAAAGACAGTTAACCAGTTTACTTAATATTATGCATGCAATCCTAAATGATATTAAAGCATCCACAACAAGTAAAACATCCACAATAACACAAGTTTTTATACGTGGAAAACCCAACTAGGAAAAACCACAGTGAGATGGGACTCACAAGTTAACTATCTGCAGTAATAGATAACTGACCGATTAAGTTCTACAAAAGTGCTCTGCTAGGAGCGAATCCTATTAAAGATCCCAAAGCTCTGTTAGGAGCTATACCCTGTTAAAGGTAGTACCCTGTTAGGAGTAACCTTGGCAGAGGATTTCAAACCCAAACTAATGGATCACCTGGTTAGAGGATTTGTACAATGAAGCTTATTAGAGCTTACCCGATTAGGGGATTTGACTGTTGTAGTGATTAGAAAACAATAGGTGGTGTGATCTAAAAATAGAACATCTTGCTTGAATAGATCCTCTTCTTCTCACTCAAAACTGCATCACCGACATACTCTGCAACGCCTTCAATAAATCGTAAAAACTTAACACTTCTATCTCGCATCATAAAAGTAGTTCATCACAATGTTATTATATAGACATTAGATTTCATGTCAGCTCAGGAACCTCATCACAATTTCCTAGGTGAAGTGTATCTAGACAATCTAACATAACACATCATAGATTGCCGCCAAATCTATCGGTTAGGGATAACTCATCATGACCAATGATAACTCATCACACAATCAGTGAAACTGGTTGGAACACTGATACCGGTTAAGAGTCAACCTCTTCCAACTCATAGACTGATTGTCCTCCATTTACTTCTTTGTTGATCTCTGCAGTATCTCCAAACTGGTGTCATGCCATTTTTGCATATACCGGTTAGACACCTTCAAAACCAATTGGACTTCTCTATGCAAATAATACTGGTTTTGCAATACAAATACTTAGGAGTAGTATCGGTTTGTCTTAACTAAGATGACTATGACAATGAGAACATATATGTGTGTGTATACATGTGCCATCAATGACAACACATGAAGTCGTCCATTACAAAAATCATCATCAAGCAAATAGTTTCTCGATCACTACTTTCTCATACCATACATCAAAATGATATACTACATCGGTCATATATATCTTCAATCACAAAATAAAACATTCAGTCGGCCAACCATAATATGCAATGTAACATGTAATTGAGGGTCGGCTTAGACCGGATTCGTAAAACATATGCGGATCAACCAAACAATGTCTAAATGATTTCTACATGTCATCCCTATCATCCCATGCATGAATCTCACCACCACAATCACCTCAAAGATTCCGGACCAAAAAGTGCTCTACTTATCCTGAAATATCGGTGACAGATTACCGGACCACTTCATCTACCGGTTACCAAAATCCATAACTACTAGATAGAATTACCGAGGAGAGTTCCCATCAATGACAACCCTAATCCATTATCCATGCATTAGAATCCACTGGATGAGTGTCAATTGCCAACAATATCCCCCTTTGGTATTGATGGCAACACTTGTGAAAAATGACTAAGTGTCAACCTATATGCCGGATCAAAAATTCTAAGGCTCCCTCTTAGACAAAAAAATCAAAACTTGTATCAAACGAAAACTTGTATCATCCTCTGTACATTTTTCACTCTACTCTCCCCCTTTGACAACAATACCACAGTTGGGGTGCTGCACAAAAACTTATATATAGGGATATATACGAGATATTCTATACATACTTGAAGATATATGAAAAAATGGTCTTCAAAAATCCTAAGTGGGTATCTCACCCATTCTTCAAGTTGTCCAAAACTGTAATGAAGTCAATGAAAATAAAAGAATATATCTCCACATCTTTTAACTCAGTTGAAACTAGTTTTTCCATTATCTTCATGCAATCAACTTTGTTGCTCAACATGGTGTCCATCTAGGGGGGGCAATAAGGTTCCGAAGCTCACCAACCTGCCTCAAAATTCTCTCCTTTTCTAATTTAAGGCTCGAGATTTGATCAATTAGAGCTATCACTTCTCTTTCTATGCTATTGGCAAGGGTTGCATTGGAGTTAAATGACCGAGATATACTATCAAGCTTGTCATGGTAGACATTGATTCGCTTGTTTATATCTGATGTGAATTTGGGCAATATAAGGCATGACTTGTATATCTTTCCTACTTCACTCAATGCCTCAGAGATTGTTTGTGTTCCTTTATTCAATCTGACTATGTCATCTTCAATCATCTTCCTGAATGTCTGCATACACACCTCCTTGAATTCGTCCAATACTTTCTTGGTGGATACCTTTTTCAATGACTCAAAATTAGTACGAATATTTTTTATCAACCGTAACAGTCTGTTGGAGGGGTTATAATTTGGATCTAATTGCAGTTCTGGTACCACCTTTTATAAAACATCTATAGTCGCCTCAATCAACTTTTTGTCCTTAATCTCGGATTTATCCAAGTCCTAACTAGCTTGAGCCTGGACCACTGCAGCAACCATTAGCCTTTCAGCTGGGGACATTTGTCCAATGTCAAGAGGTCTATCAAAATTAATGAATATTTATGGAAGAATCTTTTTTCCTTTATCCTTTGGTGTGTCAATTGCCATGATTATCGGGACATCATCATATTCATGCTTTCCCTTACTAACCTCTTCTCCCTTCTCTTGTACCTTGTCCTTCTCTGATTCACCCTTACCTGCATCCTTTTCCAGTACCCACTCAATATAAACCTCTTCTTTATCCTTTTCTTTTTCTACAACTTGTGCACCAATGTCACCACTTGGTGCAGTATCATTTTTTGGTGTCTTTTTGGCTTCTTCAATTTTCCTTTCCACTATCTCTAAGTGGTCAACCAGAGGATTTTGACTATCCTTTGCATCAAGAGTTGTATTGTCCCGATCTTCCAAATGGTAAGTATCTTCCTTATGAGATTCATCATCATACTTAGGGTTTATTGGCAATCGATTGTTCTTTAAAAACTTTTTCCACATTTCTTCAGTTTCTTTTCTAACTTCCTCAACCCTACCAACCATAAGCATGTTTACCCTATTTTTTATTTTGAATTCCTTCTTGTTGGCTAGCTCCATGAGTCTATAAACTTCTTCTTGAGAGATGCAAGCACTGATATTGATCAATTCACATTCTTTCATTTCCTTATCTAATCGACTTTCAGTTAGCTTCCTAGCATCAAGAATGCTATATAAATCTTTGGGAATACTACATTCTAACTCAATTAATGATTTGTTGAATTTATGTAAATGCAACACAACAACTTCCTCAATTTACCTTTGATCATTCTCATCAATATTATCATAGGATGCACTAATGTTCTTGAGATTACCATCATTAACTATTTCATCAATTAGTTATTTTGCAGTCAATGGGGGAATGGTGGTGTATTTACCTTCCACCTTGTTGGATTCAAGGTCTTCATCAAGTTTTGTCCTTAGCCTCTTCCTATTTTAGGCCCATCGGTGAGAGAGGGATTTGATTTAGTCTTTTTGCTTGGCTGAGCATCACCAGACTATGGTTTCCTAATCACTCGAACAAATTCTCCTTTCTTCTTTGCTTTCTCTGCTTCCTCATCTGACTCGGTCTCATATGCAACAAGAGATACAGTGACATGTTCTTTTTGGCTTGTACTTCTTATTCAATACTTCTTTTCTAGATGAGCTTTGAGTTTTTTATGACTTCACCAGAGTAGGGGAAGACTTAGTCTCCTTAGGCTCTGGTTTGGAGGGAACTGGTTCAGTCTTAGGCTTCTTTGATTCCATGTTTGCTTCCATCTGAGCCTTTTTCTCCTTAGATTTCTTAATATATTCTCTGGTAAAACCTATATGTTCAGTCGCTGCCTCTGCCATTTTTGTTACTTTTCTTTTCCTTTCAAGCTGAATGAACTTCTTATGCAGTTTCATATCTTTTTCCTTGAATGTGCCAAGTTTTTCTTCTTAAGGGTCAACCAATTTTCTCAAAATATGTTGAGCATAACTTTTAAGAGTTTGAGCATCAACCTTGTAAACCATTGGCATTATCCATATTATTCTTGGTTGTACAACCTCCATATAGAATTGGCCCTTGTCCACCATGAAAAAGATAGTATCTTCATATTTGTCCACCACTTCTTTAGAGATCCTTTACCCATTCTTCATTCTGCCTTGGAAGGTTTTGAAGAAACTCCATAGGGCAGCTGTCTGATTTTCTTTATTTCCTAATCTTTGCAAACCTTGTTTGATCTGAGTGGCTACTGGTAAGTCATATTCCCATTGGACCCTGCATGTCCTGGGGATATTATTCATGAAGTACAATGCTAGACAAACAATCAAAGAACCAAATTTGAAGACATTCTTCTTGTCTGTTTTGATTTTCTTCAGATTGCTCAGAATCTCTTAAAGAAGAACTGTGCACAAGTCATACCGCATATCTTATTTCACCATCCGATAAGTTGTATATATTGCAGTACTAAAGAGAAAATTCAATCTGCTAGACTGATAAACTTTGTACCCAATAATCATTGATGCAAATTTAACCTCATGCTCTAATATATCATCAATCGTCATTGACCTGCTGTCAAATTGAGAATCGATTAGTTTTGTGATGGTTGGGTTTATGACCTTCCTCAAATTAGGTTTTCCACTAGTTTGATGCAGACATGTGATTGCATGAATGGCCTGCTTGGTTATCTTGTAGTGTCTGTCCAACCATATGAATTCATCGTGGAACAACTCAAGATGTATCTTACCCATTCATCCTCATCAAATGTTAGAAAATGAACAAACTGCGTGAAACACTTTTTTTGTAACTATGCATATTCCGTTTTGGGGTTTCTAAATTTATCCATCATGTGATCAGTATATAGGGTTAGGATATCCTTACTTTCAATTTCCTCAATTGTGCAGTGAATGTATGCCCTAACATCATCAACATGCAAAAAATTGTATGGAACAGACGAAAAAGTACCATTGGGACCGTCCTCAATAAATTTAAATGGATGCCTTTTAAATTGCAGCCTTTCTTGCTCAAAAATTTATACTACCAAAGGATTATCAATGAAAAACACCATTTTCAAAAATTTAGGGTTTAAAGGATGAATGTGCTTCGATAAATACCTTTTTCTACTGTCGGATGCACAAGAACCTCTTGTCAGATCACCTCAAGCCTTCTTATTGCCTTGAAATCTAGTTTGCCTCGCTCTGCAACTTCAACTCTTCACTAGCAATATGAGAAATGATTCACACTTCACCCCTTTTAACTTTGCAAACCCTAACTTTAAGTTAAAATAAATGCAATTATAAAATTGAACCGAATGTCCTGTTCAACATTATCCATTCCACCATATTCCAAGATTGGTATGATGTATTCTAGATAATCATCTCCAAGCATTTTCAATCAACCTTGATCGATCACATATCTCTTTAGGTGGTTTTGCAAGATTTTGCATGAAGATGCCAACCCCTAAGGCCAAATGCCTTAGTTATCAGATGAAGATCTTGTACCAGATTTAAGTGCAGATCCACTAGCTGCCTTGGATTCATCTTTTCTAATCCACATCTTCTCATGATTTTTCTGAATCTCTTCTACCTTTGGCTTGCCCTTTTCATCAACTTTGTTTTTGTCTACCAGAGCACTCTTGTCCATATTCTTGCTTCTGCAATACTTTGCAATGTGACTGGTTTTGTTGCATGCATGACAAAGAACATTTCTCTGCATAGGTTTGAAATTCATTGGATTTGGTCTCATCCTGCATTGGTTAGAGATATTTTCAAACATCTCACAAGCATAACATCTCTTGTTTTGAAAAATTGTTCATTACTACTCTGCACATGTTTGACTTGTGACCAAAATTATTGCATATGAAACACTAACCAGTAAAGGTAGGACCATTCTTCACGTTATTCATTCCTTTATTCATCCTACTTCTTCATTGATTTGCCATATGACCAATTTTATTGCAAGTAAATCATCTACCATTGAATTTATGGGCATTAGGTTGTCTTACCAAAGGATTCTTGCTCTTAGGTTTCACATTGCTTTGTCCAGAATCGAAGGATTCTCCTTTCTCAAATCCGAGTCCTCGCATGTCTTTTCCATGTCTTTAACTATCCAGCATCTCATCTAGCCTTGTTGAGATAGCATTGAATTTTTCTTTGTATTCATTTGCAGTAGCAAGTTCATCTCTTAGGACAACAATTTGTCTTTCAAGTTCTTGACCATTATTCCTTGATTGTGTCAACTCAAGCTTCAACTAATCATTCTCATAGGTAAGCCTGAAGCATTCATCTGATCCATCTTTCAATGATTGAGTCAAACTTTCTTCATTCTTTTTTTGGTCTTCAATCTCCTTAGTCAGCTTCATCACAATGGATTGTATTTCATTCTTCAATACAACATTCTCTCTAGTGCAATCTTATCACTTTCATCAGCTTTGTCCTGATTTTCCATACTTTGTTCTTCAACTTTTCCATCAGCTCTTTCCTCTTGTATCTTGAAGTGTTGAATTGGTCTTTTAAATCATTAATCAAGTCTTCAACTGCATTCAAGTTTCTCTTTAAGGAACTTATTTCATTTCTTGTTGCATCAAGATCCTCAAGTGCCACACAAAGTTGTCTCTACAAACCGAAATCCATTGATTTAATCTCCTGGACCTTCCTCAAGCGGTTAGGCTTCCTTAGAGGAACTAGGCTATGATACAAATTGTTGGAATCAACGAACACTGAGAGGGGGGTGAATCAATGATTTGTCAGTAAACAAATTTTCAAACTTATTCTCAGACCACTGGAAGAAAATGCAAGAAAGTAAAATACAGAAACACAAGATAATCAACCACAAAATCATAACACAAATATTTTTACGTGGAAACCCGGAAAGGGAAAAACCATGGTGGGATTGGAACCCACAATATTCATATACTATGATCAGGAGTACATAAATATTACAAAAGGGGAATGCACATGCATTCAAGCTCACTGCCTAGAGCTCACTGCTCAAATTACAATATGGAAGTCTCACTGACTCACAAATCATTTAAAATGAGAACTAAAATGATTGAACTTGAAAATAGCATCAAACAATGTCTGGATAAGTTTTGGTTAAGTGCAAAAAGGTTGATTGTAACACCTCTACAGTTCTGCTATGTTCTGCTTCTCAGTCAACTACCAAATCAAGAATGTGCACATGAAACTACACCAAATAGGTTTCTCGATCACTACTCACTCATACCATACATAAAAATGATCTCCTATGTTGGTCATATATATCCACAATCACAAAATAAAGCATTCATCAAGTCGACCAACCATAATAAGCAATGTAATGTGTAACCGGGTGTCACCTTAGATCGGATCTCTAAAACATATGTGGATCAACCAAACAATGCCTAAATAATTTCTACATGTCGGCCCTATCATCCCATACACGAATCTCACCACCGCAATCACCGTAAAGATTCTAGACCAAAAAGTGCTATGCTTATCCCGAAATACCGATGATAGATTACCAGACCACTTTGTCTACCAATTACCAAAATCTATAACTACCAGATAGAATTATCGAGGAGAGTTTCCATCAATAACAACCCTAATCCATTATCCATGCATTAGAATCCATCGGATGAGTGTCATTTGCCAACACTTTTTTCTTTTAATAAATTAGGCTAATGATAGCTTAAGTTATCTCATTCATTATGATTGTGACCCTTGGTGCTAACTAATTTAATATATCTAAGGTTTTATTCATCATTTCATAAGGATTCATTCATTGTAAAAAATATTTTGTGCAATCAATCTAGAATTCTCAGGTTGTGTTGAGAAAATGATCTTTGTTCTCTTGTGTGACACGTGCTTTGCTTACAGATGATTCTTGGCTCCTACGGTTGTATCATCAACTTCCACATGGTATTGGAGCTACATATTTGTTAGTTTTTTATCCATATCCTTGAGGGATCCAATCTTAAGTTTTTTTCTATGCACATTGGGCTTAAATAGAGGTTGTCATCATATTCACAATGTCCTAAAACCCTAAGATCGACTGTCATTTTGTCAAAATCTAAGAAGTTGAAGTTTTGGGTCAATTTGGTTGAGGGCACAAAAATTGAAGCAAAATATAAGGGTTAGTAAAAAATTTGGGCATTTTGGAGCAAAACGAGCATCACTATTGTGCTTGGAAGGGCCAAAAACCCTAAAATCAACTGTTAAATCATCAAAATCCAAGTTAGGAAAATTGAGGGTGAAATTTTTTTTGGGCATATTTTACGAGGCAAAAATTTGTACAACCATACATTCGTATAGAGTTTGTGTCAGCCCCATAATTTCATTGTACCTTGTCTCTGCAATAAAATTTGTAGGCTTCAATTTTACAAGTTTTCCAAAAAAAATCATAATTTTTTGCTAAATATTTCATTCAATTTTTGGGCAAAAATATCACAAAAATTTGTAGCACAGGTCGTACCCTGTCTTGTGTAAGGCTAATACAAGATGACATCAACACTTTTGGGATTTTTTTCTAAATTTGGCCTAGCTGCTAATTTTAGAAAACTTGCTAAATTTGGTTATAGCATATTCCATCCAGAAAAAGGGGACTACTTTTTTCTTACAATAAAAATTATTTTAAAAATATTCCTTTTTTTGAAAACCTTCATTCCCTTCAATTTGCATTTTGACCTAGGCTTGGTTTTTGGCCATAACTTGGTCATATAGAGTTAAAATCACACAAATGAGATATCATTAGAAATCCTGTTCCAACGTTCATCCAATTACGTTGGTCTTTTTTCCAAATTCTAGTATAATAGTTGGAGCATGATTCTTCATGTGAAACACCCCTTTAGAGTTATTAGATATTCTTATAGTAATATGTTATAGAAAATGGAGCATTATTATTTTAAATTAACCTAATATTTAAATTTGAGTGATAAACAAATTTATAAACAAACAAATATTATAAAAATTAAAAGTAATAGCTCAAATATTATAGGGTGAAAAGTAGCGTATGTGATAGCCTAATGGATTACTATAAATAGTTATATATTATATTTAATATTTAAATAGGGTTTAGATCCATCATTATATATGCTTCATTGACATTCCTTTGATTAGGGTTTGAACCTTCATTTTTTTTATATCTATTCAAATAATTATCCATCCACCCTTTCATTCTATGTTATTTTTTAATCATGTAGCATGGATCCCTACAAGTCATTACCTTGGGCTTATCTTTGTGCATACATCAAGGGTTTAAGGGGTTACAATGCTTCATGGATTCTTTCCATTTAATCCTTGATGATATTTCATACTTAATTTGGGATATTATGAATATCAAGGGAGGAGGGAGGAACATAAAAAGAAATAACTTATCATTGAAAGTTATGGATAACTTCTTTGAAGAAAAAACACACACACTTATGCCGAGAGGGGGGTGAATCAATATAAGACCAAATTTTTTAATTGATAACTTTATTGATCATAAATCAATAATCAAAGCATCCACACCATTTAAATCTAACAATAGAGGACACAATATGCATGGATGATTTCACATGGAACCCCTTGTGGGAGAAAACTACAACAAAATATTGCTTTTATAGAAAACTCCTTACAACTCCGTAGGCACCAACCCACGAGAGACACCAATCCCATCCATTAAGCACCAACTCAACAATAGACTTTTGTCTCTTTGAGTAAGAGGCTTCAACCTATTGGACTTGAAAAGTAGAAGGCACCAACCTTTGAGAAACAAAGTGATTATGTTGTTTTTGTCTTCAAGGAAAATTCAACAAAAATCTACCCACTCCTTCACACAAATCTATCTTGAATTTATTCTCTCTAATCTTCACTTAGATCTGCAATATGATCTTCAAAACTATGCTCACAAATCGGAAATAAATTCACAGTAAGCCTTTATGAATCTTGATAAATTCACCACAGATGGTCCACAAGCATGAGACAAATTAATTTCATAAATTCTGCTCTCTAAATCTGCTCTTCTTCGTTGTAGATCTACTCTAGAAATATAAATGATATTCAATGAATGGGTGTGTTAAAATGATTTCCAAACCTCCTCTATTTATATCTAAGAAATGCTTCTTCAAGCCAATGGTCATGCCTCTTCACCTAGGTCAGCCAACATAATTATTTAATTTATTTTACAAAGGTCATCCAACACCTATTAAATACATTTTTATTAATGAATTCTCTTGCCCAAAGCTAGGTGCTTCACCCTAGTAGGTTGTCCCAATAGGAAGGGGCATCAGACATTTTAAATGCCCATTTGTTGATTGCCACGTCTTTTCAAGGAGGTCAACCTAATTGGCAAATATTTATATTTACTTAATTTATATACTTTCCAAGAAGTCATCCTAGCAAGCATGTGATATTTATTAATCTTGTTTGGCTTGCCTAAGGAAGTCAACCCAAATAGAAATCCTTTGACATCAATGAAAATTTAATCCAACATCCTTAAATCTCTCTAAGGTATGCTACTAAAAGGATAAAATAATGAATCAGAAGTTAATATAAATATAGATCATATTTATTAATGCATTAAATAACACAATAAAGTATGGCAAAACATAAAATCTCATATACTTATCAACTAATCTAACTAATGACAGGGCACTCCACTCTACAACAACAAGTAAACAATAACACAATAAATGCAAGAGAAATACTTGATATTTATTACTCCAATAGAATAAACAAATATAATATTACAATCTCTACAAAATATTAGTCAAATTGGCTTTACAGGTATGCAAGTTGGAGCTACAACCTATTCTTCTTCACCCCTTAGCTACTACTCTTTATTTATGAAGAGAACTCAAATTCAAATGCTTAAACCTCTATCCCAAGCCCTTATCTATAGTTCTCTTATGCCTCTTTCAATTCTCATGCCCCCTCTAAGAGAGCAACACATGGCAATCAAGAAATGTGCCACATAGCCAATAGAGGACCTTCAACTTCCCACCTAAAGAGGCATCTTTTCAATTTTCCCAAGTGGGTGCCTAAAAAGGTGTCATTTCCCATTTTTTATGTAACCATTTGATAAATATAAGTGCATGACTCTTTCTCTTCCTTTTTCCCATGCCCAAAAGAGTATTTTATGATTTTAGCATTATAAATGATAGAAAAAAGGTGTCTTTTCTTGGAAATTACAATTGTCACTGAACATAGGCCACAAATATTAAATAATTTTGACCCCCTTTGTCCCCTTGGGAACTTTCATAGGTTCATGGAGACCTATATATGTTAACATTTATTTTTAACCACCTAATCATAATAAAAAATAAAAATAACAAATTTTTTTTTGGAGATACAGGATTATCACACACCCCTAAGTGCTCTTGCATGACACACTTGAGATAGGAAAAATTTATGAGCTTTATCTCACAAAATGAAATTGGATGGTAGAGCCACCCTTGAATGAACTCCATCATTGCAATATGTAATTCCAATTGGTTCTTCTTTCTCCTCTTCCAACACCTAGCTGAAATAAGCATCCTCCTCCTCTGAAAACTTTGTTTCACTCTCATCTTCCTCGATATGGAATTAGTTCTACCATGAGCTGACCTCCTCCACCATATTTGCAATGCACTCCTCTTAATTAATGTGGAATATATTCCACCATCATCCAACCTCCTCGTCTAAATGTTTCTACACTCAACATCCCTCCTCATCTCACAACTCAACATTTCTCTTCTCTTCTTTGTGGGTTTTAACCCACCCATGTTCGACCACCTCAACCAAATGTATTTTGCAACCAACTTTGCACTTACCACCTCAACATACACCACTCTAGCATCCTATTGATTTACAATCAACCTCTCTTTGCTCAGTTGATTCACACTCTCCATCATCCCCGTGCCCTCCAAAGGACATTTCTCAACTTTTGATACATTTTCATTTGCTGCAACACTATCCATAATTGCAACCTCTTTATTTTATTTTATTTTATTTAATCATGCCTTCCCAAATAAATGCTCCTTTATTTTTAATCAATGAAACTCATTATGCGTCAAGTACGACAATATCATCCATTATTGCATCTTTGTCTTTGTCTTCTTTCATGCATTCAATAAGACAAGCAATTGTATCATCTCTTTTACTTGCAATCAATGCATTCCACTCTCCTTGTACTGCTATAATATCCTTCTCCATTCCCACATTATCAAGTAAATTAACCTCATCAAAATATTCATAAAAGACAGATTTTACCTCATCACTTTATGCTAAAACATTTCATCCACCTACAATTAATTCACCCCATTCTCTTTCAATTGGCATTAGAAAATCATTTTTTTTACATTAATCTATGTCCTCTAAATGATCCTCTTTTGTTTTTGTTGCAACCTCTATAATTTTGTCCTCCATTCTTTCCAATAGACATCCCCCAACTTCAGGTTCATTAATTATTCTATATTCATCCTCTTCCTCTTCCTTAGTGTCACATGCCTGACACTCTCTTGCTTCTTCTTTCTTCCATGCAATCAAAATATCATTAGAAAAATAACCCACACCTCTTTTGTTCTCTCCTTTTCTCTTTTTTGGTAACTTTTCAATCTCTTCTTGTATTTCATTAGCTTGATGCTATAACTATAAATTCATCTCTCAATCTATCTCTTAATTTCCTCTCTCTTCTCTTAAGCACAAAAATCCTTAGAATCCATCCAATGACAAATGAAATTTTCTTCTTCATATTTTCCATCTTCAAACTCTCAAATCCTCAATACAAATCCTCTTATTAATACTCTCAAGTTTTGTTGCAAATTGCCTCACTCAATGATTTGTTCACAACCTCAACTGCTCAAATCCTCTACATAGATCCTATGCAACTTGCACATACATCTATCCTTTACCAAACAAAGATTTATCGAAGACACACCTCTCACTTCCTCTAACCACTCTCTCTTAGTGGAGGAACTATATGCCCCTTCTACCCAGCCTCAACTCTATTAGAGGATAGTAACAAACTCACACACTCCACCCATAGATCCTAGTGTCAGATTGCGTCATGTTTGGTGCTTTGTTTGCTTGCTCAGGGACTCCCACTTTTATACCATTGATGACAAGGCACTCCACTCTACAACAATAATACAAGGAACTCGATTGATATTTATTACTCTAATAGAATTAATAAATATAATATTTCAATATCTACAAAATATTAGCCAAATTGGCTTTGCAAATATGCAAGTTGGAGCTACAAGTTATTCTTCTTCACCCCTTAGATACTATTCTTTACCTATGAACAAAAGAACTCAACTTAAAATTCTTAAACCTCTATCCCAGGTCCCTATTTATAGTTCTCTTATGCATCTTGCAATTCTCACACTCCCTTTAAGAGAGCAACACATGGCAGTCAATAATTCAACTTCCCTAAGAGGCCACCTAAAGAGGCGTCTTTTCAATTTTCCCGAGTGCCTAAAAAGGTGTCTTTTCTCATTTTTTATGTAATCATTGGATAAATTTCAGTTCATGACTCTTTTCCTTCCTCGTTCCAACATCCAAAAGGGAATTTTTATGATTTTAGCATTGTAAATGATAGGAAAAGGTGTCTTTTCTTGAAAACTACAATTATCATTCAACATAGGCCACACTAATTAAATAATTTTCACCCCCTATGTCCCCTTGGGCACTTTCCTATGTACATTGAAACCTATATATGCTTTCATTTAACCACCTAACCATAATAGAAAATAAAAATAATAATATTTCTTTTGGGAGATGTAGGATTGTCGTGGACCCCTAGATGCTCTTGCATCACTAACATCATGTGTATGCAAATGAAAGAAACACATCAAAGTGAAATGAAAATAAATGTAACTTCCTAGTGTTATACTAGGTTAATTAGGTTAATTTATTTTGATTTCCATGTGCTTAGTCTAGTTAAAGTAGTCTAATTTCTTTCATTAAGTAGTGAAAAGCATGTGGATTTAGATCTACATTGAATAAAATGAAACATAAATAGTTAGAAAATAAATAGAAACTAATAATTAGAAAAAAATGATAAAAGGAAGGAAAGTATGCTTGTTTTAAAGGTTGAAGTTGACCTGAAAGTGGTAGAAATATGGGTAAAGGATCTTAGAGGTGGTCTAGAAGAGTACAAATAAATCTAGATTTATAGTATAAATAGGTGCACTAACAAGTGCATGGATGATCTCTACTAAACATTGGTGACCTGTCTAGGTGCTAGCATTATCCTCTAGGAACTAGTGACATACAATAGGTGGTGGTTTCATAATGTTCTATAATATGAAACACATAGAAGTTACTCATCTACTTTTTCCTTTTCTCTAGTGCTTCTAGAAATTTAGAATATATCCTCATCTCCAAATATATTCCTTGTCAAATTTGTAGATAGGAAAATAATGGTTATGATAATTTGGGAGCCTACCTCAATTATACCCCTAGTTTGCCATGTCTCAATGTGTGATTATGGTAAACTCGGGGTGTTCTATAATCTCAGGTATAGATACGAAGATGGTGTGTGCACTTGTGAGGAAGAAAATGCTAAGGGGTTTTCTAAGGGTGTAGTTTGTGTGCAATGTATAATGCATGAATTCAAGGAGTTTGGATCAAGGTATGCCAATGAATATTAGTTTAAAGGGGCTACAAGTAGATGTTCCTACATATGGACAAAGGTTGTAAAAATTTAATAATGGAGAAATGTGTCAAAATGTAGAAGATGCAAGAACACCACAATAATGCTAAGAGTGCCAAGGAGAGATAAGAAAGAGAAAATGTAGGCCAAAATGATTACTTTGTAAGTTTATTTTGTGAGATGATCATCATATAAACTCAACATAATAATAATTAAATTTTAGGAAAGAAGAAGGATTCAAATTTTGTCAAGGTCACCAGTGCAAGGATACTAGAAGCCTACAAAATATAATTTTGTGACATGTAGGAAATAGGTTTGTAAGAGTAGAGTGGGTTTTGGTTGTCTTGTTTGGTACACCAAGAGGAGTTTTGGGCCTAAAACATTGGGTGAAAGGGTACCTAAATATGTTTAGGGGAGATGAACAGTAAAATGAGTTTGCAACCTAGAGTGAAAATTTTGAAGCAGTAATTTTTTTACTAAATTTTGCCCCCATTTTATCAAGCTTGCAAACTATGATAAACTAATTGTGTTGAAGTAAATAAATGTTGCATTTAAATTATAAATATAAGAATTATGTTTTTCATTGTCACTTGAATCAATTTTTTATTTCTTCTAAGCATCCTTTTTAAAGCCTACAATGCACACATACAATAAGTTATTCCACCAAACATTATATACAAAAAAAAGGAAATCACACACTATAATCCATACTATACATTATTTTTTACTCTAGAAAAAGAAAAGAACAAGGGATCCATGGGGACATGTCTAGAGTGGAAATAGGAAGAAGAGGCTATAACAAAGATAATGAAAAACTTGTCAGTGTAGGTTTTTTATTTTCCTTATGTTAGGGGGAATTTATTTTTCCTACACATATATTATTTAATCTTACTTAGGTTATTAGGAGTGGTTAATATGAGAACACATGGCGAAATGTTTTAGTTACATGTGTAACTTTCCACCTCACATGGGTAATTGAGTTACACACCCTCTTTTGGCTTGTTGTGCCACCTCTCATAACCACTATTTTTTCATTTCCTAAGTGGGTTATGGGGTAGTTGGGTTTCTCACCCTCTTTTGGCCTTATGTGCCAACTTTATCAACTCCTTTCCTATCTTCATGTAAGGAGGTTATGCCACATATTTTGAAATTTATCAAGAAGGTAAAACCTCCCACTTTTTATGGGGAATGGGAGTTCATCACCCCTTGGATGTATATGCTATTATTTTTCTATATAATAAACACTATACTCTCATCTTCACTAGTTCAATGATAGCTTGGTGAAAGTATTCTCCAAAATTCTATTATGTCTTTATTTTTTCTCTCATATCAGATTGATCTTCATTCATCTATTTTGATCTTAGATCATTTGTTTCTTGGAGTTCCTTGTGATCTACGACCGACATCATATCTTGGCTCGATTCTTGTTTCTCGCAGAATCTAACATGTTATCAGAGTCGTGTTGTCTGGTATAGCTCATTGCTTTTCTGATTTATTTGAGAGATTTGAGACTATTAGATAGCTAATATTTTCCTTAAAAACCAAGGATTCTCTTCTCCTACATTCTCGTGTGACTTGGAGAATCCGAATAGTTTAAAGGAAAATACGCTTCTAGTTAAATATAGTTATATATATGTGTTCTTGTGAGATTTGGGTGATTGCAGTTTTTTGGTAATTATGGAAGCTTATTCAACATTTCCAGAGTGTCCAAAAGGCTTGATAAAGTCATAAGTGACTTTTATTTCACCAAAATCAGAGTTTGGAGGACACACTAAAAAAAAATAGAGTGAAATATTTTTACTAGATTTGTTTTCATTTCGGCTTTAGAATTATAACTTTTACTCATTTGTATAACAAAAATATTTATGGGTTTTCTTCCCAACATCAAAAAACTTTTGGGTTTTTGGTGTTGTTCCTAGAAAATTAATACTTTTTGCATAAATTGAGTTTGAATAGGCCATGAGCCGCTTTTCTAGCAGGCAAATTCAGCAACCCTTCTTAAAAATTGCATAACTTTTGTCTTTGCTATCAAATTTACACAAACAAGTACTTGACGAAAAGCTAGAAAGGAGCACTTTCCATTCACATGGGTCTCATTGAAAAATTCAGCCTTTTTCTATTAGATATTGCAGGTTGAATCAACTGCATTTTTTTCCTTGAATAGGTCATATCTTTCATCTCGCAACTCTGTTTTTCAACAATGAATAGTTGTTAAAAAAGTATTGAAGAATATTACACAGCTATAAGGCTAATTTTTTCAGATCTTGTATTAAATTTATTTATATTAAAACTTTCTATTTTTTGGTCATTGGAGCCTTGAAAGCATTGTAATTTGATAAAAGGCCTTGTAAACACACTAATTATAAAGTGCCAACCTTGTAATATTTGGGGGGCTGGTTTTTGAGACTAGTGGAAATGGGGGGGTGTCTCGAGTGTCTTCTTTCTTGCACTTTTTCTGATTCTCTGCAATCAACTTTTCTACTATCATGAATGCATCTACAATTCCTCATTTTAACGCCATATAATTATTTTGAATGAAAATCTAAGATGATAATATATTTGAAAATACATGGATATCATCGTGTTACTATGGGACTTGAAATTGAACCTCAAGATGCTACATAAAAGATTAAATGGTTTAATAAATGTGATGAAGCTTTTGGTACTCTGCGTATTTCAGTCTCTCTTGACCTTCTTTTTCACATTGAATCTGCCACTTCACCAAATGGAGTGTGGATCACTTTGGAAAACCTCTTTGGTAAGAAGGATGAGCTAAGAGGTCATCATTTGGAGAATGAACTCATAGGGTTGGATCCAACCAATTTTGACACTATATAAGACTTCTTCACAAAACTTAAGTCTATAAGATTGCAGTTGGAACAATGTGGAACTAAGAAAGATTATTAGCAACTGATCTTTAGTATTCTTTCTAAGCTTGGTCCTAACTATCCAGTGTTTGATTCTAACTTCTATTCTACAAAATGTGCCCTAACTACCACATTCAAAACACCTTCTCTAGATGATTTTCTTGCATAACTCAGTAGGCAGTAGGACAAATTGGTTCAAATAGCTACAATAAAACCCTCTAAGTCACATTCCTTAGCTATAAATCAAGGCACAAAAGAACAAAAAAGGTCTAGTAAGCAAGATACGAAACAAAATAACCAAGGAGAGAAGAAGAAAGATCATAAATTTTTTACTTCAAAAATAGATAATTGGACCTCTTCATCAAAAGGTGAGTGACCTAAGAAGGAGAAGGTCAAGTGTTCTTATTATAAGAGGCAGAGTCATGATGAACATAAGTGTTTAAAGAAATAAATTTATCACCTTTCACATCTTCTCAAAAATAATAATATCAAGGTGTCTGATTCAGTCATACAAAGTTCATCAAAAGGATCTTCAAAGGACATAAATAAGAGTAAGGGGAAAGGAAAGGGTAGGGCCCTAGTTGTTGTTGCTTCACAACCCAATTCTTGGATAATTGACTCGGGTGCTTGTCACCACATGGCTTCTTCAAAAGATGATTTCACCTCTTTAAAGCCATGTTCTATGCCTTCCATCCTAATGGGTGATGACACTCTTGTTGAAGTGTATAGGAGAGGGTCTGTTGATACGAGCAAAGGAACATTTGAGGATGTCCTTTGTGTTCCATCTTTATCAACTAATCTCCTATTTGTTTATTAGATCACTCACACTGGTTTTCGCAAGCGAGTTGAGTTCACACCAGATACAGTGGTAATCAGTGAAATGCATAATGGGTCTACTATTATTGTGGGAAACACAGATCATCATTCTAGATTATATCAATTTTCTCACTTTGTTCCTGAATCTCCTTTGATAGTGTTACTCACTCATGTAGATGAGATGAGTTGTTTATGGCATCAACAGTTTTGCCACTTGAACTACTATTACTTGCAACAACTCAGTCAACAAGACATGGTTTCAGGGTTGCCTTCTATTCAATTTTTTGATGGAGTTTGCTAGGGATATATTCTTGGTAAGCATCACAAGGAGAAGTATGATAAAGTAAAAGCATGGAGAGCTACACAACTATTGGAGTTGGTACATAGTGACTTAGCAACACCATTTCCACAACCATCTTTTAGTAGGGCCAAACATGTCTTGACATTTATTGATGACTTTTCTAGATACAAGTGGGTTTACTTTCTCAAACAAAAGTATGAAGTCTTTGGGAATTTCTAGATTTCGAAGCTTTTGTAGAGAAAAAATATAGGAAGTTCATCAAGATTTTGTGTACAGATAATAGGGGTGAATATGTTAACAACCAGTTTGAACAATTTTGTGCTTTAGAAGGTATCAACATGCAACACACAGTTCCATATAATCCTCAACAGAATGGTGTCACATAACTCAAGAACAAGTCTTCGAAGGAGATGGCCAATTGTATGATTCACTCCAAGTCTTTGGCACCTTAGTATTGGGCATAGGCTATCACCTATGCATGTTACATCCAAAACTAAGTTCCTCACAAAGTTGTGAAGGGGGTATCTCCTTTCCAAGATTGGACTAGTCAAAAACCTATAGTTTAGCACTTAAAAGTGTTTGGTTCTCGTGCATGGGCCTACATTCTAATAGAGAAACACAAGGCTATGGATCTGCAGAGAAATCCTTGCATATTTTATGGGTATCTAGATGATATCAAAGGGTATAGGCTTCTCCATCCTAGTACCCATGAGTTGTACATTGAGAGGAGTCTTCGTTTTGAGGAGAGTTCTTCTAGTTCTTCTCATACCACTTCTCCATCCACAATCACATTGGAGACATTAAATAATGATGACAGTTCTTCAAAGGATCTTAATCCTCCTAATATTGATGAGGAGTCTTCTTCCTCCACTTTTTATGGTGACAATGATAATGAGGATTCACATTCCTCTCATAGTCATCATTCATAGGTTGATGGTTCTCCTCCAGACTGTCCAACCTCAATGCCTCTTTGGTCTCGACAAACATTTGAGTCAGTAGGAGATTGGATTGGTGATCCATCAGATACTAGAAGAACAAGGTCACAATTTTAGCAGGCTCCACATCTCTTCATTGCTTTATCTTCTAATCCACAGTCTTTTTGAGAAGCTTCAAGTGTTCCCAAGTGGGATGCTATAATGCAAGAAGAGTTTAATTCCTTGGAAAGGCATCACCCATGGGATTTAGTTCCTCTTCCTAAGGGAAGGAAATTTGTTTGATGCAAGTGGATATATCAAACAAAATTTGTAGTAGATGGGTCGGTTGATAAGTATAAGGCTAGCTTGGTAGCAAAAGGATTCTCCCAAGTTCCAAGGATTGATTACTCTGAGACTTTTTCTCCAATTGTTAAAATGAATTCCATTCGAATTGTCCTTGCTATAGCTGCAACCCATCATTGGGAATTTCATTAGATGGATGTGAAGAGTTTATTTCTTCATGGTGATCTTCAGGAGGAAATCTACATGGATCAACCAGAGGGGTTTATTCAAGATCCTTCACTTGTGTGTTGACTTAGAAATTCTCTTTATGGCCTTAAACAGGCTCCTCGAGCTTGGTATGCCAAGATGGACTCGTTCCTTATGACAGTTGGTTTCACTCAATGTCATTTTGATCTGAACATATACATTCTATAGTAGGATGAAACTCTCACATTTTTGGTTCTCTATGTTGATGACTTGTTGATCACAGGGAGTCACTCATCCACTAACAAGGTAGTAAAAACTGCTCTACATGAGATTTTTGATGTTAGACCTTGGTATTTTGCATTACTTCTTGGGGATTGAGATCACTTAGTCATCTTTAGGTATCTTCCTTGGACAACCCATGTATGCACTTGATATGCTCTCCAGATTTCACATGGTTGACTATAAGCCTGCACCTACTCCATTTTTGTCAATGGTCAAACTTGAGGCTAAGTGCTCTTCACCCTTCATTGATGGCACTTTATACTGATAGCTTGTTGGGAACCTCATCTACTTGACTCACATGAGACCCAACATTTCATATGTTGTGGGCATGGTCTCTAGATTCATGCAGGAGCCACATGAGTTACATTTGAAAGCAGCTAAGTAGATCCTTCACTACATTCAGGGTACTCATAATTATGGAACTGAGTATGTCGTAGGCCTGGATATTGACTTAATGGGATATACAGATTCATATTAGGTAGGTGATTCTCAGGATCACAAGTCCACTTCAGGGTATTGCTTCTCACTTGGTTCCAGTCCAATTTATTGGTAGAGCAAGATGTAGTCTGCAATTTATTTTTCATCGATAGAGGTTGAGTATTGAGGGGTATTCAATGCAACCACTGAGACTATTTGGCTTCAAAATATTCTCACTGAGTTTGGTATTCCAATAAAAAATCCTACCATCATCTTTTGTGATAATCAAAGTACTATATAGATCTCAAGAAATACAGTTCATCACCATAGGATGAAACATATTGAGATACATCTGCAGTACATAAGGGAGCTGATTCATGATGACATAATTGATCTTAGGTATTCTTCTACATCAGAGCATACTATGAACATCTTCACCAAACCCTTCAGCGAAAGCAACTTCCTTCATTTGCAAGATTTTCTTGGGATGTGACAAGTGTCTACTTCAAGAGTGGATTCTTAGTCCTTCATTCTTTCTCTCTCTATTTAAGGGGGGGCTATTCCTCTTATAGGGGGTTCTTCTTTTGGGGGGAATCTCTATGTACATGGGTGCCTAACATGGCCTCATTTGTTGGGACCCATCTTTTCACCCACCTAACCTACACTTAAGGGGGGGTGTTAGTGTAGATTTTTTTATTTTCCTTATGTTAGGGGGTATTTATCTTTCCTACACATATATAATTTAAGCTTGTTTAGTTTATTAGGAGTGGTTGATACACGACAAAATACTTCTGCTACATGTGTAACTCTCCACCTCACATGGGTAGTTGAGCTACACACCCTCTTTTGCTTTGTTGTGCCACCTCTCATAACCACTATTTTTTATTTCCTAAGTGGGTTATGGGGTAGTTGGGTTTCTCACCCTCTTTTGGCCACATGTGCCAACTTTCTCAACTCCTTTCCTATCTTCATGTAAGGAGGTTACGCCATATGTTTTGGCATTTACCAAGGAGGTAAAACCTCACAATTTTTATGGTGAATATGAGTTAATGCACCCTTTGGATGTATATGCTATTATTTTTCTATACAATAAGCACTATACTCTCACCTTCACTAGTTCAGTGATAGCTCGATGAGAGTCTTGTTCAAAGTTATCTTTTGTCTCTATTTTTTTCTCTCATATCAAATCGATCTTCATTCCGCTATTTTGATCTTTGACCATATATTGTTTGGAGTTGCATGTGATCTATGACCAATGTTAGATCTTGTCTCGATTCTCACTTCTCACAGAATCTAACAAAACCAAAGGGAATGTAAAGATTAATGATAACAAATAACCTTTACCTTGAAGAAGAGGCTACAATAAAGATACGAAATGAACATGAATATTAAAGATAATGAAAAACCAAAGGGAATGTAAATATTAATGAGAACAAATAACCTTTACCTTGCTCACCATTGCTCCATGAATTAAGCAAGAAGAGGTATGCACCCAATATGTTTAAAGATGACTCTGTCAACCCTCTTGATATTTTCCAGGTGGAGTTGGTGGAAGGAAGAGGAATGTGGTTTCTTTGAGTAACACCAATATTAATTCTTAATTAAGATAAATGATCAAATGGACAACATGAAGATGGGATATGAAGCACTAAATGAAAATGGCTTGGAGGGCCTTTAATTTATAGATGTTGAGGGTGGAAGATCAAGGGTTAGGATTTGATTTCAATATCAAATGACGAAGGACTTATGAGAAGTTAGGCTTGAAGAGAGTATGAAAAATGGGATCATTAGATTGATGGATTTAGGAGAGGAGAGGATTGATGAAAGACTAAGTACGAGGATTTGATTGACTAAATATAATAGATGAGGATGAGTCTTCTCACACATATGTTTTGATGTATGGGGTAGATGGTCCAAGAATAAGTATCATCTCACACGTGTGTGAACACCTTAGGAAGAGAGGTAGGGATAAGTGTCATCTCACACATGTATGAGGACACATTGTGAAGAGAAAAATTGACAGGAATCTCCTTTCACATGTGTGAAAGATCACATAGGGAAGGAAGATGGAGACATGTGACTTCTCAGATATGTGTGAGAGTCACTTGGCTTAAATGGATGGGGAGGATTTTCTTGATGAAATGGATGGTTAAGTTTTCATTATAGAAAAATAGGATAATTAGGATTAGGGTGATCAATTAATTAAATGATGTTTAGGTCTTAGCAAGAATTAATAATTAACTAATGATATTTTGGTGGAAAATGGGAAATCAAATAAATTTAAGGTATTTTTTTTTTCGTGGGATAAAAATGCAAAGGTTGGGATTAATTAAATTAATGTAAATCTATTTTATTAAGGGTGAGGAATAAGGATAAAGAGTGAAATAAATAAATAAATAACTTAACTAATAGTTGGAATAGGATAAAGTCTAATGTAGTCAAGTGAGGACATTTTTGGGTGTTTACAAATATGGTTGTTTAGAAGCCACCTAGATATAGAATCAATCATGATAGGGCCACCTTGGCATGGAACTAGTTGTGTAAGAGCCAATTGGATATAGAGTTTAGATATGTAGGATATGCCTTAATTGTGGTACATTTTTTTTGTGATGCAACCACTAAAATAAATTGGTATAGTTGTGATAGAGCCACCATAATGATGAAGTCACTAAAATAAAATATAAATTTGGTGTATTTGGTCAAGGAGTGAAAAAAGAAGAGCGTACACCCCCTCAAATTGATTCGTTATGAGATAGAATGGTCAATTTAAGAAATGCCAAAGTAGATGAAGGAATAAATGCCAAGATATAACAAATAAGATAGAGTAGAATGGACAAGATAAAAAAGAAAAGGTGTTTCCCCTAAGAAAGACATTAATAGCTTTGCCCTTATGTTCAAAGTGAATAAGTGGGTAAAAGAAAGATAAATAACATGAGTAAAAAGACAATATATAAGAAAATGTCAGAAGATAATTAGCATAGGATAAACATGGATTAAGGAGATGCCCACAAAAGGATATCATGTGATTTCCCTCATGGAAGGATAAATAGCATAGGAGAAACATGGATTAAGGAGATGCCCACAAAAGGATATCATGTGATTTCCCTCATGGAAGGAGTAAGAGAGGAATGGGGCAATTAGAAATTTAAAAAATAAGGAATAAAGCCACATAATTTATAACAAGAGATATTAATAGATAATATAAATAATAGAGAGGCCCAGTGAGCATAGAAAATAGACATAAAAAAGATGTTAACAATTTAGGATGAGAACAAATTAGCATTAATTTAAATTTGTTGCAAAACTCTCAGGAATGTGATGAACATGTCCCATTTTTGCTTCCTATATCTTTGCATTTGCAACATTAAGCTTGTATTAGTGTTCTTCATCACTCTTGGTGTTCTTCAACCTTTGGCATGATTCCTCTTATGATTATTTTATGTTGTTCTTTGTTTGTCTTTTTGGTGTTTTTGTGTGGGTTATATTTGAATGATTAAGGTGCTAGTTTTTTTAATTATTCATTTATTTTTTATCCTACTTGTTAACGTTTTTAGATCTTTGACCACCCACGTGCATTTATTAAACCCTACATTAAGTATGGACCTTTTAATTCTCCCAGGTTAGTTGGCAAATCGAGATGTGCCTATTTCAAGAAAGGAAGGGGGTTTAACTAAGAGAAATTTATTCACATCAAACGATGACTTATCTCCAAATGGTAGGTAGTAATGAATAAAATATTGGATAGACTTATCTTGATGCTTTGAATATAGACATCATCAATGAAGCTCTCCTTATATTCTTAGAATTCATAGAGAATAATGGAGAACTTCTATTGGAGTTGAGAAAATACAACACCACAAGAGCCCAAATGATCTCTGCAAGCTGAAAAACCTGTTACAAGGAGAAGCAAGGAAGCAAATCACAGAAGGAACAAAAACACAGAAAATATGCTCAAAAAGAGAGAGCTCAATATTCACAAAATGTGTAATGTAATAATAATCCTTCTTCATACAAAGAAAAGAAAGAACTCAACCTTTAATAGGTCAAGAAACCCTAAAAGGGAAAACCTAGGTTTGCATATAATAATTAATTAAAATAATTAATTATATGCATCTAAAGTTAGCTTAAGTGTAAAAGAGATAACGAGAACTTAAATAATTAAATAAATAATAATTAATTAATCAAGTAAATACCCGAATACTCTAACACCCCCCCTTAAGCTAGACTTAGGGAGAAGCTAAAACCTAGAACAACTATTGAAAGCAAGAAAGATGGGTCCCGACAACAAGGCCTGATCAGGTACCCAAATACAATGAAATCTCTATGAACTGGAGAAATAGAGAAAACCACGTGGGAACAAAACTCTACTCCAAAAAGAGATGGAAAAGAACACCACTGAAGCATGAAGAACCTGCAAACTCTGTCGAAGAATAACTGCTGATCTGAAGAACCTCCATTGAAGTAGAACATGACCAGGTAGAGAAGACTGTAATCTGCATGAGTGCCCTCAAATGACACTACTAGAATCAGATGGCAAACAAGGCAAACACTGAACTCAAAGATACAGATGGCATGAGAAACCAAAGCCTAAAGAGTTGATCAATCGAACCATGAAATTATTAGAACCAATAGGATAAACCTCCCCATAATGCAGAAGAGGGAGAGGGACACGAACACTGAAAAGAACAACCAAGAAGAACTACATGACGAAGAACTAGGAACATCAAAGGTATTGAGAAAAGTACATGGTGTCATGGAAGGAACACTCACTTGACAAAGGAAGATGGAAAACAAAAGGCAAACATCGACCCCCTCATGACACTTTATAAGTAGTGCATGTCCAATAAGACACAAGATGTGCATGATCCCAAGTAAACAATGCATGATGGCACTTTATCTCAGTGTGTTTGCATAAATATAAGTTACAATGATAAGAAGACTGGAAATAGAAACGAGAACCAAAATAGAGACATCCTACCCAGAGAAGAGATCTCAGTACCTGAAACAACCAAGATATCCACCAAAGTGCCGAAAAGCAAAAAAATGAATAAAATATGCATGGAGAAGAATCTAGAAATAAAACTTATATGGTTGGAAATTACACAGCAAACGCTTTCCAAAAATATAAACTTTTCAAAACACGGAGGTCAGATGCTCATTCTATGGCTTCCGGAGTGCAAAAAAGAACCTATGGATTTGACAACAAAAAACACTATCAAAAAAACAAAATTAAAAGTTCAAACCTCCAAATATGGATAGAGCTCGGAAAGATCTTTTTGACGATATAAGACTTGTTGAAAAATGCCTCCGTATGACCAAGTTATGACCAAAATAAAATAAAAACCTCTTTTAGGGCATTAAAAAAGTGCTAAAAAAAATAAAAATTTTTTTGACGAAAATTTTCTGACGCATTTGCAGGTACAACTGTACGGATTTTTGTGCCTCGAAAAATGTGCCAATAAAAAATCATGCCCCAGATACCCCTATCACCGAAAATATGCAAATTATATATCAAAATTCATGGAATCGGCCTTCTGAATCCAACTATGAGGTTCTTTTGGCACCAAAATGTACCAAAAAATCAGCTATCCCCAGAAATGGAAAAACAACTGCACAAACCCCCGAATATACAGATCTGAAGAACAAGTCCAAAAAACACCCAGAGGCTTAGGAGTAAAAAAAGGTCAAATTTTATATGACCATAGGGGTTTCTGGGCCTTCTGAGCATGATGGTGAGATCCGTTTAGGCCCAAAGTGCTCAGAAAAAAAAATAAAAAAATCCTAACCCTAAGCACACAAAAAAAAAATGCTTGACACCCCAAATCTACTTCCAATACAAAAATTCTCAAAACAAGATTAGGTAGTTGCAGATCTGAGGCTCTAATACCATATTGGAGTTGAGAAAATAAAACACCACAGGAGCCCAAATGATCTCTGCAAGTTGAAAAACTTGTTACAAGGAGAAGTAAGGAAGCAAATCACAGAAGGAACAAAAACACAGAAAATATTCTCAAAAAGAGAGAGCTCAATATTCACAAAATGTGTAATGTAATAATAATCCTTCTTCATACAAAGAAAAGAAAGAACTCAACCTTTAATAGGTCAAGAAACCCTAAAAGGGAAAACCTAGGTTTGCATATAATAATTAATTAAAACAATTAATTATATGCACCTAAAGTTAGATTAAGTGTAAAAGAGATAAAGGGAACTTAAATAATTAAACAAATAATATTTAATTAATCAAGTAAATACCCGAATACTCTAACAACTTCGTTTGGTCAGTCCATCTGGAGTGGAAGGAGGAGGACTTTTGGGGCCTGTATGGAATGGGAAGGAGAGGCTTAGTTAGTGGAGGAGATGACCAACGAGGAGAAGATAGTAAGGTGCCTTCAATCCCTAAAGTGCTCTCTATCTCTTTGAATTATGATATGCTGCAAGATCTGAAAATAGAGGAAAATAGACTAAATGGTATTGCTATATTGTTTATCTATTTGGATAACTTTTCTTGTTGTCCTGATTTTTTGTTGATGATTGGATAGTGAGAATGGGGGAAAAAATTGGGAATCCATGTTTCTTTTGTAGGATAATACAAAAGGGATTGTTTGTTATTTTTTTTGTCCAAAAATCGCTTTATGCAGGATAGAGTATTTAAATTTAAGAAATTTAGAATATGGATAAGACCATGTTTCGGGATTTGCTTTGGATACCCAATGAGAATTCTGAGCAAGTTGTTGCAAAGTTTGCTCCTAGTTGACTGGAAATTGAAAAGGTCCCTCCATAACTATGCAAATTTATCCCCAATATATTAAGGCCAATAGGTAATGTTCAATAGATGGAAGAGTTGAGAGTGACTCTACCACATTGAATGCTAGGGTTTTGATTTCTATTGCTCTAGAAGTGGAGATTCAAAATATCATTTCAATTCAACTTGAGGATAAAACTTTAACTTGTGATGTTGAACTTTTGGGATATTTGAATTCATGTTTCTTGTATAAAAAAATAGCCATGTGAGAAAGGATTTCCCTAAGGATAGGAAAAAGTTTGAAGGGTCATTTGAACCAAACAAGAAGAAACCCATGAATGACAACCCTCATTATGAAGAGAATCACATCTCAGTTGATAAAAATGTAAAGAAACAATTCGAACGAAGGTAATGATACCAACCTCCCTCCTAATGTGGAAAAATAAGATGTTAAACTGTCATGACAAAAAAAGAGTCTATATCATTAGAATTCCCTATTTGAGGCTGAGATTAAGGTTATTATGGTCGAGCAACCCTCTGCTCCCAAGTCCCCCTATATGAATGTCCCTTGGCAAAAAAAATCAAACACACCCTAGGACCAAAGACTTCTCAATTACTAGATTTATGAGACAATTCAAAATAGGCTTGAAAGGGGGGAAAATAAATCCTCTAACCATGGAGTACCAACCATGGGATCTGCGAAAAAACTTGACCCCAAACTAGGAGATGATGGTATTGGGAAGAATGGTAGTTTTACACTTCGAACCCTTATTTTTGGGATCTGACTTGAGGTCTTCTACCCCTCTATAGATTATTGGTAACAATAGAGAGGAGAATAAAGAGAGGAAGATGAATGATAGATGTAAAAATTCATATTCTATTATGGAGAAGAAATATATAGCAAGAAAGGCAAGGGGGATAAAATGCCTAAATAATTTGATAAATTGTACAAAATTCAAAAGAAGGCTCCCTCCTTGACCCTAAATGAATTTCAATATTTGTAGTCGGATTGTAAGAGGGTTGGAATTATTAGATAGGAAATATGTGGTAAGAACGTTTTGTAACAATAGACCACACCTTGACATACTATGCTTGTTGGAGATAAAAAGTAATAGGATTTTGAGTGGAATGTGTCATGAAATTTATATGGAAAAATGTTTTATTTTTCAGTTTAGAACATGATGGGGGAAAAGGTGGAACTATCATCTTGTTGCACCCTAAATTAACTAACAATATCTTTCGATGGGGAAGGTCCCCTTATAATAGGTTAATTTTGAATGTTATTTCTAGTGACTGAGACAAGTTATGAGTATTTTTTCCCTATATGCCTCTAATGATTATAGAGAAAGGTTAGAATTATTGATTTGGATGCAAAATAACTTGCCCAAGATCCCTTGGGTCTATGTTGGAGAATTTAATATAGTTGAAAATAAATAAGATAAAAAAGGGGGGATGAGTGGTCTTGAAAAGGTGATGAACTTTTCTTCTATTCACAAATGAAAAGAGTGGTGAATCTAGTTGATCCCTTAGAATTTGGCAATATGTCTTATAACTCTATATGGTTCACCTGGAGAAATAATCAATCTCTCTCTAATAGGGTTTATTCTAGGTTGGACATATTTTATGGTAATAAATTTTTTATTTCCTTTCATGCCAGAAGTGATGAGATATATATTGTTGTCCACCCCTCCTCTATATCAGACCATTCACCCATTGATACATCCATCAGTCTCCCCATTTATCCCTTTTGTTCAGTCTCCCCCTTGGCCTTATCACTTCAAGCTTAATAATTCTCTTCCCAATGATAGTGTTTGTCTTAGTGGTATTAGAGTTGCTACCTTCCTATCCAAAAGTATTAATAAGAATCCCAACAAAATTAAAAAATGGGACTCCCTTATGTCAATGTGGAGAACATTGTTTGAAATTGTGGGAAAGAAGAAAGAATTGGACATAAACATGTTGGAGAATTTACTGCACCAAAATGTTCTAGTGTATGAAGCTCAAACTTAGGATGATTGCCTTAATTCTCAATTGAAATCCTAGCTTATAAAAACCAAGCCTCTACTGAGGAAGTTCCAAAACTATAAGTTCCAAGGCTAGAGAATCAAAGCCAAAATAAATTGGCTTCATGGAGGGTACAAGGGATCTAAGTATTTCTTTAACCTGATCAGGCACAAAGAAAATAGAGAATAAATTGGTCCAATAGAGGATAATGGGACTGTTTCAAAAGATCGCTCCTTTACGAAATAGGACTTCCAAGTTCTTGTTACTAATTACTAAGATTGCCATTAGTCTTATGTTCAAAGTTATTCTATATACTCTAGTCGGTTAACTCTACCAAAATATTCAGTCGGTATGCACAACGCAGTTGGTAATAGAAGAAACTATTCAAAGAGCCTAGTAAGCACCGAGCTGTCTATCGAGTATCTTTTCATGTCTACCAAGCAGCAAAGATGACACACCGAGTTGATATACACCGAGTGAAACGTGTTACCAGATTCATTGAACCTGGACATACATATGGAAACGTGTTACAAGATCGAGAAACATAGAACCGTTATCACATTGGAAATTGCACTTAAAGATTGTGTATGATTTCGAGGTCATCTAACCAATGAAATATTTTGCATGGTTATTCATCTAGAAATCATGTTTGTAAGATCAAAGCAATGAATAAGATCACCGACATAAGAGATCTATTTATACAACATGGATTGAAGATAAAAAGAATGAGACATGAATATACACAAGTGTATGAAGCGAGACATGAATATAGACAAGTGTATGAAGCAAGACATGTGTAATGCATGAGAAAGCACTAAGTATTATGACTGTTACAGAGACACAGATGTCACCAAGAAGGTTTTCAGAGAACAGTCATAAAATAGAGTAAACAAAAGGGTTTACCGAGTTACTATATGGGTTACTGAGGTATGCTATAAGCAAGGTAATCTTATTTGAGCACATAGAATTTGCTATAACATTTTAGATGTAAAGTTGCAGATATTTGTAATGATTTTAGTGTAATATTTTGAGTTATAGAGAAACCTTTAACAAGGTAAAAGACTCTAATCAAGTCTATAAATTGTAAAGCCTCTAACCAGGTGCACCATTTAGATTATTAAGTGTTGTAAAATCCTTTAGCAAGGTAGATCTAACAGATCTTGATACTCCTAATAGGGTAAGCTATCAGAAATAGCTAAACCTATAGCTCTAACCGAGCATCCTTTATTATTGCAGTAGTGAAGTTGTGGGTGCCATCCCCACCACAGTTTTTCTCTCTAACCAAGAGTTTCTGTGTAACCAAAATATAAGCGTTATGGAGTGAATCATGTATGATTATTATTCATTTGTTTTAGCTTTATGTTATGTTACAACAATTTTTGGTTTATGCAAAACAATAAAGATATTGTTGAAGAAAAGTTTTGAATTACTGATTCACCCCTCCCCTCTCAGTACATTAGCTTTCCATATTGGGCCTAACAATTCTTTCTTTAACAAACATTTTCCCTCTGAACTAAATGATAATTCTCTTGAAGCTAGAAGGTTTTGTCTCAATATGATTTCCAAAAAAATGTGCCTAGATGATGTTGTTGAACTGGATAAGGATATTACTATCGCAAAAATTGTGGAAACAATTAAATCATGAGTCAATGATAAATATCCTGGGGTAGATGGGATAAATGCAAAATTTAATAAATCCAACTTATATTGGATTGGGAGTGAACTTTTGGAGTTTTATAATTATGCTTTTCATATCAACTCCTCAAGCCCTAGTATAAACAAGGGAATTATTAAATTGATCCCCAAAAGAGAGTGATATAACAATTAATAAGAATTGGAGACCTATAACTCTCCTTAGTATCTCCTATAAAATTATTAATAAAACTTTGGCTAGGAGACTTACACGAGTGATAAACAAAATTGTTTCAGTAACAGAGATAGGCTTTATTAAGAGGAGATACATCTTAGAGAACCTAATCAGTAGTTGGGAGCGAATGCATTGGGCCAAACAAGATGGAAAAAATGTTGCTATGATACCCATTGACTTTGAACAAGCCTATAATAATATTGAATGGTATTTTGTTAGTGATATGCTAAAAAAAATTAGGTTCCCTTTTACTTTTGTAGATGGATTGTAAGGGCTCACATTTCCTTACTAATTTTCCCAAACAAAATAATTACACATAATTCAATATTCTTGAAATGAATTGAAATTAAAATATATTTAAATAGAAAAAAAAACTTACCCTCTCTCCTTGAAATCATACAAAATCTAAGTATTATTACCTTTACATAAAAGAGTACGATGACTCATGTTACATACATATCATGGAATCAATCTTTCAATTTCTAAGTACAAGTACAATAAGAAATCAGTACATGATACATATAAAAGTTATACAAATGAAGTTCCTTCGATCACCATTAACCTCATGGTCCTCTATTGACTGAGGGACAAGAACATGGGTGAGGCACTTTTTTGCCCAACTACGAAACCTTATCTTCCTCGTTTCTTCCTAACATGAAGAATCGTCAACCCTGCTCAAAGTGCCTAGAAACTTGGAGATAAATAGCAGGAGGGAATCTCGATGCAATCCTGATCTACATGCAATTCCCAACTCAAATGTGCTATGTGAACAAATTAGGATATGGTAGAGGACATTATTAAAATATTTTTTTTCTACGCAAGGTTCATCTATTTCAATTAACCCTTGACTTTGCTCAAAGTGAATTTTATGTAAACGAGAACTCGAAAAGAGGTTCACATCCACTTTGAATCCATATTCTACAACCTATCTCTGAAGATAAAATTTCCCAATACACATATGCATAGTAAAGTAAAGACACATATCTTGCACTTATGTTCATTCTTTACAATCATGACTATAATATATGCAATTTCCTTGTAACATTTTCATGAGATATAATAACTCATGCAATAATTATATATTTACCAATACACAATTGATTCTTCATGGTATATTTATACTAGTGTAATATAATTAGCTCAAAACATACTTGCTTTATTGAGCATCTAATAACAAAGTTAATAATACAAATGCAGACACTCAAAATTGTCTTGCATCTGTATAACGTCAATGTCACAAATTATTCTTTTATATTAACTCAATTATTTTAATTATTTATTTAATCTAAATTGATATTCTTCTTTCATTTCAATTTAATTATTCAATTTTCATCTAATCATTTATTCAATTGATCATTTCCTCTTTTAAATTAATTAAATAATCTTATTATTTAATTAATCTTGATTTTCCATTTTAATTAAACGATCTTCATTATTTAATTAAATCAATCTCTTCCTCTCATAATTAAATAATTTATTTAAATTATTTAATTATTTAACTATGTCCTCTTAGTTAAATAAATTTCTTAAATTGACTTAATTTAATTTCCCCTTCATTCAAAGAAATCTAATTTTCCTTGAAATGCCATTTAAATTCATTTCTCACTAATTTTAATTTCATTTGACATTTTTTGAAAACCCAAATTCAATCCAAATGACATTTTCTTCTAATTTCCTACATCACATGTGGAAAGTGCTAACTAAGATTGATATCCAGTTCTAACTAGTGACTTAACAACCACCTTTCTAACTAGTTAGTTACTTCCCCCTCTTTTTGAAATCAACTTTTTCTAACTGCTCAGTTAAGTCAATTCCATTCCCAATCATATCTCTTAACTAGTCAGTTAAGTGAGTCAATCTCTCAATCATATCTAGTCAAAATGAGTAATTCTCTCTCACCAACCTATCTCATTAAATCTCAACCGTCAATCAATCTTGTTCCCAAATCGATCTCAGCTATTGAATTTCTAGCATCATAAATTGTATCTGTATACAATTTTGTCCTCACCTAGACCTCACCTTAGTGCTTCGTCTTTTGATGCTCAACACTTGTTTTGATTCTGCTCACACCACATACCAAACTTGCAAATTCATTATCTTCATTGCCTTCTCCCCAAACTTGAGTCCCAATTATTAGGACCATGGTGTTGGGGGCCCTAGTCCTCTTAACCAGGATCTAAATTTGGTCCTCATAATGGTCACCTCAAGCAAGCAAAAAATTTGATCCTGTATCAGCCTACTCCAAAAATTCTATTAATTTTTGGGCAGCCAAGTATAAAAGGAGGTATTCCCCTCTCATTTGAAAACCTAATCTAATCCATCTAATGATCTCAATACACTCTAGAAAATTTAATTCAAGTGAGAAAGCAATCATACATTCATCAAACATTGGAGAAGAAGCAAAGTCAAGTTCAAGCATTCAAGATGGCATTCATGATCAACCTTCTATGAAGACATTCTACATGAAATTTGAAAACCCTTGTGTGAGGATTCAAGCAAGCTTCATCAAGATATACATTTCAATTACAAGCATTGCATTTCAAATTTGGCCTTTCCCTCAAAACGAAAGCATCTCGCTGCAATTTTCATTTAAATTTCAAGGTTAGTTCCTAAACTGGGGTAGGTCAAACCCCTATCCACAACGCTTTTCTCTCTTTTGTGTGTGTAGGGAATCAAATCAAGAGTTGTACTTAGAGATTCTGACAGAGTTGATGACAACAAATAGGTTTAACTTTCAATGAAGTGAAATTTAGAGGACCAAGGCGAATCCATACTACCTGGTCCCGAAAAATCAAGTCAAACTTTTGGGTACAGATTCTGGATATCTTCTTCTGCCCAGATCCCTATTTGTGGCTCCGTTAGATATCTGTAGCAGTCTATTTTTACTATTTCCTCTCAATTATTTATTATTTTGCCCTAAATTCAAACAATACAATTCCAATTGCATTTTCAACTCAAACAAAAGGGCAATAAGGATTGCAATCAACATTCAACCCTCTTCCTAATCTAATTGAGTTTGGATCTATTGTATTTATCTTCCTTTTAATGTAATGAATGTGAAAATTAGGTCAGTTCCTAGTTTACAAAGGATAACTTGTAAAACCCTAATTTTATTCACCACATTACATTTTGGTGAATTCGACATCTTTCATGCTTGTTTCTAATTTACTGTCTCAGATCTATTTTTATTCACTTTAATATTAATGTTTTCACGAGCATAAATCATAATTACTATTGAATTACATAAATTAGTGGTTTATTTCATAAAAAATCATAATTTATTATTCTAAAATTGACTTGTGGGTTGCATAATTTTTTAGCTATGTTTTTAGATCTGATTATTATGACATGTTATGTTCAAATTTAGATGCATCTAATATTCAATATCATAATTCACATTGTTTAATTTATTGGTTAAATAATCATTTTTACAAATAATTACATTGCTTAATCATAGTTTCCAAATTTGCATCCGATTTTCCTTCATTTGTGCATGGGTTTTGTTACCCTTAGTCCTACATACAATATTCTAGTGAGAAAGAATTTGTATTCTAAAGGCTTCTCAAGGTTTGAATACTAAGGATAAATAGCCTTAGTTGGATAACTTGTTACATGTTAATGTTGGTTCTTCTTCTAATCCAACAAATGACATCACTTATCCCCATTCTCCTCATACTTCTCATAATATGGATGAATCACTAACTAGGGTTAATATTGACCAATTAGAGAAGATTGATAATTAATTTGAGAATCTTAAACAATGGATGTGTCAACAATACCTAGATAGTGAGGCAATTCCCTTGATTGAAGTATTGAAAATAATGGTGCAAAATGATAAGAGGTGTGGATTAGTTGTGTGTCCTTGCTCATATTGTTGATACTAATATTATGCCAATCAAAATTTGTGCCGAAGTCCTTGGTTATTCTCAACCCACTAGCCAAGTTAACCATTTCATTCATATGCCTACATCCTTGCCTAGTGTGCCTACTTTTACATCTTCCATCATGCTTACTTCCACATAAAATATTGATCCTACACGTATTAGTAATGGGGGAATATTATTAATTATTATTCTTACATACCTCCTTTTGTGAGTCTTCCATTTGTTTCACAACCATCTCCCATACCAACATACCATAATGTTGTCCCTCCTTATTTTCAACCTCCACCTACTTACAATAATGTTACTCCTCCATCACAATCCAATATGTCTAATTTCAATCCATCCATCAAAGCAACTATCAATAACCTAGCCCAAACTGTTACATCTTTACAAGATCAATTGGCTCCCATAATTCAATCCAAGTTCAATGTTCCCACATTTGATGTAGCAAGCTCACTATCTGATAACATTATCTATGCAGTTAATCCTAAGTATATGGAAGTTCTTCAATTGGAGTTGTACAATGGAAAAGGTGACCCCTTGAGTCATGTGAAGACATTTCAAACTTTGTGTAGTGATTTTTTTCATGACCAAAGACTTATGGCTAAAGTGTTTATTAGAACCTTTAGAGATAAAGCCTTGCAATGGTATTCTTATTTGTCTCCTTATTCTATTGCTTCTTTTCAACAATTGGCTAATGCTTTCATTCAAAAATTTCAAAATAACACTGGTCCTAAGATTACTTGGACTGATTTGATTCATTGTAAGCAAGGAGTTAAAAAAAAGTGATTGATTTTATTGGTAGATATAAACATTTGCATTCACAAATTGCTTATCATGTATCTGATCATGATGTTCAAAGAATGTTTATCGCTAATTTATAAAAAGATATAAGAGATGAGCTACTATTTCCAAAGTTTACTTATTTTATGCAATTGCGTGTGATGCTTCATAATTAAATGCTTCAAGTGAGTCAACTTGAATCATCCTCTTCAATGGCTCTGGTTGATAAGAATGAGAGCACTCAATAATAATTTATGAAATTCAAACAAAACAAAGGTTTCATCAAGATAAATGACAACATCAACACTTAAATGATAGCCATGACATCAAATGTGGCCCATTTATCCAAATACTTTAGAAAATAATTCTTTTTTCTGAGTCTTTGGGTAGTATAATGTTGAGGTTGATGAATGCTAATGTGTTGCAACTTCCTCCCATCAAACCAATTGACAATTATAAACCATTGTCAACTGTAGAGGTGTAATTTGGAACTAGGGTTTCACCGAGTAGGATAAGACTACCAATTAACCAAATTAGCCAATACTATCCAATAGATCTAGCCTCAATCTAACTAAGGAAATGGTTGAGATTTCAGATTAAATCCACTAGTTAGGGTTTTTTTCCCTCATTCTAAGTTGAATTGTGAAAATGGAATTAGGGTAAAACAAAGAATTTGTGATGTAAATTTTAACAAAAACAGAAAGCTATATGTGTTGTATGGAGCCACCAACCTAGATCTGAGTAAAATAATATTTTTTAGATCTATTCCCAGAAGTTCAGCCGAATTTGTCGAGACCAAGGCACATCAATTCGCCATGATCCTCTTAATTTTCCACCTTCAAAAGTTGAACCTATTCATCTCTATGAACTTTGTCAACCCTTCCGAACGCAACTCTACACCTATTTCCTGCACACTGAAAGAAGGGGGAAATCGTTAGGAATAGGGGTTTGCCTAAGTCAAACCTCGGTTAGGAATTAACCTTGAATGAAATAATGCAAATACTAAAATAAATGCTAAATAGATATACCTTAGATCTATAATTGTTGATGATGATGTTTTTCTCATTGAATGTAATCACAAATGTTGTATGAAATGGCATGACAAACCCAAAACCCTAATCGCACACACATGCTTGCATAAGATTGATGTAATTTTGCTCCACAATGGTTGAAGGATGAATATGTAGTCTTGAAGATCTCTGAAAAATGGTTGATAATGAATGCTTCACAGATGCACAAATGTTAGATTACTTGTAGATGGAGACTTAGATTTCTTATATTTTTAGATGAAAATAAGTTGATAAAATATTTTTCTATAGGGGTATCTAGGTAAATTATTGATTAGGCCGACCTCCAATGGTCATGCGGAGCCATGATGATAAAAAAATATCGATGATATATAGCCCCGACCCTATTTCAAATTGGGGCATGATTAAGTGGGAGCATGGAATTTTGGGGCACCATGGTCTAGACCAGGGCATGCTGGTCCCACTATAATCAAGGCCAAAACAATACAAAAATGGAGTGGTTATCCCATGGTAGGACCCACAAAATGTTGTTCATGACTTCAAAGTTGGAGAGTAGGCACAAATGGACCCAGAAAGGTGATGAGGATAGGACAAACCAAAGTAGGGGCTCAAACATGAGGTGTAAATTATCGGTGACAATTTATGATGCTACATTTAGCCCCTATTTTAACGGGAGTATGAGCCTATGCAAATACTCACAGTAAAGTAGATGTAATATGAAAGAGAGAGGAGCATTTATGAGCGAGACCACAAGTAAATAAGACATGACTAATTTTGAGGAACTAAGCCCCCAATCTTAGGATCATAACTCATGCAATCAAATGCAAGGACACACAACACAAGGGGTTAGCACTAAAAATAGGACCTCAATTCAACTAGCCAAAGAGACCTCAATAATCAAAATGTTTCAACCACTGATATTATTCTTGAAATGCCATCACAAAACACAAGCAATCATATAAAAAGAGAAAGAGCATGCATCAAACCAAAAACCACAAATAGAAAAGCTATGAGCTCATGATAAGAATAAAGGGAAGACATGGATATCACACTCTAGTTGTGTTTTTCTAGGTGATCCATGAGAAGAAAAGATATAGAGGACATTGATTCCATGGGCTAGCTATATTTTTCTAGGTGATCCATGTTGGGGAGGAGAGTAGGAATATTCTAGCTGTGTTTTTCTAGTTCCACTCATCATGTTGTGTGTCTAACTATCTGGTTTTAGGTATTAAGCATCATGTATAAGAGTTTATTTTGTTTGGTTTTGAGCATACAACAACCTATGTAAGACATGAAACAAAAATGCAAATGTGTGTCTGGTATTAGGAACATCTCGTGTAAGAGTTTGTTTGCTCTAGTTTCAATAATGTATAACCCTATGTAAGACAAATATATGACTGGTTTAGAGGACATTTCATGTAAGAGTTTGTTTTCTTTGGTTTCGATAATGTGCACCTCGTAGAAGATATATATCGATGTTGTATCTGGTTTTAGGCATGAAGCATTTCGTGTAAGATTTATTTTCTCTGGTTTTGAGAATGAACACCCCGTTTAAGACATGCAAAAATATAGTACAATATAGTTCAAAGAGGGCGATATGCTCTTTCCTTCCCCCCTCTTAATATGTCAACGTAGGTCTATGTTGATGTCTTAAGGAAGATAGAAACAAGGATACCCACCTTCAACACCAAGGAGATATCATTTTAGGCAACAATGTTCATAAATCCAAGCTAAAGAGGCAATACTCTTACAAGCAAGGATAAGATAGCTGAAAAAGAGATATCTTGCAACAAGTGTAAAGGGAATCCTTGGACGAGAAGATATCTTTTCTCAAAATAAATCTACCTCCAAGAGGAGTTCTTGAACAAACATAACATCTTCTACCAAAAGAAGGGAAGGAGAACAAGAATACCTACCTTCCTTCTATTGCTAGGTAAAGGGATTCTTGATGAAGGATGACACACTTTTGACCCTAAGTAAGGGGTTTGTTTATAATGTATATACATTTCCAAGTGAAAAAGAGGTTGTAGTCAAGGATACACAACTCTTGCATAAGAGAGAATCCTAAGAAAACAACCACTTTACACAAGGAATGACATCAAATCGTAAGCTAACACCACACAACAAAGGAAAGTTAGATCCTTAGAAAGGATAGGAGAGATCAATGCCCCCCAAGCAAAGGGAAAAAGAGAAGGATTGCACAACTTCCCTAGAGATATTATAAATAAGAGATGTACCTTTTCAAGCAAGAAAGAAAATCATGTTATGAAAAATGCAACACAAAAAAAGAGGCAATCTTCAAAAAGGAGAGAGAGAAGAAAAATGCCATCCTTTCCCCCCAAGAAAGAGGACAAGAAAAAATTAGGATGAAGGATCACACATTCCCCAAGAAGAGATTGTTCATAAGAGATGTACCATTTCAAGAAAGGAATAGGTCCTAGCCAAGGAATGGGTCCTAGCCAAGGAACACACATGTACTCGCATGAAGGATAATTTTATGCAAGAAACCTAACATCACATTATGAAAAATGCAATGCATAAAGGAAATAGTGAAACCTTAGAAAGAGGAAAGATAATATTATTGCCCCCCAAGCATAGAGACAAGAATAAATAGACTATTATGTTGCTCATTAAGTATCATTGCACCTAAAATTGTACCACCATGAATAACACTTAGCCCCCAATAGGTAAGCTAACAATATCACATAGTGAGGAGCAACATAATAGGAACTTGAATGCTATTTGAAATGATTATGAGAAATACGACATTCATTAGTACAATGACCATGGATTTGATGATACTTACAAAAAGAACCTTCATGATGTTGTCTACATTTTCTTCTTCATTTATACTAAAGAAGAGAAATGAAATTGGTGTGAAGGAGGTTGGACAAAATATTATCTTGTTGCAATTTCATATTGAAATGAGAATATTTAAATTCACTATAAAATGGAGGATCCCAGATGTTCACAAAGGAAGAGGTTGGAAATCTTGCTTTTGATAAGGAAAGTGTGATTTTTTGCACACATCCTAAAACTCGTCCATTGTATCCATGTGTAGGATTAGGAGAGGGTTTTCTCTTAGGTGGAATTGGATTTAAGTTTAAAGAGTCCCAATCAATATCTAGACATGTGTTACAATAAAAAAATTGAGTATCAAATTTAGGCATCTTAGATTTTCTACAAAAAGAAGGTGTTAAATCTAATAACCGCCAATCATCTTCCAAGAGTTATTATTTAGGAATTTTTTTAGTATGAGATAGTGTATTTGTCTGAACTGGAGAAAGGATTGTAGGAAATAACAAGTTATATTTTGCTTCAATTTATATGTTCTTGTCAACTTCCAAAGTAAGCACTTCATTATTATATGTGTAAGGCACTGCATGACAATCAAATTGATGATTCACCCCACCCTTAGGCTTCTCAAAAACATGAGTGGTATTGATTTGATCTTGATTAGGTTATTTAACTTTGTGAGAGAGAGCATTGGAAACAATACCCTCCTGCTCTAAAGTATCTTCATGACAAATGTTAGGAAAGCGACAATCATATCTCATTGATGCTTCATCTCTAGGGGGAAGGTTGTTGAAATGAATAGAAGGTGAGGTGCTATTAAAGAAATTCTCACTCATATCATCTTTTTTTACCATAATATCATCCTCTTTCACCAAGGTATCATCATGGAGGAGGAACATATTAAGAGAATAATCCACACCATTCTCTAATGGTTCATTACCAAGAGGGAGATCATTGAGAAAAGTGCTAAAAATATTTTCTTGCATCAATATTTCCTCTTTAGGGAGAGAAACTTTGGGAGAGAATCATTGAAAGTCTCATAAAAGGTATTTTCATATACCTTAAATCCTTGCAACTTAAGTGCATCCTCTTGCAAAATTTTTTTTGACATTTTTTATAATTTAAGTAAAAGGAAACTTGCAATGAAAGAAGAGAAAGTAAGGAAATAAAGCATGAAGGGACTAATCTAAACAAACATAACAATGCATGAAAGAATCATTTTTTTTGTTGTTGTATTTTTAATGTTTTGAAACATGCAAATTAGAAGATTGTTATCCCAATTTCAACTGAGTGAACTTGAGATATCCCCCACGATTCTTGTCCAAATTGTTGCCCTTAAACTCAAAGATCTTTTTTATTTAGAGTGATTAATTCATCTCTAGCATCAATTTTTAACTTAGTTTTTTTTTTTTTTTGGTCGCTTAAATGTATTGTCAGACCCTAGACCCGACTCTACACTTGGTTTGTCTTCCACGTGCAAATCAGATCCGTGAAACCGAAATGCACATTTTAGTGCAAATTGAGTCCGTGAACCCAATTTGCACCTCATTTATTTCCCACAACTTAGTGCATTTATGTTTCCAAATTCAAATTTTGTTAGGTACACCTCTATTTCCCCTTTGAATCTATTTTCTTTTCTTTTCTTCCTTGTCATTCAGACTGGAAAGAAAATCTCTCATCCTTTCTCAAGTCATTTTCATCTAGGTATGATTCTCTTTCGTTCTTTTACATTTTTGCTTTGTTCATTTTCTGATTGAATCTAGGGTTTGCTCTTCCCTAAATTCAGGCCTGTGGCCACAAATTTCTTTTTGATGCCCTCTAATTATTTTTGGGTATGCCATGATTTTGAGTTCATGGCCTCAAATCACACCACAACATTTTTCATTGCAATGTGGTTCAGGCCCATGAACCCAAACCATTTTTATTGTTTCTTTACCCTTGGCATTGATGTTATGTCATGTGGTGAGGGTTTATAGGCCTACACCACATGACACAACATCACTATTGTATCATGTGGTTCAGGCCAATGGATCTTCACCACAATCATTTTTTTTACTTCACATTGCCTTTGGACGGTGTCATTCGGGCCAATGGACCTGAACTACACTATTTTTTGGTGTAGTCAGGTGCGTTGACCTGAGCTACACCAGAGCTCTATCTATGTTTTGTTTGGTGTAGTCAATTCTTTGAACCTAAACTCTATAGGAGTTTTACCATTATTGATGTGCAGTGTCAATCAAGTCCATAGACTCGAATGAAACCAACTTTCATGCTCAATGGTGTAGTTCGGGCCTATGGACCCAAACTACACTATAATGTGTGGTTTCCTACTTGCATTGAATCAATCATGGCGTAAATTGGGTTCATAGACCCAAACTACACCCTGAATCACAAATCGTCCTTCCTAGATGTAGATCGGGTCTATGGACCCGATTTACATGTTTTATATACCTTTCCACTTTGAGATGTAAATCAGGTCTGTAGACCCGATTCACATTTAAATACAGTTTATCCATTTTTTCCTAAGTTTTCAAAATTTGCAAATCGAGTCCATGGACCTCATTTACACCCAATGTATCAAATTGTTCCAATGTTGAAGATTTATTAGTATTGAAGATGTTTTCTACTAATTTTGGAGGATTACTTTTTTGAACCCTTATGCAGTTCAAGCTATTTATGGATGTTAGAACCATCTCCAGGAATGAAAACAATGAAGTTCAAGAAATAAGATCCTCATCCAATCTTTCCACCATCCGTAGTAGCATCAAATATTAGGGACACAAAGATAGGCCATGTGGATATTGATGTTTTTCTAAGGCGGGTTGAGAATCCTCCACACTACTAGCAAATGGAACTCACTATTAATAGTAGTATTCATTCAGTTGCATCTTTCCCTATGTCAACTTAGAATTTAGAATTCATTCTTGTAGTGGCGAATCACTTTGATCCTGGGAGTCGAAGCGTAAAGATGCAAATGGAAAGAAACTGATTATGTTGAATGAGGAATCATTTGACTACTTGTTCAAGTGTCTTAGTATAGGGCAATGTGAAGATATAGATATAAAGTTTGTTGAAGCCTATCATGAGAAGCACTCAGAGAAATGCAAAAGGAATATCAATGATAATTGGTTGAAAACTCCCAGGCCTACAATTTCCTGATAGACCAAGACCTTTCCTTGAAGTGACTTCAAGGAGGAAGTGAATGACTTGATTACTCTTCTCAATAGAGTAAAAGGGCTTCCCACTTCTAATACATAATATGAGTGGATGTATCAATACATTCATATCATTAGACAAAACAACAAGATCTTTTGGGGTAAGCAGATGAGTGATGCCTTGTGTGAGAAGCTCACAAAGGTACCTACCACTTTGAAGTTTTACATGGCTTCCTACTTGGTGTATGCTACTCCCGCTATAAGGAATTTTGTAGGTTTGTCCTCAAAAGGAGGTAGAAGATAAGTCCCAGTTTGGAAACACTATTCTCAATTAACTCTTCAAAAAAGTTTATATCATTTTAGAAGACTTAATGATGCCTTCTTTGGTTCCTATATGTTCATGTTTGACAAGAAAATTGAGAAGAATAGGATTTCTAATGAAGCTTGAGAGGTTCTTAATCAATATGGATGCATGCTCTTACAATTTCCTACCTTCACCTCTCTAAGGATAGGATGTTATGACAATTAGCCTTTCATGCTCCCAAGGTACCCATCTGATAAAATTGTTTTGATGGAATTGGCAAGGCAAATGGTGGTGGTTCATGAGAAACATTCTAGTTCTCATAAAACAAGTTTTAAGTTTTCTTTGTATATTGGGAGAAACTCTATCAATTTGGTTTTCAAAGAAAGAGCTATGGAAGATGAAATGAAAAGAGTGAAGATGAAACAAGAAGAGTGAAAATGAGGTAGTTCAAGTCTAGGAATGATTTTGATTATAGAGGTATGAAGAATAAACTTAAAAAGAACTACACTCATGTTCACAGAATTTAAGATATCTCGGCTGATTGAATAACTGAGGAAGATATCAGGAGACTGGACCACTGTCGCCTCACAAAAGATCAAATAATTAATCTCAATCTAGAAGATATTCCTGATGAATTGGTTGATGACGGTAATGTCTTAGATCCAATATATAAAAATAGTAAGATTTCCTGTACTCCTCTCCCTTTCATCCATTGGTCTCAAAAGGAGGTGGTTTCTATTAGGGCCAAATTTTAGAGGATTCTTGCAAATACCAATATTTGGCTAGCACAGATAGGAATCTAGTTGAATCCATTTGCTACTAGATTATAGGGTGGTACTACTGGGCATGTTGGAAGAAGATCAAAATTGATAACAAAGAACATGCAATATCATGTTGCTTCTCCTAAATCTCCCAAGTACAAGTTCACTATAGGAACAAGAGAAGTCTTCTACATGAGGTTCTCAACAAGAGAAAGAACATGAATCAAAAGAACGAGAGTGTGAATATGAGCTTATTGATTTGGATCAACTTGAAGAGGAACAACAAAATCAAGAAGAGCAAGAAGATGCAAAAGAGTTTGATGAAGGTTTACTAGAGATTTCTAGAGGCACTGAACCTGGAGACATATAAGGTCATGTTCCATAGGTATCAAGTCCTATTTTAGTTGCTACTTCTTTGCAAGTTCATGTTTTTGAATCCATACCATTTGGGTCCACTATTTCATATGTGTTTGATTCTCCTAGTGTGACCATTCCTATTGTTTCTTCTTCTGCTAGTGAAGTTGTCTTAGATACTCCTCCAGATAACATTGAAAATGTTTTCTCCACTTTCCCAAATTTGTCTAAAGTATCTACATCTATGTTTGAGGACTTTTAAAAGTCCATGTCAAATATGGGACCCTTTCCTAATGTATTTGTTGTTGAAAACCCATCTTCTGTTATGACTTCCACTCCTCCAATTGTAGCTATTGTTGTTCAAGGCCAGAAAAAATTTCCCCAACCATTGGCTATAGGTGCTAATGATGATTCTATCATGTCACCCTGGTTTCTTTCTAACACTCCCAAGAGGAAGAAGCAGGATATTACTCTTGATAATTTTGATTTCGCTCAACTAGTGCTTATCAAACCAAAGACCGTAAGAAAGCCAAAACTATCTCAAGGTTTAAGGTAGATAGTGCCAAGAACAAGTATGTAGAAGTTGCAGAGCCTCCTCCCAATAAAAGTATAAATGAAATCAAAGTAGAGTACTATGTGATAAGAAGGGTTGAGCTTGGGAAGCAAACCCATGAAGGTATAATGAAAGATGCCTAGTCAACTTTTGATGTTCTTGTGGCAAGATACAATGAAGAGAAGGTCAAGAAAGATAAGCTTAAAGCACAAGTGGATCAAATCACCATTGTGTTAATTAAGATCACAAATTCTTCAAAGGTGATTGAGATAGTGACTTCGTCGGTTAATGAACAAGTCATAAAACAAGCTGAGAGAGTTACCTCATGAGCCAAAGCAACAAGAGAATGGATGGACAAGATGCTCAGTCAAGGAACCCACCTTTTTAGTTCTGCCACCAAATTGATTAACAATGTGCAGAGTGTTCAATCCGAATTAGATGCAACATTAAAAAATTTCTTGGAAGAAATGACTACTCATGAGAAGGAATTTGATGCCTAAATAAAGCTTAGGGACTTCTCTCTAGATGATTTGGTTGATCATGATGTGATTCCTTCTAGGAAAATGTATGTCTTGTACAAAGAGTTGCTAAAGCATTGTATAGAAGTTTTAGAGCAAATCATTAAATATGTAGAGGCAAAGGGTTTGGATGAGAAAATAGTGAAAAGGATCATTGACAAGATTGATGATCTTCCTTGTGACTTACTTGATCAGGACCATTTATATGCTACTACCCTTGGATTCGACCATACAAGAATTCAATTTGCTTGTTCAAGATGAATTTAAGAGAGTTGATTTCACTCTCTCATCAATTGATAAATTAATAGAAATCTAGGTTATATTAGATAGTCTGGGATATATCTTCAAGAAATCCAAAGAAAACTATTCCAACTTAATCGACTTGATTGCACGAGCTTAGGTTATCTTAGTGTTGGAATAAATAGTTTATATATTAATTATTCACTTAACTGCATTAATTTTCTAAATAATTTATTATTTAATTAATTTATTAATTATGAATAATTAATTAATATTTATCTCTATGCATAATGCAAACTAGGAAAAGCAAACTATGTTTAGATTTTCGAGATTTTCATGCATTTAATTAGTCTACTATGCTTTTTGTGCATATATGAATTATTCATACATTCTATTTTCACTCTCAATCTATCTTGTAGACTCCACCATTTAGGGTTTCTATCTTTAGAGTTAGATTTCTTTATAAGGATGTCATATCCTTCCTTGTAACTCAAGCAATAAGCAATTTCAAAGCAATTCAATCAATTTAATTGTTATTGTCTTCAATGATTTTGTTGTTCAATTATCTCTTTATGTATGATAGGTATTCTTGCAGAAGATAAATGGGCTTGTGGGATTCACATTTCATGAATTCTAACATGGTATCAAAGCTCCAGATCTGAAGATTCTTGTTCACCTTTCTGGAGATTATTTGCATGCATAGAAAATTGTTCATCTTGGGTTACTTTGGATTGCACAATTAGTTCCAGAAGGCTCAAGATAGTCAGGATCGCCTTTCATTTACTGAAATCTGATATACAGTCCATTTTGCAAGGGTTCAAAGTTTGAGGGTTTTTCTCTATTCCAGAGAGTACTTGAAAGCTTGAATCTTTTTGGGCCAAAAAGGACCTCACGGTTCGATTCAGAAGGCTAATTCCATGAATTTTGATATATAATTTGCCTATTTTTGGTGACAGGGGCATTTGGGGCATGATTTTTTATTGGCACATTTTTTGAGGCACAAAAACCTGTACGATCGTACCTGCACCTGCACCTGCATTAGAAATATTTATATAAAAAAAATTCAACTGGCTAGTAAATTTTTTTTTTTTGATTGCTCGGTTTTTTATTTTTTATTTATTTTTAAATCAAGTTGGTGTATGTTGTTACAAAAAGATTATTATTTTTTAATTAAAAAAAGAAGTCAACCCTTTGCAACAAAAGTATATTGCATCAGCGGTACAGTCAGCATGCATGGCCCTTTGAACCCTCTTTGTGCCCTAAAAGAGGTTTTTTTTTTGTCATAACTTGAGCATACAGAGTCGAAATCACACAAACCATATATCATTGGAAAGCTCTTTCTGAGCTCTATCTAGATATGGAGATTTTTTTTTCTTCTTCTGATTTTTTCATTTTGCAAGCTTTTTTGCCAGTTGAAGTCAGAAGTTGCAATTTGCACTCCTGGGGGCATATCTTATGCATCCGGATTCTGTTTTTCGCAAACAAGATATCATTGAAAATATGATTCAAAGCTCTATCCAGACCTCAGGTCCATTTTTGTTGATAGATTACTAGCTCACTGTCTTTTCTTTTTGAAGTCAGCAGTGCCTTTCTGGTCCTATTATGTCTTCCTGTGGTCTGAGCTCTACCTTTCTTGTCTTAGATCTCTACTTTTTTTTGCATAATGGAGAAAAGCATTCAGATTCTCAGTGCCCGTCATACCTCTCCCTTATCAACATTATGGGGGGGTTACTACTGTTGGTGCTAATGCTTCCTTGGTTTCATGTTTGAGTTAGCTATGTATTCAGTACTTGTTCCTATGTACTAGGAGATGCAACGCGGCCATTTACCCATGCATTTCATGAGATGGAACACTTACCATATCGACACTCTTACATTCCTATTTCTGGAGGTTCTTTTTTCAGTTTCATATCAATCATTCTATGATAGTGTTTGCAGCTTCTTCATGCTTCAATGTTTCTTCATGTTTGTCTTTTGTTTCTCTTTTGGAGAGGAGTTTTGTTCCCACTGGGTTTTCTCCTTTGATTTGTTTCTGAGAAACTTCCATGTTTGTTCATGGGTACCTCATCAGGCTTTATGCCGGGACCCATCTTGCATTCATCTTTGCATGCTTTTTCCTATATCTTTGCCTCTCTCCCAGTTGTGCATTCAAGGGGGTGTTGGAATAATAATTTACATATTAATTATTCACTTAATTGCATTAATTCACTAAATAATTTATTATTTAGTTAATTAATTAACTATGAATAATTAATTAATATTTATCTCCATGCATAATGCAAACTAGGAAAAGCAAACTATGTTTAGATTTTTAAAATTTTCATGCATTTAATTAGTCTATTATGCTTTTTACGTATACATGACTGATTCATGCATTATATTTCCACTCTCAATCTATCTTGTAGACTCAACCATTTAGGGTTTCTATCTTTAGAGTTAGATTTATTTATAAGGATGTCATATCCTTCATTGTAACTCAAGCAATAAGCAATTCTGAAGCAATTCAATCAATTTCATTGTTATTGTCTTCAATTATTTTGCCGTTCAATTCTCTCTTTATGTGTGATAGGTATTCTTGTAGAAGATAATTGGGCTTGTGAGATTCGCATTTCACGAATTCTAACACTTAGGTCATGTTGATGAACTAGAGGATTCAAGAGTAAAAGATACTCTCCAAAAGTTTGAAGATTTCTTGAAGAAAAATGGAGATGATGATGCTCAAGATGGAGATCTAGAAACTTAGTCTTTTTTCATTCTTTCTAGCTATAGGTGCATTTTTATAATTCCAATCGACACTTCAAGTGTCATTATGTATATATAGTTTTGCATGTAGGAGTACACAAGTCCCAAGTCAAATAAAACTCTACTTTTTACTTAGTTATAATTAGTTGAGTTTTTCCTAATTTTTCTCATTGCCCCTCTCCTATATATGTGAGGGTGCTCATTGTAATTTTCATCTTTTATCTATATGCAACTAGACTCTGCCGAAGTGAAGAGTGAAGTGAAACTTTGAGTTCATTTGTGATTTTTGCTAATTCAATCAATAAACAAAGCATTGTTGGCACTCAAACTTTGTGTTGAATTCATTGGGTTCTATGGTGAGAGTGTTCTTAAGTCATTCTTGTTATGGTAATTAAATTGATTGAGTAAAAGCAGTTTATAGGGATATTGTGAAAGAGTAGAATAAATTTGGTTGTGTAGACTTTGTGCTACATTTATAAATTGATAGAGTAGAACTTGTTAGAGGATAATGTCATAAAGACTTTGAGCTTTACCTTGTTATCTTGTAGTAAGTATATTTTATAAGTTTGTATAAAAATGGCATTATAAAGACTAGCTTTATTTTGATATTTGAGAGAAATTTGTTTTGGGTTATAGAAGTTATTGTTAGAGGTTGATAAGGTAATAGTGGGCTGATGACTTTGAGCTTCACCATTATTTTCTTGTCCTGGGAAGCAATGAAAGACTTGGTGCTTTCATAGAAACTTTGCTTCTTACTTGTAAATCCTATAAATATGTTCCTAAGTTGTTTCTTAGGAATTTTAAAGTTGTTTAAATCATTATTGCTCTAAATTGTAATATCCTTTCTAAAAAGAGAGAAAAGGATAAATATCTATTCCGAAGAAAGAGGATGAGATGATGTAACACCCAATATTAGAATACGCTTAGTGGTTACAATTTTGTTTCAAGAAAGTTAGAGTAATAAGCAAAAGGGGAGTCTTCCCTTATAATTAGGGGAGATTTTAATCTCACACATTGTGGCTAAAACCACAATTTTGGAAAAATGAACTAAATTTGAAAAACACAATTGAATAATTATGCAACCCACATGTCAATTTTAGGAAACTAAATTACGGTTTTTATGAATTTAATCTCTTAATTTATGTTTTTAATTGAAAATATGATCTATGAGTGTAAATTTGAAATCCAAAATGCATACAAATTAGATCTAAGAACACACATAAAAAATTAGCATGAAAGAAGTTAGGGTCACCAAAATCTAGAAGTGTAATTTGGAACTAGGGTTTCACCAAGTAGGATAAGACCACCAATTAACCAAATTATCTAATACATTGAAAGAGAGGTGAATCCAATAGATCTAGCCTCAATCCAACTAAGGAAAGGGTAGATATTTATGATTAGATTCACTAGTTAGGGTTTTGGTTCCCTCTTTCTAAGTTGAATTATGAAAATGCTAAAATTAGGATAAAACAAGGAATTTCTGATGTAAATTGACAAAAACAGTAAGCTATAGGTGTCGTACAGAGCCACCAACCTAGATCTAAGTAAATGAATATATTTTTGATCTATTCCTAGAAGTTTGGCGTGATTTTACAATACCAATGTGTATCAATTTGCCATGGTCCTCCAAATTTTCCACTTTTGAAAGTTGAACCTGTTCGTCTTTGTGAACTCTATTGACCCTCTCGAATGCAAATTTGTACATGTTTCTTGAAAACAAAAATAAGGGGGAAATTTTTGGGAATAGGGGTTTGCCTAAGTCAAACCATGATTTATTGCAAATACTGAAATAAATGCTAAATAGATATATCTCAGATCTGCAATTGTTGATGATGATGCTTTGTTCTTTGAATGTAATTACAAATGTTGTATGAAATTGCATGAAAAACCCAAAACCATAATCATGCACACATGCTTGCAAAAGATTGATGTAATTTTGCTCCATAATGGCTGAAGGATGAATATGCAACCTTGAAGATCTTTGAAAAATGCTTGATAATGAATGCTAAATGGATGCACGAATGCTAGATTACTTATAGATGGAGACTTAGATTACTTAGATTGTTAGATGAAAATAAGTTGATAAAATATCTTCATATAGGGGTATCTAGGTAAATTACCAATTACACTAACCTCCAACAGTCATGCGAAGACACGAGGATCAAAACTTACAGATTGGATATAGCCCTGACCCCATTTCAAATTGGGGTTTGTTTAAGCAGGACCATGGCATTTTGGGGCACCATGGTCCAGAGCAGGGTCTACACCCTAGTCTCACCATAATCAGGACCAGAACAATGCAAAAATGGAGTGGGTATCCCATGGTAGGACCCACAAAATGTTGTTCATGGCCTCAAAGCTGCAGAGTAGGCACAAACAAACCTAGAAACTTGATGAGGATAAGACATGCTAAAGTAGAGGCACAAACATGAGGTTTAAATCAACTCGGTGACAATTATGATGCTACACCAACTTACCATGATCCTAAAGCTTTTTTCTAATATCATTGTCAACTTGGCCATGATTTCCATAATTGTTTGGCAAAAATGTGGAGGTATAACATTCTAATTTTCTGCAATTCTTTGGTTTCTATTTTGATTTTTATTGTTGTCCTACATAAATAAGTAAGTTCATTTGTTACTAAAGTTTAACTTTTAGCATGTGGCACTCGTGGGTCTAAGAAAAACAAACTAAACTTCTAACACGTGCTTTGCAAGATTCCTTTTTTTAAATCATCTTTTGTTTTCATCTACCTGGTAGTTGGAAAACATTTAAATTTTCTTAAAGGAATTAATCCCCTTGTTTGAGTGTCTTGTGCTTCAACACTTTTATTTTTTCATTTAACCTAAAATCTCAAGAGAACTATCATCTCCCCTCACCTTCGCAAATCTTGGTTGAAATAGAAAATCTTGATATTTCTTTAGAGAGAAGCTTCCTTGGGGATTTCATCACCCCAAGGCTTGACTTTGAGCGGATTTCTTCGAGCTACTATATAAATGGGTAGCAAGTGAAATTTTATCTAATTCAAGACAGTACAGTTGGAGTGCAATCTGAATTGGGTGTCTAATTGTCATAGACCTATAAGGGTTATCAGATCTTTAAGTATCTCACTTCATGAAGTTCTGTATGTGAGATGTTCCTCAAAGAATGGCTAAGAACATTTGTTTATAGAGACCCAAAACCCATACTTGATAGTTCAGGGAGTGCACATTGTACCATGTAGAAACCCCTCACATACCCTTCATTGTGAGATATAAAATTCCTTGATTACAAGGATTTTGAACATTGGAGGTAAGAGAAAAGGTGTGTTGGTGTTGTGTTGGGGGAGCGAGCACCACTTGATCTCAATTTTTTTACTTTTTTTGTGGTATTTTATTGCAACAGGGGCCCTATCAAGTAGTATCATTTATATCATGTGTAAGATATGTGCCTATCTTCAAATTGTTAATAAAATCTTTGTGAAAGACCAGTAGGCTTTATCCACATTTGGGCCAATCTAGGCCCTTCTATGCATAACTCTAAATTTCAGAGTAGTCCAATTTCACAACCATATTATCTTCTTTATTTTCTAACAATCTGATTACATAGTTTGTCCAAAATTTCCTTTAACAAACTAAAAACTTTCAAATCCCAGAAACAAAGACAAAATCTCATAGTTGTCTTTAATAATTTTTGCATTTGTCCTTCCATTTTTCATATTCATCTTATCAGACTTTCACATTCATCCTCGATCAAACCCATAGTTGTTGATAAATTTTTGCACTTGTACTCAATTCATTTTGCATCTGTGAACATAAGATCTCACAATCTATTTTTAAACCAGTGCTTCAAAAGGCAAGTTAAGATCACTCAATTAGGATCCAAATCATTTCAGACTTTGTAATTGATCATGCTTTTAGCATCTATAGGTACATATAGTTCCTTCTTTTTAGATTCATCTTAGTTTTAAAAGTGTAAAGTTTACAACATAGTTTTCCGTAAGTGTCATGTTAGAATAAAGGAATCAATCTCCCAGTAGTAGCATCCTTAATTCAATTATCTTGTAGCCATCATTCCTTCCCAAGGAAATCCAAAGGGTCTAGTCTTAAGATTCAACCATAGTGATTATTGAGATACCAAGACCTCCATCAACTATAAAATCCTCAAATTTCAACCCTCTTGCTCATAAGTCTAGCTTAGGGTACAAACTTTATTCAAATTTTCAATCTCACTCCCTCTTATTTTAGGTCAAGGTACTTTTACATCCTTAGGTAAGCATCTATATTCTTGTGTTCTTGGGTTCCCTAGGGATTAGTCTCATAAGGTTGCATAGTTCTTGCATTGTTCATTTTCATCAACTTAAAAGTCCCGAAAATAAAATAAAAAATAACTCTAGTTCTTGCATCCTTAGTGTGTCTTTAGGAGTCCTTCATGCCCATCACTCAATCACAAGTAGGGAAAAATTCAATGGATCCATATAACGACCCAAAATTTAACCCAACAAGCACCATGAACTTTTCATCTTATCCAAAGGAGTCTAACTCTTGAAGAACTAAAAAACGCACAACAAGAACCCCATGTTCTTGTAATCATAAATGGGCTTTTCAGTCACAACCCTAATTTGTATATTTTATTGCTAGCCCAAAATAGTGCTAAATTGCCTCCATATTTTGATGTCGCTACCACCTGGGGCTCAAATTCATAAATATTTGGGACTCACACAAGGTTCATCCTCTCAAAAAAGTCCCTTATAGCACCCTATCAGTGAGTACTACCTAAGATGCCACCCAAAGCATCGTGTCAACATCACTTTATAATAACCAACTCTACAATACCAATCCAAGTGGTCAAACTAGCACTACTTTCACTCTTGCTCACGTGTCCTCTAATCAGAGCTCTAATCCAAACACATCATCTACAAGCACTCAATTGAATACAAATTCTTCATCACTAACGAATATTAGTGCTCTTTCACAAACCATAACTAGTGTATCCTAGATTCCCACTTTTGTTCCCGTGGGATCGACTTATAGTTATCAAAATGTTCCACTACCTAATCCAAGCTCACAAAATCCATTTGGTGGAACTCAATCTAATGTCAACATGTTTTTTACCTATTGCATTCCACCAAATGTTATAAGAAATTCTCATCTCTTTAATCATTCCATGTTTCAAACACCACCAACATATGTGAATACCAATCTATTCGTCAATCCCAATTTTGCTACCCATACCCCTTTAACTCAAATAGACATTCTTGTGTAACAAGTTCAAAACTTGTAATGAAAAATGTCCAATCTTCAAACTAGGGGCACCAAGAAGAGTTACACAATGGAACATCTCTTCCCTTATCATTTTCACAAAACAATGTACGCACCACCCTTCACTACCTGTATAGAGGTTGTTGATGAATACATTTATTAGATGCACCTCTTTCCTTGTAGCTTAGGTTGTCAATCAATATATTTGTTCTCCCATCTTTCACTTGGAGTATGCTCATGGGGAGAATTAGAAGACCGATTCATGACATTTCTCTCACAATATCGATAATATAGTTGCATTAATGGATTTAGGTGCCACCAAATAGAAAGAGGGAGAATCCTTTGCCTCTTTCCTACAATGTTGGTGATTGCTTTCCCAAATAATCCCTTGCCATATAACTGAAAAAGAGCAAGTGGATATGATCACTAAAAACCTAGTCCCTCAAATAAAATATCCTCCAAATGCAATACTTAGATTCATTCCACCAATTGATTGAAAAGAGAGTTAAATGTGAGAAAGGCCTTATTGCACAATGTATTTTAAAAACTTCTAAAGAAGGCAATCAACCTAAAAATACATCTAATAAAAAGACTAAGTTTTGGTCTAAAAATAAGAGTGTTACCAATGACAAAGTAGTGGATGCTAGAGTAATCAATTGGGCCCAACCAATAATCTATCTCCAAGACCCTAATAATGCAAATGTGTTCGCTCCTAATAAGAGTCAACCAAATATTAATGACAACTCAACTAATGTGGATCAACCAAATCCACAATGAGTGCCAAGGAATAACAATCCAAAGTGAGAATATACTCCACTTGGAGTGCCTATTGAGTCCACACTCAAGAAGTTGATTCAGTTCAAAGTCATTATGTTACCCGAAGTCAAACCATATGATTTCAGTCCTTTTAAGCTGGCTTGGTGGAATGACAGTGATTTTTTTGAATATTGCAAAGAAAGTTCACAAGATGTCAAGCTATTACAAACTTAAAAACCTCATTGAAGTTCTCACCGATAAAAGTGATATCTCTGTTGAAAATCCTAAAGAAACATCCAATTATGATCACACAATTTTTAAAAATCATTTCCTTAATCATGACAAGGGTAAAGCCTCTTGTTCAGGGTCTCAAAATAACAAGGCTAATTATATGAGCACATCGCATGAATATACTATTAATCACACCAACCAAGCTAATGAAAGTGTCACCACTATTACCATAAAAAGCAAAACTATTGATTGTGTGGTTGCCATGCATTGCTCCAAAGTGACCCTTCAAGGAGAATCATCCAATTCCCCTCTAGTAAGTCATTATAACCTATTCGATCATCTCAATAAAAATCCTACCTAGATCTCCATTTTCAAATCCTTCGTATTTCCCCGAGTCATAAATCAATCCTTGACAAAACTTTGCGTGAATCTGCCATGGCCAACGACATTGATGTCAATGCATTTTGATCCATGGTTGGTAATATTTCCATCATACCCCATGTCACTTTCACCCAACAGGATGTCCCAGCACACAAACCTTCCCACAACGATCCACTCTACCTTGAGGTATATGTACATAAACACAAAATCAGAAGAGTGTTGTTAGAAGGTGGAGTTGGTCTTAATATCTATACATCAAAATTGATTAAGGAACTAGAATACTATAGGAATAGTGTGGATTCTTCTAATAATATCAACATCAAAGCCTATGATGATTTGGACTACCCATTAAGGAGATAATCACACTACAAATAAGAGTTGGTTCAGTGACAAGAGACATATTATTTCAGGTCTTTGATTTTGAGTTGGCTTATAATATGTTCCTTGGATGCCCATGGATCTATGCTATGTAGGCAGTTTCATCTACCTATCATCAGTGTGCCAAATTTTCATATAATGGCATTGAGATTACCATAACAAGAGATCCCAATCCATTCTAGTACTGTAATAACTTGAGGGAAAACAATAATGATCAAGTTTCAATAAATAAGTAAGCTCTACTCACCTCACATCTTGAGTCCTTGTCATTGTTAGACACATCAACTCCTTTTACTTCTTGCCTTGATATAAGCCTTCACCTAAATGATAAAGGATGTGGAGAGTACTCATACATAGAGACCTTCTACATTAAGAAGCTACCCATATCACCAAAATCCTTTGATAGGCCACAACGTAAACATAATGATCAACGTAAAGGCAAATCTATAGTTAAGTATCCACCGTCCACATTCTTTATCAGATGGGGTGAATTTAATGATGAATCTCTTAAAGGAATCATTTGTAAATGGTTATACCAAGATGACAAAGATACATCGTAGGCTTCATCAGGCCTATAGACTAAGCCAAGTGGATCTCAAATCTAGTACCTATAACAAAACTAAATGGGGGAATCTGAACCTGTACCGATTTTAGAGACTTGAATAATTCTTGTCCCAAAGATTACTTCCCACTACCCAACATTTACATGATTGTAGATCTTACATTTGGGCACAAAATTCTCTCATTAATGGATGACATTTCAAGATATAATCAATTAAGAATAGCGTTGAAAGATTAGTACAAAACTGCTTTTACTTGTCCATGGGTAACCTGCTATTCGAATGTAATGCCCTTTGGACTCAATAATGTCGGAGTGACCTACCAAAGAGCCATGACCACACTATTTCATGACATGATACATAATATGATGGAAGACTATGTGGATGATCTTTTGGCTAAATCTACTACAAGATAAAATCACCTTGTTGTTTATCCCAAATCTTCGATTGACTAGAACAATATAAAGTTTCATTGAATCCAAAAATATATATCTTTTGCGTTACATCCAAAAAATTTATTGGTTTCATCATATCAAAGAGAGGAATCAAAAGTAGATCTGACTAAAGTGAAATCTATCCTTGAGATGCCCCCCATCAAAACTGAAATAGTTGAGAAGCCTACAAGGGAATTTACAATCAATTAAGAGGTTCATTGCACAATTAGTGGATAAATTCCAACCATTCCAACATCTACTTAGAAAAGGAGACCATTTAAATGGACAAAACAGTGTCAGGGATATTTTCAAGCATTAAAGGATTACTTGCTTGCACCACTAGTATTAGTCTCACCTACTCTTGGGAAACCATTATTATTGTATATCTTGGGTACCAACTCATCTCTAGGTTCTCTCTTAGCACAACATGATGAACAAGAAAGAGAATGAGTTGTTTACTACATTAGAAAAACATTGGTCGGCTATGAGCTAAATAATACTCCTATTGATTGTGCATGTTTTATTGTTGTCTTTGCATCACAAAAGTTGCATCATTACATGCTAAGTCATAAAGTAAGAGTCACTATAAGCAGAGATCCATTCAAATACCTCTTGAATAAAGCAACCCTCATGGGTAGGCTAGCTAAATGGGTTATTATCTTCAGTGAGTTTCATATTGAGTATTTGGATAGGAAGGCCATTAAAGGACAAATAATATCAAATCAACTAACAAAAGCTCTGATTCCAGTAGATCACCATACACGAGCTGATTTTCTTGATTAATTTATATTCACAATAGATGCCTCCACAAAGTGGAAATTGTACTTTGGTGTATCTTATACTTGTCAGCCATTTGGTGGAATTGATTATGTGTTGCATTTATGTTTTATCATTGATGCCAACACTAGTTGTATGGATATTTTACCAACACCCTTCTGGTCCCGGTAGGTTGAGTGGTTTCTGGTTGATTTGGATCTGGCATGATCTGATAGGCTTTGATATAGTTTGGTGATGGAATTGGCTTGTTCATGATACTCGTGGTCATATTTGGTCAGTTGGTTTTGGTCTGGTGATCGGATGTTATCCGGCTTGCTTAGAAGCTTAGTTTTTGGTTCCAACGAGGGTTTTACTAGCAGAGCTTTTGATGAAGATCTTTGATGAATTGCATAAGTGGTGTTGGTGCATCTTCTGGTGGAGTTTCAGGATGTTCTTGGTGATCATGTTTGAGACTTGGTGAATGGAGATCATTGTTGTATCATGTGGACCTATATTGGGTCCCAGTTGATCTAGGTTATGGATCGACTTTAATGTAATGTGTGGATTGGACTTCTCGATGTATTTTCGGGATGTCTTATGTGTTAGATATTATTTGTTTGGTCTAAGGCCGACATGTTTTGTAATTATATAATTGGTTTATTGTCTAGTGGTCGACCTAATTGTTTATGGTCGAGGGTTTGTATATATAGATGTAAGATCTCATTGTACATCATCATGGTTATGTTAAAGGTCATGGTAAAAGGAATGTAATGTGCAAATAATGTAATATCATTCGGGTAGAGGATTTGGTCGATCATTGGAGATCGAATTGGGTTTATGTAAGAGGATTTAGTCCTCTAATATTGAGCTTAACCAAAACTGTACTCATGCATAGGAGATGTTATCTTTTGTAGTTCAACACTTCTCCAGATCAGTGAGGCTCCATTTGTGATGAGCAGTGCACTCTAGGTTGTTGGCCTTCCTGCAAGTGCAGGCCCCTCAATTGTAATTTATATACTTACTGCGGAAGTATTATATGACTGTGGGTAGGCTTCACACCATGGTTTTTCCCTTTACCGGGTTTTCCACATACAAATCTTGGTGTCATGTAGATGGTATTTATTCTATGATTATTGTTTATGCCTAATTGGTTTAACTACTATTTTGGTATTAATGTTTTGGGTTCCGACATTAAAGTTTAAACTGCTAATGGTTCTAGTAATATGTGACAACTGATTCAACCCCCCCCCTCTCAGTTCTCTTTTGGTTATTTGAACTGTCTAACAATTGGTATCAGAAATTTGGTCCTCTTTGCAGAAAGATTTTCCGATTGAGGAAGATCCTATGGCAACTAACAGTTCAAGTTCATCCAGTTCTTCTGGAGCTATCTTTCGAAGGGATATTCTGAGGCTTGATGGAATAAATTACGCAGTATGCAAGATTTAGATGGAGACTCATCTGAGATGTCTTGGTAAGGAGATTTGGGAGATCACACAGAATGGTGTCACACCTTATAATCTAGGATCTGGCAATCCTCCTCCGACAAGCCTGGACAAGGAGATTGAAAATTATTGTAGAGAAAGAGAAGCCCTCTTGTGTGCACATTCTAATCAACAAATATTGGGATTAACCGACAAATCATCTGGAAAGGCTATATGGGATAAGTTGGAGACTCTTAATGAAGGTGACCCTACAATGAAGATTTCTAAACTTGATGGATACTAGATGAGATATGAAAACCTGAAGATGGAAGAAGATGAAAAGATTACTGCATTCATGGAAAGGGTAAATGAGATTGTTATCGGAATTCAATGTTGTGGTGGAACTTTGAGTGAAGATGAAATTATTTCTAAAGTCCTAAGAGCCCTACCACTAGCTTAAAAAATGAAGGCTACTACTATTAATAAGTTGAGAACAATGGCTAATACATCTGCCAACGAAGACTTTGGTTGGGAAACTATCTTCTTTTGAGCTTGAAGAATTTGGACCTTCTGGAGCTGTGAAGTCTGAACCTGCTTTTCATGCATCTACATCTACAACCGGTAAGTAAGACTGGAAAGCTTTGTATGCAAAGGAATTAGAAGATATGAAGAGAGAAGATGATGATGAGCAACTTGAAGCACTATTTGCTAGAAGAGTACCTAAAGGACCGATAAGAAGTAAGTGTGAAGGAAAAATACCTTTTAAATGTTTTGCATGTAATAAGATTGGTCATTTTGCTTCTAGATGTCCTGAAAGGAATTCAAAATTTGAAGAAATATTTAAAACATCATTTAAGCCTAACCCTGGATATCAGAACAAGTACAAGTACAAGAAAACAAGAGACAAATCATGCTACATAGCGGATGAGGAAGGCATTACAAATTCTGATGATGAACTGGCAGAAGACTCTGCTAGTGGTTCTGGCAATGGGAAGGAATGGGTGTTCCTGGCTATCAAAGAAGATGATCTGGCACTGGAAGAGAATGTACCTGAAGAGAAGGCACTTGCTGCTAAAATTGAAGACAAGGATGAATGGGTAATTGACATCGGTTGTTCACATCATATGACTAGAGATAAAGGGAAGTTTTTGTCTTTGCAAGAATTTGATGGTGGTCTAGTTAGATTTGGAGATGACAAATCATGTATGATCAAGGCAAAAGGAACTATATCATTGAATGGTAAGCACAATACTAATAATGGTTATTATGTTGAAGTTTTAAGGAATAATCTTTTGAGTGTAGGACAATTGGTAGATAAGGGGTTTCAATTACAGTTCAAGGATGGAAAATGCAAAATCATTAACATATTTGGATTGGAGATTGCAACCGATACAAAGACAAAAGGTAATATATTTCATTTGAACTTCGGTCAGAAGACATGTTTGATTACATAGATTGATGAGAGTTGGCTATGGTATAAAAGGCTATGTCATGTGAATTTTGATTGCATTGTGAAGATCAGTTCAACTAAGGTAGTTATGGATATACCTAAGATTATGAAGCTCCATAATCCGGTATGTAAAGAATGTCAAATGGATAAACAGGTCAGAACCTCTTTTAAGAGTATACAAGATAAATCAAATGATGTTCTTGATCTTATTCATACTGATTTGTGTGGCCCTACTAGAGTTAAAAGTTTTCAAGGTGATAGATATTTCATGCTAATCATTGATGATTATTCTAGAAGGATGTGAGTTACTTTTCTAAAAGAAAAATTTGAAGCATTTGAAAAGTTTAAAATCTTTAAGCCTAAAGTGGAAACTAAGACAAGATTGAAGATTAAATGTTTGAGGTCAGATCATGGTGGAGAATTCACATCCCATGAATTTAATAAATTTTGTGAGAAGCATGGTATAAGAAAAAAAAATTCTGCTCCTCGGACACCTCAGCAGAATGGAGTTGTAGAAAAAAAAAAAAAAAACTACCTTGGATGTTGCTAGAACAATGATGTTGGAAGCTAGTCTACCTCATATCTACTAGAGAGAAGTAGTGAGAACGGCAATTTATACATTCAACGGAGTACATATCAAAGGAGAAACCGGAAAGACACCTTATGAACTATGGTTGGCAATACACCTACAGTTAAGTATTTCAAAAGTTTTGGTAGTAAATGTTATATCAAGAGAGATGGTATCATTGGGTTATTTGATCCTAGATGTGATGAAGGCATATTTCTTGGTTATTCTAATGAAAGAAAAGCATATAGATGTTATAACTATTAGGTCCCAAAGACAACTGAGAGGGGGGGGGGGGGGGTGAATCAGTTGTCTAATAATATTAAACCAAAAACAACTTAATCAAATTACTGCTTAATACCGATGAAACAATCTATCATATCGGTGGACAGATTTAACAAATAAATGCAATACCGGTAAAGATTAATGCATGAAACTAAAAGACAAAGTCATCCACAACACATAACACCAATATTTGTACGTGGAAACCCTGTAAGGGGAAAAACCACGGTGGGAAACCTTACCCACAATCAGATGATACTACTGCAGATAGTAAGTGTACATAAATGGGGTCTGCACATGTAGAAAGGCCAACTGCTCAAATACAAATGGGAGTCACACTGACTATAATTGGATGGTTAAATCCAATAAGAATGTACTACTCAAAATAGCATCTTCATATGCTGGATTTAGTACCGATGTAGTTTTGATAAGCTTTTCACAAAAACCTAGCTTCACCTTCAAATGATGTTTGCATGTATAGCTTTGCTTAATCTCACATATACCTTTGTACAAATCATTTTTTGCATTCCACCATCGATCTTACAATTAAAAACTTACATTTATACCATAACCTAAGACCAATTTTAGTAGGTTGGCTCTACAAGATATTACAATAAAATCATTTTACAAACAATACAATATCTGATGCAATAACCGATTGAACATGTCGTCTTAATGCATTTACAACAATAATTAGTCATCTCCATAGCATGCCATGCTGATCTGGAAAAGATAAACCTATTGGTGTAACTCTGGACCTATTTGCCAGTAACAACAAATATGCAAATATGAATATGTTAATAAACAATTCTCAAAGATAAGATGTCCAAATAATGTCTTCAACATTACCAAGTGTTTTATGCCATTCCAAGTGCTGGTGATCATTATATCCTGTCGGTGTATCATATACCGGTGACTGTGCAAAAGTCACTTGCTTACCAGTGAATGTTGTTGGATCTCCAAAGTGCTAGAGTTTTAGTAGGTGTTGACATCAATGACAAAACCATATCAAAATACCAACAATCTACCCCTTTGGCATTGATGGCAACACAAGATGGAAAAACCATCAAAGTGCCAAAACAAAAATGCCAACTATAAAAACCAATAATCTCCCCAAAGTAACAATCTCTCCCCCTGAGAGTAATATGAGTTTCCTTATGTTTTTCTGTACCAATCTCTTCAAAATATAATGTGTTTTTCCATAGATATCTCTCCCCCTTTGACATCAAATGCCAAAGTTACAACAAAATCAGGTCCATATACAAAATACCAACTACTCCCCTTGAGAAGTAGCTTCCTCATCAAAGCTAGAGTAAAAATATATCTCTGTTAATTCTATCAGTTGATGATAGACATCAACTCTCTAAGTATCTACCAGTGGGGGTATGACCCCAAGCTATTCTCTAAGGTATTCAAAAGTTTCCTTAGGCAAAGGTTTAGTAAAAATATATGCAAGTTGTTCTTTAGTATTCACATAAACTAGTTTTATTTCTTTTGCTTCAAATTTTTCCCTTAGAAAATTCAGTTTGATGGAAACATGTTTTGTTTTAGAATGTAGTACCGGATTCTTAGATATATCAATTGTTGCTATGTTATCACAATAGATAGTTATAGGTTCCTTGCATTTTACCTTTAAATCTTTCAACATTTGTTTAAGCCAAAGTACCTGTGTACAGTTAGTTGTTGCTGCAACATATTCTGATTTTGTTGTTGATAAAGATGTACAACTTTGTTTCTTACTCAACCAAGAAACTAATCTACTTCCAAGAAAAAAATGCTCCGTCAGTGGTGCTTTTTCTATCATCCACATCTCCTGCCCAATTTGCATCTATGTATGCACATAGGTCAAAGTTTTCATCTCTAGGATACCATAATCCAAGATTTGTAGTGCCTTGTAAGTACCAAAAAATCCTTTTTACTGCTGATTCATGATTTTCTCTAGGATTACTCTGAAATCTTGAAACAATACATACTGCATTCATAATATCAGGTCTTGTTTGTGTTAAATACAATAAACCTCCTATCATAGATTTGTACCTTGTTGGATTAACAGGAGTAGATTCATCTCTTAAAGATAGTTTGTCATTTGTAGTCATGGGTGTGCTTACGGGTTTAGAGTTCTACATCCCAGATTTCTTAATTAACTCTTTTAAGTATTTTGATTGACTCAATAATATACCGTTGTTAGTCTGTGAAATCTGCAATCCTAAAAAGAATCTTATTTCACCGATAAAAGACATTTTAAATTCTTGTTGCATTTTAATAGAAAAGTCTTTACACAATCCATCTTCTCCTCCAAATACTATATCATCAACAAAAACTTCTATAGCCAAGATGTCATCATTAATCATTTTATAGTATAAGTTACTATCAGCATTACCTTTAGAAAAACCAATTTTTAAAAGATACTTATCCAATCTTGCATACCAAGCTCTTGGAGCTTGCTTCAATCCATACAAAGCTTTCTTTAACCTACAAACCATATCTTTGTCATCTGTCAAAGAAAATCCATCAGGTTGTTCAATGTAAACTTCCTCCTCAAGATCTCCATTCAGAAATGCACATTTAATATCCATTTGATATACTTTGTAGTTCTTATGTGCTGAAAAGGCCAAAAACAATCTAACTACCTCAATTCTAGCTACTGGTGCAAAGGTTTCATTATAGTCAACTCCTTCTTTTTGAGAATATCCCTTACACACTAGTCTTGCTTTATTTCTGATAACCTTACAATCTTCATTGAGTTTGTTTCTGAATACCCATTTTGTTCCAATTACATTTTTATCTTTAGGTCGGGGAACTAATGTCCAAGTGTTATTTTTCTCAATTTGCTCTAATTCTTCTTCCATAGCTTTAGTCCAATATTTATCTTCAAATGCCTCATTAATTGACGATGGTTCAATTTGAGAAATAAGACATACCTCTTCATTTGTCAATCTTCCTCTTGTCATAACCCCTTTGTATTTGTTTCCAATCATCTGATCTTCAGAATGATTCAATCTTACATACCGGGGTGTCTTTGTTTGTTGTTGTTCCTTGGTTACAATGGAACTTTCAGATGATACCGGTGTAACTGGATCTTCACTCTGTACCAGTGGATTTGGTGTAGGTTCATTTGTTAGAATTTTTGTTGCCGGTTCAAAATCTATATACCTTAAAGTTCCTCTAAATTGTTCATCAATCTTTACATTTGTACTCTCAACAATTTTCTGCAATCTCTTGTTAAAACATCTATATGCTTACTCTTAGATGAATAACCAAGAAATATTCCTTCATCACTTCTAGGATCAAATTTCCCAATATAGTCATCTCTTCTAATTTTAACATTTGCTTCCAAATATTCTGAAATATTTAAGAGTAGGAGTAATACCAAACCATAGTTCATGAAAGGTCTTACCGGTTTCACCTTTGATGTGAACTTTGTTGAATGTATAGACCGTTGTGCTTGCTGCCTCTCTCCAATATACACGTGGTAGATTTGCTTCTGATAACATAATTCTAGCTGCATCCAAGATAGTTATGTTTTTCCTTTCAACAACTCCATTCTGCTGAGGTGTCCGAGGTGCTGATAGCTATCTTCTAATTCCATTCAATTCACATAATGTATTAAATTCCTTAAATATAAATTCACCTCCTTGATCTGATCTTAAACATTTGATTTTCTTATCGGTTTCATTTTCAATCATTGCTTTGAACAGTTTAAACTTTCCAAGTGCTTCTGATTTTTCTCTGAGAAAAGTAACCCAACACATTCTAGAATAGTCATCAATGATTAGCATGAAATATCTATCACCTTGTAAGCTTTTAGTTCTAGCTGGACCACATAAATCAGTATGAATTAAATCAAGAGCATTACTGGATTTTTCCAGAATACTTTTGAAACTAGCTCTAACCTGTTTTCCAAATTGACATTCCTTACATACTGTGTTGTGAGGTTTGACAATTTTAGGTAAATCTCTAACTGCCTTAGTAGTACTGATTTTTACCATACAATCAAAGTTTACATGATAGAGTCTCTTATGCCATAGCCAACTTTCATCTATGTGTGCAATCAAGCATGTCTTTTCACTGTTATTCAAATGAAAGATATTACTTCTAGTCTGATTACCGGTTGCAATTTCTAAACCAGTTATGTTCATGATTTTGCATTTTCCATTCTTAAATTGTAACTGAAATCCTTTCTCAACTAATTCATGAACACTCAAAAGATTATGCTTTAAACCTTCAACATAGTAAACATTGTCAGTGTTATGCTTACCATCAAGAGATACTGAACCCTTACCTTTGATCTGACAAGCTTTGTCGTCTCCAAATCTTACTAAGCCACCATTATATTCTTGAAAGTTCAAGAATTTACCTTTATCACCTGTCATATGATGTGAGCATCTAGAATCAATGATCTATTCATCTTTACTTCAATTTTAGCTGCCAAGGCCTGTTCTACCGATTGCACTGCAGGTGCCGGTTGATCTTTTGTTATGGCAACAAAAACCCATCCATTGTCTACTGGATCTTCATCAAAATCATTAGTCACTCCTTCATCAACAACATAGCAAGATTTGTCCTTATTCTTCTTAAATCTGTATCTCTGATATTCAAGATTAGGCTTGTATGTCCTTCTAGCTTCTTCTCTTAGTCTAGCATGTCTATCAGGGCATCTTGAAGCCATATGACCAATCTTGTTGCAGTTAAAACATTTAAAGGGTGCTTTACCTTCATACTTACTTCCAACTGGACCTTAAGGCATTTTTCTTGCAAATAGTGCTTCAAGTTCTTCAAGTTCTCTTGCATAAAAGGCTTTCCAATCAGATTTGTCAAATGATGATGTAGATGATGTTGATGCTTTGAAGGCTAAATCTATCTTTATAGTAGCAACACGAACAAATTCCTCAATTTCAAAGGTTGAAAGTTTTCCAATCAATGTATCCCTAGTTATTTATGTATTAGGCATTGTTCTTAACTTATTTATAGTAGTAACCTTCATTTTATATGTCGGTGGCAATCCTCTTAAAACTTTTGAAATAATTTCATCTTCACTTTAGGTTCCTCCACAACATTTTATACCCAAAACAATTTCATTAACCATTTTCATAAAAGCAAAAATTCTTTCATCTTCTTCCATTTTCAGATTTTCATACCTGACCCGGAAGCTTTCAAGTTTTGCAATTTTGACTGTGGAATCTCCTTCATTCAATGTTTCCAAATGATCCCAAATAGCTTTAGCAGTTGATCTATCTGATAATCCCATGATTTGTTGATCTATTAATGCGCTCAAAAGTGCTTCTCTTGCTTTGCAATCATTTTCCTCATCTTTAGTCAAGTTAGGTGGATTAGGCTGACTGGAAGTGGGAGCAATATAGCCATTCTTTGTAACATACTAGATGTCCTTTCCAATGCAATTCAGATGTGTCTCCATTCTGATCTTCCATATGCCATAGTTGGTTCCATCAAGTTTAGGATTGTCCTTTCTGAAATAGTTAGTAGGCATTGGATCTCCTCAAGTTGTTAAACTTCTGCAAAAAAGAGGACTTAGCTCTGATACCAATTGTTAGGTCCCGGAGACAACTGAGAGGGGGGGGGGGGGGGGTGAATCATTTGTCTAATAATATTAAAGCAAAAACAACTTAATCAAATTACTGCTTAATATCAGTGAAACAATCTGTCATACCGGTGGACAGATTTAACAGATAAATGCAATACCGGTAAAGATTAATGCATGAAACTAAAAGACAAAGTCATCCACAACACATAACACCAATATTTGTACGTGGAAACCCTGTAAGGGGAAACACCAATATGTCTACGTGTATAGCTCTGCTTAATCTCACATATACCTTCGTACAAATCCTTTTTTGCATTCCACCATCGATCTTACAATTAAGACCTTACATTTATGCCATAACCTAAGACCAATTTTAGTAGGTCGTCTCTACAAGATATTACAATAAAATCATTTTACAAACAATACAATATCCAATGCAATAACCGATTGAACATGTTGGCTTAATGCATTTACAACAATAATTAATCATCTCCATAGCGTGCCATGCTGATCTGGAAAAGATAAACCTGTCGATGTAACTATGGACCTATTTGCCGGTAACAGCAAATATGCAAATATGAATATGTTAATAAATAATTCTCCAAGATAAGATGTCCAAACAATGTCTTCAACATTACCAAGTGTTTTCATGTCATTCCAAGTGCCGGTGATCATTATATCCTGTCGGTGTATCATATACTGATGACTATGCAAAAGTCACTTGCTTACCGGTGAATGTTGTTGGATCTCCAAAGTGCTAGAGTTTTAGTAGGTGTTGACATCAATGACAAAACCATACCAAAATACCAACAATAACAAGAGATTGCAGAGAATCATGGAGAGTGTTAATGTCAAAGTAGATAAGTTGAACAGAAGTCAAATCAGAGTTTATGAGAACGAAGTGATAGTGGAAATGATTATATCTGAATCGGTAACACCTTTACCGAAATATAATGTTGAACCAGATACTCCAATAGTATTAGAGAATTCTACAGTAACTGAAGAACAGGGAAGAGGAAGAAAATGTCAGAAGACTCCTAGGTTTGTGAGATTGAATCATTCAGAAGATCAGATCATTGAGGATAAGAGAAATGGAGTGATGACAAGAAGAAGACTGGGAACTAATGAGGTATGTTTAATTTCACAAGTTGAATCGATATTAGTAATTGAGGCATGTAAAGATGAATATTGGTTGAAAGCTATGGAAGAAGAATTAGATCAAATTGAGAAAAATAACACATGGACCTTGGTTCCCTGGCCTAAAAATAAAAATGTTATTGGAACTAAGTAGATTTTTAGGAATAAATTGAATGAATATGGTCAAGTTATAAGGAATAAGGCTAGATTGGGTTGTAAAGGATATTCTCAGAAGGAAGGAATTGATTATGGAGAGACTTTTGCACCTGTAGCTAGGATTGAAGCTGTAAGATTATTTCTTGCCTATGCTTCTTATAAAAACTACAAGGTTTATCAGATGGATGTTAAATATGCATTTTTGAATGGGGATCTTGATGAGGAAGTTTATATTGAGCAACCTAATGACTTTTCACTATCAGATGATACAAATATGGTTTGCAGGTTAAGGAAAGCTTTATATGGATTGAAACAAGCACCTAGAGTTTCTTATGCAAGGTTGGATAAATATCTTTTGAAGCTTGGTTTTACTAAGGGCAGTGTTGACAATAATTTATATTATAAGATCACTGATGATGATATACTAATTATTGAAGTATTTGTTGATGACATTATTTTTGGAGGTGAAGATAAGTTATGCATATAATTTTCTAAGAATATGGAGAAAGAATTTGAGATGTCTATGATTGGTGAGATGAAATTTTTTGTAGGTTTGCAGATTACTCAAATTGACAAAGGTATTTTCATATATCAAACTAAATATACTAAGGAATTGTTGAAGAAATTTGGTATGGGAGATTCTAAATGGGTAAATACTCCTATGGTTACAAGTGAGAAATTGACAAGAAAAGATGTTTATGCATCGTTAAATCCTACAAGATACAAATCTATGATTGGAGGTCTGCTTTATGTGACTCAAACTAGACCTAACATTATGAATGTTGTTTGTATTGTTTCAAGATTTCAGAGTGATCCTAGAGAAAATCATGAGATTGCAGTGAAAAGGATTTTTAAATACTTGCAAGGCACATTAAAATATGGCTTGTGGTACCCTGAGGATGATAACTTTACTTTATGTGCATATACAGATGTTGATTGGGCTGCAGATGTTGATGACCAGAAAAGCACTTCCAGTGGAGCTTTCTTTCTTGGAAAGAAGTTGGTTTCATGGATCAACAAGAAACAGTCATGTACTTCTTTATCTACTGTTGAAGCTAAGTATGTTGTTGTTGCTACTAATTGTACACAAGTTTTTTGGATGAAGCAAATTTTGAAGGATATAAAGGTGGATTGTGATGCACCGGTAGTTATTCACTGTGATAACTCTGTTGCTATTGATATATCAAAGAATCTGGTATTTCATTCTAAAACAAAGCACATATCCATAAAGTATAACCTTTTGAAGGAAAAGGTGGAATCAAATGAAGTTAGACTGGTTTATGTGAACACTAAAGAGTAGATTGCATATATTTTCACTAAACCTTTGCCCAAGGAATCATTTGAGTACCTGAGAGACAGATTGGGAGTTTCTACCCCTCCGGTAGAGACTTGATTGATGCGGTTTGGCATCAATATGACATGCATTATCAGAGATACTATTCATTCTAGCACTGATGTGAGATGCTATTGCTCAAGGGGAGTAATCAGCTTTGTGATTCAGTGGTTTATGTTCTTGCTTTGATATTCTTGTCAGATTTAAAAAATTGATGTCAAAGGGGGAGAGATATTGATGTGAAAAAAGATAAAGGAAGAAAAAGAAAAAGTCATAGGGGGAGAGATATAAATAAGAAAATTAAAGGGAGAGATATTAACATTCAGAGTTGTATGTGGGAGATTGTTGGTTGTCTTCCATTGGGAGAGACTTGTTTGGCATTTTTTGGTACTTAGATGTTTTTCACATCTAGTGTTGCTATCAATGCCAAAGGGGGAGATTTTTGACCATTTGGTGGAATTGATTATGTGTTGCATTATTTTTTTGTCATTGATGCCAACACTAGTTGTTTGGATGCTTTACCGACACCCTTCTAGTCCTGATAGGTTGAGTGGTTGCTGGTTGATTTGGATCCAGCATGATCCAATAGGCTATAGTATAGTTTGGTGATGGAATTGGCTTGTTCATGATACTCATGCTCATATTTGGTCAATTGGTTTTGGTCTGGTGATCGGATGTTATCCTACTTGCTTAGAAGCTTAGTTTCTGGTTCCGGCAAGGGTTTCACCGGTAGAGATTTTCATGAAGATTTTTGATGAATTTCATAAGTGGTGTTGGTGCAAATTTTGGTGGAGTTTTAGGATGTTTTTGGTGATTATGTTCAATACTTGGCGAATGGAGATCATTGTTGTAGCGTGTGGACCTATATTGGGTCCCAGTTGATCTAGGTTATGGACTGGCTTTAATGTAACGTGTGGATTTGACCTCTTGATGTATTTATGGGATGTCTTATGTGTTGGATATTATTTTTTTGGTCTAAGGCTGACATAGTTTGTAATTATATAATTGGTTTATTGTCTGGTGGTTGACCTAATTGTTTATGGTCAAGGGTTTGTATATATGATCATCATGGTTATGCTAGAGGTCATGGTCAAAGGAATCTAATGTGGGAATAATGTAATATCATTCAGGAAGAGGATTTGGTCGATCATTGGAGATCGAGTTGGGTTTATGTAAGAGGATTTAGTCCTCTGGTATTGAGCTTAACCGAAACTATACTCAGGCATGTGAGATGTTATCTTTCATAGTTCAACACTTCTCCAAATTGTAGTCTGGATTTCTATGTAGTCAATGAGTCTCCTTTTGTGATAAGCAACGCACTCTAGGTTGTTGGTCTTCCTGCAAGTGCAGGCCCCTCAATTGTAATTCACATATTTACTGCAGAAGTATTATCTGACTATGGGTAGGATTCCCACTGTGGATTTTCCCTTTACCGAGTTTTCCACGTACAAATCTTGGTATCATGTGGATAGTATTTATTCTATGATTATTGTTTATGCTTAATTGGTTTAACTATTATTCTGGTATTAATGTTTTGGCTTCCGGTATTAAAGTTTAAATTGCTAATGGTTCTGGTAATCTGTGACAATTGATTCACTCCCCCCTCTCAGTTGTCTTCTGGTTATTTGAACTGTCTAACAATAATAACTATGGAATGGGGGCAAGATTTCTATTTATATTACCACAAGAAGATGCAATCCCTAAATCTAACAAAATCAATTTCCCTACACAAATAACATGGCAGAATATGAGGTTCTGGTCACCGAGCTTAATACAACAATGTAGTGGAATATTAAGGATCTTCATGTGTATGGAGACTCTCAACTAGTAATAAAACAAGTTAATGATGATTAGTTAATCAAACATGAAAATTTGTTGCCATACAAGTGTATGGTAGATGATTTTAAGAAATATTTTGATCATATCATCTTGGAGTAAGTCCCTTGTATCCAAAACAAGACAACAGATGAAATGGGAATAATTGTTTCTTTAGTAGACATGCCAAGTAATGTGGCACATTTTGAGTTCTTAGTAGAGCAGCTAATGGTCCTTACTTATGATATTCTCTAATATGAATGCACATGTGTGATTTCTAGTCCAAACTCACCCTGGTACAAAGATGTTTATTCTTACCTTCATGACCAATACTTGTCCCCTGAACTATCCCATAACCAAGACAAGACCCTTATCCGACAAGCCTTACAATATGTCATCATCGCAAAAACCTTATATTGGAAAAGTCTTGATGAAACTCTCCTCTGATGGCTTTATTTGGAAGAAGTGTAAACAAATTTAAAGGAAGAACATGAAGGTATTTGTGGAGCTCATTCCAGTGGTCCTGCTTTGGCCAAAATACTCAAGCGTACCAGATACTATTGGCCAACCATGGAAAAGAATATATATAAGTTTGTTCAAAAATTTCAACAATATCAATGTATGTTGATCCCATTCATGTGCTAGCATAGGATCTACAACCAATAACATCTCCATGGCCCTTTTCTTAGGGGGGACTTGATCTCATGGGGAAGATCAACCCTACCTCCTCTAATAGACACAAATTCATACTCATAGTCATTGAGTACTTCACCAAGTGGGTGGAAGCAATTCCACTTACATAACTGACAAACAAATATTTAAAGTCCTCCTCAACTATATCATATGCTGGTATGGAGTACCTTAGTCCATTGTCACAAATAACGATCGCCCATTCAAGAACCAAGATGTCTATGAACTTTGTGACCAATTCCACATCCAACACCACTTTGAAACCCCCTACTATCCACAAAGAAATGGTCAAGCCAAGGTAACAAAACTTTGTCAATGATGCTGACTGTGATTAGCATCTACAGCTAAATCTTGCCCTCTAGGCTTATGAAGCCTATGTTCATACTCCCACATATGCTACCCCTTTCTTCCTTGTATATGGATCAGGGGCCATACTCCCCATTAAGGTCAAACTACCTCCACTTTGCGTTTTACTCCAACATCTCATTCCAGAGGAAGAGTACCAGGTCACTAGGTTGCATCATAATCATCTTCAAGCATATCAAAAATATCTAAGGAGAAGCTACAACAAGAAGGTACAAGTCTGATTCTTTGATATTGGAGACCTAGTCCCAAGAGAAAATTAGAGGAACCTTGTGGAAAGAGAAACCTAGGAAAGTTTGAGCCTAACTGGTTAGGACCCTATGTCATCACAGGAGCTTTTGGTAACGATGCATATTAGTTATCTACTATAGAAGGTTAGTCATTAACTAACCCTATCAATAAAATGCACCTGAATAAGTACTACACTTAATGCACAAAGGATCCTATTGTCAAAAAAATCCCCAAAAATGTAAAAAGACAAAAACGAGTAAAACAATAAAATAAAAATACAAAAAATATGTACCTCGATGAAAACTTGACAAACATGTGTGTTGTGTGAGCACCAAAAAATAAATATAAAAAATAAAAATAAAAGTGAAGAGAAATAATTCACCCTGTTAGAGTAAAAGGTATCAGTTACTTAATTAATTAAATCATATTGATTTAATAATTAAGTCACCTTTTCTCTATTTCACTTAAGCTAAATTCAGGAAGCTAAACTTAGGAATATTATTAATTATTAATTTCTTTTAGTTTTTTACCTTTTAGGTTTGATCTCCTTTAATAAAGATTGATCCCTTTGTATTCCTTAACCAATCTGATTATCATTATTGCATTCTTTTGCTCTAGGTTTTCAAAGCAATCTTTGTGTTTTGTGAATCTTACATTGTTGTGATAGGTTATTTGCATACATGTGTTCATTGGGTTCTGTGAGGTTGTTTCTACAACTTTTACACACCCTATAGTGAAAACTTGGTAAATAGATGCTTTGGGTAAGTACCATGGTGAAAACTTGACAAACAAGTGTCACACATAGAGATCATAGTTCTACCATCTATTAGTGTATAGTATGAAAATGAAACTGGGTAGGACATAAGACCAAGATCCACTTTCATACTAACATTGGAATACAAGATCCACTTTTAGGGTTTTTATTCCTTCACTACTATGGAAAGTGACTGAACAATGGAGATATGTTGAAGTGATGCAAACTATGACTAATGTATGAATAAAGTAAACACTTAAGCTGTTGTGAATGGATGATAGATAATAAAAAATGTTATAATAGACATAGAGATGGATAGGGAATCTGATTGTGCACTTGTGATTGAAATCTAATGTTGATCTAGCAAGACCAGAGTGTTGGAATGCCTTGGTCTTCTGAGTATGAGTTGTTGTTAGAAAATTTGGAACTTGAGACTCTCTAGAATCCACCTCTGAAAATTGGTGCAGAATCTTGAGGACAAGGGTGCCCCACCACCTTGGTCTTGGGATAGGGGTGCCCCAGTGCCCTAGTCCTAGAAAATCAGGTCCAAATTTTAGTAATAGGTATGTATCGGGGCTCTTGATGTTGTTAGAGATCTTTCGGCTCCGTCAAGTACCTATAGTTGCACACAAGAGGAAAGAAAGGGGTTGTGGATAAGGGTCTGACTTAGGTCAAATGTTGGATTTGGAATTCACCCTAATTTAAATAGAAATTGAACTTGGATTTAATTGGAAAGCTTGGCTTTTGAGGGCAAGGCTAGATCTGAATTGAAATGCTTGAATGTAGATGATTATACCTTCAATAGGTGATGCAATGTTCTTAGGACAAGTCCTTTGTATGTTGATGAAATAATATGATAAATCACATAAAATCCATCATGAAATCATAGATAAAACATAACATGAATATTCCTTGATGTAGTTTGTTGCTCCTTGAATCGGATTTGCTCTTGAGAAAGAAGGATTGCTCTTGAATTGGATGATAATATTAGCATAAGATGTAATTATGAAAATGATTTAACAGGGATTCCTTATATAGGAATTTATAATTAAAATCACCTTTATAACGAGTTAGATTTAATATATTTTCACATGGAGTGGACTTTGAATTAGGTAGACCACCAAATTATCCTCCCAAAATTTGGGGAAAAAAGTGTAGGAGCAGGGTGGTAGGTTGCCTTGGTCTTGACAACATTTTCTAACTTTCAAGGAATGAAGATAAGTATGTTCTAATGTCGATTCCTGCTCGATGGCTCAAACCATAACGCATAGATATGCAAAACGTGCCTTAGAAGTCAAATTTGGGGTAGGATTAAGGATAAATCAGGATAAAATGATAAAGGCCACACCTAGGATTAAGGGGCTGAATAAGAGTGTGATGATGTAATAAAATAGAATAAGACCTTTAATATTAAATTAAATATTAATTAATTATAATAAAGGTCCCATAATGCATAGAGTAAAAGTAAATACTAAAATAGGTGCTAGGAGAATGTGAAATCGGACACACTAATGAAGGTGTACAATTTACGATGTTACAATTAGTAGTTAATCTAGTCACACCTATCTATACCTTTTCATTGCACCATCCACAATATAACCTAGTGAGGTACCCCTCATGGCTTAAGCCGCATTATCTTCAAATGACAAAACCCATCATACCTATTGTGTCAATCCCACTTCCTATCTCTATGCTACATGGTTTTATCTTTGACTAGAGGCCAAAATCTTAATCATTAAAAAAATCATAAAATGTCCTTAAAAAAATTTTAAATCATAAAATATCCTAAAAAAATCCATAAAAATCATAAAAGTCCTGAAGAAATCCACAAAAATCATTATTTTAAAAAAAATATATATACAAAAATCTTTAAAAAATCATAATTTAAAAAAAAAATCTACAAAAATCATTAAAAGTCTTGAAAAAAATCTACGAAAAACCATAAAAAGTCCTAAAAAATCTAAAACAAATCACAAAAATTCCTAAAAAATCATAAAAATCATAAAAAGTCGTAAAAAAAGAGAGCTAAAAATCACATAATCAGAAAAGTCCAAAAAATAAGCTATCCCTTACAAGAACGAGAACCTAAGTAGATACATAGCAAGTCTAGAACATAAATCAAATCAAATCAACAATAGCTAAACCATCAATCATAGTCTGCTAATCAAACTGATCACATGTCTTATCAATCAATCTCTATCAATCAATCATCACTTGTCGTATATACGGAAGGGTACACTTGAAAATAGATAGATCGATCTCATCTGGGGTACTAAATCTCTGGAACCAAACATCTTCATCTTTATCTTCATCATTATCAATCATCACATCAAGCAATCAACAATGACAAAGGTCTGTATGGTTACTGGCTTGTTGGTTTAGTTAATCTTATCTTTTATTGATTTATCTCAATTCATGTTCCTGTGCTACTCAAGGATGTCCATAAGTGACTAGAGGAGCCAAGATGGTTTGTGATCTTTTTACTTTGTTTTTTGTTTGCGGTGTGTTTCCATTGAGTTTTGGGACAAACGAATTTTGGGCATATGTGTTGGTATGTTCATTTGGCAAGTATCCTATGCAAAAAATAAAAAATCAAGGATAACTATGCTTGTAACTATCACACATACCTCAACCCTTAGTAAAACAACCCTAGAATGGATGGATTCACTCCTTTTTTGTTACTGCAATGGGATAGTTGTTACACCTTCGTCTTTCATACCTTGGTGTACACACCTCCAATGATACATAATAAGGCTTGATGATAAAAAATTTGCACTACCTAAGAAGCACAAGAATTCATGATAGTTCATTTCCTTGTATCACCTAGTTCTTTACTAATCAATCATTAGTGATTTTGTGTTCATCCATCTTCCACACTAACTATTCTTCCAATCAAAACACATGGTCATGTCGGCATAGTACTCTAGTACACAAAAAAAATCATCCTGCATTCCATCACATGTTAGAATATAAGCATATCATAATAACATCATAGCATAACATTTGCATTGTATTCCATCACATCATTATATATATAAATAAATAAATAAATAAAACATACCATCCTGCACGTAAAACCATATTAGTACATAAAATATCACATATCCATCACACATAAGCATCCATAACATAGATTACATGTCATATGAAAACATGAGCATTAGAAACATCATAGCATACATACATCTATCATAAGACATATAAAACATCACATAGTAATCATAAATCATCCATCACATAATAAACATCATTAAGAGAACCATAATGCATATAGGAAACACCAAGCACATCATATAGGATCGCTGCAAAAACTGCATCTCATTTATATATATATACCTCAAAATGTGTCATAATACAAGAAATTGCACAAAGGTTTCAACACTCTATTATCCTATCAACCTTTTTTTGATGAATTACCTTTGTAACCCAATATGAACCTTCTCTAAGATAACAAAATAAATCTCAAAGTCTTTATATTGCTATTTGCATACAAATTCATACACTTTCACTAATATGATATCAACATAAAGTTCAAAGTCTTTAAATTGTTATATACTTACAAATTCTCCTTTGCAAATTCTGAACTGTAACACAAAGTTCACAAAAGAAAATTTACTCTACTCTCCAACAATACCTCTACACATTGCTTTTACTCAATCAAATTAGATTTTATAACAAGAATGCCATAAGAACATTCCCACTAAGAAACATAATTAATTCAACTCAAAGTTTGAATGCCAAAGATGCTTTCCTTTTTTATTGAATTTGCAAAAATAACAAATGAACTAAAAGTTTCACTTTGCTCTTCACTTCGGCAGAGTCTAGTTGCATAAAGTTAAAAGATAATATTTACAAAAATCACCCTCAAATATATAGGGGAGGGGCTATGATGAAAACTAGGAAAAAGTAAAACTAACTATGACTTTTTCAAAAGTCAAGTCCTATTTGACTTAGGACTTGTGCTAACCTAAAGTGTAAAAATATACATATAAAAGGATACCTCATGTGTCAATTGCACACTACAAAAATGCACCTAAACTAAAAATCATGAAAAATTACTAAGCGTCGAAGTATTTCTCCTGTGCTTCTAGCTCATGAGAGAGGAGGTCTAGCGTCTTGCCAACTTCTAATTTTACACTTTTTATATTATCAATCAAAGTAACTATAGAGCTCAATAGATGTGTCCCTTGGCTAAGCATTCTATCCATCCATTCTCCATCCACTCTACCGCAAGAGGTCGCTCGCTCAACTTGCTTTACAGCTTGCTCATCAATTGATGAAGTCACTAGCTCAACTATTTTTGAAGATTTTGTTATCTTAACTAGCATAGAAGTGAGTTGCTCCACTTGTGCTTTGAGCTTGTCCTTCTTTACCTTATCTTTATCATATCTTTCAATGAGAGCATCAAAATTTTCTTGAGTGTCTTCTTTCGTTCCATCATGAGTTCACTTGCCCAAATCTATCTTGTTTATGACATAGTTTGTGGGTTGTATCTTATTAATGTTCTTATCAATAGGAGGTACTTCAATTTCCACATAAGACTTATCCACCTTTACTCTTGAGATAATATTTTCCTTCTTTGTGATCTTTGGTTTAACAGGAACCAACTGGCTAAAGTCAAAGTCATCTGGAGAGATGGCTTGTTTCTATCTCTTGGGAGCATTTGAGAGCAACCGAGGTGGCAAATAAGAATCATCATTGATCCCCGCAACCAATTTTTGTGAAGAAGGTTCATGTCCCTGAATGATAGTGGTCACAATAGGTCAAGCAAAATTCACAATGGAAGGTGGGACCTCTATAGTTGATACATTGAGAATGTTTGTAATATCAGACATGAACTTTTCAAAATCATCGAGAATGGTAGTAGATACCTTAAAAAAAATTGGGAAGGTGCAAAATGCATTTTTAATATTATCCTGAGGAGTATCCAAAGATGAATAACTGGTTGTTGAAGATGGAATAGTATGGACAATGACACTAGTTTCTACTAGAGTATATGAAATGGTAGAAATAAAAGGTGCAAACTCAGAAGTAGAAACTTGTGAGGTTACAGTAGTCGGAATAAGATTTATTACCTAAGGAGTAGATCCTTGTATATTCTCATGTTGAGGAGCTTCAGGAGTTCCTGTTAATCTATCCTCACCATATTATTCTTCTTGTTCCTCATCTAGTAATTCTTCTTTATATTTTTCTTCATCGACAGGTTCATCTTATAATTAACCTTCTTTTGTGTCTCTTCCTTGTTAAGCAACTTGAGTAGAAGGTTGACCGCGATATTTACCTTTACTCTTTCCCACGGTGAACTTGTATTTCAGAGTCCTTTGCGGAGTTGAAGGATCTTGTCTATTCCTAGTTCTAATCTTTGATATTTTGCCAATAGGTCCATTTGTATCATCCTCTGATCTGGTATTGAATGGCTTCAATTGTATACCTTTCTTTGACAGCCAAACATTTGTTTGCAAGAATGTTTTGGAATCTAGCCCTAATGTAAATTATTTCCTTTTAAGATCACTGAATGAGGGGCAATGGTGTCCCTATAATCTTTCATATGTTGCATCCAAAATATTACCATCATCGTTCATTCCCTCTGGAACATCTACAAGATTAAGATCTTCAATTTTCTCTAGAGTGAGACGACAAAAGTCAAGTTTTCTAATATCTTTTTCAATTTTGCAATCTATCCATATATACTCTATACGGTGCACATGGGTGTATCACTTCTTCAACTAGTTCTTCATTACCTTGTAATCAAAGTCTTTCTTGAGTTTGAAAAATCTCATGGTTACTCTTCTCATTTCCTCATCCATCACCTTAGCTTTGTAGATGTAATTAATTGAGAAGCTTCCAATAGTCAAAGTAAACTTGAAACCAAGCTTGTGGGAACCCCATTGTTGTTCATGAACCATGACCATCTGTCAAGCTAACTCCACAAGAGCAATCTTGTTTGATGGATATCTAAGGAGCATAAAGGGACAATCATCAAAACATCCTACCCTAAGGTAGGTGAAAGTAGGAAATTGCAGAAACATGCATCCACACTGATTGACCACATTCCAAGGTTCATCTAATACTCTCTTCATCTAAAGGTCTTTGTTGAGCACGCAGATATAATGATAGAAGAAAGCATCACCGAGCCTTCTAAAATGTTGCAGGTTGTTCTTTAAAACCAGTTGGGTATAGTATTCATAGATCAGGACCTATCTTCTATCTCCTTCTGTGGATGAACCTAGAAAATGTCTCATAGATACCGCAACATACACAAATTATGAATTCATATAAAACTTCAGAATGGTAGGTACCTTGGCGAGTTCGTCACATAGAGAATCACTTATCTATTTTCCCCAATATATATTTTCCTTGTTTTGCCTGTTAACATGGATCTATTGATACATCCATTCATGATATGTATCTAAAATAGGAAGACCCTTTACTCTACAAAGAAGAGTAATCAAATCATTAACTTCCTCAATGAAGTCACTACAGTGAAAAGTCTTAGGCCATCTAGTAATGGTAGGCCTAGGAGTCTTCAACTAATTGTCATTCATATTTCTTCAACACTTGTCGGAGTGCTTCTCATAATAGGCCTAATTTTTCTTCATATCAATGTTGTCATACCTATCAATGTTTGGACATTTGAAGATAGTGTGGAAGAAATATTCATCCAATTGAATGACCTTTTTATCCTCTGCATCTTTAACATTTCTACTCTAAGGATCAAAGTGGTTGGCTACTATAAGCACAAATTCAGGATTTTGAGAAGACATAGTAAATGTAGAGACTAAGTGGATATTTCTATTGATAGTTGATTCCATCTTGTAGTACTGAGGAGGCTCTTTGACTCTTTTGAGAAATTCTTCAAGGTCCAGATGACCTATCTCTGTATCTCTAATATTATCAATTTTGGAAGATACTGAAGAAGGTTAAAATATAAGATGAATGTCTTTCTATTTGAAATTCATTGTCCTCTTGCTGAGAGAAGATTATGTCATTTGCTTAGAAACTGCAACTACGATACTGGTATAATGAGCCTTCCAAAGTTAGGAGAGAAGCACCATTACATCTTTCATGATAAACATTCATCTTTATGAAATAATCTACCTAATAGGTACCATTAATGCCAAAATTAGGTTTAGAAACCCTAATTTTACTTTGGGGAAAAACAGGTGTGAATTGGGTTTATAAATCTGATTTGCAATTTAGGCTACAAAACATATGTGTGTAGTTTTTAGGAAAAATTGCATTATAAAATGCATTGATTTAGTTCGGGTTTACAAACCCAAACTTCACTTGAGATTATTAAATTACAAGGTTTGGTGTAGTTTGGGTTCATAACCCGAACTACATTTATGCATTTGAAATGGGTAGTGTAGTGACATTGTGTGGTTTGGGGTTACAACCCTGAAGTACACTATGGTGGTAATGGAACAATGCAGTTCGGGATTGTAACACCTGAAACAAACTTGATGTATTTCAGACTGAATCGATGTGGTGGTGTAATTTGGAGTCACGACTCCAAACTCCAAACTCCAAACAACACCACCAAATCATAGTTGGTTCGATGTGGTTTGAAGCTATGGCCTCAAACTACACCACATTGACTGGTGTTAACTTAGGTAAAGAAAAGGTGTCGTTTGGAGTTGAAAATCCGAATAACACCTCATCGCAATATGTTCAATGATATCATTCAAATTTTCAACTCCAAACAACACCGAAAGGCATAACCAAAGGTTTGCAATGGATGCATAGTGAACGACAATGATGTCATTCAAGTTTCAAAGCCTGAATGAAACCACTGTTAATCCATGACAATAACAATGTCGATGTTGTTTAGACTTTGAAACTTGAACGACATTATTTGGAAGATCTTGAGAGTTTGAAAATAGAAATCATACATAATGATATAAAATCAAAAACCCTAGAAGAAACTAGGGCACAAAAACATTAAGCAAAAAGACAATATAAAATAAATGAAAGAAAGGGAAAAATGAGAACATACCCAAAAAAATAAAAATTGAAAATCGATTTGGCAATTCGATCTCTCTCTGCAAACCATGGGGAGATAGAATACTTCGATGAAGAGGCACAAATCAAAAAGAAACAAAGAAAAATCAAATAAAAATAAAGAACAAGACTTTGATTAAAAATTGAACACTCATTAATAAATGCAAATCGTGCCTCATTAATGTGCATTTTGGGATTACAAACCCAAAATGCACCTAAGATGTGTATTTTGGGTTTGTAATCCCAAAATGCATCTTAGGGGGAAATGAGTGCAAAATTAGGGTTAAACCTAAAAAATGCACTTAGAAATAAAAACTAAGTATTATAAAGGAAACTTAATCAATTTCCTAAATTGACTCAAATCAAGCAATTTTCATGAAGACAAAAGATAAACAAAGGATAGTGAAAATTGTCTAATTTTCATGCTTAGAGCACATGGACTATAAATCTCGACAAAATTTGTAGGGGTTATCCCATGTTTGAAATTTGGAGCAGCATTTGATATAAGAGATTTTCACATTTGTGAAATTAGGGTTTTTCTGCATTTATGATTGTCATTCTTTTTTGTATTGGTTAATCAGGGATTGTGATAGGTCTAGGATGAAAATAGAATACATTTGTGGGTCGTTCTCCTAGTCTTTGGTGTAGGGGAGAAAAGGCCTAAGGCCCTTGCCTTAAATCATCAACTAGATGAAGTGGAGGGAGATTTATTTCATCATGGTGGTTTGTATCCTATTTTATTCATGCTCAAGGTTATGAATAACATAGGCTTGATTACAACACTTGAAGAGTGATGGTAATCTGAGATTAGTTCTTTTCATTTACCGACTAGAGAGGCATCAATTAACTTAGAGGACACATGGTGAATACTTCTCATTCTGATTCATGGGGAGAGAGTTACCTATGATTGTTGTTCTGGGATTGGAGCATTATGTCAATGTATGAGTGTGATATAGATGAGCTAGGTATAAAGGACCTTTATGAGATCAATTGGGGAGTTATAATAAGGGCATACAACAAGATTAGTGTAGTTATTTACAGTTTGATTGCTAGCACCTTGGTTCTAGATAGACAAAATCATGGTTTTCTTGTTAGTTGGGGTCAAGTAATTTATGGTATGATGTTTGATAACAATGTTTATACCTAGACACCCTGAACTATTGCTATGTTGTATTATCGGCTTCACATAATAGTGTATCTAGGGGCTCAGTCTATCAGCTATGGGATCACACTCCTTCTGGTGTGGGCTTGGGAGCATATAGCCATATTCAGACTAGTTGTACATGTTCAATTAGAGGATGGGAAGCCTTATGGATATAAGTATTCAAGTGTATTATGTTAGAGGAATATGGGTCATATGTTATACTGGTGACATAAGATTTATGTTTTACAACATTTCATCTGGAGGTCGTATAGAGATTGCCTTGGATGGGAGGACAATGTACAACATTTATCATATAATAGATAGTAGAGATATTTGATAGGTTGGATTGTTAGGTCTAGAGGATCGTTGATGTGTAGTTGCTAGATCGTGTGCTCAAATAGTTTGGGAAGGTACATGGTGTTCCTCAAGACACAAATTTCTTTGTTCATTTAGCTAGGGAGGTGTCAGATCTTGGGGTTCTTGCATCAACCCATAAGTTGCCTTTACTAAGTTTGATAATCTACTTCCAAGATAGTGGGGATAGGGATCAATATCTATTTTTGTTGGCACCACACCCCAATATGATATATGGTGGGCAACATAGAGACCTATTCTATTAATGAATCTTGCAATTCCCATTATTGGTGGCATTGGGTAATAGATTAGACAAAGACAAGATGGGGAGGGTTAGGCTGATGACAGAGGGGAGGGTGGAGATAGAGGGGGTGGTGGAGATAGAGGAGGAGGTGGAGTATGGGGAGATAGAAGGAGAGGGAGAGGGAGAGGGAGAGGGAGAGGGAGAGGGAGTGGAGATGGTGATGATGATGCAGGAGACAAAGGTGGACAGTGTCCAGGAGACGACGTTCTAGTGATAGCACTACCACAAGTAGCAGGAGGGGCCAAGGATGTAGGAGGAGATGACAAAGGAAAAGGTCCTAGATAGGATGTACCAATGATAGCACCAACACAGGTAGAAGGAGGAGGGGATGGATGTCAAGATAGAGGAAATATGAGAGATGAAGCAAGATAGTGGTGACAGTGATGATACTTCTCCAGGGTCTTCTAGCTCAGATGGGTCAGATTCAAGTGATTATGATGATGACGAGGATTAGGGTAATGATTCCATACCCAATGTACATGTTGGTGGGAATGTCACCCAGATTCCAGATCTGCAAGTAGTGGGAGCTCAAATACAAACTTTGGAGAATCAAGTTGTTGAGCTTTACCAATAGTTATCTATAAAGGAGCGACACAAGGTCGATGATAGGTCATCCTTGATCCAAGAGCAGGCTGCAATGATACAAGAGCATGATTCTCTTTTTCCAAATTCAATGATATGTTGCTACCACCAAAAGAGATGATTCTGTGGCCAGAGTACAACATTTTGTTGACTCTTATCAATAGTACTTTGATATGGGTACAGACGAGTGAGCCATGGCTGATAAACTATTTGAGGTTGGTAATGAGACCTCTATCACCTTCAGGGCATCTAGGGGCAGGTCTAGGGCCACACATACTAAGGAGAGGGGGAGTACCGGTTGACACTCTTTTATTATAGACACTTTATCATTTGATTGAGCTTGCTCAATGGGAGGTGAAGATTAGGTGTGGTGTGTGCGTAGCCTCTTGGTGAGGCTCTATTAGATTGCAAATCCCACATGGGGTTGGGTCTGCTGGTGGGGTATTATTGTTGGTAGTGTGATGCAGTTGTTTACCTTGGGTTGTGTGTGGTTCCGTGTAGGTGTGGGGCTATGCTATTTAACATTGAGAGAGGGTGGGTGTACGGTGTGTGCTGGGATGTGAGGCTTCCTCACCCACTTTGGTTTTGGGTGTGGGTTTCTCCTGTTGGTATTATGGATGAATTGATTATATGTTGCATTGATGTTTTGTGATTGATGTCAACACTAGTTGTTATGGTTGGTTGTTGGCAGACAGGTTTTGGTTACCGGTAGAAGATCTAGTGTTACTGACAGAAGAGACTATTTGTTGGACACTTCCGACATGTTTGGATCAATAGAGTATGTTTGATTTTATGTGTTACATGCTCCTAAAGCATGTTTTGTTCAGTTGGTATTGACTTGATTATCAGATGCTATCATACACTATTGTAAACCCTTATCGACATTGGTTTAAGGTTTAACTAGCAAAGCTTTTACTGAGGAATCTTGATAGGATGTATAAGTAGTGTTGGTGTGGTTTCTACATGGATTTCAGGATGCTGAAGATGTTCTTTGATCATGCTTCAAACAACTTGAAGACATTGCTTTAGCATGGTGGACCCAAAATAGGTCTAATGCCTATCTAGGTTATGGACTGGTATCATGTTAACGTGTACTCTACATGTTACCAATATGTTTTGAGATGTTCTATGGATTGGTTATTGGTTTTTTGGTCTTAAGCCGACATGGCATATCATAGTAATATGAATTTATGTAATGATCTTATTGTAATATCTTTTAGGTGGCAGACCTAATTGGTTTAGGCCTTAGGGTTGGTATAAAATGATGTAAGATCTCATTGTAGATCATAAAATGAGAATGTGGAATAAGTGTCTTGGTCTTGAAATGCAATATCATATGCGAATGAGATTTGGCTGATCATAGGTGATCGAATTGGGATTAAGGAAGAGGTCAAAGGCCTCTGGTATTGAGCTTAACCAGGACTGTAATCAGGCATGGTAGATGCTATCTCTAGCAGTTCATTACTCTAGATTGTTGTCCATTTATCTTGAGGTGGTTGTAACCTCTTTGTAGTCAATGAGACTCTTTTGTAATGAGCAGTGTGCTCTAGGCAGTGTGCCTTCCTGCATGTGCAGGCCCCTCATTGTATCACATACTTTCTGCAAAAGTATCATCTGACTGTGGGTAGGCTTCCCATCATGGTTTTTCCCTTTCCAGGTTTTCCACATACAAATCACGGTGTTATGTGGTATGGTTTCTTTGCATTGATTATCTATTCAATTGTTAAGTTGTATTGTTTACTGGTATATGTTCCTACTGGCATTTGTTTCTATTTTACCAGTACTTAATCTGATTAAAGGTTATTAAGTGGATTAATTAATATAATCTGTTAACAACTGATTCCCCCCCCCTCTCAATTGTTCATCACTTATCCTAATGGTATCAGAGCTTTGGTCCTCTTTTGCAGAATCTTAACCGCTTGAGGTAGATCCTATGGCAGCTAACACTTCAAATCCACCAACAACTATTTTTAGAAGAGAAATCCCTAAGCTTGATGGAACAAAATATGGGATATAGAAAATTCGAATGGAGACTTATCTTAGATGTCTTGGAAAGGATATTTGGGAGATCACTAAGAAAGGATACACACCTTATGATTTGGTATCTGGAAATCCTACTCCTGCAGACTTGGACAAGAATATTTAAAATGATTACAGAGCTCGAGAAGCCCTCTTATTTGAACTTACTAATCAGCGAATCATGGGATTGACTGATAAATCATCGGCTAAGGTTATGTGGGATAAATTGAAAACTCTGAATGAAGGTGATCCTACTGTCAAAATTGCTAAACTTGATGCTTACCATGTAAGATATGAAAACTTGAAGATGGAAGATAATGAAAGAATTTGGTGCAGGAGCACCTATGAAGCACCTATGAAGGCAAGGTGCACTAGGGTCATTGATAGGCCCTCATGGAGAAGAAATTATTAATGAAGTCCAAAAGGCCTTTAAGGTCTTAAAACAATGTAATCGTGTCCATTATAGCCAATAAATGCAATGAAATGTAATAGAAAAGTTAAAAAGTGTAAAATTGTCAAAATTGGCAATTGGCCCCATAAAGGGCTAAAATTGGGGTTTGAAGGGTAGAATAGGTTTGTGAGGAATAAAAAATGTCTTAAATGTTTTTAAGGTAATATTAAGACCATTTTTATGTGTTGGTAGAGTTAGGGGTCAATTTTGTTCATTTTGACAACTTTGTTTGTCAAATGACAACTTTTTGAGCAACTTTTATTTTCAAAATTGCAAAAAAAAGATAAAAATAGGCAGTTAGAGGTAGTTGGGTGGTTAGGGTTCAGTATTGTAGGCCAAAAATTCTATAAAATTATGTGAAACAATTATATTTATGGGATATGGTGAGTGTATGGTCAAAGGCAATCATTTGGAGCAATAAAAACCATATTTTTATGTGCATTTTCCGAGTTTTCAATGTGGACTGTCAGATCTTTTGTTAATTTTGATGCATTTCATGTTTTTATTCTAAGAGATTATTGATTAGAGGTGATAGAGGAATGAATTAAATTTACTTTTAAGGTGGTTTCATTCATTTTCATTGTTTTTTACCAAAGTTATTTGCATTTTCATAAAATCTGCCAGAACCTTGGCTTAGGGTAACAGGTGGCTTCATAAATGTAGTATCTTTTGTTTTGATGAATAACCAATCCTTATTTTGGGTAGGGATGAGGCCAAGCATGTATAATAAATTTCCATGGTGTGTGAAGGGTGTCATGAAAAGGTTTGGTACGTGCTACATGATGGTTTCAAACTGTTAGGACAGTCACAGGTGCAGTTTGACTGTCACAGTCAAGTGAAGAAGGCTTTGTTTGATATGAAGAAGTATGTGGTGTCCAGGAGGGATTAGGGGAGTTTTTTTTTGTGTGTTGAAAACCTTTCTAAGGTGTTGGAGTAAGTGGAGTGCCAAAGGAAGGGCTTAAACTAGTGGGTTTCCAAAGATAGCAGCAGACTGTCATAGTGTGAATGAATGATAGTCATAGAAAATGTAGCCTGATGTGGGGGCCATATATCCAAGTTGAACTGTTGGATTTGTCTAAAGTTTGGATATGTTGTTCCAAATCAAGTTTTTCAAAATCTCACCAGAGAGATTGAGGATTTTTTAACCTATTAAAAATGTATATACCTCTGTGTATAGGTATATCTAAGAGCACAACAAGAAGGTAACTTTGGTTTTATTTAATCAAAGTGTTGAGCATTTTTGTCTTGTGAACCTAGTTTGGAGTCTAGTGGATTGTAGTGATTTCAAATGAAATGTGGGAATATTATACCTTGGATTTATGGTATGGATAGGCTTAAGATTCAAGCATTGATCCTTGAGTAGGGTCCAAGGGGTGAGTAGGTTACCAAAATATTGAAAGTGCAGTCTTAGTCATATTGATGAGATGATCAATCATGGTCAATGGGAATTGGAAGGGAGAGTGTGTTTCACCTATCATGTAGAAGGATCCTCTAGAGTGTCACCTTGAGTGATTGAACCCTTGAGAGGTCTAGAGTAGGGGATCCCTCTGCATTAGAATTGTTGTGTTTATGGAAAGAGTAAATGAGATTGTTATGGGAATTCAATGTTGTGGAGGATTTCTGAGTGAAGATGAAATAGTTTCCGAAGTCTTGAGAGCCCTTCCACCAGCTTACAAGATGAAGGTAACTACAATTAATGAGCTGAGAACAATGGCTAACTCTTCAATTAACAGAGACATTCTGATTGGGAAATTATCTGCTTTTGAGCTTGAAGAATTTGGATCTTTAGGAGCTGTAAAGTCTGAACCTACTTTTCATGCATCATCATCATCATCTACCAGCAAAAGTGATTGGAAGGTCCTATATGAAAAAGAATTGGAAGATATGTGGAAATAAGATGAATAATTTGAGCAACTTGAAGCCTTATTTGCTAGAAGAGTACCTAAAGGTCCAACGGGAAGTAAGTATGAAGGAAAAGCACCTTTAAATGTTTTGCATGTAATAAGATTGGTCATTTTACATCTAAATGTCCTGAAAGGAATGCTAAATTTGAGGAAAGAGTTAAGAAATCATTTAAGCCTATCCAGAACAGATATAGATTCAAGAAAAGTAAACAATGCTACATAGCGGATGAGGAAGGAGTAAGTGATGACTCTGGGGATGAACTGGTAGAAGACTTTGCTAGTGGATCCAACAATGGAAAGGAATGGGTGTTCTATGCTTTAAATGAAGATGAATTAGAACCAGCTATCATGAATGAAGAAAAATCCCTAACAACAAAAGTTGGAGATAAGGATGAATGGGTAATTGATATTGGATGCTCACATCATATGACTGGAGATAAAGGGAAATTTCTATCCCTGCAAGAATACAATGGTGATCAAATTAGATTTGGAGATGACAAAGCATGTATGATGAAAGATAAAGGTACTATTTCTCTAGATGGTAAGCATAATACTAACAATGTCTATTATGTAGAAGGTTTAAAGCATAATCTTTTAAGTGTTTCTCAATTGGTGGATAAGGGTTTCCAACTTCAATTTAAAGATAGAAAATACAAAATTATTAACAAGACTGGTTTGGAGATTGCAACCAGTATTCAGACTGGTTTGGAGATTGCAATCGATATTCAAACTGGAGATATTATCTTTCACTTGAACATTGGTAATAAGACATGTTTGATTGCTCATATTGATGAGAGTTAGCTATGGCATAAGAGGTTGTGTCATGTTAATTTTGATTGTATTGTTAAGATTAGTTCAACTAAGGTAGTTAGAGATATACCTAAGATTATGAAGCCTCATAATTTGGTATGTAAGGAATGTCAATTGGGAAATCAATTTATAAATTCTTTTAAGAGCATACATGATAATTCTAATGATGTACTTGATTTGATTCACAGTGACTTATGTGGTCCAGCAAGGACTAAAAGCTTTCAAGGTGATAGGTATTTCATGTTGATTATTGATGAATATTCTAGGATGATGTGGGTGAATTTTCTTAGGGAGAAGTCTAAAGCCTTTGAGAAATTCAATATTTTTAAAGCAAAGGTTGAAACAGAAACTGGATTGAAAATCAAATGTCTAAGATCAAATCAAGGCGGTGAGTTCACTTCTCATGAATTTAACAGTTATTATGAGACAAATGGAATTAGGAGACAATTATCTACATCTCGAACTCCTCAACATAATGGAGTAGTGGAAAGAAAGAACATAAGCATTTTGGATGCATCAAGATATATGATGATGGAAGCCAAATTGCCTCACATCTACTGGAGAGAAGCAGTGAGTACAATAGTCCACACATTCAACAAAGTTCACATCAAAGGTGAAACTGGTAAGACCCCTTATGAATTATGGTTTGGACATACACCTACCGTTAAATATTTTAGAATTTTTGGAAGTAAATTCTATATCAAAAGAGATTATTCAATTGGAAAGTTTGATCCTAGATGTGATTAAGGGATATTTCTTGGTTATTCAATTCAAATAAAAGCATATAGATGTTATAACAAAAGATTGCAGAAAATTGTGGAGAGTACTAATGTGAAAGTGGATGAGCAGTACATAAATCAATCTATATCATATGATAGGGAACCGACAGTGGAGATGATCATAATTGAATCGACAATGCCTCAACTAGTACAAGAAACTGAAATAGTTACATCGACACAATCAAAAAATTCAACTATGACTGATGATCATAGCAGTGAACCTGAAGTTCAAAAGACACCAAGGTATGTAAGATTAAATCATTCTGAAGATCAAATCATTGGAGATAGGAACAAGGGAGTTATGACAAGAAGAAGACTGGCAAATGAAGAGGTATGTCTTGTTTCTCTAATTGAACTGGCATCTATTATTGAAGCTTGTAAGGATAAACATTGGTTAAAGGCTATGGAAGATGAATTAGATCAGATAGAGAAGAATGAGACTTGGACTTTAGTTCCCCAACCTAAAAATAAGAATGTTATTGGAACTAAATGGGTTTTTGGGAATAAACTAAATGGGGATAGTCAAGTTGTAAGAAATAAGGCTAGATTGGTTTGTAAAGGATATTCTCAAATGGAAGGAGTTTATTATGGTGAAACATTTCACCTATAGCCAAAATTGAAGTTGTTAGACTATTTCTTGCCTATGTAGCTTATAAGAACTATAAGGATTTAGATGTTAAATGTGCATTTTTGAATGGTGAACTTGAAAGAGAAGTATACATTGAGAAACCTAATAGATTTTCACTGACAGATGATAAAGAGATGGTTTGCAGATTGAAGAAATCTTTATATGGATTGAAACAAGCTCTTAGATCTTAGTATACAAGGTTGGACAAATATCTTTTGAAGCTTGGTTTTACTAAAGACAGCACTAAAAGTAATTTATATTATAAATTACTGATGATGATATTCTGATTATTGAAGTATTTATTGATGATATCATTTTTGGAGGAGAAGATAAATTGTGCATGGAATTTGCTAACAACATGAAGAATGAATTTGAAATGTCCATGATTGGTGAGATGGAATTTTTCTTAGGTTTGCAAATTACTCAAATTGACAAAGACATATTTATCTGTCAAACTAAGTATCTGAGGAAATTGTTGAAGAAGTTTGGTATGGATAATTCCAAACTGGTAAGTACTCCTATGGTGACAAGTGAGAAATTATCTATCAATGATACTTCTACATTGATAAATACGACAAGGTATAAGTCTATGATTGGTGGTCTGTTATATCTAACTCAGAATAGACCATACATTATGAATGCAGTAAGTATTGTTTCAAGATATCAAAGTAATCCTAAAGAAAATTATGAATGTGCAGTGAAGAGGATATTCTGGTATTTGCAAGGAACAACAGAATATTGTTTATGGTATTCTAGAAATGATGATTTCACTTTATGTGTATATACTAACTCAGATTGGGCAGGAGATACTGATGATAGGAAGAGAACTTCTGGTGGAGCTTTCTTTCTTGGAAAGAACCTAGTTTCATGGATCAACAAAAAATAGTCATGCATTTCTTTATATACTGCAAAAGCTGAATATGTTGCAGCAACAACTAATTGCACTCAAGTCTTGTGGATGAAGCAAATGTTGAATGATATCAAGGTAAATTGTAGTGAATTGGTAGTTATCTATTGTGATAACTTTGCAGCTATTGACATGTCTAATAATCCGTTATTTCATTCTAAGACTAAGCATATATCAATAAACTATAACTTTCTGAAGGACAAGGTAGAAGGAAAGGAAGTCAAATTGGTTTATGTAAACACTAAAGAAAAGATTGTAGATATATTCACTAAACCACTATCTAAGGAATCATTTGAGTATTTGAGATATAGGTTAGGGTTTTCTACCCCTTCGGCAGAGACTTGATTGATGTAGTTTGTCATCAGTCTGACATGCATTATCAGAGATACTATTCATTTCGACATTGATGAGTGGTGCTACTACTTAGGGGGAGTAGTTGGCTTTGAGATTCAGAGTTTTATATTCTTCCTTCGATATTTTTGTCAGGTTTCTAACATTGATGTAAAAGGGGGAGAGATAGTGATGTGAAAAATAAATTCAGAACTTTATAGGGATATCATTCACAGGGGGAGAGTTATTGATATTTAGGAGATTGATGGTTGTCTTCCACAAAGGGAGACTTGTTTGGCATTTTTTGGTACTTAGATGTTTTTCACATCTAGTGTTGCCATCAATGCCGAAGGGGAAGATTGTTTTGATTAATTAAAAATAGGTTTTTGGAAGGAACCCGAAACCTTGATTACATATCAGGAGGAGCAAGAAAAAATAGTGCCTGGACACCCATACAAAGATTAGATCCCAAAAAAACAAAGAGGGATCACAAGACAAAGAGAACATCAAAAGATAGTCAAAGGACAACACAAAGACAAGAACAACTAGATGTTTCTTATGAGTTCTTCCGCATGAACCACCATCTGCTTCATATTGACCACAGATTTCTTCATATCATTGAGCTCTTTTTCATTGATGCCCACCTGCTTCCGGGTGTTGGCCCTTGTTCTTTTTTCATGACCCATCTTATCTATTTGATCCTTCTCATCTTCCCTGCCTTTAATCTATTCAAATTTATTTATCAGCATGTTAACATGGTCAACAGTGGCCTTAAGGATCTAGAAATTTTGCTCAACAATCCTCTTCACTGTAAGCTCCATTTTATCCACTCTATTGACCAGGTTGTTCAAGTTAATTTCCAGACCTTTATCATCTCTGATTCCTTCCAGCTCCTTCACCTTCTTTTCCATTTCCATAATTGTACTAACCATTGCTTCAATAGCCTCAGCCTTGTTAATAGCTACCTTTAATTCTTTGATGTTCATAGATAGAGGCTTTACACCTATTGTTTCCCTTTTGATCATATTAAGATCAATCTCCAAATCACCAATCTCTTTCACCATTTTTATAATGACCTCACAGAAACCCTTGATACTATCATTACCTATGGTACCTTGGCAAACATTTTGATTGCCCATGTTGGTTGCTTGACCCTCATTCTACATTCTTTGTGTGTTCAGGTTCTCCCCATGTTTAGCATCCAACATTTCATCTTCCTGCTTACCCTTGTTCTTGTCCATTTTTTCAGCCTCAAAATCCTCATCAGAAGAAATAATAATCTTCCTTTTCACCTTATTTTTCCCCTTACTGGTCTTCTTCATTCTTTGGGTTTGTTTATCCATTCCCTTTCTTTCTTACTTTTTATGAGTTTATCATCAAAAGACTCTTCCCCAAAGGGGAAGATTGTTGGCATTATGGATGAATTGATTATCTGTTGCATTGATGTATTGTCATTGATGTCAACACTAGTTGTTATGGTTGGTTACCGGTAGAAGATCTAGTGTTATTGGTAGAAGAGACTAACTGTTGGACACTTCTGACATGTTTGGATCAATGGAGTATGTTTGATTTTATGTGTTATATGCTCTTGGAGCATGTTTTGTTCAGTTGGTATTGATTTGGTGATCGGATGCTATCATACACTCTTGTAAACCCTTACCAGCATTGGTTTATGGTTTAATCGATAGAGCTTTTACTGAGGAATCTTGACAGGATGCATAAGTGGTGTTGGTGCGGCTTCTACATGGATTTTAGGATGTTGAAGATGTTATTTGATCGTTCTTCAAACAACTTGAAGACATTGCTTTAGTGTGATGGACCCAGAATAGGTCTGGTGCCTATCTAGGTTATGGACTGGTATCATGTTAACGTGTACTCTACACATTACTAGGATGTTTCGAGATGTTCTATGGATTGGTTATTGTTGTTTTGGTCTTAAATTGACATGGCATATCATTGTAATATGAATTTATGTAATGATCTTATTGTAATATCTTTTAGGTGGCCGACCTAATTGGTTTAGGCCTTAGGGTTGGTATAAAATGATGTAAGATCTCATTGTAGATCATAAAATGGGAACGTGGAATAAGTGTCATGGTCTTGAAATGCAATATCATATGCGAATGAGATTTGGTCGATCATAGGTGATCGAATTGGGATTAAGGAAGAGGTCAAAAGCCTCCGGTATTGAGCTTAACCGAGATAGTAATCAGGCATGGTAGATGCTATCTCTGGCAGTTCATTACTCTGGATTGTTGTCCATTTATCTTGAGGTGGTTGTAACCTCTTTGTAGTTAGTGAGACTCTTTTGTAATGAGAAGTGCGCTCTAGGCAGTGTACCTTCGTGCATGTGCAAGCCCCTCATTGTATCACATACTTTCTACAGAATTATCATCTGACTGTGGGTAGGCTTCCCACCATAGTTTTTCCCTTTCTAGGTTTTCCACGTACAAATCATGGTGTTATGTGGTATGGTTTCTTTGCATTGATTATCTGTTTCATTGTTAAGTTGTATTGTTTACCGGTATCTGTTCCTACCGGCATCTGTTTCTATTTTACTGGTACTTAATCTGATTAAAGGTTATTAAGTGGATTAATTGATATAATTTGTTCACAACTGATTCGCCCCCCCCCCTCTTAGTTGTTCATCGATTATCCTAACATTTCTGGTGGGTCTGATGTCGACTGCAAGGGAGAAGCCTTGGGGGACTCACCCGGTATGGATTTTTGAGGTGCGTTGGGTGCAAAATCCCCATCCCAAGGTACCAAGACCTTCGCTAATGATCTATTTATTTCAGATTAGGGGTTTAATAGGGAAGGCTTGTCTAATGGCACTCGAATTTTGAAGATTAATGTTTGTCTTGAGAGATGCAAAGAGTGGCCAAAATTGGTAATTCCACCCGAGACGATTGCTAAAGATGTTAAATATTTCTTAAAGCACTCATTATATTGCAAATTTTTGGGGATGAGGGTTTCTTTATAGTTTTTGTAAAATTGGGCTTAGAGGACTTGGGCGCTAGAAGGGGAAATGGAGGTTATGTTGTTGGCAAACAATTACTTCATGGTAACTTTTAATTGAATGGATGATCGCAATTGGGTCTTTGAGGGAGGCCCTTATTTTTTTAAGCAGGTGGGGTTGCTCATCAAACCTTGGCATGCGAGATTTAACCCTTCGGAGGAGCTCCCAATTCGGGTCCCAGTGTGGGTTTGATTACCTCATTTTTTGATAAAATGCTAACGGGAGGATGTGTTGCAAATGCTAGCCTCCCTGCTTGGGAAGCCTATTGGATCTTCAACGCAAACCTTGGGGAGAAAGGTAATGACTTTTAATCACATTTGTGTCGAAATTGATCTTAGTAAGCCTTTTCCAGATGCTATATATGTGTGTGGGCTCTTACTCTTGGGTCCAATAGCTTGATTATGAGACTTAACCTTTCTAGTGTCGTTTGTGTCATGAGTATGGTCATTTACAGTGCAAGTGCCCTAGGTCTAAAGCGGCTGAGCATCAGCCTCAACAACCATCTCGTAACCTTGATGGGGTTGATAAAGGAAAAGATTCCATGTCTAGTTTGGCTGTGAGTGTCAATGGTTTTGTCCCAGTTAGGACAAAGAATAGGAACCAAGGTCAAAAGAGGTCTTTGCAGGAGAGTCAAGAGGAGGATACCTTTAACAGATTTGAAGCCTTGGATGATCTTAGCCAGCAGAAGGTGAATCCGGGAATGAATCCTTTGGATCTTAGTGCAGTTGGGTTGATGTCTGATAGTGTGAACTTAGATCCTACCCAGGGTCTACAGGAGGTTGGAAGTCAACAGATGGAGATGGATCAACATGTATTGGCTCATAAGGGTCCCATCTCTAGTGCTGAAGTGAAGATTGTTGGTGGGGATGTTTCTCATGCATCATAGAAATTGGAATCTGTTGGGGTTAAAAGTAATAAGATCTCTTTACATCTGGGTCTTCTTCCGAAATACATTAAGAAAGGAGCAGCGGAGAAGATTTTGAAGGTTGGCAGAAAGAAGGACTTAGATAAGATCAAATTGATGGGGGAGAATTTAGTTGAGTCAAGGTTAGTAAAGACTCTGGATTCTTATTTATCTAATCCCCCAAAATGATTGTTCTTTCATGGAATGTAAGGGGCTTGAACAGTGGCCCTTGTTCGGGAATTGATTAGGAGTCATTCTCCTGATGTCCTTTTCTTGCAAGAAACTAAATTATCTGTGGAAAGTATGTTGGGTCTGGTGCCTACGCTTTGGGGGAGAGGCAAATGTTAGCATATTGGGGCATTTGGGTCCTTTGATAGTGTGTCTTGTCTTTGGAAGCCCTTGAGGATTTGTCATTTATGGCGGGTTTCTTCTAGATCTTCTTTATCTGGGGTTGCCTCTAGTCTTCAGATCGGGGAATATTTCTTTCTTACTCCCTCTACCTTTCCCTCTCCCTCTCCCTCTCCCTCTCCCTCTCCTTCTATCTCCCCACACTCCACCTCCTCCTCTGTCTCCACCACCCCCTCTATCCCCACCCTCCCCTCTGTCATCACCCTAACCCTCCCCATCTTGTCTATGTCTAATCTATCACCCAATGCCACCAATAATGGGAATTGTAAGATTCATTAATAGAATAGGTCTCTATGTTGCCCACCATATATCATATTGGGGTGTGGTGCCAACAACAATCAGTATTGATCCCTATCCCCACTATCTTGGAAGCAGATTATCAAACTCAGTAAAGGTAACTTGTGGGTTGATGCAAGAACCCCAAGATCTAACACCTCCCTAGCTGAATGAACAAAGAAAGTTGTGCCTTGAGGAACACCATGTACCTTCCCAAACTATTTGAGCACATGATCTAGAAACTACACATCAACGATCCTCTAGACCTAACAGTCCAACCTGTCAAATATCTCTGCTATCTATTATACGATAGATGTTGTACATTGTCCTCCCATCCGGGGCAATCTCTATACAACCTCCAGATGAAATGTTGTAAAACATAAATCTCATGTCACTAGTATAACATATGACCCACATTCCTCTAACATAATACACTTGAATACTTATATCCATAAGGCTTCCCATCCTCTAATTGAACATGTACAACTAGTCTGAATATGGCTATATGCTCCCAAGCCCACACCAGAAATAGCGTGATCCAATAGCTGATAGACTAAGCCCCCAGATACATTATTGTGTGAAGCTGATAATACAACATAGCAATAGTTCAGGGTGTCCAGGCATAAACATTGTTATCAAACATCATACCATAAATTACTTGACCCTAACTGACAAGAAAACCATGATTTTGTCTATCTGGAACCAATGCGCTAGCAATCAAACTGTAAAGAACTACACTAACCCTATTGTATGTCCTTATTATAACTCCCCAATTGATCTCATAAAGGTCCTTTATACCTAGCTCATCTATATCACACTCATACATTGACAAAATATTGCAATCCCAGAACAAAAATCATAGGTAACTCTCTCCCCATGAATCAGAATAAGCATGCACCACGTGTCCTCTAAGTTAATCAATGCCTCTAGTCGGTAAATGAAAAGAACTAATCTCATATTACCATCACTCTTCAAGTGTTGTAATCAAGCCCATGTTAGTCATAACCTTGAGCATAAATAAAATAGGATACATACCACCGTGACGAAATAAATCTCCCTCCTCTTCATGTAAGGCAAGGGTCTTAGGCCTTTTCTCCCCTGAACCAAAGACTAGGAGAACGACCTGCAAATGTATTCTATTGTCAACCTAGACCTATCACAATCCCTAATTGACCAATACAAACAAGAATCACAATCATAAATGCAGAAAAAACCCTAATTTCACAAATGTGAAAATCTTTAATATCAAATGTGAAGCTTTTAAACACATGTGAAACTCTACAAACAAATGAGAAATAGGTTGCAGAAATGTGTTATCTCCATTTTCAGTATGATGCAAATATGGGATAACCCCTACAAATTTTGTCTAGATTTATAGTCCATGTGCTCTAAGCACAAAAATTGAGACAATTTTCACTATCCTTTGTTTACCTTTTGTCTTCATGAAAATTGCTTGATTTGAGTCAATTTAGGAAATTGATTAAGTTTCCTTTATAATACTTAGTTTTTATTTCTAAGTGCATTTTCGAGGTTTAACATTGATTTTGCACTCATTTCCCTCTAAGATGCATTTTGGGATTACAAACTCAAAATACACATCTTAGGTGCATTTTGGGTTTGTAATCCCGAAATGCACATTAATGAGGCACGATTTGCATTTATTAATGAGTGTTCAATTTTTAATCGAAGTCTTGTTCTTTGATTTTATTTGATTTTTCTTTGTTTCTTTCTTATTTGTGCTTCTTCATTGAAGTATTCTATCTCCCCACAGTTTGCAGAGAGATTGAATTGCCAAATCGATTTTCAATTTTTATTTTTTGGGGTATGTTCTCATTTTTCCCTTTCTTTCATTTATTTTATATTGTCTTTTTGTTTAATGTTTTTGTGCCCTAGTTTCTTCTAGGGTTTTTGATTTTATATCATTATGTATGATTTTCATTTTCGAACTCTCAAGATCTTCCAAAAAATGTCCTTCAAGTTTCAAAGTCTAAACAACATTGACATTGTTATTGTCAAGGATTAACAGTGATATCGTTCAGGCTTTGAAACTTGAATGACATCATTGTCGTTCACTATGCATCCATTACAAACCTTTGGTTATGCCTTTCGGTGTTGTTCGGAGTTGAAACTTCGAATGACACCATTGAACATATTGTGATGAGTTGTTCGGATTTTCAACTCCAAACGACACCTTTTCTTTACCCAAGTTAACACCAGTCAATGTGGTGTAGTTTGAGGCCATAAATTCAAACCAACTATGATTTGGTCATGTTGTTTGGAGTTTGGAGTTTGGAGTCATGACTCCAAATTACACCACCACACAAATTCAGTCTGAAATACATCAAGTGTGGTTCAGTGGTCACAACCCCGAGCTACACTGTTCCATTACCACCATAGTGTACTTCAGGGTTGTAAACCCAAACCACACAATTACACTATACTACCCATTTCAAATGCATAAATGTAGTTCAGGTTATGAACCCAAACTACACCAAACCTTGTAATTTAATAATCTCAAGTGAAATTTGGGTTTGTAAACCTGAACCAGATCAATGTATTTTATAATGCAATTTGTCTTAAAAACTACACACGCATGTTTTGCAACCTAAAGTGTAAATCGGATTTATAAACCCGATTCGCACCTATTTTTTCCCAAAGTAAAATTAGGGTTTCTAAACCCAATTTTGGCATTAATGGTACCTATCAAGTCAATTATTTCATACTAATGAATGTTTATCATGAAAGATGTAATGATGCTTCTCTCCTAACTTTGGAAGGCTCATTATACCAATATCGCAATTGCAGTTTCTAAGCAAATGATAGGATCTTCTCTCAGTAAGAGGACAATGAATTTCAAATAGAAAGAAATTCATCCTATCTTTTTGCCTTCTTCAGTATCTTCCAACATTGATAATATTAGAGATATAGAGATAGTTCATGTGGACCTTGAAGAATTTCTAAAAAGAGTCAAAGAGCCTCCTCAATACTACAAGATGGAATCAACTATCAATAACGATATCCACTTAGTCTCTGCATTTACTATGTCTTCTCAAAATCTAGAATTTGTGCTTGTAGTAGCCAACCACTTCGATCCTTAGAGTAGAAATGTTAAAGATGCAGAGGATAAAATGGTCATTCAATTGGATTAAGATTTCCTCGACACTATCTTCAAATGTCCAAGCATTGATAGGTATGCCAACATTGTTATGAAGACAAATCAGGCCTATTATGAGAAGCACTCAGACAAGTGTTGAAGAAATATGAATGACAATTGATTGAAGACTCTCAGGCCTACCATTTCTAGATGGTCTAAGGCTTTTCACTGTAGTGACTTCATTGAGGAAATTAATGATTTGATTACTCTTCTTTGTAGAGTAAAGGGTCTTCCTGTATTAGATACATATCATGAATGGATGTATCAATACATCCATGTTATGAGGCAAAACAAGGAAAAGATATACTGGGGCAAATAGATAAGTGATTCTCTATGTGACGAACTCGCCAAGGTACCTACCACTTTGAAGTTTTATATGACTTCATAATTGGTGTATGTTGCGGCATCTATGAGACATTTTCTAGGTTCATCCACAAAAGGAGATAGAAGATAGGTCTAGGTCTATGAATACTATTCCCAACTGGTTTTAAAGAACAACCTACACCATTTTAGAAGGCTCGGTGATGCTTTCTTCTATCATTGTATCTATGTGCTCAACAAAGACCTTCAGAAGAAGAGAGTATCAGATGAACCTTGGAATGTGGTTAATCAATATGATGCATGTTTCTCCAATTTCCTAATTTCACCTACCTTAGGGTAGGATGTTTTGATGATCAACCCTTTATGCTCCCTAGATATCCATCAGACAAGATTGTTCTTGTGGAGTTATCTCAACAGATGGTCATGGTTCATGAACAACAATGGGGTTCCCACAAGCCTGGTTTCAAGTTTAGTTTGACTATTGGAAGGTTCTCAATTAATTACATCTACAAAGCTAAGACGATGGATGAGGAAATGTGAAGAGTAACCTTGAGATTTTTCAAACTCATGAAAGACTTTGATTACAGGGTAATGAAGAACTAGTTGAAGAATAGATACACCCATGTGCACCGTATAGAGTATATATGGATAGATTGATAAATTGAGAAAGATATTAGAAAACTTGACTTCTGTCACCTCACTCTAGAGGAAATTGAAGATCTTAATCTTGTAGATGTTCTTGAGAGAATGAAAGATGATGGTAATATTTTGGATGCAACATATGTGGATAAAAAGATTACAGGGACACCATTTCCCCTCATTCAGTGATCTCAAAAGGAAATAATTTACATTAGGGCCAGATTCCAAAACATTCTTACAAACCAATGTTGGGTTGTCAAAGAAAGGTATACAATTGAAGCCATTCAATACCGGATCAGAGGATGATATGACTGGACCTATTGTCAAAAGATCAATAGACAAGATCCTTCAACTCTGCAAAAGACTCTGAAATACAAGTTCACCGTGGGAAAGAGTAAAGGTAAAGATCGTGGTCAGCCTTCTACTCAAGTTGCTTAACAAGGAAGAGACACAAAAGAAGGTTAATTATAAGATGAACCTGTCGATGAAGAAAAATCTAAAGAATAATTACTGGATGAGGAACAAGAAGATTAATATGGTGAGGATAGATTACTAGGAATTCCTGAAGCTCCTCAACATGAGGATATACAAGGATCTACTCCTTAGGTAATAAATCTTATTCCAACTACTGTAACCTCACAGGTTTCTACTTCTGAGTTTGCACCTTTTATTTCTACCATTTCATAAACTCTAGTAGAAACTAGTGTCATTGTCCATACTGTTCCATCTTCAACAACCAGTGAATCATCTTTGGATACTGCTCAGGATAATATTAAAAATGCATTTTCCACCTTCCCGATTTTTTCTAAGGTATCTACTACCATTCTCGATGATTTTGAAAAGTTCATTTCTTATATTACAAACATTCTCAATGTATCAACTACAGAGGTCCCACCTTCCATTGTGACTTTTGCTTCACCTATTGTGACCACTATCATTTAGGGATAGGAAGCTTCTTCACAAAAATTGGTTGCAGAGATCGATGATGATTCTTATTTTCCACCTTGGTTGCTCTCAAATGCTCCCAAGAGAAAGAAACAAGCCATCTCTCCAGATGACTTTGACTTTAGCCAGTTGGTTCCTGTTAAACCAAAGATCACAAAGAAGGCAAATATTATCTCAAGAGTAAAGGTGGATAAGTCTAAAAGTAAGTATGTGGAAATTGAAGTACCTCCTCTTGATAAGAATAGTAATAAGATACAACCCACAGACTATGTCATAAACAAGATAGATTTGGGCAAGTGAACTCATGATGGAACCAAAGAAGACACTTAAGAAAATTTTGATGCTCTCATGGAAAGATATGATAAAGATAAGGTAAAGAAGGACAAGCTCAAAGCACAAGTGGAGCAACTCACTTCTATGCTAATTATGATAACAAAATCTTCAGAAATAGTTGAGCTAGTGACTTCATCAATATATGAGAAAGTTGTAAAGCAAGTTGAGCGAGCGACCTCTTGTGGTAGAGTGGTTGGAGAATGGATGGATAGAATTCTTATCCAAGGGACACATCTATGGAGCTCTATAGTTACTTTGATTGATAATATAAAAAGTGTAAAATCAGAAGTTGGCAAGATGCTAGACCTCCTCTCTCATGAGCTAGAAGCACAAGAGAAAGACCTCGACGCTTGGTTGAAGTTTGAAGATTTTGAAATGGATGTTCTGGTTGATAATAAAGTTATTCCCTCCTGAGACATGTATATTGAATAAATGGAAGAATTGGAACATCAAATGAACACTCTAGAGAGACTCATCAAAGACACGAGGAAGACACAGAAAGAATGTATTGATAAAGGAAAGGAAATCATTGAAAAAATATCAGATTTTACTTGTACATTCCTTGATGAAAACCATAAAACACTTCATGTAGATGCAATCATCAAAGAGTTCAATTTACTAGTCAGTGCAGAAGCAGATAAGGAGGACTTTTCTATATCCTCAATTGATAAACTACTATATATTTAGGTCATTCTGGATAGCTTAGGATCTTCCCTGAAGAAGCACAAGAAATGCTATGTTGGTTTTGGAGATTCTATCACTCGGGTCAGGGTTATCACAAGTCACACTCAAGGTCCTAATCAGTCACAAATGAAAGCCTCTTTGAAAAAGTTTCAAGAGTTCTTGAAGCAATATCATAATGAACTAGAAGTTTCATAGGACACTTAGTAATTTTTCATGCTTTTTATTTAGGTGCATTTTTGTAATGTACAATCGACACCTGAGGTATCCTTTTATATGTACATTTTTACACTTTAGGTTAGCACAAGTCCTAAGTCAAATAGGACTTGACTTTTGAAAAAGTCATAGTTAGTTTTACTTTTTCCTAGTTTTGCTCATAGCCCCTCCCCTATATATTTGAGGGTGCTTTTTGTAAATATTTTCTTTTAACTTTATGCAACTAGATTCTGCCGAAGTGAAGAGCAAAGTGAAACTTTGAGTTCATTTGTAATTTTTGCAAATTCAATAAAAAAGGAAAGCATCTTTGGCATTCAAACTTTGAGTTTAATTAATTATGTCTCTTAGTGGGAATGTTCTTATGAAATTCTTGTTATAGAATCTAATTTGATTGAGTAAAAGCAGTGTGTAGAGGTATTGTTGGAGGGTAGAGTAAATTCGCTTTTGTGAACTTTGTGTTACAATTCAGAATTTGCAAAGTAGAATTTGTAAGTATATAAAAATTTAAAGACTTTGAACTTTATTTTCATATGATATTAGTGAAAGTGTATGAGTTTGTATACAAATAGAAATATAAAGACTTTGACCTTAATTTTGTTATCTTAGAGAAGGTTCATATTGGATTACAAAGGTAATTCATTAAAAAAAAGGTTGATAGGATAATAGAGTGTTGAAGACTTTGGGCTTCATTACTATTTTCTCATCCTAGGAAGCAATGAAAGACTTTGTGCTTTTATAGAAACTTTTCTTCTTTATTATTTTGTAAATTTCGTTGATATGCTCCTAGGCTGTTTCTTAATAACTTAGTAGTTTTCTGAATTATTATTACTCTTAAATGTAATATCCTTTCTGACAAAAGAGAAAAGGATAAACATCTATTCTGAAAAAAAGAGAATGAGATGGTGTAATTCCCAAGCTTAGAATAGGATTAAAAGTTAGAATTTTGTTTGGCACTGTTTAGAGCAATAAGAAAGGGGGGTCCTTCCCTTATAAATAGGAGAGATTTAATCTCACACACTATGGTTGAAACCACCATTTTGTAAACCTCACAAGTTTACAAAATTTTCAACCAACAAAATGCAAAAAATTATAAAGACAAATGCAAAAATTATCAAGCAATGTGAAACTGTTATGTATGTGAAATTCTAAAAATAGTTATGAAATTTTACGTGCAGATGCGAAAAATTGTTATACAATTGCAAAATGCTTAAAAAATGCATTCTAGGTAAAAAATTTACAATGAGCAATTAATGTTAAAAACCAACAAGAAGGTATGGTGTACTTACCTCGCCACCTGAGCCCGCTAGTCTACTGAATGTTCTGACTCACTCTAATAGGTTTTGCCTTCGCTCGACACCTGTCATTGCTCCTAAAGTGCTCAAACTAATATCTAAATTCACTCTCCAATCTCTAAGCTCCACGTGTGCAAATGGTCAAAATGGAGCCCTGGTTAGGGTTTCCCACCCTATTGTTAGGCCCAATATGGAAAGCTAATGTACTAAGAGGGGAGAGGTGAATCAGTACTCCAAAACTTTTCTTTAATAATAACCTTATTGTTATGCATAAATAGAATAGTGCAGTAACATAAAATAAAGTTAAAACAAACAGATAACAATCATACATGATTCACTCCATAACACATATATTTTGGTTATGCAGAAACTCTTGGTTAGAGAGAAAAACTGCGGTGGGGATGACACCCACAACTTCACTACTGCAATAATAAAGATGCTCGGTTAGAGCTACATTTAGCTATTTCTGATAGCTTACCCTGTTAGGAGTAACAAGATCTATTAGATCTACCTTACTAAAGGATTTCACAACATTTATTCTGAATGTTGCACCTGGTTAGAGGCTTTACAATTTATAGACTTGGTTAGAGTCTTTTACCCTGTTAAAGGTTTCTCTTTCAACTTCACAATATTACAATAAAATCATTACAAATATCTGCAACTTTACATCTGAAATGTTATAGCAAATTCTATGTGCTCTGGATAAGATTACCTTGCTTATAGCATACCTCCGTGACCCATATAGTAACTCGGTAAACCCTTTTGTTTACTCTGTTCTTCAACTGTTCTCTGAAAACCTTCTCGGTGACCTTTGTGTCTCTGTAACAGTCTTCCTTCATACATATATGCACACACCTTGCTCTTAATTCATGTTGTATAAATAGATCTCTTAAAATGGTGATCCAATTAATTGCTTCGATCTTACAAACAAGATTCCTCGAATGAATAACTAAACAAAATATTTCATTGGTTAGATTGTCCTTGAAATCATACACAATCTTCTAGTGCAATTTCCAATGTAATAATGGTTAGATGTGCCTCGATCTTGTAACACGTTTTCATATGCATGTCCAGGTTCAATGTATATGGTAACATGTTTCACTCAGTGAATATCAACTCAGTGTGTTAACTTTACTTCTCGGTAGTCTCAAAAAGATACTTGGTAGACGGCTTCGGTGTACACTGTGTTCTGTGACTGCTTTCTTCTGTAACCGACTATACTGTGCATACTAACTTCTCTGTTTATACCGACTGCATGATTCGGTAGTGCTAACTAACTAGAATATATAGTATGACTTTGAATATAAAAACTAATGTCAACTTGATAAGTAGTAACAATCTCCCCTTTTGACATTAGTTGAGATGTTTGACAAAAACTACTTTCAAAGTCATAACTCAAAAATCTATATACTTTACAAAATGACTATACTTGACAATATATACAATAGTCAATGAAATAGTATATGTAAATATACTCCCCTTATCATTATTTTGTATATTACTCAAATTTTGCATGCTCGGTTCTGTTCTGTGCTTGTGTGCTTTGCTAGCTCTGCATGCTCTGCTCGGTATACTCCCCTGTATACAATACTCAAAACTGTATTACCAAAACTGTATCACTCTCCAAAACTATTTCACTCTCCAAATATAGTATATTACTCCCCTTTTTTGAAAAACATCAAAAACATAATTTCCATCCGGGGGCAGTAACTGATCAAAAATAGATTTATACTTGTTATGGGCGTCAGTGAGTGCGACTGAGAGTGCATCCTTTACACTTTCCATTAAAGAATTTTGAGCTTGAATACCAACCAATAGTGATATTAAGCCATCAAGAGTGCTTCCTTCTTGTGTAGTAGATAGGCATGTGGCTCGGTTAATCTGCTCTTGAACTGATGAGAGATGAGGAAGGAATAATGTCTGGAGGGTCATTATATCCATCCTGATCTTATGCTCTTCATTTCTGAGTTCTAACTGTTGAGCCATGAGCTGTTGAAGCTTGGTATAAAAATTCTGAACTGAATTAGGCTCGGTGGTCAACTTAGTTGAGAGATCGGTGATCTCTTTCTCAATTGCATCAGTTTTATTCTTGATATCTTTAATGAAAAAGGAAAATGTACAAAGTTTCTGAAATAAATAAATAATATGCTTGAGTTGAGGGGACAACTCAACAATGAATTTGACAAGCTTTACTTTTCCTATAGCGAGAGCTTTTTGTATCTCTTCTATCATCTTTGCAGTAAGCTCTTTATCTTTTAGCTTGCTCAAGTACTTAGATGCATCAACTCCAGATGTTTCTATTTGAGTAAGGAGTTCATCCAGTTGAATGTGGATGGCTGCATCGGTTGACACTATTGTTGAAGGTAGCATATCTGTTAGTAGTGTCTTCACCTTTTGTAGTACTTTATTCTTCTTTTGAATAGCCAATTGTTTTTCTTGTTCGGCCTTTTCTTTGCATAGTTCACCATGTTGGTATTTTGGTATGGTTTTGTCATTGATGTCAACACCTACTGAATACACCTACTTTGGAGATCCAGCAACATTCACCGGCAAGCAGTAATCTGTGCAATAGTTACTGGTATATGATTCACCGACAGGATATATTGTTCACCGGTACCTGGAATGACATGGAAGACACTTGGTAATGTCGAAGACATCGTGTGGACAATTTATTTTGAAGTAATAATCATTGGTATATTCATATTTGCATATTTTCTTTTACCGGCAAATAGGTCCAGGTTATCTAGGGTTACAGCGGCAAGTTTATCTTTTCCAGATTAGCATGGCACGCTCTGGAGATGATTTATTATTGTTGTAAATGCATTAAGCCGACATGTTTAATCGGTTATTGCATCGGATATTATATTATTTGTAAAATGTTTTTATTGTAATATCTTGTAGAGCCGACCTACTAAAATTGGTCTTGGGTATGGTATAAATGTAAGATCTTATTTGTAAGATCAAGTGTGGAATGCGGAAAAGAATTAAGTGAAGGTATATGCGAGATCAAGCAGAGGCATACACGAAGACATCATTTGAAGGTGAAGTTAGGTTTTTGTAGAAGCATATCAGCATTACACCGGTACTAAATCCAACATATGAAGATGCTATTTTGTGGAGTACATTCTTATTGGATTTAACCATCCAACTGTAGTCAGTGTGACTCCCATTTGTGATTGAGCAGTGAGCTCTAGGTTGTTGGCCTTTCTACATGTGCAGACCCCTTTTGTACACTTACTATCTGCAGTAGTATCATCTGCTTGTGGGTAAGGTTTCCCACTATGGTTTTTCCCCTTACAGGGTTTCCACTTACAAATATTGGTGTCATGTGTTGTGGATGACTTTATGTTTATGTTTCATGCATTAATCCTTACCAGTATAGTGATTTACTGTTAACATTGTCTACCGGCATACATAACTAGTTTACCGGTATTAAGCATTAAGTTGGTTAATAAGTTTTTGGTTTGAATTTATTAGACAACTGATTCACCCCCCCCCCCCTCCCCCCCCTCTTAGTTGTCTCCGAGACCTAACAATTGGTATCAGAGCCTAGTCCTCTTTTTGCAGAAGTTTAACAACTTGAGGAGATCCAATGTCTACTAATTATTTCAGGAAGGACAGTCCTAAACTTGATGGAACCAACTATGGGATATGGAAGATAAGAATGGAGACACATCTGAATTGCATTAGTAAAGACATCAGAGAAGTTACTAAGAATGGTTATACTGCTTCTATAGTTGGTCAGACTGCTCCAACTACTTTAGGCAAAGATGAAGAAAATGATTGCAAAGCAAGAGAAGCACTCTTGAGCGCATTATCAGATCAACAAATCATGGGATTATCAGATAGGTCTACTGCTAAAGCTATTTGGGATCATTTGGAAACAATGAATGAAGGAGACTCCACAGTCAAAATTCCAAAACTTGAAAGCTTCCGAGTCAGGTATGAACATCTGAAAAATGGAAGAAGATGAAAGGATTTCTGCTTTTATAGAAAGAGTAAATGAAATTGTCTTGGGTATCAAATGTTGTGGAGGAACCTTGAGTGAGGATGAGATTGTTTCAAAAATATTAAGAGGTTTGCCACCGGCGTATAAAATGAAGGTTACTGCTATAAATGAGTTGAGAACAATGCCTAATACATCAGTAACTAGGGATACATTGATTGGAAAACTTTCAGCTTTTAAAATTGAGGAGTTTGGTCCTGTTGCTACTATAGAGACTGATTTGACCTTTAAAGCATCAACATCATCTACTCCATCATTTGACAAATCAGACTTGAGAGCCTTTTATGCAAGATAACTTGAAGAAACCAGAAAGGAGAATGAAGAGCTTGAAGAACTTGAAGCACTATTTGCAAGGAAAATGCCAAAAGGTCCAATTGGAAGTAAGTATGAAGGTAAAGCACCCTTTAAATGTTTTAACTGCAATTAAATTGGTCATATGGCTTCAAGATGCCCTAATAGACATGCTAGACTAAGAGAAGAAGCTAGAAGAATATACAAGCCTAATCCTGAATATCAGAGATATAGATTTAAGAAGAACAAAGATAAATCTTGTTACATTGCTGATGAAGGTGTGACTAATGATTCTAATGAGGATCCAACAGACAATGGATGGGTTTTTGTTGCTATAACAGAAGATCAACTGGTAGAACAAGCCCTAGCAGCTAAAGTTGAATCAAAGGATGAATGGATTATTGACTTAGGATGCTCACATCATATGACTAGAGACAAAGGTAAATTCTTGAACTTTCAAGAATACAATGGAGGTTTAGTAAGATTTGGAGATGACAAAGCCTGTTCAATCAAAGGTAAGGGTTCAATATCTCTTGATGGTAAACATAACACTGACAATGTCTACTATGTTGAAGGATTAAAGCATAATCTTTTAAGTGTTGGTCAATTAGTTGAGAAGGGTTTTCAGTTACAATTTAAAAATGGAAAATGTAAAATCATGAATAGAACTGGTTTGGAAATTGCAACTGGTAATCAGACTAGAGGTAATATCTTTCATTTGAATAACAGTGAAAGGAAATGCTTAATTGCACATATAGATGAAAGTTGGTTATGGCATAAGAGACTATGTCAAGTAAATTTTGATTGTATGGTAAAAATCAGTACTTCTAAGGCAGTTAGAGATCTACCTAAAATTGTGAAACCTCATAACACAATTTGCAAGGAATGTCAATTTGGAAAACAAGTTAGAGCTAGTTTCAAAAGTATTCCAGAAAAATCCAATAATGCTCTTGATTTAATTCACACTGATTTATGTGGTCCAACTAGAACTAAAAGCTTACAAGGTGATAGATATTTCATGCTAATTATTGATGATTATTCTAGAATGTGTTGGGTTACTTTTCTCAGAGAAAAATCAGAAGCACTTGGGAAGTTCAAACTATTCAAAGCAATGGTTGAAAATGAAACCGGTAAGAAAATCAAATGTTTAAGATCAGATCAAGGAGGAGAATTCACATCTAAGGATTTTAATACATTCTATGAAGTGAATGGAATCAAAAGACGGTTATCAGCACCTCGGACACCACAACAGAATGGAGTTGTTGAAAGGAAAAATAGAACTATCTTGGATGCAGCAAGAAGTATGTTATCAGAAGCAAATCTACCACATGTGTACTGGAGAGAGGCAGTAAGCATTGATGTCTATACATTCAACAAAGTTCACATCAAAGGTGAAACCAGTAAGACCCCTCATGAACTATGGTTTGGTAATATTCCTACTCTTAAGTATTTCAGAATTTTTGGAAGTAAATGTTATATTAGAAGAGATGAGTATATTGGTAAATTTGATCCTAGAAGTGATGAAGGAATATTTCTTGGTTATTCATCTAAGAGAAATGCATATAGATGTTTTAATAAAAGATTGCAGAAAATTGTTGAGAGTACAAATGTAAAGATTGATGAACAATTCAGAGGAACTTCAAGGTATATAGACTCTGAACTGGCAACAGAAGTCATGACAAATGAACCTACACTGAATCCACTGATACAGAATGAAGATCCAGTTACCCCGGTATCATCAGAGGATTCCACAGTAATTGAAGAACAACAGCAAACTAAGACACCCTGGTATGTAAGACTGAATCATTCTGAAGATCAAATAATTGGAAACAAATTTAAAGGAGTTATGACAAGAGGAAGATTGGCAAATGAAGAGGTATGTCTTATTTCTCAAATTGAACCATCATCTATCAATGAGGCATGTGAAGATAAATTTTGGATTAAAGCTATGGAAGAAGAATTAGGACAAATTGAGAAAAATAATACTTGGACATTAGTTCCCTGGCCTAAAGATAAAAATGTAATTGGAACCAAATGGGTATTTAGAAACAAACTTAATGAAGATGGTAAGGTTGTCAGAAATAAAGCAAGACTAGTGTGTAAGGGATATTCTCATAAAGGAGTTGATTACAATGAAACCTTTGCACCGGTAGCCAGAATTGAGGCAGTTAGATTATTCTTGGCTTTTGCAGCTCACAAGGATTACAAAGTTTATCAAATGGATATTAAATGTGCATTTTTGAATGGAGATCTTGAAGAGGAAGTTTATATTGAACAACATGATGGATTTTCTTTGATAGATGACAATGATATGGTTTGCAGGTTAAGAAAAGCTCTATCTAGATTGAAACAAGCCCCAAGAGCTTGGTATGCAAGATTGGATAAGTATCTTTTAAAGATGGGTTTTACTAAAGGAAATGCAGATAGCAATTTATATTACAAAGTAACTAATGATGACATCTTGATTATTGAAGTATTTGTTGATGATATAATATTTGGAGGAGAAGATGGATTATGTAAAGAATTTTCTCTTGAAATGCAACAAGAATTTGAAATGTCTATGATTGGAGAAATAAAATTCTTTTTAGGATTGCAGATTTTACAAACTGATAAAGGTATATTTTTGAGTCAATCTAAGTACTTGAAAGAACTACTTAAGAAATTTGGGATGGAAAACTCTAAACCGGTAAGCACACCTATGACTACAAATGACAAATTATCTCAAAGGGATGAATCTACACCTGTTAATCCAACTAGATACAAATCTATGATAGGAGGTTTACTATATTTGACATAAACCAGGCCTGATATTATGAATGCAGTATGTATTGTTTCTATATTTCATAGTAATCCTAGGGAAAATCATGAATCAGCAGTGAAAAGGATTTTCCAATACTTACAAGGCACATCAAATCTTGGATTTTGGTATCCTAAAGATGAAAATTTTGATCTATGTGCATTTACAGATGCAAATTGGGCAGGAGATGTGGATGATAGAAAAAGCACCACTGGAGGAGCATTCTTTCTTGGAAAGAGATTAGTTTCTTGGTTGAGTAAGAAATAGAGTTGTACATCTTTATCAACAACAGAATCAAAATATGTTGCAGTAGCAACAAACTGTACACAGGTACTTTGGCTTAAGCAAATGTTGAAAGATGTAAAGGTAAAATGCAAGGAACCTATTACTATATATTGTGATAACACTGCAGCAATTGATATACCTAAAAATCCGGTATTACATTCTAAAACAAAACATGTTTCTATCAAACTAAATTTTCTAAGGGAAAAAGTTGAAGAAAAAGAGATAAAACTAGTTTATGTGAATACTAAAGAACAACTTGCAGATATTTTTACAAAACCTTTGCCTAAGGAAACTTTTGAGTATCTTAGAGTTCAGCTTGGAGTCATACCACCACCGGTAGAGACTTAGATAGTTGATGATTGTCATCAACCGGTAGAATTAAATGGACAAATCTTTTATTCCGGTATTTGATGAGGAAGCTACTTCTCAGGGGGAGTAGTTGGTATATTGAATTGGTTGGTATTTTGTATGAACTTGACTTTTTGTGACTTTGGCATTTGATGTCAAAGGGGGAGAGATGTCTATGGAAAAACACATTATCTTTTTGGTAAGAAAAAGAAATTTTAGGGGAGAGATTTTGAAAAACACATGAAAGATTGGTATTGTTACTCCTAGGGGGAGAAATAGAGATTGTTGGTTTTTGTACTTGGCACTTCTGTTTTGGCACTGTGATGGTTTTTCCATCTTGTGTTGCCATCAATGCCAAAGGGGGAGATTGTTGGTATTTTGGTATGGTTTTGTCATTGATGTCAACACCTACTGAATACACCTACTTTGGAGATCCAGCAACATTCATCGGCAAGCAGTAATTTGTGCAACAGTTACTGGTATATGATTCACCGACAGGATATATTGTTCACCGGTACCTGGAATGACATGGAAGACACTTGGTAATGTCGAAGACATCGCGTGGACACTTTATTTTGAAGTAATAATCATTGGTATATTCATATTTGCATATTTTCTTTTACCGGCAAATAGGTCCAGGTTATCTAGGGTTACACCGGCAGGTTTATCTTTTCCAGATCAGCATGGCAGGCTATGGAGATGATTTATTATTGTTGTCAATGCATTAAGCCAACATGTTTAATTGGTTATTAAATCAGATATTATATTATTTGTAAAAAAAAATTATTGTAATATCTTGTAGAGCTGACCTACTAAAATTGGTCTTAGGGTATGGTATAAATGTAAGATCTTATTTGTAAGATCAAGTGTGGAATGCGGAAAAGAATGAAGTGAAGGTATATGCGAGATCAAGCAGAGGCATACATGAAGACATCATTTGAAGGTGAAGTTAGGTTTTTGTAGAAGCATATCAACATTACACTGGTAATGAATCCATCATATGAAGATGCTATTTTGTGCAGTACATTCTTATTGGATTTAACCATCCAACTGTAGTCAGTGTGACTCCCATTTGTGATTGAGCAGTGAGCTCTAGGCTGTTGGCCTTTCTACATGTGCAGACCCCTTTTGTACACTTACTATCTGTAGTAGTATCATCTAATTGTGGGTAAGGTTTCCCACCGTGGTTTTTCCCCTTACAGGGTTTCCACTTACAAATATTGGTGTCATGTGTTGTGGATGACTTTATGTTTATGTTTCATGCATTAATTCTTACCGGTATAGTGATTTACTGTTAACACTGTCTACTGGCATACTTAACTGGTTTACCAATATTAAGCATTAAGTTGGTTAATAATTTTTTGGTTTGAATTTATTAGACAACTGATTCACCCCCCCCCCCTCTCAGTTGTCTCTGGGACCTAACACACCGAAATCAATAAGTGCTTGCCCTTTTAATTTTGAGATATCCACATTGGGCAACACTATCAGTTTAGTTAAATCAACTTTGAAACTATGCTTTCTCACCTTCTTCTCTTTACCTTTGGTCAGTTGTACTAAGACAAGTGCTTGTGAGGCTTGCTGACCCTCGGTAGGTTGCTCGGTAGTTGCAATACTTTGGTCAGTTCCTGTAGCCATTGTGGTGTCCTTGGGTGTCTTGGTACTAGGGGTCTCAACTGTAACATTTTCAGTGCTTGACGGTGCTTGATACGTCTGATCTTTAGTTGTATCTTCTGCTGCTTTAGACTTGTGACCTTTGGTGCCTTGTTCTGTATCCTTGGGAGCTTTGGTAGAGATAGGTAGCTTGACCAATGGATAAGGCTGAACTTGTTCTAAGATAGATTCACTAGATACAAGTTTTGCATAGGTAGTTCCTTCTATCATTTCCTACTCTGGTGCTTCTGCATCCATGACATCTTCATCAATTCGAATACTGTCAGTCGGGTCTTGCTTGGTAGCATCAGGACCTTGCTCGGTGACATCAGGATCGTGCTCGGTGACATCAACAATTTCAACTTGAGATTGTTCACCGACATCCTTTATTTTGAAGATATCCTGCCATTTTCCTTTTGTCTCATTTTCTACATTAATGTATAGCCCATTCATCAATTTTAAGGCTCTTTGTTTGACAAGAAATTTAGAATTGTATGTTGTCAAATGTTCTTTAATTTCTGCTATAGACATATCAGGAAATAGATGGACTAGACATCTTTCTCTTATTTGTTTCTCTGAGTCCATTGGATATTTCCATCTGTTATCAATATGTAAGTACAATTCACTCGGAAGTGACTTTACTAGTTCTAATGGAGCTAGCTGAAACTTTAGAAGTGTGCAGATGACAGCTTCTTCAATTTGTTGCTTCTCATCATTATTCCTAGTCTCATACTTGACATATCTAAATCCTGCAAATCCACCATATTCTTTAAGATTGGCACAAAAGTTTTCAACACTATGAATATTTACCTTCTTGCTTTTTACAATCTGAAATTTGTTTGCATCATCGAATTTTGTATCACTAGACTCTTTTGCCAAAATGAGTCTCCGAGTAGGTTTCTTGTAGGTTTTGGTTACCTTGGGAACAATAACACTCTTTTGTTTCTTACTCGATGATGCAGCTGATGCTCTAGTGTTAGGTCTCTTTGTTGGTGGAGTCGATAGGGCCTTTGAAATGTCTTGTTTCTTTCTTTTCAAAAGTTTACCCTTAGGCAACTCGATACTTAATGTTATTGCTGCCTCTTGAGCTTCTGATTCCTCTTTAGTAATGGCAAGAGTGCCTTTGACAGGTGTAGAGGAGGATTCTTCTCTGAATTTCTCAGATAAAACCTTTATCATCTGTGTAGCCTTTCTTGTAGCTTAAGGTACTACAATGCTCATTTTTACTTTTTCTTTCACCTCTTCATAAGTTCCATATCTTAGTTCAGTAGTATGCCTTGGCAATGAAAGATAGGCATCAATTTGTTGTTGTGTAATATCATAGTCAATCTCATAACCCATTGGTGGCAAAGATTGAGTCCTAGGTTCTACAGTATTCACATAGCAATAATCGGTGTCTACCTCAAAACATATATCATCCTTATATTTCTCTACCAGTTGTGGTGGAATCCAGTACCTGTTGTGCATCTTCTCTTGAAATTTGCTGAAATAGTCATCCATGATATCATTAAAATTATCTCCCAATTTCTTGATAAAGTCATTGATTTGATGGGTGATAGGTCGGTGTAGCTCCCAAACTACTTTACCGACTAAGGGAAAAAACTTCTCAAAGTAGAAAAACATGCATACAAGAAGTGAACCAAACTTCAGTGTGTTTGCCGAGTTGTTGTTCTTCGGCTTCCTTATTGTGTTTAGGTTCTCAAACAAGTTCTTCAGTAGCACTTCACATAAATCTACTTTCATTCCCTTTTTCACTATTTTATAGGCTAAGTCAACTGCTGCACAGGGTACACTATTTTCCCTTGCTGATTGGAAGAAATAGTAACCAATTACTCTAATTGCAAACTTAAGTTCTGCATCAGTGACATTGTTCAATTTTAGTCTTCGGTAATCAGATTCTACTCCAGTTAGACTGATTAACTCCTTCTGTGATATCATTTTTTGTGCTCGTGCATGATCATAGATAGGATACCTGGTGATCACATGAATGATTTCCTTAGTGATTTTGAATGGTTTCTCTTCTAGCCACATAAAATCATCATGAACTCTGCTTAAAACAAACTTAACCCATCGGGGTTTGAACACATGGGGATAGGCTAGGGCTTCATTTAATCCCTTGATTTTGATATGCTCATACTTGCTATCCATTTTTCCATTGGTATAAAGTTCATCATATGTGTCACTAATCTCAACATGACCGAGTTCTTCAACACGACATTTGGTGAAGAATCTAACATCTTCAACTAACAAGACTCAATCAAGGATGAGTGAAAATGCAGTTTTGTCATCCGGTTTAGAGGCGACTTTAGGAGTCAAAGAGTACTTCAGCGAGGGCTTCTCCACATTCTTGACAACTACGGGATCTTGGATCTTGGGCACCATCGTAGATTTCAGGTAAAAACTTAGCAAACTATCCTTAGGGTTTGATGGTTTACAAATGACTAACGCTTCACACTCGGTAGATAATAGCAATTTGACAAGATCAGAAAATAGCTTAACAGTGTGATGAGATTTGATGTAAATACCTTGAAATTCACTCTAAATGAAGTTTGATCGCCTTGATTCGCTCTTGAAAACTTGGTGAATGAGAATGACCACGAAAATACCTTTAAGTACACAAAAATACCTTATCGGGCTCTGTGCGGGTTAGGTCAAAACATTAAATGCACTCAGTTCACCTTTAACCAATTTACTCCTTTTTTTTGTTTTAACCGAGTAACCAAATTTCCTTCATTTACCGACTTGACAGGCTTCCTGTATACACTGACTTAACAGGTTTCCTATAAAGTACTTTTGATAGAATTTCAAACTTACTAATGCATCTTAACTATGCAAATTTTGAATTTTGTACATAATAAAATAGGAATTGTTATGATTTAACCTTTAGAGAATGCAATCCCTTCATACCATTGCTGATTAATTTGGAATAGGTGCACCTAACTCAGTAGGTAAGGTGCTTTCTTCATCTGACATGATTTCCTTCTTTTTCCAAATCATCTTAAATTTTTCTTTTATCTCTTCAGTGTCTCTTCTAAGTTGATCTCTGCAATCTCCAACTAAATGTCCAGCTTTGTGACAATGAAAACATGCCATACCAGGATTTCTCCATGATCTTCAGTTGTTCATTCCAAACCTTATAAAATAGTTGGCACTAATATGTCCATATCTTCCACAACATTCGCACCATATCCTTGTATTGTAATCCCATGGTATTGTTGCATATTATCGGTAAGGATCTGTGTGAGTTCGGTAACCTCTAGTGTTTTCTCGATGTGCAGACCGCATGTGATTCTTTTGCTTAAACCAGCATTTCTCGGTACTATGTCCATATCTATTGCAATTTTTACAAAAACCTTTGAATTTTGCTTTCTGATAGTTGTTAACAGACTTTGTCCTACATTGATTAGATGTGTGACCATATTTATTGCAATTGTAACAATATCCATTGGACTTAGTGATATTCGGTTGCTTACCTTTTCTAATCTGGCATATGTTGGCAGTATGACCTTGATTTCCACAGTAGTAGCAAATAGGCTTCTTCCTTTTGATTTTATTCCTATTTCTAGCTTGCTTTGATGATTCTCCTCTCTCGGTTGATTATTTTCCTTTGTAACCGAGTCTTGCATCTTTGTTGGGTCTTTTTGTATTCAGTTTCTCATCGAACATCTTTGATGCATCTTAACTCTTCTTCAATGTTTCTTTGGATTTCGTCTTTGTTTCAAGTTCATCAGTCAACCTTGATAATTCAAGTTTTAATGCTTGATTTTCATCACTCTTTAGAATTACTTCATGATGTACATAACCTAGTTGATCTGTCATATTTTGTTGAATCCCAGTTAACCTTATGATTTCATCATTCCTATCAGATACTAAGACTTCAAGTTGTTGTTTCTCTCTTTGTAGATCTCTTGCTTTATCCTCAGTTGTCCTCAATGCATCTAGATTTTCAGTCATCTGTGTACTGAAATGTTCATGTTCTCTTTTCATTGCTTTTAGTTGATCAGCCAATGCTTTGTTCTTTTCTTTCAATACGCCAATCATTTCTTCAGTCTCTTCAGATATACTATTCTCAAATGATGTTTCAATTTGTTCCACTAACTCTTGAGAATCCTGCAAGTCATCAGATAATATTCTTCTTACTTTCAGAGATTTTTGCATTTGCCTTTGCATGTCTGCAATCACTTGATTTGCATGATCCAACTCTTCTTGTAGATACACAATCCTCTGAGATTGTTTATAGCCTTCCATTGATAAGATCTTTCTCTTTAGGTAGTTAAACCCTTTTCCAAGATAGAAGCTCTGATACCAATTGTTAGGCCCAATATGGAAAGCTAATGTACTGAGAGGGGAGGGGTGAATCAGTACTCCAAAACTTTTCTTTAATAATAACCTTACTATTATGCATAAAAAGAATAGTGTAGTAACATAAAATAAAGTTAAAACAAACAGATAACAATCATACATGATTCACTCCATAACACATATATTTTGGTTATGCAGAAACTCTTGGTTAGAGAGAAAAACTGCGGTGGGGATGGCACCCACAACTTCACTACTGCAATAATAAAGATGCTCGGTTAGAGCTACATTTAGCTATTTCTAATAGCTTACCCTGTTAGGAGTAACAAGATCTATTAGATCTACCTTGCTAAAGGATTTCACAACATTTATTCTGAATGTTGCACTTGGTTAGAGGCTTTACAATTTATAGACTTGGTTAGAGTCTTTTACCCTGTTAAAGGTTTCTCTTTCAACTTCACAATATTACAATAAAATCATTACAAACATCTGCAACTTTACATCTGAAATGTTATAGCAAATTCTATGTGCTCTGGATAAGATTACCTTGCTTATAGCATACCTCGGTGACCCATATAGTAACTCGGTAAACCCTTCTGTTTACTCTGTTCTTCAACTGTTCTCTGAAAACCTTCTCAGTGACCTCTGTGTCTTTGTAACAGTCTTCCTTCATACATATATGCACACACCTTGCTCCTAATTCATGCTGTATAAATAGATCTCTTAAAACGGTGATCCAATTCATTGCTTTGATCTTACAAACAAGATTCCTTGAATGAATAACTAAACAAAATATTTCATTGGTTAGATTGTCCTTGTAATCATACACAATCTTCTAGTGCATTTTCCAATGTAATAACGGTTAGATGTGCCTCGATCTTGTAACACGTTTTCATATGCATGTCCAGGTTCAATGTATCTGGTAGCACATTTGACTCGGTGAATATCAACTCGGTGTGTTAACTTTACTACTCGGTAGTCTCAAAAAGATACTCAGTAGACGACTTCGGTGTACACTGTGTTTTGTGACTGCTTTCTTTTGTAACCGACCAGACTGTGCATACCAACTTCTCTGTTTATACCAACTACTTGATTCGGTAGTGCTAATCAACTAGAATATATAGTATGACTTTGAATGTAAAAACTAATGGCAACTTGATAAGTAGTAACACCTATTGGTCACAATGAATTTCAACTTCAAATGCCTTGTAGGTCATTCATATTTGGCTAAAACTTCTCAAAACTACATATTTAAGATCCTAGTCACATTATTGTCAAATTGGTCTTTACATCATAATTTTTTGACCAATTTCTCGAGGGGGCACCATATATCTCATTATTGTCAGGGAAACTGGGCATTCTTTTCTTCATTGTTCTTTGAAACAACACCTAAAAACGCATTGTCTCAAAGAGGGGCAAAATGTAGACTCTCAAAATTTTCCCGCACCTACATAACGTCAATGTCACTAATTATTCTTCTATATTAATTAATTATTAAATGAATCTAACTTCATTAATATTCTTCTTTCATTTCAATTTAATTATTCAATTTTCATCTTAATCATTTAATCAATTGGCCATTTCCTCTTAAATTGATTAAATAATCTTATTATTTAATTAATCTTGATTTTACATTTTAATTAAATGAACTTTATTGTTTAATTAAAATCAATTTCTACCTTCTCATAATTAAATATTTTTTTTAATTATTTAATTATTTAACTATGTCCTCTTAATCAAATAAATTTCTTAAATCTATTTAATTTAATTTCCCCTTCATTTCGAATAAATCTAATTTCCCTCCAAATGTCATCTAAATTCATTTCTCACTAATTTCAATTTCATTTGACATTTTTAAAAATCCAAATTCAATCTAAATGGCATTTCCTTCTAATTTCCTACATCATAATTAATTTTTTCTAACTACTCAGTTAAGTCAGCTCCACTCCCAATCACGTCTCTTAACTAGTCAATTAAGTGAGTCAATCTCTCAATAATATCCAGTCAAAATGAGTAATTCTCTTTCACCAACCTGTCTCATTGAATCTCAATTGTCGATAGATCTTGTTCCCAAATTGATCTCAGCCATTGAATCAAACATCTCCAAATCTATAAATTGGACATCAATCCTCCCTTTTCGTAATTCTTGTGCAAGTATTTCCCAAAGTGCAACTTTGAGAACCACATTCCACAAGAATGAAGGCTAGAGACATTGGAATAATTATGGATTTGATTTTTTTTTATTAAGCTTTTATTTTGTTTATTTCCATTTCGTATTATTTTATTGAGTTATGATTGGATGATTACTAATAGATATAGGTTTTGTGGTTACCATTCAATCTATTAACATTGATGAATCTTCTTCATACACAACAAAGATAAGGGCGATCATTATTCAATCTTTGTATATACAATTCTTTATAACCTTCTTATTGAAAGACAATAAAATTATAAAGCCTAACTTGCTTATATCTATCATGTATTTAATATTCTAATAATGATAAATATTTACCAATAATAGTATAATGCAATCATAAGAATAGTAATTAATATTGCATGTATTACTTAATAGCAATATAGTATGCCATGCAAAACAAACCATAAGCATGTGATGTATGCATAAATAATTTAAACTTATATTTGTGATGCATGCACTCCATTGCAATTGTTATGTAAACAATTAAACTTGATGTATTGCGTAAAACTTTCAAAATTAGCTATTCATGAACTACTCTGGCTTCTCTACAATTTAGAGATTAGTAAGAGTAAAAAATATTAACCCAACTTAATTTAGAGTGATAAGATGCATAAGAAAGAAATAAGGAGTACAAAATAATTGACTTGTAGATTTTTTTCTTTAAGAATAATGACAAAAATGAAGCTATTGTTTGTTGCCTGAGAGAGAGTCCCTTCTTCATTCCTTGCAATTGTTATATATATTTTCCTCCAAACCAATGCGTTTATTGATTTGATTTTAGACTGTTTTATTGTTGATTTTATTAAAAATCTTGACGATCTATATGTAGATCTTTTATCAATTCAATTTCAGCTCCTAAAATGATGAATGGTTGGAATCCCCTTAGTTGCTAAGTTTTTTGGAGATAATAATTCAAGTCGCTATGGATAGAAAGCCACAATAGAAAAGATTTGAGTTTATTTATTTCGCTAAGTTTCCTTTTTTCCATTTTGTTTTTCTAGTTATGCTCAATTAGTATTAAAATATTTAATTTTTTTACTTATAGATTTCTTTATTTGCCACCTGAACTCCATCCTTGTGTGGAAGGATATGAAGCCTTTATTTTGACTTACAAATTTTTTATTTCCTAGCATGGATCAATCTTCCATATTAATTCCTAAAAAGTTCTAAAATTAAAACTCTCCTTTTAGGGCCTGTTAATGGGCACCTGAGGGCTAATCTTCAGAGTCAAGGTCAATCAATCCCTAAATGGACTCCACCAGAAAAGGGGTGGATTAAGATTAATTTTGATGGTGCATCGAGGGGCAACTCGGGGGTTTCTGGTGTTGGGGTGATTGCTCGAGACGATTGGGGCAACACTCTGGCCATTGGTGCTAAAAGATTGGTGGATGGATCGAACAACATTGTTGAGTGTCAAGCAGTGTTAGAAGCTATCCTAATGGCTAGGAAACTGGGAGTGAAGAAACTCCATTTGGAAGGAGACTCTCAAGTTGTGGTGAACGGGATAGCTCAAGGCCGAATGGAGGCGTGGCACTTAGACAAGCAAGTTAGAAGAATGCAACTTATGTTGGGTGATTTTGAAGATTTTGAGGTGACTCATGTCCTCTGAGAAGCAAACTTGGAAGCTGACAAACTTTTTAATGTGGGAGCGAATGGCTCCTTGGAAAATAAGTATAGTTTGTTCGAGGACTTTAGAAATTTTAGTCCTCTTGATTTTGAATTTGGTTAGATGGCTTATCATAGAAAAGTGAACCTGAGCTTGATTTTAAGTGACCATTTGTAGCCATGGTCCTATGGGAATTAAAGATCCTCGTGGTGTGTGATCTACGATGTTACTGCAAGTGGCCTTGCGGTGATGGATGATGATGGAGGTGATCGGTGTGAGTGACTAGTGATGATGCTTAGTTTTCTGTGAGGCATATGGAGTAATCATGACATGTGATGGTGATGACTTTTAAAGGCCTTTGTTTTTCATTTCCTGGCATTTTGTAGTTGCTGCTTGGTTGTAGTTGCTGCTTGGTAGTAGGCGGTGTGTTCAGGGTTTCTTTTGTGCAGTAGCGAGAAAGGATGGAAGCAAATTTTTCTTTGATGTTAGATGGGCAATTGCCTGCGTTTTGTGGGCTGATCTCGTGGAATAGGCTGACTAATGTCTTCAGAGTGGATGGAGAAGACTTCTAGGGGGTAGTGAGGTTGTTGTTTGGAGAGAAATTCCTGACTCTAGATTGGTGGTCGAAAACAAACCTTGACATTTCATCGCTTTTTGCTGCTCTGGCCTTGCAGGTGGGAAAGTCGGTGGAGGAAGTGCAACGGGTTACATCTCTGGTGTTGAGACCCAAATGGGTGGGTGGTTTGCAGGAAGTGGTGGCCTGAGCTGTCATTAGCGAGGGGCTGAAGTCAATGGAAGGCCCGCAGAGGAGGATTGGGGTGGATGTGGGGGGGCTATAGCCTTTTGTCATCTGGTCAGCTTCCCGACTGGTTGCACTGTAGGTGGAGGACGCAAGGAAAGGTTGGGGTGAGATTATGGATTTTGTGCGTAAATTGGGGCCGACTGAGCGAGTGAAGATTCATGGGAAGGTGACCCCCATTCGGTCTGAGGCCCCTCTAGATGTGGATGGGAGGCCTTTGGTTCAACACCAAATTCCAAAGAAACAGGTGAAGGTGGTGGAGCGTGGGTCTCTGTGTGGTAGCAGGCCAGGAACAGTGCCAGGTGGAGGGAGCGTGACGCAGGAGGTAGGACCCAACAGGGGTATCCCCAATTTTTCAAGAGAAGAGGCATTAGGGTGGTTTAGTAGATAGGTTCTATGGGTCGTTCAGGGCCTCTTTGGTGGTTTTTGTGTCTGTAAGTGGCCTTTTTTGTGGTTGTTGGCCATGGTGGGATGGTGTCTTGTCAGGTTTCTTTTTGTAGTAGGGACGTGACCCCATAGTGTGGCAAAATGTCTATCTGCTCTTCGGATGTAAAACTTTTCTATTTTAAGCAATATATTATATATTGTTATTGATAAAAAAAAAAACTCTCCTTTTAGAAATTAAAACTTATCCCTTCAAATAAGCTTCCCATGTATTTTTTTTTTATCGATAATGGGTCGAAGCCGATAAGATGTACATACCCTACCCCCTTGTGGGATTTGAACTTGTGACCTCTCTTTCAAGAGCACAAGTTCTCCACCACTAGGCCAAATCAGGTTGTACAACTTCCCACATAATATTACTCTTAGCATTTATTTACTTTCTTGGTATAAAAGAAAAGATTCCCTCTTTTTTATTTTTTATTTAAATAAAATGATAATTTTAAAGTTTTAAATAAAATGCTTATTAAATATGTAAATAAACGTTATAATAAAATAAACATATGTAAATAAAATAATTTTATAAATATATTTATATTATTGGGTACGTGCACAAAGATGGTGGTCAGAAAAGTGGACACCACCTAAAAAAACATGAAAAACAAGCAGCATGTATGTGGTACTAAAATTTGAAATCACTGTGTACATGCTTAGGTTTGTTGTTCCCGAGCATAAAGAAAGATACCACGTACGCGTTGTTTTTAGGAAAGTGAGTGCGTATGCGCTCATAAGCCCTAAAAAACCGTGTACGTGGTACCTATCAAAAAAAGTTTTTTAAAAAAGGACCGGGTCTTATTTTTCTCATGACCACAACGTTTTTTCCTCCTTTTTCTTCACGAAAACGGGAATGGGCTGCCACTTTTCTCCACCAAACGCTATGGATCAAGGTTAGTTTTTCTTAATTTTTGTCTTTCTTTCTCATTTATTCAATTTGTTTTATGTTCTGAATTTAATTTCATTTATTTTTATTATGTTTTTCTATTTTTTGTTTCAAAAACCAGATTCTGATAATCCACAACAACAACAACAAAATGCACCTCCCGAAAACCCCAAACAAAACCCACAAGATACACATCTAGTTCCTCTTGATCATACACCTGAAACATGTGAGAAATTGATTAATCAGTTAGGGCAAAACACGTCTAAAATAAATAGACTGATTAATAAATTGAAAACATCTGAGCTTGACCATCATAAATCCCTCGCCACTAGCCCAAAAACATTAGCTAGTGGTGACACAGTCATTTCCACACAAATTACAAAATAGGGAAACTTTAGCGATATGTATCATCAATACTATGCTAGTGGGTTATCATACGAGGGAGTGAAAAACAAAAATATTAGTAAACAATAAATATGTGCCCTTTTTGATGATCCTAAAACTGGCCACTCATTACCTCTTAATGCAAAGAGGTTTCCCATACGTTGGTGTACCAATGTGCAGATGAAGAAACTTTTTTGGCAGAGGTGGTGGATGGCCTTTGATGATCCACCTTGTAATAATTATGAGTTGTCATTTTTATTTTTTAAGAAAAGTATACTGTGAGTTTGTCCTCAATGTGTGGCCAAACTATTTTGACATGAGAGAGTTCCATGGTGTTGGCATTATAATAAACAAAGGGAGATTGTTGGCATTTCAATAAGGATATTGAGAAGGTTGTTGATGATTATGGATATAACTGATTAAGGATATTTACTATCTTAATATTATTATTTTGTCATTGATGTCAAGAAATTGATTTTCTAATTCAGTATGATGTTGCCATATCGTAAGAAGTATGTTTTGATGAGTATAAAGAAGTCGGTAAAAGACACAGAAAGAATATGATGAAAAAGGGGAGGAATAAGTTATTCAATGGGCAACTATTACCGAGTTAGATAATGATGAGATCATGATATTTTAGATTGTTTTGATATCTTACATATGTTGTTGTTTGTAAGGATAATACTATACTATGTTACCGAGCAAAGAACCTAGTCGGTAAACCCTAAGGAACCTAGTCGGTAAACCCTAAGGTTATCACTATCGGTTAATGAAGGCGGAATGTCTACCGAGTGAAGTTTAGTATTCACCAAGTTACAATCGAGTTGCAACCAAGTAATAACAGAATGCATTTAATGATTGAATGCGTTATTTAATGAACGAAGCTGATGAGCTGGAGTTGATTAAATGATTAGTAATTCGTGCATGAAGATTTTTAAAGAATCTATGGCAAAGGAAGATCGGCAAGAAGATCTACAGCTCAGATTGAACCACAATACCCTAGCACAAGTTCCAAGAAATGTATGCAAGTTCCAAGGTGGGGTAAAACATTTTTCAGATCGAAGGATACATTGAACCTAATCAATATTGAAAATCTGATGGCTATGATTGATCATGGGAAATGTGATCAAGGAGATTATGCGGTTGGCAAATTGTTTATAAATAAGGAACTATTGATAAACAATGTATGCGGGCAAGTGTAAGCACAGGGATGCTACACAGTATTTACCGAGCATAGAAGCTTGAAGACCTGTTTTGAAAACAAAGTATAGAGCCCAGCAGAGGGACAAGATAAGTCCTATGACTAGATTGTATTGAGCAAATAAGAATCTGCTTTAGCATTTTAGATGTGAAGTTGCAGATAGATTTTTATTACTGTTATTTTGTAAAGTGACAGAAAATCTCTTAACCGAGTGGACTTAACAGTCTTATTTGTAAATCCTCTAACAAGGTGACATTCTGATTGAGTGTTTGAAATCCCTTGATAAGGTCACTTCTAACAAGGTGAAGATCCTAACAGATCTGAGGGAAATCCCTTAACCGGGTCACATCTAGCAATGTGTTTTGTAATCTTTAACAGGATTTGCTTTTAACCAAGCATACTCTAGAAGAGTATATTTCTCAATGGGTCCGAAATCCCACAGTGGTTTTTCCCTAGTTGGATTTCTATGTTAAATCTGGTGTTATATGTTTTGTGATCTTAACTATTTATGAGTTTACATGATTTACAGTTTTTCTGATAAGGTTACCGAGGTTGAATCTGTTGTTTTTATGCAAGATTAAGTTTGTATGATTCACCCCCCCTCTCTCATCTTATTTGCTTGGCATATGTACTAAACATTTAGTATCAGATCTGTCAATTAATATCAGAGCTATCAATTGGTATCAGAGCTTGTACTCTGGAAGAAAAAGTTTAAAGGTACTTGAGACAAAGATCCAAAGATGTATAAGAGGGATGCACCAAAGCTGAACAAGTCAAGTTTCTCTACATGGCAGAAAAGGATGAAGCTACACTTATCAGGAGTTGGAGAATATGTTGTATATTATCTGGAGAATGATTTCATTACACTGAGCACCTATCCATTGACAATGGAAGAGATAAAAGCAAAGCAACAACATATCCAAGCAATGATTGAAATAACATCTGCATTGACCGACCCAAAGTTTAATGATCTAGAAGGCTGCAATGATGCAAAGGCAATGTGGGATAAGCTCATATCTGTGTATGGTGGTGATGAACATGTTCAAAGAGAAAAAGTGGATAGTCTAAGAGGACAACTTGAATCTATGAGGATGAATGAAGGTGAGAACATAACCTAGTACCAGGGATAACTTTAAGAAACCCCCCCCCCCCCCCCCGGGCAACTATGTAAAATCCTGGCGAATCAGACATTATTTTCGGGGGGAAATTTTCATATCGATGGCGAAAAAAAATTTTAAATGACGAAAAAATTATTTTGTATTGGCGATTTTTTTTCTAGTGTGCGAAAATGCCATAAATTTCTAGCGAATAATACCTTGTTCTATGGGGAAAATATTTATTGTGGGAGGCGAATAATTATTGTTAAAAGGAACAAATATATAATTGTATGAGTGAAAATTTTTACTCCGAGGGAAAAATTATTTAAATGTATTGGTGATTTTTATCCACCGCTTGAAAATTATTTAAATGTATTGGCGAATATTTTGTTATTTATAGTATAATATATAATTCATAGGCGATTTCATAAATTCATTGCCATTAATAGACAAGGCACATCACATCACATCAGTACATCACATCACATAATACATTGAGTTCGGACTCTGCACGATGTATCAATAAGCGCGGCCTCTTTGACACGTAAAGGGTGACACATACCTAAATTCTATCAATGATTTTAAACCGTTCGATGATCGTATATCAATGGTTGAAGTTTTATTTCGGCCCAATTTTTTGAAGAGAACATAGCTCACCAGAAAGTGCCCGGAATGGAATTGGATTCAATAGACACGTATCAAATGTCACGAATCACGATCCATAATTTTGTTCATTTAATATATATCTTTTCACTTACGGCAATCCACTCTGTCCCCACGACTTCCAATGTGATACTTGCCAATTTGGTACTAGTTCATAGCTGTTTCCAATTTCGCACACTCGTGCATTTATGGGAAAGATTTGCAGAGATACGAAAGATTTAAAAAAATTTATAGCAGTTAATACTGTTAAAGAAGTAATTATTACAATCAAGAGCTTCAACAATTTATATACGATCTCTGCTTCTTTCATCTTCAATTAGCCTTTGCCATTTAGTAGATAAATCATCAGAGCTCACGGTATTTTAGGTTTATAGACTCACTGCTCAGGTTGTTTAATTTGTTAATCTGTTTTCTCAAGATGGACACTCCCATCAGCTTGAGAAGCATTTCTGCAGAGGACCAGAGGGCCTTTCTAGGCTCCGTTAGAGACCCAACCCTCCAATCAGTCTGCAAGGAGGTTGGGTTGTTCACCAATGAAGTTGTGTGGATGGTGTTGGGCAGAGAATTTCTGCAAAATGAAAATAGGTACCGTGTTAACACGAACATTACATCCAGCTTCTTAGCGTCTCTTCTGGACTTGGGAGGAGACAAGGTGGATATGCTGATGCTGTTGAGGAAGGTTTTTAAGGAAGACTTCCTCAAAGATGACATTACTCTTGTCATTCTTGCAGAAGTAGGGGTGGGGATCTCTTGGGCGAGTGATTTATCCAAGCTTCTCCTCCCTGACCAAACACTGTCAGTGGCCAGGCAACCGTTTCTCCTAAACCTAAATGCGGAGCAGCTGACGCGTCAAAAAAAATGGGCGTGGATTGGCAGGGACTTCCTCCGGAAATGGTTCCTCCTAGACGACTTTCCAAACTACATGTGGCTTGAAGAATTCTCTCAGCTTATGCTGTCTAAAGAATTCTACATGGAAGGAGGGCCAAATTCATGGGGAAAAATTGTAAACAATTCCACTACCTGTAGTTTTTCTTTCCTATGTCCTTGAACCCTAACAGGCTGAGTGCCAGAGGCTCACTCATTTTGGCTTTTAAGTTTTTGGGGGACTCAAGTCTCTGACAAAAAAATTGTAAATTTCAAAAGCATAAATAATTTAATGATAATTTTTCAAATTCCAGTTTGTTTCACTTTGCCTCTTACATTCTTATGGATATAAAAATGCTTTCTATAATTCTATTTCATTTTTATTAATTAATTTCTTTCAAATGCTTTTTGTATATGAGCTACCGGCTACGTTATTTCAATTATTTGTTAAACAATGGAAATAAATTTAATACTGTGATCTTTTTATGTAATGCTATAAAAAAAAAAAATTCAATTCGTTCCATTAATTATTTGTACATTGATTATGGTTGATTATAATTTTATAAATATATACTATTACTATATAGTCATTCAAAATGTAGACACCTAAAAATGGTCAACGCTTGCGGAGTCATACTTTAACATTTGCACATTGCCTCATTTTAGGTTTTTGCGTCACATTAACATTTTCTCCTATGTCACGCACTTGGTCTTTATCATTTGCGAGCATCGAGTCATTCTTCTACATTCTTCATTCATCTCGCCTTCGAATTTGGTCTTGTCGACAACACTCTCCAGTCATGATTTTAATCGATCTTATCCTATCGCATCAATGTGCGTGCTCATTTGTCATCATTTTGGACATCGTCAATCCTAATTAGGGTTTTGTCCTCTTATCAATCTTGTCATCTGGCGATCGATTTATCATCAATCCTTATCATTTTCAATCTTGTCGTTTAACGATCAATTTGTCATCGGTCGTTGTCATGTTCAATCTTGTCATTTTGCGATCGATTTGTCATCGATCGTGGTCATTTTCAATATTTGTCATTTTGCAATCTATTTTGTCATCAATCCTTGTCTTTTTGTCAATCTTGTCATTTCGCGATCGATTTGTCATCGATCGTCGTCCTTCTCAATCGTGTCAATTTGGATCAATTTGTCATTGTTCCTTGTCAATTGGTGCATTTTCTCAATCAAATCATTTATCACATTGGTCCTTTGTTAATCAGAATCATGATCGAGTCAATTATCTTTCATCAAGGCCTAATTCGTCTTCTAGGGTTTCATGATTTAATCATTTAACCTTGTGTGTCATTTCTTCCTTTAGGATTAATAAATTATTTATTTATCCTAAGTCTTCTTGTCACAATTAAATGTTCATTTAATTGGCTAATTATTCCTCTTTGTGAATTAACTAATAAATGAAAAAGTACTAATTAATTCACTAATTTTCTAATTTTCATCAATTTCTTAATTCCTAAATTCTTAATTCTCTAATTTCCTAATTTTCTAAATTCTTAATTTCAAATTTCTCCTATTTCTCTCCTAAATTCATGGAAATGACATGTCAATTTGTCATAATTTTGTCATAATTGACAATCAATCAATTTTTGACATAGAAGTTGTCATAATTTGTCATAAATTATCAATCAACAAATTTTGCATAGAAAGTGCATAATTTGTCATAATTTGTCATAATTGACATAATTGATTTGCAATTTCCATTTGAATTGAATCATGCTAATTTGATCCATCTCTCCAATTTGTCTATAAATTGGATGAATTTCTTCAATCAATCCCCTAATAATCAGATTATCGAATTTCTAATCAATCACGCTTCAAGTACTTTTGAGCAATTTTCTTACCTACTTGCTTTCAATCATGTATGTGCACTTGTAGGTGAGATCCACAACCAAACTATTTGAAGAGGAAAGAAGAACAATGGAGCCGCATGAAGGAAGCATTTGGATTTACCTCTGGTTTGCATAATCTTTTTTGAATGTTTCAATTTTTATGTCTCTATTGAATGTGTTTAGGATAGATCATTGCAATTGTGCTTTCGTGATTGAGCTAATGATTAGTATGTTTATAATGCTTGTGATGATTTCCTATTTCCTAAGCTACACAAAATACAAAATTTCAAAAGTTGCAAGATACAAAAGTTTATCGGTCAAGGTTTTTTCATTCAATTAATTGAAATGTTTCAAGATACAAAAGCTGTCCACAGCTTATAGCAAGCAGACAAAAAAACTAGTTCATCGCCGATAGGCCGCTCACTCAGTCTCACTAACCCCCTGGTCCTCCCAGTCCCTTCCCTCCTTAGAGGTCGATGCTTTGGCTTTCCCTTTTGCCACTTCAGCTTTCATTTTTGGAATGCAGTTTAGGAACCCGAAGTCGGGGTCACCCTCCAAGCTTGCCAGTAGTTGTATGGCCCTTCCTTCTTTAGCCCTATCTCTCAATGCCCTACCAACCTCCATCCTTGCCACCATATGCAAAGCATTCAGAACTTCATCCACCCTCGTTAATTTAACAAAGAGTTTCTTCGCTTCCCACCCCACTCGGGCTCGTTCATGGCACTGGTATTTGATTTCATCCTTTGGGCCATGAATAAAAGGAAGCAATTCCTCCTGGTCGTCCTCTTCTGTAATTTGAATGCCAACACCCGACACCACCCACTCCAAGATTGAATCCAGGTTAATCAAATACTCCCCATCAATCAATTTGACCAATGTGAGTTTTACCTTTTCTAGGTCTGGTTTGAATTCACAGGCCCATGCCATAATTAGAGAGTAAACCTCCATGTTAGTTCGATACTGGTGACTCATATGTGCCACCTCCTCCGCAAGCATCAGTCGAGCTGCCGCCCACAACTTCTCCTCCTTAAACCTGAATAGTCCTTGCATTCATTTATCAGATACTTTTCCCAAAAAGGGCACTAGCTTCTTGTCTGTTCGAAGTGTGAAATTGGCCTCCATTGTCTTACAGAAGGTATGATTCTATGAACTACAAACTACAGATTTGTTCTGCACTTGCAGCTGCTTCAAAGCAAAAAGTGGTACACAAATGAAAAGGTAAAAAAATCTGCCTTCGTCTTAACTCTTATAGGTCGGGTAATGAATGTGCACAATAAGACATTAATGCCACGAGATCATGAAAAAGATTTCCTGCCATCCTCCCCTTCCTCCTTTCGTGCGGCATGCCATAGACAACTCCTTGTGCAACAATTAATTGCCACCTTGGCATTTGTACTTTCCAAATTTTCTTGCCTTAACAGGTTGAGGACTGCAGTTGCACATTTTTTTAAATTAATAGACTAAATTTATGTTGAAATTTTATATATATTTTTAAACTATTTTTGAAAATGATACATCGTAAACATATTTTCAAAGAATTTTGTTAAACGTTAAATTAATATTTTAGATTTAATATTGAATGTTTTCTTTTTAATATTAAACTTTTACCTTTCAAATTGCAGATCAAAATTTATATTTTTATTTAGTTATTTGTTTTATTCTAGAAACTAAGTTTCATGTTTAATACTATTTTTGAATTTAAAATTTTTACAAATAATATTAACATTATTTTTAATAGTTATCTCAAACTATTGTCCAATGCCCGGAATTGAACATTTTAAATTTAATTAAATAGAATTAAGTGAAATTCTATATTTAATACTTATAGTCTATGACTCTATAGACTATAAATCTCTTTTTTGGGAGGAATTTTAAAATGATTTAGTAGACTTTAAAAACAGACCAGAAAAGTAACGAGTATGGTGACGTGCCAGAAAAAATGGCAGAAGTAGTGGGACCCACTTCATCAAAAAATAGGTACCATCGACCGTTGGATGAACAATGATCAACGGCTAGGGTGGATTTCGACCCAAATGTGGGAAGCGAACACCTTTCTGAGAACTTCGCCCAGAATTGGACATTTTAAATTTAATTAAATATAATTAATTCTAAAAATCTCTTTTTTGGGCGGAATTTTAAAATGATTAAATAGACTAAAAAGCAAACCGGAAAAGTGACGAGAGTATGGTGACATGCCAGAAAAATGGCAGAAGTCGTGGGACCCACTACATCTTAAAACAGGTAACATCAACCCGCGACCGTTGGATGAACAAAGATCAACGGCTAGGGTGGATTTCAGCCCGAATGTGGGAAGTGAACACATTTGGGAGAACTTCGCCCGAAATTGGACATTTTAAATGTAATTAAATACAATTAAGTCTATAAATCTTTTTTTTGAGCGGAGGTTTAAAATGATTAAATAGACTAAAAATCAAACCGGAAAAGTGACACGAGTATGGTGACGTGCCTCAAAATTGGCAGAAGTGATGGGACCCATGACAACTGACAATAGGTACCATCGTCCGTTGGATGAGCAAAGATCAACGGCTTAGGGTGGATTTCGGCCTGAATGTGGGAAGTGAACACATTTGGGAGAACGTTGCCCGAAATTGAAACGTTTTAAATTTAATTAAATATAAGTAAGTCTGTAAAGCACTTTTTCGGACGGAAGTTTAAAATTATTAAACAGACTTAAAAAACTCACCCGTAAAGTCACAACAGGTACCTTGGTCCCTCGTCCGTTGGATGAGCAAAGATCAACGGCTTAGGGTGGATTTCGGCCCGGATGTGGGAAGTGAACACATTTGGGAGAACTTCACTCGGAATTGAACGTATTACATTTAATGTCCTTAGAAATTCAGAATTTATACTGAAGTATTGAATGTTTTGTCCTTCGGCATCGAATAATTAATAATAATTAATAAAATTACAACATGATTCTTAATGTCCTCAAAATTTATACTGAAGTAATGAATGTTTTGTCCTTCGACATCGAATAGTTATTAATAGTAATTAATAAAATTACAACATGATTCTTGATATTTTGCCCTTTAGGTTTTACTTTTCTACTTTTTAGAGTTTTTAAAATAAGAGACTCATAAATCATAATCGTCTTTCATTTCTTGGATAAACCTGTAAATCGAGGGAGATTCAGAAACAGCTACTAGATTGAGGAATGCAAGTTGCAACAGAGACTGTCTGTGCCAATCTAGTGAAATAGAAATTCCAATTTCTGGGTAAAATCTAGAACACCTACATCCCACCTTTTTTGCTTTTGGTAATCTCGTGGTCCAATTTGAGGGTTAGCATTTTCAAGTTTTTATCTAGCTGCCTAGCATTATTTTGAATTATTAACAATAATAGTGATGGGGAAAACGAGAAGCAATAGTTCAACAAGAAGCCAAGTGAAAAACAAAATGTACCTAACCGAACTAGTTAAAACACTAGGTTTCACTGATGAATACCATGATATTTATGACCCTGCTATCCATGGTGAAAAGTGTATCATAGATATTAGATATACATTGTCTAGTAAGGCGGCAGATGCATCCAGGGCAAAATTTACTGTTTTCAACCCAATGTTACAAAAAATAACAAATAAAATCGCATCGTGGGATGTTGGATTGGGAAGCATGGTGTTACCTGAAGTATTCCCTTGCCCTGATTTTGTCATGGTCTGCGCCGAAAATTATGATGAAGATAAAAAAGCAATTGTCAATAAAAATACAAAAGAGGAAATTCTATCCATAAACGAGGGAGAATTTTCTCGTTTGTTGAACCTAGAATTTGAAGCCCAAAATTCAAACGTCCAAATTGACCTTGAAAAGCTGGCAAGGAATTATGAGATTCTCGATCCAAGTCGCAGAGATTCATTTATCAAAGGTCTAATAAAGATTGGTACTGGTATTGTGTCGGATAAGAATCATAAGCCTCCTTATGATTCTAAAAATTTTGTTCCATGGGTTGAGGACACTATTTCCTTGTTGTCATTTTTCCTGGGATTGGAAAATGATAGGGAAGTGGGTGCAAGCCTTCTTGAAATGATTTATAATATCCATTGTGCAAGTCAGCCAGTAAGATATAATTTTATTGATCACATTGTAAAATCCATGCAAAAACAATTACTTATGATCAAAAAAGGTTCCTGTAAGACATTTAGGTTCTCATCCTACTTGTGCTATCTCCTTCTATCCAAGCATCGTGCAATATTTGAGACCAACAAGCTTCAAATTGTGAGCTATAAGATTGATGAGAAGACTGGGAAGAGAACAAACTGTCCAATATATGGTTGGAGCCCAAAGATAAGGATGCATGATAACAGAAAGAACTACAACCATTTTGTAGACTTCTTTTTGGCACCAATGTATAATGAAATTACAAGCACTCCAATGCCTAGGTTGCCTATGTCTTGTAGAGATTGCATTCAACTCAGAAGTCAAATAGAATTGGCTGACTGGTTCTTCATGGAAGAATTCATTGTGTTAAGGTTTTACAGATCGGCAGTAAAACCATACAGACTTCCAATACATGTGACAAAGAGGGTATTTTCATTAGAGTATGTATGGCAATTGGAGAGCATAGATAGGCCTTTCCATGGTCATCAAAAGAAGAACATATTTCCTTCCTTGCCTTTCTCATGTGGAGGGTTCACATTTAAGAGAAAAGCATTCATTGTGGCACATGATTTCTTGATAGTTTTTAACTTTGGTGACGAGGGTCTCTGGCAGTATGATCCAATCGGTGTAGGTCAAGCAAGGCTTAAGAAAAATGGGAACTCTTCAGCGTTATGTCAACATGAAAGTAAACCATTGCTAGAAAATCTTAGAAACAAGGACTCCTAGGATGAGGTTAAAAAAGAGATTGAGAAAATTGTAGCTGACAATAACATTTCAAATGAAGAAATTTCATCACAAATTATGGAGGGCCAGGGCAATGAGGGCATCCAAAATAGGAGGTCCTACAATTTCTACATAAAATCTACTAATCCATCTAAGAAAACTATTCCCAAATCAATTTTGCATGAATGTAAAGAGAATTGCTAGACTCAAACCAAAATAAATGATTTTTGGACTATGAGGAGGAATCTCAGTGAACCAAAGACAAGTGCAGAATTTCAGAGCATCGACGAGGATGCAGAGTTTAGCAAATTGTGGGATATGGAGCATGGTGGGACTAAAGGTGATGATGATGAGCATGAGGTTGTCATTGAGCCCCCTCCAACAACTACTACAGTGCCTAAAATATTAGGTGGATTCAGTGAGTCCATGAAAGACAAATATAGCAAAGGGGCAAACCTTGTGGAAAAAATGGGTTTTGAAGGTGGTGGTCTAGGTCCCAGAGGAGATGGCATTTGGTATCCACTTCAGGTACAACTTCCATCACAGTCAAAATCAAAAGGTCCTTATAAACTAGTCATTGGACTTGATTCTTCATATTCATCAGGGATAGGTACTACTCATTACCCTCAGGGTCCACCTACATTTGTTTCTGGTTCAAATCCACAACCACCACCACATCATGGTATTCCCATTGGTGGTGAATTAAGTGCCACTACTAGTGGTGGGGAATCTGGGGATAGTATTCCTATTATTGTTCAGTCAAGTGCCACTATGATTGGTGGGTCAAAATCAAAAGGTCCTTATAAACCAGTCATTGGACTTGATTTTTCAGATTCGTCATCGATAGGTACTACTCATTACCCTCAGAATCCACCTACATTTGTTTTAGGTTTAAATCCACAACCACCACCACATCATGGTATTCCCATTGGTGGTGAATCAAGTGCCACTGCCACTGGTGGGGAATCTGGGGATAGTATTCCTATTATTGTTCAGTCAAGTGCCACTGTGATTGGTGATGTTGGCATGGGTACTACTACTAATACTAGTTGTCTTGGTGTTGGACAAGGGCAACAACAAAATATCTCTCGCAAGAGGCCACTAGAGGTAGATACTCAATCTCATACTATTGAGAATCCTATATCAAGTGCCACTGACACTACAAATCAATCATTTGCAGCTTCAGATCACACACCTCAAAAGACTATGAAAACTACACATGAAAGTGTCAGTAGGAGTGGGACAGCATCAGGAACTGTTGTTGGTAATCCTAATCTTGGTCAAGCATTAGTTAAAACCACAGGAATAAGTGGAACTGGAGCCTATGGTATTCCTATGTCACCTTTCAAACATTCAATTGCTTCAGCAAGCCCAAATTTTCAATTTCGTGATTACTATGAAAAATATGAACACACAACAAAAACAAATAAAGAAAAAAAGAAAGCATTTCATAGGAATTCTGTATCTGAAGTTGTAAATGAACAACCTGCAAGGAATAGGGTATTTCCAACATATGACCCACAGAAAGATTGATGAAGTTCATGGTTGTTATGCCCCCAGACACATGTAAAGATAAAAATCCACCACACAGTTAGATAGATCCCTCTCAATTTCAAGTTAGCACCCTCCAAATGGATTTTTCCAAAGTACATAATGTGGACAAATTTAGTGTGTCAAAAAGGACTAATGAAGTGGTCTACACTTCACTGCTAAAGGTGGAGAGAGAAAAAAATAAACTGGAGAAACAAATAGAAAAGTTACAGGCAGACCTGGAAAATGAAAAATCAAGGAGGAAAGCAGCAGATAGCAAGTGCAATGAATTACAGAAAAGGATAAAAAATTTGGGCTCTGCAGTAGAAATTGCAAAGCAGGACAAGAAGGATGCAGAATTGAAGGACCTGACAGAAAAACTGGCTAAAAGCAGTAAAAAAATTGTTGAGGAAAAAGCCAGTTTTCAAAAATTATACAAAAGTTATGAGTCTGCTACCGCCGAAATGAAAAAATTACAGGACCTATTGGATCATGGGAAGGAAAAAGAAAAACATTTGCAAGAGGAAGTAGAGGAAGAAAGAAAAAAATGTGCACAAATGAAATAAGACCTGCACAATGCAAATGATAAAATAAAAACTTTGGATGATAGATTCAAAGATAATATGAAAAATACAACGAAGTATATACAAGAAAACATTTGGTGGGAAATAATGCAGAGGAGTGAGAAGTTGTGTGAATGGTTTCAATTGACTGAAAGTATGAGACAAATTTTTTTAAAAATCAAACAGCACTATGAGAAGAGCACACATGTTTATTCAAAAGAGGAAATGGCAAAAAAGATTCTAAAAGTAGTCTACAGTTCCAGTGACAGCTACTTGGCATCTAAGGGAATTAAGAGCTGCATTGATGCCACAGTTAAGACATCATCTATCATTCAAAAATGCCAGAAGCTAAGGGAAACATCAAAAGTTATGGACAGTTGTGGAAAAAAGATAATGAAGCTGCAAGAAAAGAAAAATAATTTGATTAAACTTGGTTTGCCTAAGCCTGTTGACATAGAAAATAAATTCATTGGAGAAGAAGCTTAAAAAGATATCATGGAGAAAAAAATGAAGTCTGATTTAGACTTGCTTCCAAAGGACACAAGTCCCAAAAGCTTTCTGGAATTCATCCAACCATTTACAACTCTAAATTCGCTATTGGATGAAATAGTGATGTCAAGTAAATCTTCTAAATATGGAATGTTGACGAAGTTGGAGTTGACTTTCCATAGTTTACAGAATATTGACCTTCCATCAAATGAAGAGTGGAGCACCCTACAAAAACTGGCACAGAATTCTTAAGAATCATAGTATGTATTGCACAATTTTCTTCTTTTATCTCTTAATTTCAAGGTTTTTTTTTTTTTTTCCTGTTTGCTATTTTGCTAATCTAGCCTATGAATCTAATTTATGAATAGGAAAAAAATAGCACTCGCTATTGCTATTTTGCTAATCCAGCCTATGAATCTATGATGCACACTGCAAAACTTCAGCCAGTAAATTTGTATTCTCAAATTCTCCATTGCTTTAACATTTATGCATTTCTCTATTTCTGATTAGTAGGTTTTAGGCACTCCTATAGCTAGTATCTATGTTTAATTTGTCATGACTCATGGCGTGAATTAATATTTAATTTTGAACTCTGTTTTTTGAACAGGAGACATCAAACATGTAGCAGATGTTAAATTGCTAATACGGCATGTGATGGCCATATAAATATGTGCTGAGTTTGTGATTTTGATGTTCAGTGTTCACATGTTGCAAACTTGCAATTCGACCTGAAGTTGTTGTTGCTCCCTTGTTTCTATAAAAGGGAATTCAGGGTCATTTGCAATTTTGCAAAGGGTTCTGAAACTTTGTATTCACTTTTGCATGGACATTGGAGAATCACATAGGAGTTGTTGTTGCTCTCTTGTTTCTATAAAAGGGAATTCAGGGTCATTTGCAAAGGGTTCTGAAACTTTGTATTCACTTTTGCAATTGGCATGTAGAATCACACAGATTGGTGTATTACTATTGAATGAAATGTATCATATGGCTATATTTGGAAAGAATTAATGATAATCTAAGTTCTCGACATGTGTATTACTATTGAATGAAATTTATCATATGGTTTTGAAATATATCACACAGATTTGAGACTCAAACATGTATAAATAAACAATAAACATCTCTATATCAATAAACACATTATGGTTTTTTTTTTATTATGCTATTTTAAATCTGGAAATAGAAAGTTGAAAAATAAAATTACAAATCAATATTAAATTCTAATTGCAAAAAGTAATATGCTTTTGTAATATGAATGATGAGATACAGTAATAAGATTAATAAATACCAATCTCTTACAGTTGTCATTCATCCTCATCAAATTTAGTGCTTTCTTGATTCTCGTCTGTGGTTTCTTTACTCTGAGACTGAGTCTGCATATCTTCACCGAACAGCATCTCAATGCTACCAGTAGGTCCACTAGTCCCACTGGCACTTTGGTTTGAAGTGTTGCCCAAACCTCTTCTTTCACATTTGGACCTCTAGATTTGCAGTGCCTTATCGTAAGGAAAAGTGTGGACATCATACTTAGATGTATAGAGCCTCAAGCAATTTTCCAAATTTTTGTCTAGTTTGTTTCTTAGCTTTGATTTTAGGAACCCCAAAGCACTGAAAACTCTCTCATCTTCCACCGAACCCAATATCATGGTAAGACATAAAGCAACAAGCTTCACATATTCTGGCATTGAATCATGCAAGGATGCAATCTCAGCTATATATTTCCAAACCCTTGTTACTGATCCCTCTTCGCGGGGGTTCTCCATTTTGGCATATTGTTGTTTCATAGTGTATGCAAAATGAGATGATTTCTCTTGGAGATGAGTTTCGTCTAATATTCCATTTATAGTTACTCCATTCAATTCTCTGGATGTGCAAAATTGTTTTATCAAAGTCAGTAGCTTACTTCGAAAATCAGATGTACTATTGAGGCTCCAATAATGAGGAAACACAATAGACATGGCTTCGAGTAGGTTGTCAGGAGGGAATCTGCTTCTAATTTCTAAGGAAAGATCATATGCAATTTTCTTCACAGAAGTGGTTACAGTCTCAACAATCTTGTCGAAATCTTCCTTTGTAACTCTTGCTAGTTTCTTCCTGGGGCGCTTTACTGGTTCCTCGGGGTCAAACATGGCATAGAAGTGCATTGGTATCTCAACTCCCTATACATTGGCACATACCTCCCCGTCTGCACCGATTTGTAAAAAGTTATCAGTATTGTTCAAATCTGTGAGTGTCCGCCACTTAACAGATTTTTCATTAGATAGTGTTGGTTCATTTCGATAGAGATTGTCGAGGGTCATGCATGTCATCTTACGCAGCGTAGCATATTCTGCAATATACAGAGCTCTTTTTTGGGCAGCCTTCATAATATTCCTCATTTCCTCTAGCATGGGCAGAAGAGCTGCTAAAGTTAAGAGTGTCTCTAAATTACTTAACCTGCCAAGAAGTTCAGGAAATTTCGGTTGATCTGATTCGTCACGAGTTGTGTAAAATAGTCCAATCAAGGATGGATATTCTGAAAACACTCGATGCGCTGGACCATCCAAAGAGATCCATCTAGTATCATTATCCTTGAGAAGATTGTTCCCATCAGTTAATCCATCAGCAAAGTGTTGAAATTCCATAAATCGCTTGGGACTTCGACAAAAGTGTGAGTAGAGCTCTCTGATTAAAATTTCAATTTTTTTAATCGAAGCAAACTTGCTCACAATTCCAAAAGCTAGATTCATTCTGTGAGCCATGCAATGAATTGTAGTAATGTACGGTGCAAATGAAGTTTCAATCTTTGTACAAAGACCGTTCCTGTGACCTTGCATTACTGAAGCTCCATCTGCTCCAACACAAACCAATTTTTTGGCTACCGTCATGTCATCCATACCTCCATATTCAATTAAACTTCTCTTTACCAGTTGAAATAAATTTTCTGTTGTCGCACTCTCCTTCATTTTAGCAACAAATAGTAGATGAGGTTGGCGGGTATGATTCTCTACAGTATAAACATGCATGCATACCCATGAAGTATTGTCTACTGTCGTAACTTCGTCTAAAGAAAATGCAATGAAGTTTGACTCTCTTATTTTTTCCTGTACATCTTCTATTTCAACCTCAGCAAGACAACTTGCCCATTCCCATCCACTATTTACTGACCAGTGTCTATTAGGATAGTTAGGAACTTTCAAAAAGTGTAATAAACCACTAGTTGATGGGAAATCTGTCATAGCACGCCCTCTGCTCAAAATATGAAAAACAACGCTTAACTGAACAACTTTTCCCAGTTGTTCTATTTGCATTGCTTTTCCAAAAACAACTTCAATAGAACCTTTAACTTCTGCAGGCTTCGTCTGTAATTTCTCATGAAAATAATACTCTTCGGCATTCCTCACATGCTTACATTCATTCTTTGTTTTCCATCTTATCACTGATTTTTCAACCCCGTCTATCATTTGTTTTTCATAAACTTTACCCATATGCTTTTCCATGGTGTCAAATTTTAGCTGCAACCTAATTTCCTTCTTATTTTTCCAAGTGCAAATCTTACACCTGCATTCTATTGGAGGCTCACCTTCAATTGGATTCTCCACTAGTTCAATGAATGGATACTTTGATACCCAATTAATTTGAAAATTCCTGACTGACATATCCCACTCTCGATCCTTTTTCAATTGTGGTTCACCGTTTTTTGATATGGCTTTTATTTTCCCCTTCTGTGCATTATCATCAATGGAATTATCACCCAAGTCGATTATATCATTCCGCCTAACTTGGGTATCTACCAGATAATCTTCTTCAAGATCATCCTGATCTGAGATATCAGGTTCGCCGCCATCTTCAACATGCGGTGCAGGTGGCAAATTTTGTACTTGTACTTGTGATTATGTACCTTCCTAATTTTCACTAGTACCACAATCTTTTCCAATGCCAAAGTATGAAGACAATGTTCTGCTTTTTGTTGGCCTCTCCTGGCCTTCCCCACATTCAGGTTTCCTACCCCTCTTCCTGTTCGACATCTTCAATGAAATAAAGGCTGCCAAAAAAATATCAATTTGTTGAAGAAGCAATAATAGACTATAATGTATAATATACCAGTTCAAAAATATGATAACTCACCTTTAGGCTTTAGGTAACAAGCAGTCACCAATACAGTCAACAACAATGATTTTCCTTGGTCTGAAACTTCGCTATTGATCAGAATTCAGAGCCTAGAACCCACCAGATTGTGTTGAGATAGATCTGATCTTTGCATGTATTTATACCAATCCTTATATGGCGAATTCCGCGGGAATTTACCAGTATACAAATATTTGGTGAATCCCGTGTAATTATAACATGACTTATGTAATTTTTGAGGTGATTATAAGTCGTCCAAATATGACTTATGTAATTTTCGAGGCGATTATAGGTCATCCAAATAATAGGCGAATAGCGAATACAATATAGTTGGCGAAAGTTGGGGTGACTGGAGACACGCGTCAGCAAGATGTCTGGTGAATTGGGTCCCCCTGGATAACAAATATTCACATGCCTATAGGTGAATTAAGGTCATCTATTAAGGCAACCTTAGAGAGTGTAGGCAAAATAATTAAATTTACCGTGCGTCCACCATATATTGTATTGGCGAAATCATCGCATAGAAACATTTAATTGCATAAAACATATGGCGATCGAGCCGTGACATTGATGGAAATTGATAATGTTCTAGCGACATGGCCACCCCCATATGGCACAAAATATTCGCCACTAAAGTAATCGTTGCCCAGTACAGTACAAGGTTAAAAGAAATTGTCAATCAAATCAAAGGAGCAGGTGGAACTATTGAAGAAAAGGATATAACAAGTAAGTTCTTAAGAACCCTTCTACCAGCTTATGCAATCCGAGTCTCTGCAATCAATGAATTGAGGTCTGTACCCAATATGCCAGTTTCTTTAGATGCTACTATTGGTAAGCTACATGCTTTTGAGTTAAGTAATTTTGATAACTGCGGGTCATCAATAAATAAAGTTGAATCTGCTTTCAGTTCTTTTCATCTTGATGAATTTGATGATTGCAATGATAGAATGAGTAAGTACATTGAAGGAGATCACAGTGGAGCAAGTGAGAGATTTTTCAAGAATATGGAAAAAGTACACATGCTATATGAGGAAATCAGGAACCAAGAAGAGTTTGAAGCATTATTAGCCAGAAGGTTACCGAGAGGCAAAGGTAAGTATAAAGGAAAACTACCTTTGAAATGTTTCAATTGTGATAAGATAGGACATATGGCTTCTAACTGTCCTGACAGAGAATCTAGTGAAAAGAGAGATTACCGAGATGACAGACAGAAAGATAATCATTACAAAGGACACCAAGATTTTAGAAGAAGAGATAAGAAGACATGCCTAATAGCTGATGAGGAATCTAATGATGATAAATCAGATGAAACTAATACAAAGGAAGTTGTTTATGTGGCTATCAAAGATGGATAAGATGAAGAAAGGTATGAAGAAAAAGCCCTACTATCTCATATAAGTAAAAATGATTCTTGGATCATAGATAGTGGATGTTCACATCACATGACAGGTGATAAACACAAGTTTGTTATATTAGAAGACTATGATGGAGGCTAGGTAAGATTTGGTAATGATGCACCATATCCGATAAGAGGTAAAGGATCTATAACACTTCTTGACAATGCAAAATGCAATGATGTTTATTGGGTTGAAGGTTTGAAATCCAATTTTTTGAGTGTAGCACAGCTAAACAACATAAGTTACCGAATAGAATTTCAGAATGGAATTGTCAAAGTTCATGACAAGCATGGAAAGTTAGCTGCTACTGGGACACAAACAAAAGGTATCACATTTCACCTTAACTCAACTCGGAATAAGTGTCTATATGCAAAGATAGATGATACCTAGTTATGGGATAAAAGGTTTTGTCATGTAAATTTTGATAATCTAATCAAAATAAGTAAGAAGCATCGAGTAAGAGGTCTACCGAGTCTTGAAAAACCTAAGAATGCTATGTGTCGAGGATGCCAGAAGGGCAAAATGACAAGATCAAGCTTTACAAGTAAGTCCTACACTTCTAAGGGAATTTTAGATCTTGTGCATACTGATCTTTGTGGTCCTATGAAAGTTCAGAGTTATTATGGTGATAAATATTTTATATTATTTGTGGATGATTACTCAAGGATGATGTCAGTAATGTTTTTAAAAGAAAAATCAGAAGCTTTTCAAATGTTTAAATGGTACAAGGCAAGAGTTGAAAATGAAACAGGAAGACAATTGAAATGTCTTAGATCAGATAGAGGAGGTGAGTTCACATCTGATGAGTTTAACTTATACTACAATGATCATGGTATTAAAAGACAAGTCTCTGCACCGAGAACTCCACAACAAAATGGAATTGCTGAGAGAAGAAACAAATCTATTGTGGATTGTGCCAGAACCCTAATGATTGAAAAGAAAGTGTCACAAACATTTTGGAGAGATGCAGTAAGCACAGCAGTTTACACCCTGAACCGAGTACAACTGAAGAAAGGAACTTTGAAGACACCTTATGAAATCTGGTATGACAAGAAACCTAATGTAAGTTATTTTAAAATCTTTGGAAGTAGATGCTATGTTCACAAAGATGATAGAAATGGCAAGTTTGATCAGAAAAGTGAAGAAGGAACATTTCTAGGCTATTCTTCTAGAAGCAAAGCATTTAAATGTCTGATCAAATCATCTAACAAAATAGTAGAAAGTGAAAATGTGAAAATTGATGAATTTGCATAAAGGAATGATGAAGGTAACTCCAAAGAACCAGAAGATTATGAAGAATTTGTCTATGTTCAACCGAGAAGTCCTACCAAGCAGACTACTGAAGGAAATGAAGAGAATATCCAGTTACCGAGTGATGAAGAAGATCATACAGAGCCTACAAAGCTTGTATTAGCCAAGTATGTCAGAAGACATCATGCATCAAGTCAGATTATAGGAGATAAGGATGATCTAGTGATGACAAGGAACAAACTAAGACATAACACATGTCTGATATCTGAATTTGAACCGCGGATAGTGAAAGAGGCATTTAATAGTGAAGATTGGATAAATGCTATGACTGAAGAGATTGATCAAATCAAGAAGAATGACACATGGACACTAGTCACAAGACCAAAGGACAAAAATGTAATCGGTACAAAGTGGATTTTCATAAACAAGCTGAATGAAAAAGGTGAGGTCATTTGAAATAAAGAAAGACTAGTTTGCAAAGGTTATGCTCAAGAAGAAGGAATTGATTATGGTGAGACTTTTGCACCTGTGGAAAGACTTGAAGGAGTAAGAACATTGTTGGCATATGTTGCTTACAAGAATTTCAAGATATATCAAATGGATGTCAAATCTGCATTTCTGAATGGTATATTAGAAGAAGAAGTTTTTATTGAACAACCTGAAGGATATGTTGAAGACAAGAATAAAGATCAGGTATGTAAATTGAACAAAGCTTTATATAGTTTGAACCAAGCACCTAGAGCATGGTATGAGAGATTGCACTTTTATTTGATCAAAATTGGTTTTATAAGAACAAGTGAAAACAGTAATATGTACATGAAGAATGATGAAGATAATGGAATACTAATCTCAGCCATATTTTTTGGTGACATTATATTTTGTGGAAATGACTCTCTATGCAAGAACTTTGGAAATGAAATGAGCAAAGAATTTGAGATGTCACTAATTGGTGAGATAAAGTATTTTATAGGTCTACAGATACTGCAAATAAAAAATGAGATTTTCATTACCCAATCCAAGTACATAAAGGAAATCTTGAAGAAATTTGGAATGGAGGATTCAAAACTAGTAAGTACTCCTATGACTACCAACTGTAAATTATCAAAGAATGATGAATCTGCATCTGTTGATGAGACACTCTACCGATCTATGATTGGAAAACTGTAATATGTTGTTCATAATGGACCAGATATAACACATGCAATAGGAATAGTTGCAAGATTTTCTACAGATCCCAAGGAAACACACATGACAGCAATCAAGAGAATTTTCAGATACTTGAAAGGCACTAAAGATTATGGCTTAGTATATCAGAAAGGAAATGATTTTGATTTAAAAGTTTATACTAATGTTGATTGGGTAGGCAACATTGATGACAAGAAAAGCACAAGTGGAGGAGCTTTCTTTTTAGGAGAAAGACTAGTGAGTTGGCTTAGCACGAAACAAGGATGTGTTTCACAGCCAACAGCATAAGCTGAATATGTTGCTACAGCATTGAATTGCACTAATATGGCATGGATCAAACAACTATTGGAAGGCATAAATGAGCAAGTTACCGAGCCAATAACTATATTCTGTGACAATACTAGTGCCATTAACATTTCAAAGAATCATGTTATGCAGTCTAAGACAAAGCACATCTCTATCAAATATCATTATCTTAGAGAAGAAGTTCAAGAGAATAAAGTGGTGTTGGAGTATGTTAGCACAAAGAAACAAATAATAGATGTAGTACCCCTGCCCTAATCTATTTCTAACCTTAGTTTAATCTTGATTAGTATATCTTAATATGATGTTTCAGTCAGGTGCTTGATTTAACGCATAGCTGTTGATGTGATTTTCTCACTAGTTGTATGCAAGTTGTTAGTGTACCTATCTCCTGGTATCAATATTGGGCTAACGCTTTCATTAAATTTTATATATGTATACATGTATGACTCTTGGTTGCAGGAAATTTCAGGTACAACGCCGCATGAGGGCGAAGTTCATCTTCACCTGGATGTACAGGTTTGAGTGTACCTTTTGAATCCTTAGAGTTGGATTAGGTGGTCGTAAGACCCTAGTTGACCTTAGTCGTGCTCTAGTGAGCATCGTCAGTCATCGTCGGTGATCCCTTTTTTGTTTGGGTTTGCGAGTCGTCTGTTTGGTTGACCTTCTCGATTTGCGTGCTTGGTGTGCATGGTTAAATTGATTAATTAGTCCTTAGTAATTATCTTGATTATATATGCGTTTGTGCATTGAAGATTAATGGATTAAATTAATCGGGATTTCGTTATGCAATTTTCGTTGATATTGAATTTCTTATTTTAAATTGGGAGTAAATTCGATTAAATGACTGATTTTGAATATTAAATGCATTTTATATTTATCCTATTGAAAAAGAAAGTTGCAGTTAAAATGGTAATAGATTGATTATATTCTGTTGGGTTTTGATATTAGAAAGGCTAAATTGGATTAAATGAGAAAATCATTTTTGGAATTAGAGAGCAAGTTAATTTGTTGCTATAGTTAGAAAGGATTAAATTTTGAGAATTATTTGGAAATAAAATTTTAAATTCCAAAAATAGAATTTTTTTTGGTCAACTCTTCCATATAACCCAAAATTTGGGATGAATTTGGGGATTTTGGATGGAGAAGGGGGGATTTGGGAGCTGGAGATTTGGACTCTTCAGCAGATCTTGCCAGGAACGCGAGATCAGGTAGGATTCAATCCTCAATTTTAGTTATTGTTTAAAATGGAAATGGGGGTTTGAATGTTTTCATGCTATCTGGTTTTAGATTCTCCATTGTCTGCCATGCTTATGAACTGATTTAGTAAATTAATTAGCTTGGCTGGAAGTGTATTTGAGATGTTGTTAATTCCTCTATTTGTTGTTGGGCGTTTGAAACCCCTTCGTATTTAGGGAAGAATGAAATCACCAAAGAAATGGATATCAAAACACAGTCCGTTTAAAACGAACTTGTTATTTTGAGCCTGTGCATTTTTAATCATTTATTATCATATTGTGGTGGGCGTTTTGGTTTTCCTTATTTTCGAGTTGTGAATATGAACCGAACTGGGCGAGTTTTATTGAAAACCGTAGCCTAGGTTTGGGGTTGGAGGGCGGGGAGCGGAGCTCCACCCGCTCCTCCTCCCCTCTCCCCCGCTCGCTCCCCCTGTTTTCTCCCCCCCTCGCTGGTATTAAGGCCTCTGGCCGCGGCACACTGCGGTGGCCGCAGGGCCGCAGTGGCCGCAAGGCGCCGCGGACCTGCGGGCACCGCAGTGGCGCCGCCCGCATGGGCCTTCCCTGCGGGTATGGTGTTGGACGGCGCTAGGGTTAGGGAACGGCCCGCCCTCGCCTCCATTTTTAAATGCGTTTTTTTTTTTAAATAGTTTTTTTTAAATAGTTTTTTTTAATGTATTTTTTTTTAGCATTCAAAAAAAAAATGCATATAATAATTGTGAATATTATGTTAATGACTAAGTTTTATTTAGTTTCTTAATTAGGATTATGGTGGCATTAATCTTGATAAAAGTTGATTGGATATTGATTAATTTTATAATGGAATTTATAGGTGGATTAATTATTCAATCTCATTTCTTGACTTATGCTCCCTTCCTGATTAAGTCTAAAACTGTTAACTTCGCAACTGAATATCATTGATTTCATTCTGATTGATCCCGGATTACTAAATCTAGATCTTACCTTCTAGCTGATTAGAGCATTTGGCTAATTAAGGTAGTATTGTTTAAAAGCACAATAGAGAATAATATGTTATTGGAAAATCGTTGAAATACGATGTAGTTACTAATTGATGATGTTATATATTATCGTAGAACATATCATTGGAGTAATTGAGAAGTAAGTGAAATTTTTATCGTTGGGTATTTGAATTTAAACGATATGCATTGGAAATGATTATCTCCATCTAGACTCTCTTTCTACATTTTTATTTCCGTAATCCATATAATGCATCTGGGCTTGAGAAATAATACGAAACTGTAGAGGTCGGTTTTAGACCAGTATGTTAATGATGTTTTGATTGGAGATTAAATATCTTATTTTAGTTGATTAATGGTTGTCTGAGATTTATTAATATGAATTGGTTAAAAACTCTTTATGGCTTTATATGTCTGTTCGATGCTTTGAACCTTAGAGAGTTAGAAAACCAAGAATAACTTATCCCTAGATGAGGTAGATAACTGTAATCTGATTTGGATCTTGTAGAAAACTTGATCGACTTTTAATGATTAAATCAATTTGAGGAAATATTGTCTTTTCTGATTATTGCCTTGCGAGTTTAATTTCTGTATTCGCCTTTAATTATGAAATGGCATGTTTTGCTTTGTTTGATAGGACCCTGTCGTATGGATTGACTTGGGGTACCTGTTTCAGTCCTCGATTCCGAGTTGACTGTTGTGTTGTGGTAGTGTCGTTTTTGGTCATATCCTCTTTGTGTGAGTCGAATGATGTTTGTGGTTGACCGTTGTTGGTCGGGTCTCTAATAAGAGTACCGTCAGTAAGTGATTACCCTTGAGTCGTGTTTGACCTGATGGTTGTCTATCCCTTCTTGAACTCCGTTCGTCTGACCATGTGTATTCCTTGGTTTTGAGTTCGTCTGAGTATAGTCTAGTGTCGTATGGGAAAGTGGCTTTCGATTGGGGGCCGCGCCCAAAGTGGCTGCTGGATAACCCGTCGAAAGCGAGTCTAATAAGTGATAACCTTTAAGTAGATTAGAATGTAATCTCGAAGTAAGATAATTGTGCCTCACACATGAGACGAGTGCTAATATAGACTCGACATGCTGTGAGAAGGCCTGAAATGGCAAACCATCTTCCTTGTCTTCACGAGAGGATGTGTGGGTCCACATGAGGCTTGGATGGGCCGGAAGCTCGGATTAGGTTGCCTGGGTAACCCAGTGTATGGGGCCGGGACCTATGAAGACTTGCCATGGTAACCATACCAGGTTGTGTGATGACACTTGTCCCTACGTTCGCTAGTGGGTTGTCGTTTTGTCCTGTTTGAGTACCTTTGTGGGTCGTTCTTTTGTCTCTGCCCTTGTGAGTGTTGGTTTCATGTTAGACCTTGGGTGGTGATGGCTCAGTTTTATGGATGCTCTTCTGGACCTTTATATTAGCTTGATTTTGTTCAGCTGGATCCTGTTCTTTTCAGGGATCGTTTATGTATTAATTGACCGATGCGGTTGTTTGTATATTGTTTATATTTCGCCTTGATGGCCGGATGGTAATGGTGTAACCTCTTGTATTCTTAACTTTATTAATTATCAGAGGGGTCTTGCAGTTGAGCAGACCCGGAGATGTAGCCCTTTAGGGGTGAACTCCGAGATCATTATGGTGTTATGTGATGTATTCTCTTATGTTTCCTTTATTCAGCTTTATCATGTATGATTAACTTATGTTAGAATGGTTAAGTGGATAATTGGAATTAACTATAAATGCTTATATTCAGTTCTTTCTTGAATGCCATGTTGATCGAATGCGTAAGTGGTTTAGATGAGATTTATTGTAGATGCTAGTATGCAATCGTCTTTTGAAATGCAATAAGTTGGAATATGAAAGAATGTAACTTAGAGTAATGAATTATACTCAGTTGTTGTTAAGGAATTTAAATATGCTTGTAAAGATCTCTTATGTTATGATGAAATCCTAGTGTATTAGAATGTTAGATGTATGGTTTGTAATTTTAAATGAAAAGCTTGAATGAAGATTATGAATGGATCTTAATGATGAATCTTTGCTTGTGATTTATATTTCCATCTTTCGAAAGAAATTATCCTGATTAAGAATTATCTCGTTGTTAGATTAGTAGCCTTTTGGATTAATTGTGTGAGTAAGTGAATTGTGAAACTTAAGTAATCTCGTTGGGAAACTCTCTAGGAGTTAGTTGATGTCTTCCGCTATGTAATCTGAATCTTTGATATCTTGTTGCATCTTATGTGTTGTAACTTTTAAAAAAAAAAAAAAATTGCACTCTATTCTTGTGTTATGGCTTAATCCCTTCGGGGTTTCCTGGCGGGGCATTACAATAGATATCTTCAACAAGCCACTGCTAAGGGACACTTTTGAGTATCTTAGAAGCAAGTTAGGGGTCCTACCCCTATCTTCCATTCACTGACCGAGTTCGGTGAAAGCATCAATTCGATGACTCTACAGAATATCTTTCAGGAGTTGATGCCGACTTACATACTTTAGGAGGTTTTCTAAAGGTGTACACGAAACAATAACAGAGAATAGGAATTGAAGATAAAATGCTCTGACCAAGACTGAGTTGAGACATATCAGTAAGGAATTCACTTCTCAGTGAAAGAAATTATGTTTTAGTTCTTTACTTTTTGGCATTGTTTTCAAAGTGAGAGAAGACTGAAGAAAGGAGGTGAAGACTAATATATGGGGGAGAATTTTGATGATAGGAGGAGAGCATTTCAACATTTTATAGCAATCTGAATCTGAATTAATTAGGTCAAATCAATTGGTTTTGCCATCAATGCCAAAGGGGGAGATTGTTGGCATTATAACAGACAAAGGGAGATTGTTGGCATTTCAATAAGGATATTGAGAAGGTTGTTGATGATTATGGATATAACTAATTAAGGATATTTACTATCTTAATATTATTATGTTGTCATTGATGTCAAGAAATTGATTTTCTGATTCAATATGATGTTGCCATATCTTAAGAAGTATGTTTTGATGAGTATAAAGAAGTCGGTAAAAGACATAGAAAGAATATGATGAATAAGGGGAGGAATAAGTTATTCAATGGGCAACTATTACTGAGTTAGACAATGATGAGATCATGATATTTTAGATTTTGATATCTTACATATGTTGTTGTTTGTAAGGATAATACTATACTATGTTACCGAGCAAAGAACCTAGTTGGTAAACCCTAAGGTTATCGCTATCGGTTAATGAAGGCAGAATGTCTACCGAGTGAAGTTTAGTATTCACCAAGTTACAACAGAGTTGCAACCGAGTAATAACAGAATGCATTAAATGATTGAATGCGTTATTTAATAAAGGAAGCTAATGAGCTGGAGTTGATTAAATGATTAGTAAGTCATGCATGAAGATTGTTAAAGAATCTATGGCAAAGGAAGATCGGCAAGAAAATCTATAGCTTGGATTGAACCGCAATACGCTAGCACAAGTTCCAAGAAATGTATGCAAGTTCCAAGGCGGGGTAAAACATTTTTCAAATCAAAGGATACATTGAACCTAGTCAATATTGAAAATCTGATGGCTATGATTGATCATGGGAAATGTGATCAAGGAGATTATGCGGTTGGAAAATTGTTTATAAATAAGGAACTGTTGCTAAACAATGTATGCGGGCTAGTGTAAGCACAGAGATGCTACACAGTATTTACCCAGCATAGAAGCTTGAAGACTTGTTTTGAAAATAGAGTATAGAGCCCAACAGAGGGACAAGATAAGTCCTATGACTAGATTGTATTGAGCAAATAAGAATCTGCTTTAGCATTTTAGATGTGAAGTTGTAGATAGATTTTTATTACTGTTATTTTGTAAAGTGACAAAAAATCTCTTAACTGAGTGGACTTAACAGTCTTATTTGTAAATCCTCTAACAAGGTGACATTCTGATTGAGTGTTTGAAATCCTTTGATAAGGTCATTTCTAACAAGGTGAAGATCCTAACAGATCTGAGGGAAATCCCTTAACCGGGTCACATCTAGCAATGTGTTTTGTAATCTTTAACAGGATTTGCTTTTAACCAAGCATACTCTAGAAGAGTATATTTCTCAGTGGGTCCAAAATCCCACAGTGGTTTTTCCCTAGTTGGGTTTCCACGTTAAATCTGGTGTTATATGTTTTTTGATCTTACCTGTTTATGAGTTTACATGCTTTATATTTTTTTTGATAAGGTTACCGAGGTCGAATCTATTGTTTTTATGCAAGATTAAGTTTGTATGATTCACTCCCCCCCCCCTCTCATCTTATTTTCTTGGCATCTGTACTAAACATTTAGTATCAGATCTATCAATTAATATCAGTGCTATCAATTGGTATCAGATCTTGTACTTCGGAAGAAAAAATTTAAAGGTACTTGAGACAAAGATCCAAAGATGTATAAGAGGGATGCACTGAAGCTGAACAAGTCAAGTTTCTCTACATGGCAGAAAAGGATGAAGCTACACTTATCAGGAGTTGGAGAATATGTTGTATATTATCTAGAGAATGATTTCATTACACCGAGAACCTATCCATTGACAATGGAAGAGATAAAAGCAAAGCAAGAACATATCCAAGCAATGATTGAAATAACATCTGCATTGACCGACTCAGAGTTTAATGATCGAGAAGGCTACAATGATGCAAAGGCAATGTGGGATAAGCTCATATCTATGTATGGTGGTGATGAACATGTTCAAAGAGCAAAAATGGATAGTCTAAGAGGATAACTTGAATCTATGAGGATGAATGAAGGTGAGAACATAACCCAGTACAGTACAAGGTTAAAAGAGATTGTCAATCAAATCAAAGGAGCAGGTGGAACTATTGAAGAAAAGGATATAACAAGTAAGTTTTTAAGAACCCTTCAACCAGCTTATGCAATCCGAGTCTCTGCAATCAATGAATTGAGGTCTGTACCCAATATGCCAATTTCTTTAGATGCTACTATTGGTAAGCTACATGATTTTGAGTTAAGTAATTTTGATAACAGTGGGTCATCAATAAATAAAGTTGAATCTGCTTTCAGTTCTTTTCATCTTGATGAATCTGATGATTACAATGATAGAATGAGTAAGTACACTGAAGGAGATCACAGTGGAGCAAGTGAGAGATTTTGCAAGAATATGGAAAAAGTACACATGCTGTATGAGGAAATCAAGAAACAAGAAGAGTTTGAAGCATTATTAGCCAGAAGGTTACTGAGAGGCAAAGGTAAGTATAAAGGAAAAATACCTTTGCAATGTTTCAATTGTGATAAGATAGGACATATGGCTTCTAACTGTCCTGATAGAGAATCTACTGAAAAGTGAGATTACCGAGATGACAGACAGAAAGCTAATCATTACAAAGGACACCGAGATTTTAGAAGAAGAGATAAGAAGACATGCCTAATAGCTGATGAGGAATCTAATGATGATAAATCAGATGAAATTGATACAGAGGAAGTTGTTTATGTGGCTATCAAAGATGGATCAGATGAAGAAAGGTATGAAGAAAAAGCCCTACTATCTCATATAAGTAAAAATGATTCTTGGATCATAGATAGTGGATGTTCACATCACATGACAGGTGATAAACACAAGTTTGTTATATTAGAAGACTATGATGGAGGCTATGTAAGATTTGGTAATGATGCACCATTTCCGGTAAGAGGTAAAGGATCTATAACACTTCTTGACAATGCAAAATGCAATGATGTTTATTGGGTTGAAGGTTTGAAATACAATTTGTTGAGTGTAGCACAACTAAACAACACAGGTTACAGAATAGAATTTCAGAATGGAATTGTCAAAGTTCATGACAAGCATGGAAAGTTAGCTGCTACCGGGACACAAACAAAAGGTATCACATTTCACCTTAACTCAACTTGGAATAAGTGTCTATATGCAAAGATAGATGATACCTGGTTATGGCATAAAAGGTTTTGTCATGTAAATTTTGATAATCGGATCAAAATAAGTAAGAAGCACCGAGTAAGAGGTCTACCGAGTCTTGATACACCTGAGAATGCTATGTGCTGAGGATGCCAGATGGGTAAAATGACAAGATCAAGCTTTACAAGTCCTACACTTCTAAGGGAATTTTAGATCTTGTGCATACTGATCTTTGTGGTCCTATGAAAGTTCAAAGTTATTATGGTGATCAATATTTTATATTATTTGTGGATGATTACTCAAGGATGATGTCAGTAATGTTTTTAAAAGAAAAATCAGAAGCTTTTCAAATGTTTAAATGGTACAAGGCAAGAGTTGAAAATGAAACAGGAAGACAATTGAAATGTCTTAGATCAGATAGAGGAGGTGAGTTCACATCTGATGAGTTTAACTTATACTACAATGATCATGGTATTAAAAGACAAGTCTTTGCACTGAGAACTCCACAACAAAATGGAATTGCTGAGAGAAGAAACAGATCTATTGTGGATTGTGCCAGAACCCTGATGATTGAAAAGAAAGTGTCACAAACATTTTGGAGAGATGCAGTAAGCACAACAGTTTACACCCTGAACCGAGTACAACTGAAGAAAGGAACTTTGAAGACACCTTATGAAATCTGGTATGACAAGAAACCTAATGTAAGCTATTTTAAAATCTTTGGAAGTAGATGCTATGTTCACAAAGATGATAGAAATGGCAAGTTTGATCAAAAAAGTGAAGAAGAAACATTTCTAGTCTATTCTTCTAGAAGCAAAGCATTTAAATGTTTGATCAAATCATCTAACAAAATAGTAGAAAGTGCAAATGTGAAAATTGATGAATTTGTAGAAAGGAATGATGAAGGTAACTCCAAAGAACTAGAAGATTATGAAGAATTTGTCTATGTTCAACCGAGAAGTCCTACCGAGCAGACTACTGAAGGAAATGAAGAGAATATCCAGTTACCGAGTGATGAAGAAGATCATACAGAGCCTATCGAGCCTATATTAGCCAAGTATGTCAGAAGACATCATGCATCAAGTCAGATTATAGGAGATAAGGATGATCTAGTGATGACAAGGAACAAACTAAGACAGAACACATGTCTGATATTTGAATTTGAACCGAGGATAGTGAAAGAGGCATTTAACAGTGAAGATTGGATAAATGCTATGACTGAAGAGATTGATCAAATCAAGAAGAATGACACATGGACACTAGTCCCAAGACCAAAGGACAAAAATGTAATCGGTACAAAGTGGATTTTCAAAAACAAGCTGAATGAAAAAGGTGAGGTCATTCGAAATAAAGCAAGACTAGTTTGCAAAGGTTATGATCAAGAAGAAGGAATTGATTATGGTGAGACTTTTGCACCTGTGGTAAGACTTGAAGGAGTAAGAACATTGTTGGCATATGCTACTTACAAGAATTTCAAGATATATCAAATGGATGTCAAATCTGCATTTCTGAATGGTATATTAGAAGAAGAAGTTTTTATTGAACAACTTGAAGGATATGTTGAAGACAAGAATAAAGATCAAGTATGTAAATTGAACAAAGCTTTATATGGTTTGAAACAAGCACCTAGAGCATGGTAGATTGCACTCTTATTTGATCAAAATTGGTTTTATAAGAACAAGTGAAAACAGTAATATGTACATGAAGAATGATGAAGATAATGGAATACTGATCTCAGCCATATTTTTTTATGACATTATATTTTGTGGAAATGACTCTCTATGCAAGAACTTTGGAAATGAAATGAGCAAAGAATTTGAGATGTCACTAATCGGTGAGATAAAGTATTTTATAAATCTACAGATGCTGCAAATAAAAAATGAGATTTTCATTACCGGCACGACTCGCATGACTAAGGATGTGGCGTTGACAGAGGAGTTGATGGACATGTTGTTTGGCCATCAGTCGCAGACATAGGTGTGTTGATTTCAATTCATAGCATTTTATTTATCAATCACTTTAAATTTTTAATTACATAAATGAATTTTCATTTATACATCGATTTAAATTTATACAAATAATATTCATTTCAGGATGCAACGTCAGTATCTCATACTCCTCGCGCAGTTACTACAATTACAACTTTGATGCCTGAGGTATAAATTTTGTAACATGTTAAAATAGAATAGTTCACTTTGAATTCAAAAAATTTACAAGATATACTAACTAACTTTAATGCTTGGTCCAATTTTTGGTTTGTAGATGTTGACAGGGGACCAAATGTCTCAGATTGATGACATCACGCTCTCAGCGATTGATTTGGCCTACAAGGCTACATAGTATCATATTTTGTACACCCTTTTTAATGTATTGTTTTGATGAAATATGCAAGTCATTTCATTTTAGATTTTTAAAATTATTTTTAATATATTATTTGTACTAATATCTAATGTTAATTTTGTTTTTTTAGAATACCCCCTCCGCATCTAGGCCTCATCCTAAGCAAAAGAATTCCTCGAAGATGCAAAAATGTGGGAAGGAGGTAATTGAACACATTTTTAGTTGTACAATTGTTTGAAAATGTTGAAATTGTCTTAGCTAGGATTTGTAGATTGATTAGTGTTTTTGTACATTATATCTGAGATCAGCCGATGAGGTAATCTATGATTCAATTGCAAAGAAATTATAGTTAAATGCATAGTTATGTTGTTAATTGTGAACTATTTTCTACAAAAGAATTCGAACTTGGCTTTTGAATTGTGGTTTTGCAGCCATCTACAGAGCCACGTACTGCATTGAAGAGGCTCGATTTTGATGATCCACAACAAGTTTAGGATCATATAGTGTTAGTTGTGGTCATAGAATGACCAATACATGTAGATATATTTTACATTTTTATTTTATATCAATTTGGACATGGCATATGCCACATTTTTGTAATACTTGTATTGAATTGGCAAACATGCCATATATATATATATATATATATATATATATATATATATATATATATATATATATATATATATATATATATATATATATATATATATATATATATATATATATATATATATATATATGTTGATATTCGATCCAATAAATGTGTACTGAGTTTATTATTGTGTATTCGTTGTATTTCGTGGCTGCCCCTTTTATAAAGTTAATTGATCATTTTCCTCTGTAATCAACAATATGAATACAACAAAAATCTATGATATAAAACATTGCAATCGTGGAATATGATTTGATAAAAAATTTAAAATGTTGAATTACCCTACAAAACTCCTTGTATTCAATTCATTATTGTGTTTTCATTGTATTTGGTGGCTGCCCTTTTATAAATTTAAATGAACATTTGCCTATGTAATCAATAATATGAATATAAATAAACAAAATCGACAATATGAATATAAGCAACAATATGTGTGTGGTGCGAGAGCACCCTCATGCTCGCAATGGTCAAATTTTGGTTCTCATGTTTGGGGTCATTTGGATCAAAGATGTAGAAGTTGCTCAATTGTTGTAAAAGTTGCTCAATTATCATCAAAGTTGTCAAAGTTTGGCTTCATTTGGATAAAATATGTAAAATTTGCTCACTTGTTGTCAAAGTTGCTCACTTGTCAAAGTTGCTCACTTGTCAAAGTTGCTCAGTTGTTGTCAAAGTTGTCAAACTTGCAAGATAGGATAGAATTGATTTCGTTCATCGTGTGCACAAACTAACATCATGAGCATGTCTAGGTGGGAAGTTTTACACTAGGCATGCTTCTCTCATGCAACCCAAAGCGTTGGAACGTCGAGAGTCATACCCTACTGACGCGATCTCTCAAGTGCGTTGAGTCCAAAAAATTGTCAAACTTTGACGGATTGTTTCTTCCAATCCCAGACACATATGATCGATCTGTTTGAACTTGTAGGGTCCCATGAGGCTCCTCTACAATGTCCTATCTCAGTTTCTGACGACTCGAAGCCATTTTCAATTGGTAGCATTTGTTTGCTTGCTGCAAAAACCATCAATTGCATGCAATGCAAAGTTTCAAGATAGGGTAGAATTGATTTGGTTCATCCTGTACACAAATTGACATCACGAGCGCATCCTAGTGGGCATTTTTACACTAGGAAAGCTCCTCTTGTGCATCCCAAAGCGCCGAAACGTCGAGAGTCATACCCTACCGGTGCGATCTCTCAAGTGCCCTAAGTTCAAAAAATTGTCAAACTTTGACGAACTGTTTCGTCCAATCCATGACACATATGATCAATCAGTTTAAACCTATGGGGTCACATGAGGATCCTCTACAATGGAATATCTCAGTTTTTGATGACTTGGAGCCATTTTTAATTGGTAGCATTTTTTCGCCTGTTGCAAAACCCGTTAGTTGCATGCAATGCAAAGTTGCAAGATAGGTTAGAATTGATTCGGTTTGTCCTGTGCACAAACTGACATCAGGAGCATGTCCAGGTGGGTAGGTTTACGCTAGGAATTCTCCTCTCTGCATCCCAAAGCATTGGAACATTGAGAGTCATACCCTACTGATGCGATCTCTCAAGTGCCCCGAGTCCAAAAAATTGTCAAACTTTGACAGACTATTTCTTCCAATCCAGAACACATATGATCGATCCATTTGAACATGTGGGGTTGCGTGAGGCTCCTCTACAATGGACTATCTCAGTTTCTGATGACTCAGAGCCATTTCAATTGGTAGCATTTTTTCATCTGCTGCAAAATCATCAGTTGCATGCAATGTAAAGTTGCAAGATAGGCTAGAATTGATTTGGTTCGTCCTATGCACAAACCGACATCATGAGTGCTTCCGGTTGGGTAGGTTTATGCTAGGCATGCTCCTATCATACATCTCAAAGCATCAGAACATTGAGAGTCATACCCTACCGACGCGATGTACAAGTTCTTTGACAACTTTTTTGACAATAATGATAATTTTTGCTCAAATTATATCTAGACTCAATCTATGAATCCTATGACCCGATAATGACTCAAATAATTATCCATGATTATACAAAGAATCAAGAATGCTCATGATTGACCTTATCAATAATGGCCATGATTGACCTTATCAATAATGGCCATGATTGACCTTATCACATCACATAAACTCAAAACATAGTCACAAAACATAGACACAACAAACAGTCACAAAACATTATCACATATTATTCAAAAATTTGCCTCTAAATATGGTCAAATCAGCTCTTGGCTATTTGAATATACAAAAAAATGTCTTATAAATCATCTCATGGGCTTTTATATAAAATTTGGCATTACAATATGTTTGATTCAGCTCATCGCCATTTTAATATACAAAATTTGGCATCTAAATATGTACAAATCAGCTCATTGCCATTTAAATATACACAATTATGCCCCTAAACATGTACAAATCAGCTCATGGGCATTTATATATGCAAAAAATGAATATAGAACAATTCATCGATGATATATACAAAATTCTCAAAACCATTCTACTTTGAACCATAGAATCAATCAAGTGAGCCTTCAGAATTGACTCTAACCCGTATTGTGTCAAGTATTGCCTCGTGATCAGATTCGTGAACTTTCCATAAAATCTTGTTATGAGGTCTACCACGATACTTCAACAAATGAATATTTATTGCAACAACAAGGTTAAAGAAATGAAGAATATGTTTGTGTGTTTCAAAGTCCTCAAACAACCAAACATTAGAATTCTTGATAGTGTATCTCCTAAGCCATGTTCCTGTCATGACAACGGACCCTATTGGGTACTCAATACCCTCTCTGTCAATGCTTGTGGTTGTCAATTTTCTTTTAGGCTCAACACAACGACAAAAATAGTAATGTGTTCCTTCTTCATTGTTCTTTGCTACAACAACTGCATATACATGACCTACATTTTATAAAGTGATAATTAATACCAAAAATAAAGTGTGATGTACAAAAAAATGAACCAAAAAGAATACTTGCAAAAAAATTAACTCAAAAAATCACCTGAATCCACTAGGTTAGATACATGGTCAAAATCCATTGATGTCTCCATTTGTCTCAATTGTAGTGCTTTGGGAATTCGATATGTATCAATGGGAACCAACGGTCTACAAGACCATTTATCAACCCACTCTTGTGATTCACATTCTTCCCACAAACAATACATGCATGAAGAGCAAAAACATACCATTTGTCTCGTATAAATTACTAGTGAACTTGCATTTGAACTCATAAATGAGTGCATGTCACTCGATCCTGCAACTGTACAACAATCTAGATAATTTTCAATGTTAGATTTAGTGATCAACCAAAAATATCTATGAACCATTGACGTACCTAGATTACCTGGACCCATCATAGAGTTACACCATCACACAATTGTTTTTTCATCTATCAACTCAGCACCACCTTCGTACTTCAATTCTTCTCTAGCTAGGGCTCTTTTTACACATGCTCTTGTACCATCGTGCTCTTCCTTACCATGTCCAACCTCAATGAAATACCAAAAATATTGTACACCGTTATCATATGCATCCTTGTCAACCAATAAAACATCCTTGCATTCTTGAATTGTGTGGTGCAATTATCTGACCATATAAAGTGTCGGTTGTATTGTATGTTTCTTTCCTTTAAATTGTCATAGAAAACTTTAAAGCATCCTTGTACAAACTCTGATGAATGAGTACGATCATCACTTATGTAGAAGTGATACTCTCTTACAACTTTTTCATCCTCCTCTGTGCTATCATCTTCTTGCATGAATGCTATGTGTACAAAAATAGAAACTTGTGTAGAATGATAATACATAGATTGCACTTCATTTTGAGGTTGTAGTGTATAATTTTCATTAAAATAAATGATAGAGACAATGGTTCCAAGAGGAAATGTGTCCTTACATAACTTGAATTGCTCCTCTAACCATCGAGTTCTATGTGTATGCATTATGTACTCATAAATTAGTTTCTCTTGAATCATTTTCATAAATTCAGCTACACATATATCATTTTTCACTAACATCTCTTCAAATCTTTTCCATCTTTAATTCCATATGTGATTGTCTTGTATTTTCCAAAAGAAACTAGTTTCCTACCAATTTCATGTGTTCTCTCCAAATGTACACATCTTGGTAAATGTTGCAAACCACCACATATAGCACAAGAACCTTCCAAACAAAGCATCTTATAATAAATGCAACCATCATGTTTATTACATAGCACACTTGAAATAAATTCTATTACCAACTTAGGAGGTGCTTGTATATTGCATTCCTGCAAAACATCGTTAGTCTGCAAAGTAGAACAAATATGAAGAAACGTATCATAGTGCATGGAAAATTCAATATGCATCCTACAACAACACATGGTGCATACATGATTAATCTTAATATAAAAAGGTTATGACATTTCAAAAAATCTTTGAGAAATTCTTATTTGAGGTTACTTTTCAAGGAATCTTTCATAATTTTGTTTGAGTCATAGCCAAATAGTGTTTGGCATGTGGCTCACGATTTTTAGACCTGATTCACCTTCTAACAACATCTTTTTGGTTGGGCGAAACTCTTGTGTTGTCATGCCAAAAAAATTCAATTAATGTTCTTAGTGCATCAATAACAACCTTGGCTTTGCGTGGTAGTCTACCCGAGAATGCCCAAAGAGAATTATTGTTAGGTTCCTCTATTTTTTCTCACCTCTGTAATGCTTTACTTAATGTTGTTCTACTAACATTTAATGCCTTACTTCTTTTGCTTATCAAACGATCTTTTTTTATTTTCTTTCTCATTATGGTTGATGTAATGACACGTTGAGTAACATTAGAATCTTTAGTACGTGATTTTGAACCAATAGCTTGATATGCATCAAATATATTTCTCACAATAGTTCTTCGATTTTACTTTAAGATGATCTTAGGCCTAGAATTTTCATTGTCTCTCTAAAATTCAAATTTTTAATCATTTGAACAATTAATTGACATCTTGCGGTTTGATTTAAGTTTTTAAAATAGTTTTGCCATATTCTTTTAACCATTCTCCTACAAGTTTGTTCATTCATTTTATCAGACATTGGCTTCAATATATTCTCATCAATGTCAATTAGATACTTTGGTTTCCTACGAATGATTCTAGGAGGTGTTAACATTGGTGCATTGTGTACATTCAATTCATCAAATAAAGCAAGTGTATGTTCATCATTTAACTGATTATTCAATGTGGTCTCTTCTTCAATTTCATTAGGTTCATACAATAAATCAAATGTCTCTTCTTCAATTGCATTAGGTGCATTATGTTCATTTGGTAAATCGAATTGAGATGTTGAGGATGACATACCTTCTTGTCCCATTGTTCTTATGTCACATAATTTCTTCATACGTTGCCTTTGTCTTTCCTTTTCAACCTCTCGTCATTCCATCGTTCCTCACTTTCTATTTCCCATGGTTGATATTAGTTGTCCTAAATAGAATCATATTACATATATATGTAAACAAAAGCTCATAAACAATCAAATAACAATAATTATGCATCTTATCATTATTTTTTTGAATCAAAACTATTAAAAAATCACAATAATATTGACAAAACTAATAAGAACAACAATTCAATCATTTGAAATCATGCAAAAACAAAAAAATCACTTACTTCTATGTATAAAATGGTGATAGAAGTGCAGACAGAGTAGCAGTGGGGCCTTCAACAACCTCAAAAACTTCTTTTGAGGTCATTGAGTCTCTTGGGAAAATAAAATTGTCTAAGTATCGCATACGTGGTATATTAATAACCGTGTACGCGTTGTTTGTCCCTAAAATGTTGGCAAGCTCAATGGTGTTTTTTTGTTCACCCTGTACGCGATTCCTACGCCTTAAAAATGTAATGATAGTGTAGCGAACTAATAGGCTTAGTACCCCGTACGCGCTATTTGTAGTAAAAAAAATGTGAAGGAAAAGGGAGGGAGGGAGAGGGGGAGGGGGAGAGAGAAAGAGTGGGGAGAGAGAGAGAGAGAGAGAGAGAGAGAGAGCAAGAGAGAGAGAGATGATGCATAATGGGTTTTGTACACTAAGTCAAATGCTAAGTCTATCAAGGAAAGCATAGCCTCTCGAGCTCAAACTATGGACCTTGGGATTATTAGGTCTATTGTTCATACAAATGGTGACCACTACATGGAAGACCTAATTGAAATACACCAATATAAAGTAAGGGAGATAAAGGGGGTAGGGAGAGAGAAATATTGGGAGGGAGAGAAGAAGAGAGAGAGGGATGGGGTATGGAGGAAAGGAGAAGGGGAGAGAGGGAGAGAGAGAGAGAGAGAGAGAGAGAGAGAGAGAGGCACCCTGTACGCGCTTGAGAGGGGGAGAGAGGGAGACAATACACATACATATGTGTGTATATATACTTAATATATTATATGTTGATATATATATATATATATATATATGTATGTATGTATGTATATACACATATTATATAATATACAATATCATATTATACACACTCCCAAATTTTAAACAAAAGAAGTGCGTGCGCACTTCTTATACCATAGGTACCCCGTACGCGCTTTTGATTGTTTAGGCTTGGAAATAGGCCTGGATGACAACGATATGGGTTGGAAGTTTGATTTCCCTCCATTTCCCTCCTTTTTGATGTGTTTTATTTTATCAACTTCGTTTCTCGACTTTGTCATCATCAAGTGGGTATTTCTAAAATTGCCACCATATTTTCACCCATCTTCTGAGCTTTCTAACCATATATTTTTTTTAAAATTTGAACAACAATAAATATTATTATTGAATTTCTTTTACTAGTGTCTCCATAGTTCTCACAGACATACGTGTACCATTTGTTTTAATAACTTTTGATCTACTTATCCAAATTTTTAAAAACATATATATTATTGTATTGAACTTGATTATATACAATTTTTTTTTTTAAATTGTATTTTTCAATTTTTTTAGTGCAAGTTATGCTTCGCGCACGAACAGGTACCTAATTTTCAGAATGTGCTCGATTGGAAAAATCATTAAAAAAAAAATACTCAACAAAAAGTTACAAAAAAATACACAACTTATAATGCTCACTCTTAAATATCTTTCTCCCAAAACATTTATCAAAATACTAAATCTAACTATGACTTTTTTGATGCTCACGTCAGACACTATGTTATGTTTTTAAGAAAAAATCAGGGTTTGTTTTTCGTGCGTGAAGGATTTGACCCCCTTAATCTTATCCAATTTTTAAAAAGTTTAATAGTTTGGAAACTAGATTCAGAGTACTACAATATTTGTTCTTTGATTATCTTCATATCATGAGTGGATGACTTTCAAATTTTGCCTCCAAGTTCAAGTTCACCTAATTTCTGGAAAAAAGTGTCCACTTATACCCCCTTTTTGACCACCATCTTTGTGCACTTACCCTATTAGATAATTTTTAATAAAATAAATTATTTTTAATAAATATATATGTTTATCTTATTATGTTTGTATGAATAAATAATATCGGTAAAAATAATACACTTATATTTTAACACAACAACCACTTCATCATACATTTGACACTTAACATATCAAAAACAATTTATTAAACTTGCATAGCCATTAAATTAATCAACTTTCATTTTATTAAGTCATGCAAAATAACATTCAGAACCTTAAATGAAACTACAAGAAACTACATGTTGTGTGCATCAATTCTCTCATACCACTTACAACCAAGAAGCTAGAACACATCTACCTCAACTATGTTCTCATCCTTTGACATGTACCTACACACACTTGCACTCGATTTATCCTTACTACCTTAATCCATAAATCATAATATATATTGCATCATTATTACATCTAAGATTAATCATTAAATTCAAAAAATAAATATGTATAATTAAATGAGCATGTTAAATAATTATCCCTAATTACCATTAAATTATTATATATATGGGAAATAAAAGTCAGGATATGACAAATCAATCTGCTTCTTATTTGCTATCTTCAAAATATAATAGCACATCCATGGATGAAACTCTTTAACATGAGGATTACCATGTACCCTCTTGAGAAGTGTAATGAAGTCTTTGGCACCCTCTTTAAACTCACTCCTATGTTTCACCTTTGCCATCTTTTGAATAGCTTTATTAGGTACAAGAAGCAAATGATTATTGATAAAATTAGTAGCTTACTTGTTTTGGTTCTCATAATAGTTGAAGGCCTTCTTCATATAAACGGATTCATGTTTTGCATGTGTTTGAATTCAAAATATTTTATCATTTGTGGATTGGTATCTATCATAATTTCACCTAATCGACCAAATACCTTCTTTTGAAACTCTTGTCATAGTAATGAACATAATTTAAAATTAACTTAAGAGATTGTATAGAGTTGGGAAAGTAGTTGATTTAAGCAACTCTAAACTTGTAAAACACTATGCCAAGTTTCCTTAGTCTTCTTCCCTTTGGACCCTCTTCAAGAACTTTTCAATGTCCACATGGCCGCGATATGTGTCTAAAATCTCATTGTAGGGTGAATAAAATTTGGAAGTAGGATTGTACCCCTTGAAATTGTACTTCATTTTTGCTACCTCTTCTTGGATAATTCGCAAATGATATATCCCTTTTATAATTATCAAATTACATCTTTAAGCATCTTAATATTTCCTTCAACATTTAATTGATGAAGCGTAAAGCTTTTAGACTTTGATATATCAAACTTGAAAGTTGGACTAAAGTAAATTAAAAAACTCAATAAATATTTTATATTAAATTATAATTATGAAAATTAATAAGATATAATTCCAACTAAAAATGATAATATAATTGAAATCAACCTTTTTATTTTTTAACCATAAAAATAAATAATCGAAAGTAAAAATTTACATTCAAAGAAAAATAAAATTGATCAATTAACTTCCATTTAACCATTTATACTAACAAAAGAATCACACATATTAATTTTAAAATTAAACATGAATTTCTAGCATGCTTCAATTTACTAAGGTAATTACAATTTGTAGGATATTGATTGTAGAATTTCATAAGTTTTATATATCCTAAAATGTGTAAGTTTCTTAAAAAGTCCGTAAGGAGCTAATGAGTAGTCCACCTTGGTCTTATAAATTTTTGTTTTGGTTCTTGGTTTATCGTTTCTTATTTTATTCATTTTATAACTATTTCGAGGGTCTTTGTGTTTGATAACCAAAGTTCTATTTATGAAAAATTTATAACATTAAAAAGTATATTCTTTTTAATAAATTAAAGTTTCATATAATAATTACATTATATATTTATATTAATATTAATAGTATCATATTATTAATACTAAATATATTATATTATATAGCATATCATATTATTATAACATCATATATTATTATATTTTATTAATATAATATATTTTATATTATATTTTAGTATTTTTTTCTTAATTTAATTATATATTAAAAATGTTTACGTAAAAAATTATATTATATATTAATATTATAATAATAATAATTTATAATATGTTATAAATTATTATTATTATATCATATATAAAATTACAATATTACAATCATATTATAATAATAACATCATCATCTTGAAAGAGTGCCTTTCAAGATGATAACAACATCTTGAGATGATAACAATAGTTCTGAAAGAGGAGGGCCTTCCCAGGGGTTCCAAATCTTGGAACAACATCTTGAGCTGCAGGGACCCTTTATCCCATGGTATGAGGTGGCTTATTGAAAATGGAAGGAATATTCTCTTCTAAGAGGACTGCGGGTTGGGAGAGAAACCCCTTGCTTCTTCCCCCTCCCTTAGAAGGCTCCAGGATGCTGCCAAAAGCTTCTTTGCAGAAAGGGTCAGTGATTATTTTAGCAACTGCACTTGGAGGGCTTTGGAGGATTGTTGCATTGTTCATCCCTTCCTCCTCCCTCCTGCTAGAGAGCTCCAAAAGCTTTTGGCTAGTATGTTCCTCCCCCTTTTTCCTAGGGAAGATAGATTCATTTGGAAGTGGGACCCTTTTGGAGACTTCTATGTCAGAACTGTCTACACCAGCTTGCTAAGAGAACCTGATTACCCCTCTATCTAGAAAGAGGTCTTGAATCCCCAACTCATTCTCAAGGTTGATTTCTTTTGGTGGACTACTCTCCTCAACAAAATTTTGACCCAAGACAATTTGGTCAAGCGGGGATTCTAATTCCCTAATAGATGCATCCTCTGCAAAAATGGTGAGGAAAGTCCTTCTCATCTTTTCCTCCACTATGCCTTTACTTGGGAGCTCTGGGGGATAGTCTACAGTAAGCTCAATATCTGTTGGATTATGAATGACGATTTGTTAAGTTTGTCCCAGGAGTTTTGAGGCCCCTCTTCCAACCCCCTTATCCAACAACTGTGGAAGCAGATCCCCCCTCATGTGAGCTGGAGTATCTGGAAGGAAAGGAATGATAGGATATTCAGAGACAAAGAGGCCTCTGTGGAAACTGTGTTTGCTAGATTCCTTAAGTTTATTCTTGAGAATATCTCTGTTTCTAAAACCCAGCTAGCGAACAAGCCCCCCTCTACCTGGGGTTGGGAAATTCCTAGATGTTGGAACATCCCCCCCTCGTTCTCTCTTGTTGACTGCTCTAAGATACTCCTAAGGCAAAGCATGGTCTGGTCCCCTCTGGCTATACATTTCAAACTCAATTTTGATGGGGTTGTCAAGAGGGCATGGCTGCTGGTGGAGGGGTTATCATATCCCACTTGGGGACCCTTGTTGTTGCTTATGTGGGTAACCTAAATGGGCATTCCTCTAATCAGGATGAAGCTATGGCCTTAGCCTGGGGAATTCGTCTCGCCCTCACCATGAGAATCATGATTATGGACATTGAGGGTGACTCCAAGCTCATCATTGATGTTGTCAAAGGGTGGAAAAGGCTTAATTGGACCATTGAGGGAACCATCAAGGACACCCTGAGGCTCATCTCCAAGCTTGATTCATTTAAAATTGTGCATGTCTTTAGGGAAGGCAACAAAGTGGCAGATGCCCTCGCGGCCATTGGCCTAAATCTCTTAGGATTGAGATGTTGGAGGAGCCATAATTCCCTCCCAGACCATGTTAACTTCCTTCTTCAAGAAGAGAAATCCAAAATTCTTACTAATGATTGAGTTGTTGCCAAGTGTTTTCCTTACTCTCCTATCTTCCCTTGGGGCCATCTGGAGGTGTTGGTTTCATAATTCAAATCACGAGAATATCCCTTTGATCTTTGTCGATGTGGTGGTGACTTGTTCGGCCAGGTTGGAGGTGATGGACGTGATGCTTTGTTGGCAATTCCTTTGGGCTTACAACATCATGATGAGGTATGATTGGATTGGTAACATGTTGGTTGTCGTCGGTATTTGTTGGCTCTTCATGCCTCGTAACCAGGAAATCATTTCTAAAAGTGATTTTAATTTTTTCCATGCGCCTAACTTCATGTCTCATTTATTGATGTCGGACTCGCATACTTCCCATTATCTCTTTTTGTCTTGCTTCTCGAAGGGTCTCTACAAATTTCTATGCAAAAAATTAGAAGCTCTATTGGCAGAGGATATGGGGGGCGACAGAGTTAGATAAGAATCGGATAATCTGGATGATTTAAAAAATGACCCCCTAGTCTAGAATTTTTGCATTGAAGGAGGGGTTGCCGAGTTTTCAGAATTTATGCAGGGCCACGATGAGTAGCTCTCGGTTGCTTTGGCCTCCTCCCGGTCTGGGAAGCATGTCTCGATGGGTGAAATTTCCTTTGATGTCTCTAAGGAGACTATTGCCTAGGCTACAAAGCTAGCCCTCGACGGCCGACGCTGGAAGCCCACCAGCCATGTTGCCAATAGTGAAGGTTTGAAATGCTTCTTCCGCAACCGCGAAGAACCTATCAAAATCCAGGGTGGGTTTTATCGGGAGGAGCTCAAACACCCGCGGAACATGATCTGCCTTATGATCATAAAGTACTTCACTCTCGAGGGCAAGCATAAGGTATTCTACTACTATTATTTGCCCCTTTTGAATCATTTTCACAATAATGATTTGCTTTGTCTACCCTTTTATTTACTGCATTCCATTGAAAGCTTTGTTAAAGACACCATGAATCCCAAGCATGGGGATAAGCCACCCTACCTCCTTCACCAAGGCCTCATTTACAAGTTGTATAAATTCCATGAGGCCCTTTGCCCCCCGGAACCTCTCGCTCTCTCAGCTCCCCATGCCTACTCAACAGCTTGTCGCGTTGTCTATCGCCTTCCCCAGATTTTTCCAGTATCCTCATGAAGGCTTTGCTACGACCACCATGTCTCTGCTTTCTTATGCCTCTATTGTTTCCTTATCTACGGTCTCCCCCAGTTTGACTCTATCTGCCTCTCCCAGCGCTTCTCGCTCCTTATCCAAGGGCAAAGGCAAAACCCCTGTTAAACACAAACGTATTATCTTTGTTGACAATTTGTCCTTTGAGGATGCTGAGAATGAAAATCCTTCCCCTAATTCTAAGGTTAAAATCATATCCTCCAGATTGGCTTCCAAAAGCCATAAAAAGAAGACCCCTATGATCAAAAATATTGACTCAGAGGAGGACCCCATTGGGGACAAGGAGGGAGAGGACTCTAATACCACTATGGGGGGCCCTGATGGGGATGTTTTGGATGTGGATATGACTAGGGACCCCATGGTTCCGACCACTATTGGTGTCGCTGACACGAGCAATTCTGAGATGCAAACTCAGGCCTCTGTTGATGTTAAGGATACGATCCCTATGAACATGGGCACTGAGGATGTCATGGGTGAGAAAAATTTTGATAACAAAGCTCTGGACTCTGGTAACTTGGACCCAGATTTAAAGATGGCGGAACAGGTGATGAACTCTCTCCCCCTGATGGGCCTGGGTAATGATATTGATTGTCCCCCTGTTGAAGATGTGGCCAAGGAGATGGATAAGACTATGGATGACATGGCTGTTGTGAACCCCCATGGTGTCCCTACTCTGGATCAAATGGAAAAGTTGTGCATGGACGTGTCAGACATCACGTAGAGGATTGAGAACTTGGGCTCTCTGCTTGAATTGTAGGCTATTATGGAAAATGTCAATCAGCTCAAGAGAAAGATGGAGGCCTGGGATACCAAAATTGCAGGCCTTAACAAATTTCATATGCAAGTTTTACATAGCTCAACGCTCACTCTCTCTCTATTGAGGGAACATACTAGGGACAAAGAGGAGGATAAGTAGGAGGCTAGGGACCTGTAGAAGTTCATGTCCAATTAATGGAACAGTCCCATTGATGCCATTGGGGTGCGAAAGGCGCACCTGTAGTGTGTTTTTATGTTTTCTGCTGCTGTTTTTTATTTCTAAGAATTGGTCTCTTTTTGTTGTTAGTTGTTGTTAATGTTGTTATAGTGTTGTTTTTGCATTGTGGTCTTGTTAATAGTTCTACTATGTAAAGGGTCAGTGCCCTAGTTCTCACTGCTTTTTTAATCAAAAAGATTATTATTTTTTATTATATATTTCTTGTCATGGAATTATAAGGGAAACTTAGTTAAAGTTATTAAAATAACCAATTAAAATCAAGGAGATTTAAAATAATGTATAGTTCATAAATATAGAAAATAAAAAAATGTCTACCAGTAATAAGATGACAAACCAAATGTGCTACACCAACATATATCAATTGAAAGAAAAATAAGATACAATGCATAGAAAAAAAAAAGAAACAACAACTTCTCCATTTAAAAATTAAAAAAATAAAATCAATTAAATTCATCACCATGACATCATATACAAACTCAATCAACATAATACTTTAATTGTTTTTAATAATTTTAAAAAAATCATCAAATTAATTTTTTTCAAATCAATACATTAACTATAACAAATATTATTTAAAAAACAAATTAATATAATTTATCATTGAGAGATTAGATTTTTTAGTCAACCAATACAATTATCACATTAAGATTGTATATTTGCCTAAATAATATTGAAAGTTCATTCTAAACTTGTAAACTAGTGTGCGAGGTGTTATAGTTTTCTAATACAAATATATAAACTTATAACTAGCTATGATTTTAAATTTAGAATCTACTGTAGCATATAATATAAGTTTAAATTATAGCTGGTTATTTTCCCATAACAAAGAATTATAACTAGTTTTTTTTTTCTATTTCACTAGTTGTTCTTTTGCTTTCATTTAACAATTTTCTTATTTGTTGGAAAATAATCAATTAAGACTTGCTTAAAATAAAATGGTATGCCACTTCTTTAATTAAAAAGTATTATTGATTGATTATTTATTTTATCTAATTTTAAAAATATATTTACATTATATTTTATTCTATTCCATAAAATAAATAATTTATTAGATTTTATTTTATATCTTAATTACATTATAATATTTAGTAATAATTATACTAATTAGATTATATTTTCACTTTACCATTGTCATTAAATGGAACATATTGGTAAACATAATTGTGCATCAGAATCAGAACTTGGAAACACTGAGCTTTGTAATAAACATACAATTTGGAAAGCTATAGCAGTGATAAGAGAAGGGGAATAATTTTAGCTATAGTGTATTGTAAGCTTGAACTTCCTTCCTTTCTGAATCAGACCACAAAAGTGTCTTCTTGTCTCCAGATGGATAACTGTATGTGCATTTTCAATATTTCAATTATAGAGTATATGTCATCTCACAATTAAATAAATAAACCTTAAGGTACAGTTATTCAACAATTGGACCTTTTGAAGTTCAAATGGTGTATATTTTATTCATTATTTATCTTGTTTTAAATTTTAGCCATTAAGATGGTTTTCAGTATTTTATAATAATGTAAAATGATCTTGATTCAAACATCAAGATATGTCATTATTTTTTGAGTGGATGTTTTAAAACTATTTACCATAGTATAAAGTCTTGCACTATTGCATACTTTTTCATATATAGAAGTTATTTATGTGTATATGGAGTCTAATGCAGATTTGGTTTTTTAGTTCAATTAGCATTAATTCTATGCATTGAGTTGCCATCACAATTGTTAAAAGATCTTTTAACTTTTAATTGAAGGATTAATTTGTTAAGAGAATTTTCTAAGAAATTTGGCAACATGGGAAATGTGTGGCTGGAAAAGCTCATCATTGTCACCATAATTAGAGTTGTATTTGAATTGAAGATGTGGTGAGCATTAGTAGGTTACTGGTAAAACACTCTAAGGAAATGAGAGGTGTTATGTTTGATTTCTAGTTGATTTATAAAAAGTTTAATAATAGAAATGATAAAAAATGAGAATCCAAAGTCTTAACTGACCCTGACTCAACCAAGTTTCCCCTATCAATTTTATCTTCTCCAAAGCCTTCTTTCTTCTTGGCTTAGACCCTCTGTCAGTTGACCCTTTTTTCATGTCCTTCTGAAGAATACCCAACTGGAGAGAAGTCTTGATGCTCTTTGTCACATCAGGCCCTGATTTTAAAATTGAAACAGGATTACCCCCCTCATCCATAATCACTTCTGCAATAGGATTTACTTTCTCCAGTGACTTCTGTTGGGAATCCATTTCTATTAGCAATGCACTACCAACCTATTGATTCTAAGAAGCATCTGGAATAACCCCCTCTTGACCTACTACTAGAGTATTTTGTTCCAAACTCATATATCCCATATTGACTTCCTGTTGACTAAGATCATTCGAGGCTTCAAATATATTGACTGTATCTTCTTCCAATCTCTCCTTCAAGGTTCTCTTTTGACCCATTTTCTTGTTATGAGCCTTGATAGGAACAAAGCCATCAGCCCCTACAACAACCTCGGAACTGGGGGCCTTACCTTTGTCAGACCCCGATGGATTTCGGGGTTGCACAGAAGGTTGAGGCTCACTAGGTTTTGATCTTAGATATCTTCTCTGTAAATGACCATATTCATGACATAAATGACATCTAAAAGGAAGGGTTTCATAGTCTAGCTATTGCACCCAAGAATAAGACCCCACATAAATATCCATGGAATCTAGAAATGGCTTACTTAAATCAATTTCAACGCATATGCGGGCGAAATTCATTACCTTTTTTATTCGAGTTTGTTGAGAAGCCCCAACTAGTTTCCCCAGCAGTGAGGCCACCATACACAAAATGTCTTCCCGCCAACACTCAACCGGGAATCTGGGGAGCCAAACACAAACCGACACACAATTTGGAAGCTCCTCTAAGGGGTTGAATCCAACATGCCATGGTTTCATAAACAATCCATTTTGGTTATGAAAGTAGGGACCACTTTCAAATACCCTATTACAATCCGCCATGGAGCTAAAGGTAACCACGAAGTAGTTATTTTCCAGTAGCATAATATCCATCTCTCCCTCTAGCGCTCAAGTCCGTTGAGCCCAAGTTTTCAAAAATTGCAACGAAACCCTCATTCCCAAAAACTTACACAATAAAGAATGTTGTGAATAATAAGTTACCTCCCCGACAATCCATTCTGGTTGAATGACTATCCTGGGTCTCTCCTTTGAACGTTCCAGGTAGTCATTAACTTTTGAAATATGGGAACCACTGGATGGTCCAAGTCCATCACCCCCCACATCAGGAGAAAATGAGTTGTTATTAAAAATCGTCGCTTCTTGTCAAAGCGTCTTGGTTCCGATTGCTGCATGAAAATCCATACCCTATGCAGAACCCGATGGTTCTCCAGTGGTCGCTTGATTGGCCATGCTTAGATCATGCATGCAATCCAAATCTCTGATCCAAAGTGGAGAATAGCCCTGCACAACTCCTACACCCAAACCACCAAAAACCCAACCCCCGAACACAACCTCCACTTAAAAAAGAAACCACGAAAGAAATACAAAACCTAAGACCCAAGACCCCACACCAAACCACACACCCGAACATCGCACCCAAGCCTGCCCCAACTGCCTCCAAAACCCACACTCAGCCAAGGAATATGTCGTCGAATAGATTGCAAACAATCAACACCCCTCGCACAACATACACTCCCCTCCCCGCACATGCATGGTCACCAAACCCTGGACACGAGCTAGGGCCGAATGTCCTAGCTCGACTCGGCCACAGCCACTACACCGCTCTGCTCCAACACCATCGCCCTTTCCAAATCCATTAAACTAATTCTAACTTGTTACAATACTACATTATTAATAGTATCATATTATTAATACTAAATATATTATATTATATAGCATAGCATATTATTATAACATTATTTATTATTATATTTTATTAATATAATATATTTCTATATTATATTTTAATTTTTTTTTCCTAATTTAATTATACATTAAAAATATTTAAGTAAAAAATTATATTATATATTAATATTATAATAGTAGTATTGCTATTACATATTATAAATTATTATTGTCATATTATATATAATATTACAATATTACTATCATATTATAATAATAACATTATTATTTTTATTATTATATATTTCTTGTCATGGAATTATAATGGAAACTTAGTAGTTAAAGTTATTAAAACAACCAATTAAAATCAAGGACATTTAAAATAATGTACAATTCATAAATATGGAAAATAAAAAATGTCTACCAGTAATAAGGTACAAACTCAATCAACATAACACTTTAATTTTTTTTTAAAACATCAGATTAATTTTTTTCAAATCAATACATTAACTATAACAAATCTTATTTAAAAAATAAATTGATATAATAACTTTATCATTGAGAGATTAGATTTTTTAGTCAACCAATACAATTATCACATTAAGATTGTATATTTGCCTAAATAATATTGAAAGTTCATTCTAAACTTGTAAACTAGTGTGCCATTATAGTTTTCTAATATAAATATCTAAACTTGAAAATAACTAGCTATGATTTTAAATTTGGAATCTACCATAGCATATAATATAAAAATGATATTAAGTTTAAATTATAGCTGGTTATTTTCCCATAACAAAGAATTATAACTAGTTTTTTTTTTCTATTTCACTAGTTCTTTTGCTTTTATTTAACAATTTTCTTATTTGTTGGAAAATAATCAATTAAGACTTACTTAAAATAAAATGGTATGTCACTTATTTAATTAAAAAGTATTATCAATTGATTATTTATTTTATCTAATTTTAAAAATATATTTACATTAATTGGGGATTAGGAAAAAAGAAATGGCTCTGCAATTCTTCGAACAGAGCAGTCACCAAAACAGGGGTTTCAATAATCACAATGCAGAGATTCCTTCAACAACCGGTAGGGATCCCCCTCTGCAGAATCAACCATGGCAAATGGTGAAAAGTAGGCGAACTGCTAAAGCTGAAAGAAGGGAAGCTAGGGTTTCAATAGACCTGTCGAATGTTTGGGCGGTTCCCATTACATCACTGAGCCACAAAGGCAAATCACATCACTTAGGAACTAGGGCGGCTGCATCTGGCCCATGTCAATCCCTTCAAAGGCCCCTGCAAAATTCACAATCACGCTTCAATCAAGCAGAGGGTTTTTATAAAACCTACCAGTGTTGGAGGAACGACCTTGCCACATCGACACCACAATTTAAAAGACATAGAGCCTGCTCCGGTGATTAGGAATTCTCTTAACCATGTGAGTAATGCTTCCCTCAAGGAAAGAAGGAGTAAGTGTGCCCTAAAGCTGGTAATACCCAACCTAGATTGCATTAAAATCTCTACTCCCAGTGTCGCCTTGGAATTGAGGAATTATTGTGAAGAGCATGGACTTTTTGCAAAATGGGGAGGAAATGACCAACCCCTTGCAAATATTGCTAAATGGTGGAAAGAAACATTCCAAGGATAGGTAAGTATCACTGCCCAAGCTAATAATTTTATGTATATCTAATGCCATAAGAAATCACTGAAAACTAAGCTATTGTATGAGGAGCATGTTTTTTACAATGGAGTAAATTTTAATTTCATCGACTGGCAATCTAAATTCGATGCTAATAAATTTGAATTCAAATCAACCTCTAAATGGATTGAAATTTGCAATGTTCCCGTTGAATTAATGCATGCCAAAATCCTCATAGAAATTGGGGATAAATTAGGTAAATTCATAGCCGTAGAAGCGAATTGGTCATAAAAATCTGATATGAAAATTTTAAAAGAAGTAGATAATGGCATGAAGAATTTAAACAATATAACCCTAGATATAGTAGATGGCAATTATATCTTATCTCTGGTATGGTATCATGGTTCGATCTCTAAGAATTTATCCTTCTACAAAAGGACTAATCCTAGCATACAAAAGCCTCATGCCCCAAAACTAGATAAGCATAAAGAGATGTTTAACAGAGTGGATATTAAATTTAACAACGATATTGGTGGTTTCATCATCAATGTTGACCCTCAAGAGGTATATAATCATGCAACCCCCCTCCTCCCTCGGATCTACGTGCAGGAAATAATCCAAACAAGATAGAACATAATAACGAGTCCCTTGAGTGTAGGCATGAGGATCAAATTCAGAGGGAATTAAACAACGTCATTGATAACTTAATGAGAAAACTAGCAAAAGAATTTGTAGAGGAGGTTTACAACAATGCTCTAGTAGATATTGAAAACAATAACATCACTCTCAATTTAGATAATGAACAGACTCCCCCCAGACCTCAAACTTTGGGTAATAACTCAACTGAGGCTACACATGAGGAGATCATCTTAGATTCTCCCAATATGGAGGACTCTTCTCCTGTTGTTGAAGGGTTGAATGAAAATGAAGAGAAAGAATTCATAATCAAAGAACTGATCAATATGCATGAAGGGGAAAATAATATGGTATTGAACAACAACCAAAGCATTTTGTGTAACAGAGGCATCCTCTAGATGGTAGGCGATAAATTGACTCTAGACTGTGGCAAGTCCATTGCCAACAAAAGAGGTTGGAAGTCTTTTTAGACAAGATGAAAATGGATGCAGAAGCGGAGGAGCAGACCAAAATCACAACTCTATTTGGTCTGGGAAAGTCCCCCCCATCCCTTGTAAAGGAATAAACATACTGACATGGAATGTTAGGGGCCTGGGGGGCCCTAACAAACAATGCCTAATTAAGCGCAATATATTGAAATCTACTATGGACCTAGTAATGTTGCAAGAAACAAAATTGGGAAAGGCTGACATGACCAAATTTAGTAGAAAATTCACCCAATGGCAGGTGGAGATGGTGGATTCTATAGGGGCTTCGAGTGGGCTGGCAATAATGTGGAAAAAGAATTCAATCACATTCACATGCTATGTCAAAATGTAGAATTGGATGGCTAACAAAGTAAGATTCCTTAAACTAAACCTTGAGTTTATCATCTTGAATGTCTATGGTCCAATCCCAATAGACAAGAAAAGATTAGTTTGGCAATAAATAGAGCATTTCCTAATAAATCAGGATGTGAAGCACATCGTCATAGGAGGAGACTTTAACACCATCTTGTATACAATAGACAAAAGTGGTGGGATAAGGTCCATTAGACAACCACAAAGAGACTTCGCTAACTAGATAAGTGATAACAACCTCTTGGAAATCAGGACTGAGATGGGTTTCCACACATGGAATAATAGAAGAAAGGTATTTTGCAATATTACCGAAATACTTGACAATTTTTTCTTCAAAGGAGACTTGACTGACTTTAAATCTGAGTTAAAAGCCAATATATTACCATGGTCAAGCTCTGACCACTACTTGGTGCTATTAGAGCTAATGGGGGAAGCAAAGATGACTAGGTGTCCATTCAAGTTCAAACTAATGTGGTTCAAGCATGAGGAGTTCCTCCCTAATATCCATAAATGGTGGAATGAAGGTGTCTTTATTGGATCTAAAATGTATTGTCTTGTCTCAAAGTTGAAAGAGATTAAACATAAACTCTTAGACTAGAACAAAAAGAAATTCAAAAACGTCTTCGAGGAGAAGATAAGAAGTGAAAAGGAACTGGAAATAGTGAATAATGATGTTATGCAACATGGGATGACTCGAACAACATACAAGGCAAAGAAAAAGCTTCTATGTAAGTATGAGGATATTTTGGCCAAGGAAGAGATATTCTAGAAACAAAAATCTAGAGAAACTTGGCTAGAGGATGGAGACATAAACACCAAATTTTTCCACAACAGTGTCAAACTGAAAAGGGCAATAAATAGAATTACTCAAATCACCAGCGATAGTGGTTAGACCATTACAGAACATAATCTTATTGCGGAGGATGCAACCCAGTATTTTAAAAATATTCTCAATAATTCGGAGTACTCAGATCTCCTTAACAATAGGGCCTTATTAAAAAACATACCTAAACTAATAACAAATGATTATAATCATATGTTGAATTCCAAAATCTCCCATGAAGAAGTTAAAACTACTCTATCTCAATTCCAAGGGGATAAGGCCCCTGGGCCGGATGGTTTCCCTGCCGGTTTTTTTTCAGAAATGTTGGCACATTTTAGGAGACGAGGTCACTGATGCCCTAGAATCTGCCCGAAATGCAAGGAAGTTCTTGAAAGAAATCAATAACACCTTCCTATCCCTACTCCCAAAGAAGGAGAACCCCTTAAAATGGGAACAGTTCAGGCCCATTTCTTTATACAACATGACTTATAAATTACTATCAAAGGTCATGGCCAATAGGTTGAAAAAACTCTTGCGAGCCATAATATCAAAAGAGCATATTGGTTTTGTACCCAATAGATCAATTTTAGATGGGATAGTTATAGTCCAGGAAGCTATCCACTCCAGTCAGGTCCAAGGCTAGCCTAATATGATGATAAAACTAGATATTAAAAAGGCATATGACAAAGTGGATTGGTATTTCCTCTATAGTTGCATGAGAGCTTTTGGATTTAACAAACAATGGGTAAATTGGATCCATTTCTGCATATCAAACCCAAGGTTTTCAATCTTATTGAATGGGAAGTCGGAAGGGTTTTTTGGAGTAACTAGGGGCCTAAGACATGGAGACCCGCTATCCTCATTTTTATTCATTATTATGTCTGAAGCCTTAGGAAGATACTTTGATGCATCACAGAGAGCTGGAAGGCTAGCGGGCATCCAAATCACAGGAGGTGTAGACCCATGCACACACCAACAGTTTGATGATGATACAATGATTTTGGGAAAATGACAGTTGAATGAAGCCAAGGAAATGAAGAGAATCTTACACTCTTATGGGCTGGCATCCGGTGAAAAGGTCAATGAGGAAAAATATAAAATAAATTCTTTTTCAACATGTCAGCACAAGGGGAATCTAGAATAGCATCATTTTTAGGTTACAAAATTGGTCGTTTACCATTTACATATCTAAGAATGCCCTTGGACAAAGGCATCAGAACCAATAAACTCTGGGAAGGTTAGGAAAAAGTTGTCATCTTGGAAAGGTTTATGGTTGCTGGGGGCAAGAAAATTAACACTTATTAAGACAATCTTGGAGGCAATGCCCATCTACCTACTATCATGTATCCCACTTTTGAAAGGGGCCTACAAGAAATTAACTCAAACAATCAAAAAATTCTATTGGCAAGGCATAGAGGACAGGAACAAAATCAAATTGATATCATGGGAGAAAATATGTCGAGACAGGTGTGATGGGGGTACGGGGATTGGGAAACTTCTATGGAAAAATAAGGCCTTAGGAGCAAAACTAGCTTGGAGATTATACACCTCCTCAGAAGCCAAATGGGCCAGAATTCTTAGGAACAAATATCTAACGTGAGGCAGTATTTAGGGATATGGAACCACCCAAGTGTTCCAGAATCTGGAATTTCATAAAGGAATGTCGCACACTCATATCTAGTTACCTGTCTTGGGACATTCGCTATGGCAAATCTACCTTGTTCAAGGAAGACTCCTGGGGGGGACATCCTTTGATAGACAAGCTTATGGATACTACTAGTATAAAGAAACAATTGAAAAATTCTATGGGGTAATTATGTAAGGGAATATATAACAATGGAACCAAAATCGGCAATTGGATGGAAATGAAAAGACATGCATCCATTCATGGTGGATAGCAAACTTCAAGAACTACATCAAATTCTCATATGTAGAATGATAATCTTCAGACATGGGTCAGATGAACTAATATGGTCTAAATCTAAGGATGAGTAGTACAATTGTAAAGACAGCTTCAAAACTATATACGATGAGGCAAACATTTGCAAGGATTACATCCCAACTACACTATGCTTGGATAAATTTTATCTCCCAAAAGTTGGCTTCTTTGTCTAGGCTGCAATTCAAGGAAGGGTTCTCACTGCAGAACAATTTAAACTTAGTGGTTACAAAGGGCCTTCAATCTACCTCTTAGGTAAGGAAAATGAGGAAACAAATGACCATATCTTTACAACCTGCAATTATTGAAAAAAATGCTAGTACGGGTTGATGGCCCAATTAGGATGGATAGGCGCTCTTATGCCCTCCCTAATGGAGTGGTTCAAAGGTTGGCTGATCATCAAAAGAAATAGTGTGTTCCACAGCTTATGGATCTGTAGTCCAACTATAGTCATCTGGGAAATTTGGAAGGAGAGGAATAGGAGAATATTTAAGGATACAGAAATGCAAGTGGAGAATCTCATAGAAAAGATAGAATCCTCCATCATGGAAATATCCAACAGCAAGAGTTCAACTATCCCACAACATGACAAGATATTTACAAACAGGGATAACTTTATCAGAAAGCAGTGGAAGGGGATTAAAATCCCTCCCTTTACCGGGAAGGAAGGCATAGATGAAACTGATGTGAGGAAAGCATGCAAATGGGTAACCCCAAGGAATGGGTGGTACAAAATCAACTTCATTGGAGCATCCAGAGGAAACCCAGGGTTGGTAGGTGCATATTGTATAATACATTTGGACAATGGGAGTTGCATTGGCTCTAAATTCGTACATTTAGGACAATGCACTAACAACACGGCATAAATATTTGGCCTAATAGAAGGATTAAACCTTTGTAGGCAATTGAAAATATCCAAATTAAAAATAAAAGGTGACTCAACCATTATAATCAATGCAATCAGAACCAGAACAATGCCAAACTGGGAACTTAGAAGCCTTTTGGACAGAGCTCTATCATTACTAGAAAGCTTCTCAGATTAAACAATAAATCATATAGAGAGAGAGAGGCTAACTCATTGGCAGATAATTTAGCCAATATAGGGGCAGATGGAATGATAAAACCACGTCCTTAAACCCCGTGCACTCAGAATAGGCAACTCATGGACAGCCAAAGACATCTTGAACAGACACCTGGATCTTAGTACTAGTGTACACTCAACCCGTACTCATATTTTCATCCCCATTCTTTCATTGACATATGTGTGTGTGTGTGTGTGTGTGTGTGTGTGTGTGCGCGCGTGCGTGTACATATATATTTATATATTTATACTTATATATTTGCATGTGTATATATATATATATATATATATATATTAGTGTGTGTCTGTGTCTGTGTGTGTGTGTATTCTCATCGATGATAAACATAGATTCTGAGGATACCCAAATCTTAAAATTTACCAACATACACCCTCATATTTTTCATATAATATCTCTAGCTCTCAATTGACACACACACACACACACACACACACACACACATATACATATACATATACATATACATATACATATACATATACATATACATATATATATGTATATATGTATATATGTATATGTATATCTATATCTATATCTATATGTATATCTATATATATATATATATATATATATATATATATATATATATATATATATATATATATGTATGTATGGGCATATGCATATAAATACATACAGACATATATATATATATGTTTAAGTTATATGTATAATTGGTATATACATATACAGATATATAAATGTATAAATGTATGGGCATATGTATATAAATACATGCAGACATATATATATGTTTAAGTTATATGTTATATGTATACGGTAATGCCCCGCTAGGAAACCCCGAAGGGATAACACTAAAACACAAGAGTAGAGTGCAAATATTTTTTTTAAAATTAAAACAACATAATGATACAATGAGTTAACATTAAGTTCAAATTACACAACGGAAGACTTAACTAGCACCTAAATGGTTTCTCAACATGATTACTTGATTCAACACTAACTCAACTCACGCTACTTAATCCAATTAAGTTGATTAACTTAATGACATGGTAATACTTTAAACAAAGGATAAATCCGTTTGGTAGGTTAAAAATATAGATCGCATGATTAAGTTCATCCATTACAATTTAACCATTGTAGACGTATAAAAATGACCATATTCCTAAATGAATATATTATGTTCATTTCTCTATTTAATTAAATCCAATTTAATTAATTTACCCACATTCCTCTATTTAATTAAGTAAATTACTCAATTTATTTAAATTAAATTCACTATACCCATTTAATGAATAAATCATTTTATTCAATTAAATCCCCCCTATCCACTTTTAATTAAATTCAAATTTAATTAAATAGTTATCCTGAATTAAATAAATCTAATTTATTTAATTGCAACCAAATTGAATGAAATTCTTTATTTCAATTAAATCCTATTATCCCTCCATCCACTTGCATTTTCCTACATCTCCCACTTGCCTTCCTAAACCTATTTCTAATCCCTTCTAGACTCTTCTAATTGCTTCTAATTAGCCTAACCCATCTTCTAAACTTTATCACATCCCTAAGCAAGGGGAGGTCACTTCTCAAATCCTCAAAGTCTTTGATAACCATTAAAGGCTTCCAACCTTCAACCACTTAATTCCTCAAAGTCTTTGATAACCATTAAAGGCTTCAAGCCTTCAACCACTTAATTCCCCAAAGTCTTCATAACCATAAATGGTTAACTCAAACCCTCTTACATAGTTAAAGAATTTCTTTTAACTCAACCTTCATCCAACCCAAGGGTCTCATCAAGCCTTTAATTCTTTGACCATGATTATCTCTTAATCATTTGCACAAGGGTTTATCTTGGGATTAACTCTTAATCCAATGGGTAATCTTAATTTAGACTTGACCCTTACCCTCTAGATAACCATAAGGTCTTCTCAGGCATTTAATATCTCCAACCCCTTCTCTCAACCCAACCCTATGTTGACACTTGTCACCATTTCATTGGTACAAATTGCAAACATGGATCCCCAACTTTCAAACTCAACCCTTGATCAACTCTTTCAATCCTGGCCATCCATTGCCCTGTTTTTGTTATAAATAGAGCTCTCATTCCTCCATTTTAAATCATCCTCCAAATTTGTAGTATCATACTTATGCTCAAATACATTCAATCTTTCATATATCATTTTTATGCTCATCATTTTAGCCTCTTTGAAATCAGGAATTAGTCTAAATATGCATGTTTAGAATATTTTCTTTATCATTTAGCTCAATCATAGACTAAATATATTATGTTAGGATAGTGCTCATATTAACCTTGTCATCTTATCATCTAGTTTATTGCATTTCTAAGATCATGCATAGCTTAGGGTGCATTTCATTCTAAAATCTATCAAAAGCATCCCTCGTTCTTACATTTGCCATCCCTAAACCATTTTGCTCAATGATCTGAGAGCAAAAACATTGGTTTGAGGGACATTGTAAGATAGAGAACCATGGGACCCACCTTGGGAAGCTGAGTAATACTTTATTACTCCATAGCTTGCACCAAGAAGTCCTGTGTGTGTGTGTGGACAAGTCTTTTAGAATATTTTCACATTTTGAGTTCTATCGACCCGCTTTTCCCGCATACAACCATATATTGCATTCAATTTTACAATAAATCATATGTCATGCATCTAATTTTCATGCATACTTTAATTGCATTAAAAGCTAATTAATACTTTGCACTTCACTAAACCTACAATCTTCATGATCCATAATACTGCATTTAATATGATAACTTCATACATGCATTTAAGATTAATATCATCTAATCCACATTATATATTTTAACCATAATGCCATCCATACATATAAAATCAAAAGGAAACAACTAAACACAAACACCACATAACACCAAATTGATATCGAAGTTCATCCCTAATGGGCTACATCTCTGGGTCTGCTCAACTACAAGACCCCTCTAATAAATAATAGGGTGAAGAATACATAAGGTTCACATCTATTACATCCAGCCAATAATACGTACATAAACAAATAATACATATGACTACACCGGTCAAAAGATACATGAATGATCCCAAAAGAAGGAAAAGGATCCATCTGAACATGATAAGAAGCAAATACAAAAGAACAACTGGAGCACCCATGAAACTATGTCCTCGCAACCCATCATAAGCAACCCATGGTCTAACATGAATATCAAGTACTCACAAGGACATAAACGACCAAATATGACTCCAAAATAGAACTCCTAGCAAGGATAACACAAACTGCACACTAGTGAACATAAGGGATGAGTGTCATCACATAGCTTGGTATGGTTACCTCGGCAGGTCTCCATAGGTCTCGGCCCCATCTACTGGGTTACCCTGGCAACCTTTCCCGAACCTCCAGCCCATCCAAAACTCATGTGGACCCAACACATCCTTTCGTGAAGACAAGGTTGTTGGTTTGTCATTTCAGGCCTTCTCACTGCATTCTGAGTCTGTATTAGCACTCATCCCATGTGTGAGGCACAATTATCTTACTTAGTGTTTTTATCTACTAAACTTTCTAATAAACTATTATCACTTATTTAGACACACTTTCGATGGGTTACCCTGTTACCACTTTGGGTGCGATCCCCACTCGAAAGCCACTCTCCCATATGATACTAAACCGCAATCAAACGAAACTCCTAAAACCAAGGCATGCACAAGGACTAGTTACAGGGTTCAAATGGTAGGAGTACCCACTTGGCCAAACAAGTCCTCACATGAGGTGCACTGACTGACGATTCTATGACTAGAGACATGACCAGCTACAGTCAACCACATAACAACATCCAACACTTTCAATCAAGGACATGACTAGATGCAAAACAATCACATGAAAATAGTCAATACTAGAGATCAAGGACATAACCAGTTACAAAATAACCATACGACAATATCCAACACTCACAATCAAGGACTTGCCATTTCTTAATCAAATGCGAATACAAAAAATTAAACACACATAGACATAAATCTGTAAAGACAATCATTTTTCCATATCGCTTAAACATTACAATTGATCCAGTTTCCTAACAGATCTAAATTTGATTGTGATTTGTCTACCTCATTGAGGTACATGTCGCCCATGGTTTACTAACTCACTATAATTCAATTTGCACTATAAAATAATATAAATACTTCATAATGAATTTTCAACCCAAAATCACATTAATATAAATATATTTATATGCTATACATACAAAGATATATATATATATATATATATGAACTAAAATTTGATATTTATTTTTTAAAATAAAATCATCCTTTCCATTCTTTTTCGAAACAAATTATCTAATCTCGTCTTTTCCAAAACCAAGATACACTTTCCAGAATATGGAAATATACATTTAAAAAGAAACTAAAATAGATAATCATTTTCCCAATGAAATAAAATGTCCTTGCATATAAATAAAAAACAAACTTAAATATTAATTAACATATATTTAGTTATATACATTAATTAATAATTGAATAATAACCAAATACTATTTAATAAACTTTTGAATTAAATAATATTAAAACTTTATTTAAAATATTTTATTTTATTTTTGCAAAAAAAAAAAAATAGCAAAAGTATTAGGGCAGACCCACGTGGGCCTCCCTTTCCCCAAGGGACAGTTTTGGCGACAGATGCTACTTTTGGTAGCGTTGCTACCAAATGGTAGCAGGTCGCTACCTTGGGTAGTGCTGCTACCATATGGTAGCAGTTCGCTACCATTGGTAGCACTACTACCATCCCACGTGGTGGGGTATACCTTGTCACGTGGGTGGTTAAATTTATATATATATATTTTATTTTTATTTTTATAATTTCCATCAAAAAAATAGAAAAACCCCCAATTTAATGCACAGTCTCAGACTGAGACCCAAAAAGAAATAAATTTCCAGAATAACCATGATTTCCATATATATATATATGAATAACCAGTCCCAAAAAGCTAAAACTGGGAAAATTTCTCCAACAAAATTTCATATTTGGGCAAATGAAATCAATTTACACATATTTATCCAACTAATTTGCCAAACACAAACTAATTTCACAATTTATGAACTAAAATAAGAGATTCAAATTGAAATTTTCTTAACAAAACCTACTAAGAACTGCCACACCCATTTTCATCATAAAATCAATTTGAACAAACAAGAATTGATCTGGAGGTTGAAAATGAAAGCAAGGAGGATTCAAATTCAAGATTTAACTACAACTCTTCCTTATTCCACAAATTTATGAGATTTTCAAACAAGCACAACCAGATTTCTTCTAAATCAAATCAATCTCTTTTAAACAAAAACCAAGGAGATAAACAAGAATCCAACCTCTATCAGCAATCCTGGGAATGATTTGATGAAGAGCCCAACCTGCAAGCTCAAGAAATTTCTTCTCCCACAAATGCCCCAAAATTTTCCATTTCAAAAAAAAACAACTCCCCCAAAATATTTTTCAAAACCTATGTTAAAAAGGATATTGTTTGACCAAAAATCCATTTTTTTGGTTGAAATTATTTTTCTCAAATGAAATCATTTCCAAACAATTCAATATGCAAAAATTGCTTTTCTTCCAAAATTGATTTTCTCAATTGAATTAAAACTAACTTTTCTATTTCAAAATGCCAAAGAGGGTAAAGTATTTCTATTTTCAAATACTATTTAATATTTCCTTTCAAAATGCATATACTTAATTAATTCATCATTTAAAAATAACCATTTAATCAAACTTGCTACAAACATGAATTTAGCAATCTGATTATTGATTAATAACACAAAGGGGTCCTATTTAATTTAGTCCCTTTAATTTATGAATACGTAAAAAACACAAGAGACTCGGCCACACCTCTGGGTTCGTCCACCACCATGGCTCAACCTGCAATACGCCAACGGCTCCTCAGCAACAACTCTCCTCGGTCAACACCCGGTACGTTGTCCTCTTCCTCGGCTGTCCAATCTCACGCTTTCTGCTTTAATTGCTCTAGAATTTCTTGTTTTTGTGGTTGCGTGGCTTGCAAAATTTTCCAACCTTGAGCCACTCCTTCTCTATCACATCATCCGGTTGAGGCATGTGAGGTTAGTCCTTCATGCCCATGTGTCCAGTCGTACCCTACTCTTCCTATGGAGCAGGTGGACACATCCCCGTAGCCCATCTTCCTCCACATAACCCTTTTCTAACCATTCCCCCTGCTGTGAACTCAACACGTTCCTTGCAGTCTTGTCCAATTATCTTTTCACCCCCCTGCCCCACGCCTTGGATCACGACACTCTTCCTATGTCTGCTCCTATCCTCAACCCCTTTAGTAATTGGGATTCCAAACTTGTCGTCAACCTCTCTCTCACCCCCATTGATCCTCTCATCGTTAACTTCCTCAAGCGAGGTCTCAACTATGCCTTGACTCCCTGCAACATTCCGCACATCGACTTCCTCATCGAGATCGAAAATGTGGTGCGTTCCCTTCCCCTTGATGTTACTGAAGAGGTTAGACAAGATTGTGTTGTGGCGCTCCGTAATGCTACACCTCCTAAATTCAACATCCCTAAAGCTGAGTTGTTGGCCTTTAATAATCTAATGCGTAATAATGACCTTATCATCTCAAGAGCTGACAAGGGTAATGCCACAGTCATTATGAGAAAACTAGATTACTTGGCCAAAATGGAAATCCTTCTCTCGGATTCCAGTAGTTACAAAATTTTGTCCCGTAACCCGTGCCCGAAGATTTTGAAGGCAGTTAGATCTGCTATTTCCAACTCCTCATTGGATGATTCTACCAAACTTCATCTTCTTCCTTCTAAGGAAGTGACCCCTCATATATATGGGGTCCCAAAAATTCACAAAGCCAACATTCCTTTGAGACCCATTGTTGACACCATTGGGTCTCTGACTTACAAGTTAGCCACTTTTCTTGCCAAATTAATCTCTCCGCTTGTTGGTAACTCCAACTCCTTCATCAAAGATTCCAACCATTTTGTCCAGTTTATCAAGGACACCAAGTTGGACCCTCAAGACACTCTTGTGAGCTTTGATGTGGTGTCCCTCTTCACCAAGGTCCCTATTCTAGACTCCATTGAGATTGTCAAGCTTAAGGTCAATGAGGAGATTGCCTCTTTGGTGGAACTTTGCCTAAGGTCAACCTTCTTCTCCTTCCAAGGTGTTATCTATGAACAAGTTGATGGAGTAGCCATGGGCTCCCCTCTCTTGCCAGTTATTGCCAACTTATTCATGGAACATTTTGAAGAGGTGGCCTTACATTCTTTCCCCCTCAAGCCAAAGTGGTGGAAACGATATATGGATGACACCAATGTCTGTTGGCCCCACGGCTTAGACATGTTAGAGGAGTTTCATACTCACCTCAACAACATTTCTCCTTCTATTGCCTTCACCAAAGAACTTGAACCCAACAACCTTTTATCTTTTCTCAATGTATTAGTCTGTAAAAAGCCTGATGGATCCCTTGGTCGTCGGGTGTTTCACAAAACCACCCACACTGACTTATATCTTCATTTGACTTCTCATCACCACCCTAGCCAGAAAGTTGGGATCCTCAAAACCGTAGGGGTTTAAGAGCCCATTGGATTTGTGATGAGGATAACTTAGACCAAGAGCTCTCCCATCTTCGTCAAGTCTTCAAATGGAATGGCTACTCGAACAAGCAGATCACTAGGGCCTTCCTCCAAGCCAAATCCCATTTCCTTTCCATCTCTAATCCCTTGCCCTCTCTGCCATCTCAGGCCTCATTTGTCTCTCTCCCTTATGTTGAAGGCATATCTCACAACATCTCAAAAATCCTTGTGAAAAAAGGTCTTCGTTGTGCCTTCAAACCTGTTTCCACCATCAAGAGGCATGCCCCACCGCTTAAGGACACTAGGGATGCCTTTTTAGAGTCAGGCATATACAAGATTGTATGCTCCTGTGGAACTCCATACATTGGAGAAACAGGTCGTTCGTTCATGACTCAAATAAAAGAGCATAGTGTCGACATTAAGCATGAACATGCCCTCAAATCAACCTTAGTTGAGCATTCGTCAACTACCAAGCATCACATTTGTTTGGAGGACACTAAGATATTGTGTAGGGAGAACAATTTTTTCAAGAGGAAAGTTAAAGAGGACATTGCTATTATTCATCACCCCTCCAATCTTAATCAAGATGATGGGTTAAACCTCAGTATCTCATGGCACCCTCTGCTTTCTGTCCTCCAGTATCATCCCTGCCCCCCTCCTTTGTTACTACTTATCAAGTTGCCATTAATTTTATCCAAAGTCATTCTATATACTCTAGTCGGTTACTACTACCGAAACATTCAGTCGCTATGCACAGAATAGTCGGTTATAGAAGAAAGTAGTCACAGAACCCAGTATAAACCGAGTTGTCTATCGTGTAACATTCCATGTCTACCGAGCAGCAATAATGATACACCGAGTTGATATACACCGAGTGAAATGTGTTACCAGATTCATTGAACCTAGACACACATGTGGAAACATGTTACAAGATCGAGGAGCAAAAGAACCGTTATCACATTGGAAATTGCACTTAAAGATTTTGTATGATTTTGAGGTCATCTAACCAATGAAATATTTTGCATGGTTATTCATTCGATAAATCATGTTTGTAAGATCGAAGCAATGAATCAGATCACCGACATAACAGATCTATTTATACAGCATGGATTAAGGATAAAAATGTGAGAGAGATATATATATAGAGGTGTATCAAGCAAGACATGAGATATACATAACAAAGCATTGAGTGTTATGACTGTTATAGAGACACAAAGGTCGCCGAGAAGGATTTCAGAGAACAGTCAAAGAACAAAGTAAACAGAAGGGTTTACCAAGTTACTTTATGGGTTACCGAGGTATGCTATAAGCAAGGTAATCTCATTTTGAGCACATAGAATCTGCTATAACATTCTAGATGTAAAGTTGCAGATATTTGTAAAGATTTTATTGTAATATTTGAAGTTGTAAGTGAAACCTTTAACAGGGTATAAGACTCTAACAAAGTCTATAAATTGTAAAGCCTTTAACCAGGTGTAGCATTTAGTTTAAGTGTTGTAAAATCCTTTAGCAAGGTAGATCTGACAATCTTGATACTCCTAACAGGGTAAGCTATCAGAAACAGCTGAACATATAGCTCTAACCGAGCAACCTTTATTATTGCAGTAGTGAAGTTGTGGGTGCCATCCCCACCAAAGTTTTTCTCTCTAACCAAGAGTTTCTGCGTAACCAAAATATATGTGTTATGGAGTGAATCATGTATGATTGTTATTTATTTGTTTTAGCTTTATGTTATGTTACAATAGTTTTTGATTTATGTATAATAGTAAAGATATTGTTAAAGAAAAGATTTGAGGTACTGATTCACCCCTCCCCTCTCAGTACATTAGCTTTCCATATTGGGCCTAACGATTGGTACCAGAGCTTGAATCTTGGAAAAGGGTTTAACAGCCTAAAGAGAAAGAACTTATCAATGGAAGGCTATAAACAATCTCGGAGTATTGTGTATCGACAAGAAGAGTTGGATCATGCAAATCAAGTGATTGCAGACATGCAAAGACAAATGCAAAAATCATTGAAAGTGAGAAGAAGATTATTTGATGATTTACAGGACTCTCAAGAGCTAGTGGAACAAATTGAAACATCATCTGAGAACAGTATATCTGAAGAGACTGAAGAAACGATTGAAGTGTTGAAAGAGAAGAACAAAGCACTGACTGAACAGCTAAAAGCAATGAAAAGAGGACATGAACATTTCAGCACAAAGATGACTGAAAATCTTGATGCATTGAGGACAACTGAGGATAAAGTAAGAGATCTAGAAAGTGAAAATCAACAACTTAAAGTATTAGTATCTGAAAAGAATGATGAAATCACAAGGTTGACTGGAATTCAACAAAATCTGTCAGATCAATTAGGTTATGCACATCATGAAGCAAATCTGAAAGATGATGAGAATCAAGCATTGAAACTTGAAGTATCAAGGTTGACCAATGAACTTGAAATAGAGAAGAAATCCAAAGAAACATTGAAGAAGAGTTATGAAGCATCAAAGATGTTGGATGAACAACTAAATACAAAGAGACCCAACAAAGTTGCAGGACTCGGTTACAAAGGAAAAGACTCTACCGAGAAGGGAATCCACACTACCAAGAAAGGAGAATCATCAAAGCAAGCTGGAAATAAGAAGAATATCAAAGGAAAGAAGCCTATTTGCAACTACTGTGGAAAACAAGGTCACACTGCTAACATGTGCCAAATCAGAAAAGGAAAGCAACCGAATGTCATTAGGTCTAATGGTTATTGTCACAATTGCACTAAATATGGTCACACATCTAACCAATTTAGGACAAAGTTTGTTAACAATTATCAGAAGGCAAAATTCAAAGGGTTTTGTAAAAACTGCAATAGATATGGACATAGTACCAAGAAGTGTTTGTTTAAGCAAAAGAAATATATGTGGTCTGCACATCGAGCAAATGCTAGAGGCTACCGAACTCACACAGATCCTTACCAACAATATTCTGCAGTACCATGGGATTACAATACAAGGATATGGTGTGAATGTTGTGGAAGATATGGACATATAAGTGCCAACTGCTTTATAAGGTTTGGAATGAACAATCGAAGATCATGGAGAAATCCTGGTATGGCATGTTTTCATTGTCACAAAGTTGGACACTTGGCTAGAGATTGCAGAGATCAACCTAGAGGAGACACTGAGGAAACAAAAGAAAAATTACAGATGATTTGGAGAAGGAAGGAAATTGTGTCAAATGAAGAAATCACCTTACCTATTGAGTTAGGTGCACCTATTCCAAATTAATCGGTAAAGGTATGAAGGGACTGCATTCTCTCAAGGTTCAATCTTAACAGTTCCTATTTTAATATGTACTTAATTCAAAATCTGCATAGCTAAGATGTATTAGTAAGTTTGAAACTCTATCAAAGTCTTTTTGAGCATTATATAGGAAGCTTGTCAAGTCGGTAAATGCAGAAAGTCAAGCTACTCAGTTAAAGCGCAAAAAAAAGGAAAGTAAATTGGTTTAGTGGAACCGAGTGCATTTAATGCTTTTTGACCTAACCTACACGGAGCCTGATAAGGTATATTGTGTACTTAAAGCTATTGCGCGGTCATTTATCACTCACCAAGTTTTCAAGAAAGCGGAGCAAAGCGAATCAAAGGTGATCAAACCTCTTCCGAAGTGAATTTCAAAGGTATTTACATCAATCACAACGCACTGTCAAGATAGTTTACTGATCATAACAAGTTGTTATTATTTGCTAAGTTGAAAGCGTCTGCCATTTGAAAGACTTCAAACCCTAAGGATCTTTTGTTAGTAATTATCCAAAATCTGCAATGGCACCTAAGATCCAGAAGCCTGTTGTTGTCGAGAACATTGAAAAGCCCTCACTGAAATACTCTTTAACTCCCAAAGTTGCTTCTGAACCGGATGAAAAAACTGCATTTTCACTCATTCTGCATAGGGTTTTGCTAATCGAGGATGTCAGATTCTTCACCAAATGTTGTGTTGAGGAACTCGGTCATGTTGAAATCAAAGCCACATTTGATGAATTGTGTACCGATGGGAAAATGGATAGCAAGTATGAACACATTAAAATCAAGGGATTGACCGAAGCCCTAACCTATCCCCGTGTCTTCAAACCCCAGTGGGTCAAGTTTATTCTAAGCAGAGTTCATGATGATTTCATGTGGTTAGAGGAGCAACCATTCAAAATTACCAAGGAAATCATTCATTTGATCACCGGTTACCCTATTTATGATCACGCCCGAGCTCAGAAAATGATATCACAGAAGGAATTGATCAGTTAACAGGAGTAGAATCTGATTGCAAAGGACGGAAATTGAACAATGTCATTGATGCAGAGCTAAAGTTTGTCATTAGATTCATAGCTTATTGTTTCTTCCAATCGGCAAGGGAAAACAGTGTACTTTGTGTTGCAGTCGATCTAGCATATAAAATTGTGAAGAAAGGCGTGAAAATTGATTTATGCGAGGTATTGTTGAAAAACCTGTTTGAGAATTTGAACACCATAAGGAAGACAAAGAAGAACAACTCAGCTAATACACTGAAGTTTGGATCACTGTTAATATGCATATTTTTCTATTTTGAGAAATTCTTTCCATTAGTCAGTAAAGTTGTTTGGGAGCTACACCGACCAATCACCCATCAAATCAATGACTTCATCAAGAAGCTAGGTGATAGTATTAATGATATTATGGATGATTACTTTAGCAAGTTTCAGGAAAGGATGCATAACAGATATAGAATTCCATCCAAGTTAGTGGAGAGATACAAGGATGACATATGTTTTGAAGTGGACACCGACTACTACTATGTTAATGTTGTGGAACCAAGAACTCAATATTTGCCACCTATGGGTTACGAGATTGATTTTGACATCACACAATAGCAGATAGATGCTTTTTTGACATTACCAAGGCATGCTACCGAGCTAAGGTATGGAACATATGAAGAAGTGAAGGAAAAAGTAAAAATGAGCATTGTAGTACCCAAGGCTACAAGGAAGGCAACAAAGATGATCAAGACATTAACGGAGAAATTTGGAGAAGGTTCTTCCTCCACACCTGTCAAGGGCACTATAGTAATCACCGAGGACAAATCTAAAGCCCAAGAGGTAACTATAACACTCAGCACCGAATTGCCTAAAGGGAAAGTTTTGAAAAGAAAGAAACAGGATACATCCCAGGTATCACCGACTCCTACAGTTAAGCGCCCAAACACAAGATCATCTGCAGCATCACCAAGTAAGAAAACAAAGAGTGTTGTCACACCCAAGGTAACAAAAACTTACAAGAAATCTACTCAGAGACTCATTTTGGCAAAAGAGTCTAGTGACACCAAATCTGAAGATGCAAGTAAATTTCAGGTTGTCAAGAGCAAAAAAGGTAAATGTACATAGTGTTGAAAATTTTTGTGCTAATCTGAAGCAATATGGTGGATTGGGAGCATTCAGATATGTTAAGTATGAATCCAGCTCTGTTGATGAAAAGAGACAAATAGAAGAAGTTGTCATTTGCACACTATTGAAATTTCGTTTGGTCCCACTGGAAGTATCTAAGTCACTTCCAAATGAATTATATTTACATATTGATAATAGGTAGAAGTATGCCATGGACTTAGAGAAATAGAAGAGAGAAAGAAGTCTAGTACATCTTTTTCCAGACATGTCGGGAGATGAGATCAGCAAACATCTAAAAAACTATCACACAAAATTCCTAGTCAAGCAAAGAGCCTTGAAATTGATGAATGGCCTTTACTTGGATGTAGAGAATGAAACCAAAGAAAAATGGCAGGAAATCTTTCGAAACAAGAATGATGGTGAGCAAGCTTAAGTTGAAATAGTTGATGTCACTGAGCAAGATCCTGATATCACCAAGCAAGACCCTGCTGACACTATACAAGTTGATGAGGATATCATGGACACCGAGGCATCTGAACAGGAAATGATAGAAGGGAATGCTTATGCCCAACTTTAATCCAGTGAATCAGCTTTGGAACAAGTTCAGCCCTATCCTCTGGTCAATCAGCCTATTTCAACCGAGGCCCCTCAGGATACGGAGCAAGGCACAGAAGGTCACAAGTCAACAGCAGGAGAAGCTACTTCTCAAGAACAGACCTCTCAAGCTCCAGCTAGCATTGAAAATATTGCATCTGAGACCCCAAGCACAGAAGCACCAAAGGACACAATTAAGGCTTCATCAGAGGCTAAAGAAACTGACCAAAGTGTTGCCTTTACCAAGCAACCTACCGAGGGTCAACAAGCCCTTATCTTAGTGAAAGGTAAAGAAAAGAAAATGAAAAAGCATAGTTTCAAATTAGATTTGTCAAAACCAATAGTGTTGCCCTATGTTGATATATCCAAATTAAAAGGGCAAGCACTCATTGAATTCAGCGAACTATGGAAAGCCAAAGCCGAACAGGAGAAACAAATGGCTATTCAAAAGAAAAATAAAGTACTTCAGAAGGTGAAAGCACTCTTAACCGATGTGCTACCTGAAGCAACAGTAACAACAGATGTAGCCATCCATGTTCAACTGGATGAACTCCTAATCAAGATAGAGACATCTGGAGTAGATGCATCCGAATATTTGAGCAAGTTAAAGGACAAAGAGCTCACTGCAAAAATGATTGAAGAGGTACAGAAAGCTATTGCCATTGGCAAAATTAAACTTGTCAAATTTATTGCAGAGTTCACCCCTCAACTCAAGCACATTCTTTATTTATTTCAGAAACTCTGTGCATTCTCTTTATTCATTAAGGACATTAAAAATAAAACAAAAGTGATTGAGAAAGAGATCACCAATCTCTCAAATAAGTTGACCACTGAGCCAAATTCCATTCAGAATTTTTATACAAAGTTAAAAAAGCTCATGGCTCAACAATTGGAACTAAGGAATGAAGAACACAAGATAAGGATGGACATAATGACTCTTCAAACATTATTCATTCCTCATCTTTCATCCGTCCAAGAGCAGCTTAACAAGGCTACCTCCCTATCTACTCAGCAAGAGGGAAGCACCTTAGATGGACTAATCTCACTATTAGCTAACATTAAAGCTCAGAATTCACTTATGGACAGTGTTAAGGATGCCCTCTCTGCCGCTCTCACCGATGCACAAATAAAGTACAAATCCATTTTTGACCAGTTGCCCCCACCGAATGGTAACTAAGTTTTAATGTTTGCAAAAAGGGGGAGTGAGTATCATATCAAAATCAAAGGAGAATGTAGTATACAGGGGGAGTATACCAAGCAGAACAGTCAATTTTGACAAGGAACAGAGAACTGAGCAGTGAACCGAGCAGTTAACACAGAATATCGATCACCAAGCATGCAATATCAGAGTTTTGTACAGTATTTTGATAAGGGGAGTATATCTGAAACATATCATTTCATTGACAAAAGTTTATGCTGTCAGTTTTGTCAAAATTTTGTAAGTATATAGATTTTTGAGTTATGACTTTGAAAGTAGTTTTGTCAAACATCTCAACTAATGTCAAAAGGGGAGATTGTTACTACTTATCAAGTTTCCATTAGCTTTATCCAAAGTCATTCTATATACTCTAGTCGGTTACTACTACCGAAACATTCAGTCGGTATGCACAGAATAGTCAGCTATAGAAGAAAGTAGTCACAGAACCCAGTATACACCGAGTTGTCTACCGAGTAACATTCCATGTCTACCGAGCAGCAATAATGATACACCGAGTTGATATACACCGAGTGAAACATGTTACCAGATTCATTGAACCTACACACGTGTGGAAACGTGTTACAAGATCGAGGAGCAAAAGAACCGTTATCACATTGGAAATTGCACTTAAAGATTTTTTATGATTTTGAGGTCATCTAACCAATGAAATACTTTGCATGGTTATTCATTCGATAAATCATGTTTGTAAGATCGAAGCAATGAATCAGATCACCGACATAAGAGATCTATTTATACAGCATGGATTAAGAATAAAAATGTGACAGAGAGAGAGAGATATAGAGGTGTATGAAGAAAGACATGAGATATACATAAGAAATCACTGAGTGTTATGACTGTTACAGAGACACAGAGGTCACCAAGAAGGATTTCAGAGAAGAGTCAAAGAACAGAGTAAACAGAAGGGTTTACCGAGTTACTTTATGGGTTACCGAGGTATGCTATAAGCAAGGTAATCTCATTTTGAGCACATAGAATCTGCTATAACATTCCAGATGTAAAGTTGCTGATATTTATAAAGATTTTATTGTAATATTTGAAGTTGTAAGTGAAACCTTTAACAGGGTAAAAGACTCTAACAAAGTCTATAAATTGTAAAGCCTTTAACCAGGTGGAGCATTTAGTTTAAGTGTTGTAAAATCCTTTAGCAAGGTAGATATAATGATCTTGATACTCCTACCAGGGTAAGCTATCAGAAACAGCTGAACATGTAGCTCTAACCGAGCAACCTTTATCATTGCAGTAGTGAAGTTGTGGGTGCCATCCCCACCAAAGTTTTTCTCTCTAACCAAGAGTTTCTGCGTAACCAAAATATATGTGTTATGGAGTGAATCATGTATGATTGTTATTTATTTGTTTTAGCTTTATGTTATGTTACAACAGTTTTTGGTTTATGTATAATAGTAAAGATATTGTTAAAGAAAAGATTTGAGGTACTGATTCACCCCTCCCCTCTCAGTACATTAGCTTTCCATATTGGGCCTAACAATTGGTATCAAAGCTTGAATCTTGGAAAAGGGTTTAATAGCCTAAAGAGAAAGATCTTATCAATGGAAGGCTATAAACAATCTCGGAGAATTGTGTATCTACAAGAAGAGTTGGATCATGCAAATCAAGTGATTGCAAACATGCAAAGACAAATGCAAAAATCATTGAAAGTGAGAAGAAGATTATATGATGATTTACAGGACTCTCAAGAGCTAGTGGAACAAATTGAAACATCATCTGAGAATAGTATATCTGAAGAGACTGAAGAAATGATTGAAGTGTTGAAAGAGAAGAACAAAGCACTGACTGAACAGCTAAAAGCAATGAAAAGAGGACATGAACATTTCAGCACAAAGATGACTAAAAATCTTGATGCATTGAGGACAACTGAGGATAAAGTAAAAGATCTACAAAGTGAAAATCAACAACTTAAAGTATTATTAGTATCTGAAAAGAATGATGAAATCAAAAGGTTGACTGGGATTCAACAAAATTTGTCAGATCAATTAGGTTATGCATATCATGAAGAAAATCTGAAAGATGATGAGAATCAAGCATTGAAACTTGAAGTATCAAGGTTGACCAATGAACTTGAAACAAAGAATAAATCCAAAGAAACACTGAACAAGAGTTATGAAGCATCAAAGATGTTGGATGAAAAACTGAATACAAATAGACCCAACAAAGTTGCAGGACTCGGTTACAAAGGAAAAGACTCTACTAAGAAGGGAATCCACACTACCGAGAAAGAAGAATCATCAAAGCAAGCTGGAAATAAGAAGAATATCAAAGGAAAGAAGCCTATTTGCAACTACTGTGGAAAACAAGGTCACACTGCTAACATGTGCCAAATCAGAAAAGGTAAGCAACTGAATGTCATTAGGTCTAATGGTTATTGTCACAATGGCACTAAATATGGTCACACGTCTAACCAATGTAGGACAAAGTCTGTTAACAATTATCAGAAGGCAAAATTCAAAGGGTTTTGTAAAAACTGCAATAGATATGGACATAGTACCGAGAATTGTTTGTTTAAGCAAAAGAACTATATGTGGTCTGCACACCAAGCAAATGCTAGAGGCTACCGAACTCACACAGATCCTTACCGACAATATTCTACAGTACCATGGGATTACAATACAAGGATATGGTGTGAATGTTGTGGAAGATATGGACATATAAGTGCCAACTGCTTTATAAGGTTTGGAATGAACAACCAAAGATCATGGAGAAATCCTAGTATGGCATGTTTTCATTGTCACAAAGTTGGACACTTGGCTAGAGATTGCAGAGATCAACCTAGAGGAGACACTGAGGAAATAAAAGAAAAATTATAGATGATTTGGACAAAGAAGGAAATTGTGTCAAATGAAGAAAGCACCTTACCTACCGAGTTAGGTGCACCTATTCCAAATTAACCGGTAAAGGTATGAAAGGACTGCATTCTCTCAAGGTTCAATCTTAACAATTCCTATTTTAGTATGTACTTAATTCAAAATATGCATAGCTAAGATGTATTAGTAAGTTTGAAACTCTATCAAAGACTTTTTGAGCATTATACAGGAAGCTTGTCAAGTCATTAAATGCAGAAAGTCTGGCTACTCGGTTAAAGTGCAAACAAAAGGAAAGTAAATTGGTTTAGTGGAACCGAGTGCATTTAATGCTTTTTTACCTAACCTGCACGGAGCCCGATAAGGTATATTGTGTACTTAAAGCTATTATGCGGTCATTTTTCACTCACCAAGTTTTCAAGAAAGCGGAGCAAAGCGAATCAAAGGCGATCAAACCTCCTTCGAAGTGAATTTCAAACGTATTTACATCAATCACAACCCACTATCAAGATAGTTTACCGATCATAACAAGTTGTTATTATTTGCTAAGTTGAAAGCCTCTGTCGTTTGAAAGACTTCAAACCCTAAGGATCTTTTGTTAGTATTTATCCAAAATCTACAATGGCACCTAAGATCCAGAAGCCTTTTGTTGTCGAGAACATTGAAAAGCCCTCACTGAAATCCTCTTTAACTTCCAAAGTTGCTTCTGAACCGGATGATAAAACTGCATTTTCACTCATTCCGGATAGGGTTTTGCTAGTCAAGGATGTCAGATTCTTCACCAAATGTCGTGTTGAGGAACTCGGTCATGTTGAAATCAAAGCCACATTTGATGAATTGTGTACCGATGGGAAAATGGATAGCAAGTATGAACACATTAAAATCAAGGGATTGACCAAAGCCCTAACCTATCCCCATGTCTTCAAACCCCAGTGGGTCAAGTTTATTCTAAGCAGAGTTCATGATGATTTCATGTGGTTAGAGGAGCAACCATTCAAAATTACCAAGGAAAGCATTCATTTGATCACCGGTTACCCTATTTATGATCACGCCCGAGCTCAGAAAATGATATCACAGAAGGAATTGATCAGTTAACAGGAGTAGAATCTAATTGCAGAGGACTGAAATTGAACAATGTCACTGATGCAGAGCTAAAGTTTTCCATTAGAGTAATAGGTTATTGTTTCTTCCAATCGGCAAGGGAAAACAGTGTACCCTATGCTGGAGTTGATCTAGCATATAAAATTGTGAAGAAAGGCATGAAAATTGATTTATGCGAGGTATTGTTGAAAACCTGTTTGAGAATTTGAACACCATAAGGAAGCCAAAGAAGAACAACTCGGCTAATACATTGAAGTTTGGATCACTATTAATATGCATATTTTTCTATTTTGAGAAATTATTTCCATCAGTCGGTAAAGTTGTTTGGGAGCTACACCGACCAATCACCCATCAAATCAATGACTTCATCAAGAAGCTAGGTGATAGTTTTAATAATATTATGGATGATTACTTTAGCAAGTTTCAGGAAAGGATGCATAATAGATATAGAATTCCACCCAAGTTAGTGGAGAGATACAAGGATGACATATGTTTTTAAGTGGACACCGACTACTGCTATGTTAATCTTGTGGAACCAAGAACTCAATCTTTGCCACCTATGGGTTATGAGATTGATTTTAACATCACACAGCAGCAGATAGATGCTTTTCTGACATTACCAAGGCATGCTACCGAGCTAAGGCATGGAACATATGAAGAAGTGAAGGAAAAAGTAAAAATGAGCATTGTAGTACCCAAGGCTACAAGGAAGGCAACAAAGATGATCAAGACATAAACGGAGAAATTTGGAGAAGGTTCTTCCTCCACACCTGTCAAGGGCACTATAGTAATCACCGAGGATGAATCTAAAGCCCAAGAGGCAGCTATAACACTCAGCACCGAATTGCCTAAAGGGAAAGTTTTGAAAAGAAAGAAACAGGATACATCCCAGGTATCACCAACTCCTACAATTAAGCGCCCAAGCACAAGATCATCTGCAGCATCACCGAGTAAAAAAATAAAGAGTGTTGCCGCACCCAAGGTAGCAAAAACTTACAAGAAATCTACTCGAAGACTTATTTTGGCAAAAGAGTCTAGTGACATCGAATCTAAAGATGCAAGTAAATTTCAGATTGTCAAGAGCAAAAAAGGTAAATGTACATAGTGTTGAAAATTTTTGTGCTAATCTAAAGCAATATGGTGGATTTGGAGCATTCAGATATGTTAAGTATGAATCCAGATCTGTTGATGAAAAGAGACAAATAGAAGAAGCTGTCATTTGCACACTATTGAATTTCCGTTTGGTGCCACTGGAAGTATCTAAGTCACCTCTAAATGAATTATATTAACATATTGATAATAGGTGGAAGTATGCCATGGACTTAGAGAAATAGAAGAGAGAAAGAAGTCTAGTACATCTTTTTCCAGACATGTCGATAGACGAGATCAACGAACATCTAAAAAACTACCACACAAAATTCCTAGTCAAGCAAAGAGCCTTGAAATTGATGAATGGCCTTTACTTGGATGTAGAGAATGAAACCAAAGAAAAATGGCAGGAAATATTTCGAAACAAGAATGATGGTGAGCAAGCTGAAGTTGAAATAGTTGATGTCACCGAGCAAGATCCTGATATCACCAAGCAAGACCTTGCTGACACTATACAAGTTGATGAGGATATCATGGACACCGAGGCATCTCAACAAGGAAATGATAGAAGGGAATGCTTATGCCCAACTTGTATCCAGTGAATCAGTTTTGGAACAAGTTCAGCCCTATCCTCCGGTCAATCAGCCTGTTTCAATCGAGGCCCCTCAGGATACGGAGCAAGGCACATAAGGTCACAAGTCAACAACAGGAGAAACTACTTCTCAAGAACAGACCTCTCAAGCTCCAGCTAGCACTGAAAATGTTGAATCTAAGACCCCAAGCACAGAAGCACCAAAGGAAACAACTAAGGCTTCATCAGAGGCTAAAGAAACTGACCACAGTGTTGCCTCTACCGAGCAACCTACCGAGGGTCAACAAGCTTCACAAGCCCTTGTCTTAGTGAAAGGTAAAGAAAAGAAAATGAAAAAGCATAATTTCAAATTAGATTTGTCAAAACCAATAGTGTCGCCCAATTTTGATATATCCAAATTAAAAGGGCAAGCACTCATTGAATTCGGCAAACTATGCAAAGCCAAAGCCGAATAGGAGAAGCAAATGGCTATTCAAAAGAAAAATAAAGTACTTCAGAAGGTGAAAGCACTCTTAATCGATGTGCTACCTGAAGCAATAGTAACAACAGATGCAGCCATCCATGTTCAACTGGATGAACTCCTAACCAAGATAGAGACATCTGGAGTAGATGCATCCGAATATTTGAGCAAGTTAAAGGACAAAGAGCTCACTGCAAAAATGATTGAAGAGGTACAGAAAGCTATTGCCATTGGCAAAGTTAAACTTGTCAAATTTATTGCAGAGTTGACCCCTCAACTCAAGCACATTCTTTATTTATTTCAGAAACTCTATACATTCTCTTTATTCATTAAGGACATTAAAAATAAAACAAAAGTGATTGAGAAAGAGATCACCGATCTCTCAAATAAGTTGACCACTGAGCCAAATTCCATTCAAAATTTTCATACAAAGTTACAAAAACTCATGGCTCAACAATTGGAACTAAGGAATGAAGAACACACGATAAGGATGGACATAATGACTCTTCAAACATTATTCATTCCTCATCTTTCATCCGTCCAAGAGCAGCTTAACAAGGCTACCTCCCTATCCACTCAGCAAGAGGGAAGCACCTTAGATGGACTAATCTCACTGTTAGCTGACATTACAACTCAAAATTCACTTATGGATAGTGTTAAGGATGTCGTCTCTGTCGCTCTCACTGATGCATAGACAAAGTACAAATCCATTTTTGACCAGTTACCCCCACCGAATGGTAACTAAGTTTTGATGTTTGTCAAAAAGGGGGAGTGAGTATCATATCAAAATCAAAGGGGAATGTAGTATACAGGGGGAGTATACCGAGCATAACAGTCAATTTTGATAGGGAACAGAGAACTAAGCAGTGAACCGAGCAGTTAACACAAAATATCGATCACTGAGCATGCAAAATCAGAGTTTTGTACAGTATATTGATAAGGGGAGTATATCTGAAACATATCATTTCATTGACAAAAGTTTATGCTATCAGTTTTGTCAAAATTTTGTAAGTATATAGATTTTTGAGTTATGACTTTGAAAGTAGTTTTGTCAAACATCTCAACTAATGTCAAAAGGGGATATTGTTACTACTTATCAAGTTGCCATTAGTTTTATCCAAAGTCATTCTATATACTCTAGTCGGTTACTACTACTAAAACATTCAGTCGGTATGCACAGAACGGTCGGTTATAGAAGAAAGTAGTCACAATACCCAGTATACACCAAGTTGTCTACCGAGTAACATTTCATGTCTACCGAGTGGCAATAATGATACACTGAGTTGATATACACCGAGTGAAACGTGTTACCAGATTCATTGAACCTAGACACACATGTGGAAATGTGTTACAAGATCGAGGAGCAAAAGAACCGTTATCACATTGGAAATTGCACTTAAAGATTTTGTATGATTTTGAGGTCATCTAACCAATGAAATATTTTGCATGGTTATTCATTCGATAAATCATGTTTGTAAGATCGAAGCAATGAATCAGATCACCGACATAAGAGATCTATTTATACAGCATGGATTAAGGATAAAAATGTGACAGAGAGAGAGATATAGAGGTGTATGAAGCAAGACATGAGATATACATAAGAAAGCACTGAGTGTTATGACTGTTACAGAGACACAGAGGTCGCCGAGAAGGATTTCAGAGAACTGTCAAAGAACAGTGTAAACAGAAGGGTTTACCGAGTTACTTTATGGGTTACCAAGGTATGCTATAAGCAAGGTAATCTCATTTTGAGCACATAGAATCTACTATAACATTCCAGATGTAAAGTTGCAGATATTTGTAAAGATTTTATTGTAATATTTGAAGTTGTAAGTGAAACCTTTAACAGGGTAAAAGACTCTAACAAAGTCTATAAAAGTTAAAGCCTTTAACCAGGTGCAGCATTTAGTTTAAGTGTTGTAAAATCCTTTAGCAAGGTAGATCTAATGATCTTGATACTCCTAACAGGGTAAGCTATCAGAAATAGTTGAACATGTAGCTCTAACTGAGCAACCTTTATTATTGCAGTAGTGAAGTTGTGGGTGCCATCCCCACCAAAGTTTTTCTCTCTAACCAAGAGTTTCTGCGTAACCAAAATTATATGTGTTATGGAGTGAATCATGTATGATTGTTATTTATTTGTTTTAGCTTTATGTTATGTTACAACAGTTTTTGGTTTATGCATAACAGTAAAGATATTGTTAAAGAAAAGATTTGATGTACTGATTCACCCCTCCCCTCTCAGTACATTAGCTTTCCACATTGGGCCTAACATCCTTGACTTCTCCCCCTCTTTCTTTTTCCTTTGTTCGTCTCCCTCTCCCCCTTTGGTTTATTTACATATTTGTATATTTTTAATTATATATACGCATATAGACATATACATATGTATATTTTTATATGCACATGTCTATTGGTATATGTAAATATTTATAGACATATATGTTTTTGTGTATTTGTCTTTTGATATATATATATATATATATATATATATTCATTTAGTTTTATATTTTTTGACCCAGTTTCTTTTCTTTTTTTTTGTTTTTTAGTGGTTTTGATTGTGTTGCTTGGCTTTCCTTTCTTTTCTTTGGGTGGTTATTCCTAGAAGTTTTTTGGGTCTCCCATCCTTCAGGTGGTCTTTTTTCTTTTTCTCTTTCCTTTCTCCTTGTGCCTCGTGCCCTCCCCCACCCCACTCCTCTTTATATTTTGTCTCAAATCTGTAACTCAACATCTTTCATGTCTTGGGAATTCTTTTCATCCTGATGATGAATCACGGAGTGTGATTCGAAACGTTGATGGAAAAAATACACACAATCGAATCCAGAAAAATACATTAGAATACAAAATGGATTGTGGAAATCTCATAGCTTTAATCGATATAATTAATCTAATTAAATACTTAGAATTTAATAATTATTTTTTTATGAAACACACAACACGCAACTCAATAAGTCAAACAAATACACAACCCGCATACCCAACCAAAGCGAAAACTGACGGATGACTAACGACACTCACTTGAGAATGACTAGGGTACAACGTAGGGTATTACGACTACCTAATCCAATTCCTTTGGACCAATAAGGTACATTCAAACCTGCGAATCCAGGTGGATACAAACCTCGTACCTATGTGGTACTGTACCTGCAATCTCATGCAACCATGAACCACACATGCATACATATACATTGAATGAAAGTGTTAGCCCGAGATTAATAACATGAATCAAAGGAACAACTAATCTTAAATAAGAATCAATGCGAAATCATTTTATGGTACAGACATTAATCATAATACCTGACTATAATATCACAACATGGTAAATCAACCATCCAAGAAGGCCACTTAAAAAGTCAACCAAGGTCAAACCAGTTTTAAAAATTTGATTAGGGCAGGGTACTACATATACATGTGTGTGTGTGTGTGTGTGTGTGTGTGTGTGTGTGTGTGTGTGTGTGTGTGTGTGTGTGTGCACCCTAATACATATAGATACACAAACTCTGAGTATTAGTTATCATATGTTATGTCTTTCCTATGTGGATATCATTTGTTTGCTTGAGGCAATCATGCATTGGAGTTGCTAGAGCGAATGGTTAATAGATGATCATTAATAGGTGACCAATGACAATCTCTTGATTCATTCTAGCAAGGCATCATGGACACGATAACCTGTCAGACCCACCCGATAATAATTGTACTCACCTATCATGAGGTGAAGAGTCACTCATTGCAGGATAGATTATCTCTTAGTCGTGGTTTATTGTTAGCCCATGTATCAAGTGGTAGATTCGATTAGTAAAACCTTTATATCTAGAGGCAGTACCTACACTCCAACATTGCACTTTGTCACTAACAATGGATTCCGGTATTTGCTTGTGTTCGGATAAATGAGAGATGTCCTTTGTTGGAGAGATCTTTAAGAAATGTTGGTTAGTTATTTTGAGATCGGAGGATGATTTGGTCATCCATGCGACCAAGAGGATTTTGGGTAATGAGCTTATGAATACAGAGCATAGGAAATGAGTTAACAGTGACATCCCTGTTGAGTTTGCAGCCACTCTACTCACAATGGGAGAGTATAAGGTGATTACAGCCTCGTTATGCAGGCTAATATTTAACAATGAATACTTGGTAAATCTGGAGATGGCCATTAACTATGTAGATGACAATATCCTTATTCCCTACCCAGAAGAATATGTTAGGGTCTTTGAGGCCATCGATAAAGGTGAATCACTCAGAATAGACTTCAAGAAGCCCATTCTCATTATCAAGGATCAAAAATCCTTTCTGCAATGACAACCAGATATAAGAAGGAATGTTATATTCCTCAAGCAATGGCTTGGTGTGGTAAAAGAACCGAAAGGAGAATGGTGGGTTAATTATATGATCGATGAGGGTTGGGCTCCGATGCAAGCCAAAAACCCCAACAACATGGGGGTTGCAGAGACACGGGCTTCTAGTATGGAAGTCACAGATGACAATGAGGGATAAGGATATCCTCATACCAAGGTTTTTGAGTTCGGATATAATTAGCTCTGTTATATAGGTAAGGAAGTATCTATAGTTAATAAACTATATGTGAATTCCTGGTTATGTTTGCATTTTGACAAAGGGGATGACTTGGATCTGTTAAATACAAAGAAACATGCTTATAACGATATTGATATTGTTCTAGTCTAGATAACTAAGGACAAGGCTACTGATAATGTTTTCTTTTAAGATATGTATATACTGAAGTAGCTTATGTCATAATTAGGCCTTTTACACATCTTACAGTAATGCATATACTCTAGTGGTAGTTTTCTTGTATTAGCATTTAGATATGACTTATCAGGTATGAATTATGGTCATTCATGGCTATAATTACCTTCAGTATGCAGGTGCAGTAAGTATCATTGTGTTCCAAACTGTATCGTGGAACTAGCCTATTTGGTTTAATTTTCATTGAATCATTTCCCTTAAGATACTCCATTGATTATAATTTTAAGTAGAAAATAAGGTGCTCGGTTATGTGTTATGCAAGTATACTTCTCAAAAATGTCATTGTAACCTCGGTAATCTTTCATCTTGCAGTCAACATTAAAAGGAATTCTTTGTTGTCTCAATATAAAAGATGCCTTGGTTGCATTAGCAATAGTGAAAAGTATACTAAAAACTATTTTATATAAAAGTTTTTTTTTTTGGTACTAACAAATCATGAAGTGGTATGTCGTAGGGTTGTGTTGAGATTTTATTTTGCAGGTGACAGTGCTAGCTAGAAGTCTGTGAATTAAGATAAAGGAGGCAAGTTTCTATAGAGATTGGAGGCAGGATGTCGAAAGGAGTATCCATGTGAGGGGTCTTCAAAATCATTATTTGATTGTAATCTTGTTTATTATTTAATAAAATATTCTAGCTTCAGCCTTTTAGGAAACAATAAAAATAAAATATATTTACATTATATTTTATATATTTTATTCTATTCCATAAAATAAATAATTTGTTAGATTTTATTTTATATCTTAATTACATTATAATATTTAGTAATAATTATACTAATTAGATTATATTTTCACTTTACCATTGTCATTAAATGGAACATATTGGTAAGCTTGAACTTCCTTCCTTTCTGAATCAGACCATAGAAAACGTGCTTCTTCTCAAATGCAAATGATAGCATGTCCACAAAAGATGGACAACTGTATGTGCATTTTCAATATTTCAATTATAGAGTATCTGTCATCTCACAATTAAATAAATAAGCCTTAAGTTACAGTTATTCAACAATTGGACCTTTTGAAGTTCAAATGGTGTATATTTTATTCATTATTTATCTTGTTTTAACTTTTAGCCATTAAGATGGTTTTCAGTATTTTATAATAATGTAAAATGATCTTGATTCAAACATCAAGATATGTCATTATTTTTTGAGTGGATGTTTTAAAACTATTTACCACAGTATATGAGTATATGGAGTCTAATGCAGATTTGGTTTTTTAGTTCAATTAGAATTAATTCTATGCATTGAGTTGCCATCACAATTGTTAAAAGATCTTTTAACTTTTAATTGAAGGATTAATTTTTTAAGAGAATTTTCTAAGAAATCTGGCAACATGGGAAATGTGTGGCTGGAAAAGCCCATCATTGTTACCATAATTAGAGTTGTATTTGAATTGAAGATATGGTGAATGTTAGTAGGTTACTGGTAAAACACTCTAAAGAAATGGGAGCTGTTATGTTTGGTTTCTAGTTGATTTATAAAAAAATTAATAATAGAAATGATAAGAAAAAAATATATATATAATCAGAGCTGCAATGTAGTTCTAGAGCAGAGATTGTAAAATAGTTTTGAAAGTTAATATAAAAAGAACAATAAATATAATTTTAACGTTTGCTGAAAATTAATTATTCATTTGAAATAGAAATGATTATCATGTAGAATAATATTGTAATATAAAAAACTAATGTCAAGAAAATATATTCAAATTTACAATGTAGTTGTGATTGCAGTCAATATGGGATTTGATCCCAACAAAGCTTGTAATAACTGTTTCAGAGCATCAAATGTTTTATCATTCTATCAATTTTATGTTAAAAGATAGATAAATGACCAAACTCTAGAAAAAATTTTTGATAAGCAATGTTGATCCTCTAATTCTTGACATTTTTTATATTCATTTTTAGAAGGATTACTTGAACATCAATACATTTACTTAAAAAATACAAATGAACTCACATCATTAACCAGACATGCCTAGATTACCATGTTAACATGAATAACATCCTCACTATTTTATAATTATTAATTGATTATTTCTCATAGCTTGAATTTGTGAAATTTATGAATACATCAAATAAATTCCTGAGGATGAGAATGTCCTCAACAAAACATTTTTATTGTCAAAATAATACTTTAAGGCTGGACAAAGCCTAGACTCGCCTAAAATTTCATAACAGCATAATACCTAGTTATAGCCTATGCTACAATATGCTGAGTTCCACTTCACAACTGGAATCCCATCCTCATAAATGCAAGCTACCACCATTGTTCTACTATGATTAACGTATTGTTAAGATAAATAATAGACTGCCATTGAGTTTGGGGAGTTTTCCATGGACGAGTCTAGACTGTTGTTTTCACATGCTTAATCGCAAATCAGAAGGTTTCTGCTAATAATCACAAATTAGTAGAAAATAGAGGATGTCATAGAAACAGAATAGGCATGTCAAGAAAATTGTTGCATTTGGCTACATGTAGAAGTCGTGAAGCAGGTAAAATTACTCCATTTGTATCTCGCAACAGAATTGTTTTTGCAGGCATATCTCAAAAAATGCATATCTGCAAATACAATTCTCTTGTAAATTTATAATATCAAACAGTTATAATACTCTTCCAGAAGAATTTCGGATAAGTGTTGAATGGAAAGAGTTAAATCGATAAATTATCGCACTTTTACAGAAGATGCTCAGATCAGAACTATTCCAGAAATTTTTTACATATATTCTTGTTGACTGGAAAGAGCTAAATCGGTAAATTGTCGCACTTTTATAGCAGATGCTAAGATCAAAACTCTTCCAGAGGAATTTCGCATGTACTTTTGTTGAATGGAAAGAGCTAAATCGATAAATTATCGTACTTTTATAGCAGATTCTCAGATCAAAATCCTTGATAGACATGTTAACTGTTAAAATTGGATTAAATGCTCATACAAAGCTGAGTGTATCACAATGGAAGAGGCACAAACCATAAAAGTTTAAGCAGAAAATTCTAGCAAATTGATAGGGCAAAAAATATCACAATTGAATGTAGATAATGCTTGAACAGTGACAACATCAACAAATATATTTTTACTTGCCACAGTGTTGTGTTAAAAATATATAACTAAAATGCTTACAAAGTTCAAATTGACTCTCGTGAAAAGATACTTCTTTAAAATATTAATTGCAAGTTTTCAGGCGTGAAATGAGGATTGCTTCAACTGCTCGACAAAATTTACTGGCACGAGAAATACTGAATCTTGTTCGCTTACACAATCCATGAAGGGCGTGACTCGCTCTTAAAATCGCTGCAGAGAAGATGCCGCAGAGAAATAGGAGGATGATAAATTTCTAGTGCCGCCTCAAATGTAATAACCTCCCTTAACTACTCAATGCACTCTTCTGTGATCTTTACGAGCATTCCAGTGAAAACAGTGGCGAAATGATGAAAAAAAACCCTAATTGTGGCAAATGAAGAGATAAAATTAGGCGTGAAATGACGTTAATTGCAATCATGATGTTCATTATGAAGCTCTAGACAATCTTGAAAATATTAATTGCTAGTTAACAGGCGTGAAATGAGGATCGCTTCAACTGCTCAACAAAATTTTCAGCCATGAGAAATACCGAATCTTGTATTGCTTACACAATCCATGAAAGCCGTGACTCGCTCTTTAAATCCCTGCAGAGAAGATGTCGCAGAGAAAGAGGAGGAGGATAAATTTCTAGTGCCGCCTCAAATGTGATAACCTCCCTTAACTACTCAATACACTCTTCTGTGATCAGTACGAGCATTCCAGTGAAAACAGTGGCGAAATGATGGAAAAAAAAACCCCAATTGTGACAGATGAGGAGATAAATTTAGGCTTCAACTCTGCACAGAAGATGGGCTCTGTTAATGCTATTTGTGAATTTTAACATATTTGCTATTTGTGAATTTATTGACTGCTTCAATTAACGAGAACTTAGTTTTTGTTTCGTTAGGGTCGTATTTATATAGGGATGACTTCTTTTTAAGGGTAATTGCTTTTAACTTTTAACATGGAGTTATGAACGGTGACGTTATAAATGGAGAACTTCATCCTTGATAATGAATGAATATTATGCATGACTTAATGATTTTTGGTTTAAAGCGAAGAAAACATGATTTGACATAAAATGTTATTGTTGTATTGTATTGATGATGCATTTGATGTTCAAATTGGGGAGAAGATATGATATATTTATCATGTTGTCATTTCATCTTTCAATATAACAATATTCATCAATGTCTCATATCTAATTAATTAATGATTTACTTCAAGATTAGAATGTGTCGATCATTTGAGATTCTTTAGTGAATGTTGGATGTAGAAGGGTGGGGTTCTATGAACGTGGGCTTCCTAAAAAAATTTAGTGGTTGTTATTGAGATCTTTTAGGAGTATTTTTAAATGGGTGGTCCCATGAACTTTATGATACAAATTAAACTTAAAATTTTAAGTTTTGAAGTTTATAAAAGCTGGTGGTCTCATAAATTTTCTTATTTTGTATATTCAATTTAGCAAAGTAAATAAATAGAAAATAATAACAAAAAAATAATTGGTGAAAATTTAAGACATTCACTCAAGTAGTGGAAGTGGCATCCATTATACAAGGTAAATGATAGCATAAGCTTGGCTTTCAACAAAAACATCGAATTCAAATCAGGATAATCAAATCCAAGGAGAACAAATGATAATATGGAGATAGATAAAAAAAAGTCCTCAAGTGAGTAGCAAGGGTAAATTCAAAAGGAATGGCAATAGAAATAGGTACAACTCTAAAAGCATAAATCAAAGAACGATAATAATGATCATGGACCTAACTTCAAATTAGAGGACAAGGTTGAGACAAGGGCTCAAAGTGCATGTTGTTTTGCACATTTTTAGGTTGATTGTTCACAAGCAAGGGGAAATTTTGGTAACCAACATAAGCCATATGTAGCAATGGATAAGAGAGAGGCGCATAATTGAGCCAATATGTTTGAGCTTCAAGGCATTTTTTCATTGTATTACAATAGTTATTCTTTCTAACCTAGGAGCTGCATATAGTCTTGTTTCTCCATCTTTGTTAGAAAGATGTAAGATTTCTTTTTCTAATTAGCAAAGATTTAAGATTCCATAAAAAAAATAGGTTGATCAATCTATTTGTGACTTGGTTCAATTCCAATAATATAACTCTAGGCATGAATTAGTTTGGACCTGATAGGGCACATTTTTATTGATATCCAACCAATTCATATGCCAATAATCTTAAGAACTCTTTTAGACATGCAAGCAAAGAAAGAAGTTCAAAATTTTTGCAAAGTATTCATGGTATAAATCTCTTAGAAGGTAGAACGAAAGTGTAGACACCTAAAATTGTCTTGTCTAATTAAATAAATATATTTATTTATTTAATTATTTTTAGCCTAATTCTTCTATTAATTAAATAAATCTTTATTTATTTATTTAATTCATTTATCCTCTTCTAACCTTATTTCTCATTTAAATAAATACTTTTATTTATTTAAATTCCTCTTTTCCTAAATTAAATAAATACTTTTATTTATTTAATCATCCCACTTCTTCTATTAATTAAATGAATCTTTATTTATTTAATTAAATTCATTAGCCTTTTCTACCCATGACACGTGTCATTCATCTCTTAATTCCTACACTACCTACCCTCTCATTATTTTCTTATTTCTTTTACCTACCCTCTAATCATAGCCGACCATTTATCTTTTACACCTCTCAGTCTTATCCCTTCATTTCCTATAGTGTCTTCTATATAAGGAGATTCTTCCTTCATAATCAACCCTGACCCCCAACTACGCTTTCGAACTTTCATATGAGATCAAGCCTACTTGCAATCACATTTTGTTCTTTGTTGATCTCTTGTGCACACATAAAATCTGAGAGCAAATATATCAAGCAAGATCAATGGAGATAGGAAGAATGGAGATCCAAACCCTATTGGACATGTGATGGTATAATCTTTGTGATTTCATTTGATTTGCATTGTCTTAGGTAATCTTCATATGTTATGGTGGATCTTTGTTGTTGTTAGGCTAGGATTTTGTGGTTGAATTTATTTAGCCTTTCAATGTTGTTGTTTCCATTTTTACCATAAACAAAAAGATGTCAAAACATAAAGATCGTCAAATATTATGTAAGATTTTGGTGATGTATTTCTAGATGAATTGTTGAGTTTTCCACCAAAGGGAAAGTTTGATTTCTCAATTGATCTAGTTCTTGGGACAAGTCTTATATATCATTTTGATTTTTTTAATTCTTGTAACTATATGTTTATGAATTTGACTATGTAGGTTTTTTGTAACAACATTTTGGATCAAACTCTATGATCCATCATTAAGGAAAGAAAGCATGAGAAGAGAGAAAATGATAGATTAAGCAAACCAAGATGTCTAAATAGATGGGGGAATTTGGAGCCTCGCGGTCTAAAAGAACAATAACCAATAAAATAACTAAATAAATAAGAAAAAAAAAGTAATAAGAAAAAGAGAACATGAAAAACAAAATAAAGAAAAAGAGAGTTATTCAATGATAAGAAAAAAAGAACTAAATCATATGAAAATTTTAAGAACAAGTAAATAACGAGCACAACAAAATTCCAAATAAGGCAAATCTAAAGAATTAAAATAAACAATAATAAATAAATAATATAAGCAATGGAAGAGAAAACAATGAAAAAATTAGAGGGATAATAAGGAGGAAAGAAAGAGAATGAAAAAATAATAATAATAAAGGAAATAAGAAATTAATTAAAAGAGGAAAAATAGAAATAGGTGTTCAGAAAAGATTAAACACAAGAAAATAAAAGGAAAACTCAAGAATTATAAAGAAAACAATAAAATTTATTAAAAAGACAAGAAAAATTCAAGTGGAAGAGAAATTAAAGGAAGTGAAAAATAAAGGAAAGAAATGATAAAAGAAATAAAATAATAAAAGATAACAAAAAGAAAGGCATAAGGGAAGATACATAGAGGATTGGGAGTGTAAAAGGAAAAAACATTAAAATAACAAGCAAAAGGAAGAAATTATTTGAAGGGGGTAAAATTATAAGAAAACAAGATGAAAATCAATGGAGGAAAAAATAAGGGAAGAATAAATAAAGAGAAAAAAAACACAAAGGATGAAAACAAAAAGCAAGAACCAAAAGGAAGAATAGCCTAGAAAGGAAAACAAGGAGCGGAGAAAAAGAGGGGCTAAGAGGGAAAGAGGAAAAACAAAGACCGAGAGAAAACAAGGGTTTATACTAGAAAGAAGGGATGAAACTGCTAAGGGAAGGAAAGATGAAGGGACACAAGACCAAGAGGGCGAAATTGATTAGGGAAGGGGAAGAAGGGGAGGAACAAAACTAGAAGGAAGGGAAGATAAAGGCAAGGAGAGGTGGCATGGGACTCGGGCAAGATGGAAAGAGGAGGCAAGAGGAGATAAAAAAGAGGAGGGAGGCCTAGAGAGGGAAACATTTAGAATTATTTAAGTGATTTAATGAAGGATTCTAAGAGAAGCTTAAATTCCAACCATCATCTCGATTTAGGTTAGAGGGGAGATTGTGGATTTCAATGTCCTCAATGAGCTTTCTTCTGAAGCAGTTCTCTTCTTTGGCTAAAATCTGAGTATCTTCTAAGGGGATGCGATGCTTAGTCTTAGTAGAATACTCTGCAAGGGCAGATTTTAAGGTTCTCTCATGTCTGACATTTGTACAATGCTCTTTGATTCTGGTGCTAATAGAGTAACCAGACTCACCTATATAGGGAGTACCACAAGAGAAAATCCACTTTGTAAACACTCACGTTAAGGAGGAAGTCTTTGTGATCTTGGGATCTTTAATTCTTACTCTACATTATAGAATGGTGTAAGATTGCAAATATTTGAAAAATTAATTTTGGAATTTTTTTATAATTTATAATATTTTACAAAAGGATTTTCTAATAGGAAATGTAACCAAAGGAGATAGTTTACATACTTGACCCTTTGGAGACATCATTTGGGGATTTGTGTTATGACATGATTAATTATAAGGTTATTAGCCTCAATGTTATGAAACTTGATCAAACTGTGAAATTTAAAATGAAGCTAAAATATCTTCATAAATACATCTAGAAGCACACCTTAACACTATCATGAATTGTATAGCATCATGTCTATTAGTAATCATAAGAGATCATCCCTTTTTATTGGGAGTATGTATTGGAGTCATTAGTAGACATATATTAAGGTTAAAAGAAGTTTTAACTTAAGTGGGCAATAGTCATTTAAATATTTTAATTTGAGTACTTGTATTCAAGTGGTGGAGACTAATGTGGAGTTCGCATTTGGTTTTTAGAATTGGGGGTGGTTATGAAGTTTCTAAGACTAAATGTTCAAATTGTGGAAAGATTTTGAGACTTATTATGTATCAAAGTCATAAGGTTTTAAAATTTAAATATATAATTTTGCAATGTAATATAATCATTGTTGATCAATAACAACTTTTTTCTTAATTTATATTTTTCTTATGGCTAGAGAATTTGGTAGTCTAGTGACCTAACACCCACTTAGAAGGTGAACATTGAAAGGGAGTGCAAACCCCTATAGGTCCCACGCCAAGCTAGGACACTCCTCATCTTGCGTATCAATTTGAAGTAAAATTTGAATACAAGCTGGTTGATACGTTTTGGACTTAGAATGGAAGCCAATAAACCCTAAAGATTGATTAATAAAAAAATTATAACTTAAACTTTTACTTATTATTGTATGTTATTTGATATGTGTTGCTAGTTATTTTTACTATGCAAGTGGGAGAGTTGTAAACTATCTTCAATTGGAACCTTTAATTTTTTATACATGATTAATACTTAAAATATTTTTTATGTCATTTTATAATGCATTGGTTTAATTTTCTTCCAGAATGGCTACACAAAATAAGATCATCCATAGCATGGACATTCAAAATGTGTACTTGTGACCACATGAATCTCACTTTAATGTCTTATCTAGTAATGTACTCACATTCCTTTCTTCTTCTACATAATGAATAACTAATAAAAGAAGCATAAGGCATTAGTTTGAACGAAAAGAAACTTCATTAATTGGATGTGGATGTGGATGTGGATGTGTATTGCTTGTATAATTTATGAATGGTGTAACTCACTCTTAAACCCACTTAAAGGATTGATTGGTTGGATGGATCAGATTGACTACTTAAATAATTGGATTCAAAGGATGCTACAATGCTTAGATAGGTTTTAGATTTAAAATTTTGATTTAATTTTTTAATTGAATTACAAATAATGAGATGATGACGTCCCCTCAAGAGGATGGTTGAGTTGAAATATTTTCTAATGATGATTCATGTGACCTTCTAAGTTTCTTCAAGAACTTTATGTTACTTGACAATTGTGTGTAGTATCATATAGAGATGTGTGTTAAAGATAAATAAACATGTTTGAATGGGAAATAGATAAGTGAACATGTTATTGAAATGCATACATGGCACATGAACAATAGTTGACTGAAATGTAAGATGGTCAAAGGCAGATTTTTAAGGTTTTATATTGAACCCACGAGAACATTTAGCTACCCAATACATGAGCATGAGTCCTAGGCTAAGAAGATTAAGGGATATCCATTTCACTAAAGTCACCAAGGGTACAATCCCAACTTGATGTAGGAGACTCTCCTAACACACCCAAAACACATGCTCTTTTGTATACTATGTGAGGGGTACTCCACCCAAGATTCATCTGTGCCATAACAAATAAAATTGCATAGAAATTGCAAGAATAGAAATAACCGATTTTCTATTACTTCAATATAAAGAAACATAAATATTCAAGAATTACAATGCTTAGCCTCATGGACTTTACCAACCTTGCAAGAAAAACTACAACTAAACTCTCAAATACCTTTATGTCATCCAAAGGACTATCAACTATTGTTGCACTCTCCTCTATCTCACCCTCAACCTCTAAAACTTCACCTTTGCTCTTCTTTCGTGCCATCATTAAGGCATGTTGTTGCAATAATCCCTTTTTCCTCTTCACCTACATACACAACTTCATTTACAAATAAAAATTTGTGAAAAAAATAATGGGACTCCTTCATACCCATATTTTCCTCTTCTATTCTATTTTATATTACATCTCTATTTTCCCTCAATTCTCTCATCATGCCCCTCCTGTCATTTATTATAGCCATGTACTTTCTTTCTCTCTTGACAAGGACTAAAATTCCTAAGAGATTTCCCACAACCAACCCCAAACTCTTCCTCTTTTTCATTTTCAAATGTAATTTTCAACCTATAACAAAACTCACATTAGACCATCCTCTACCCAAAAATGATTTCTGGAAGAAACACCTCTAACTTATTCTACCCACTCTCTCTTAGTGGAGGAACTTTGTGTGCCTTCTACCTAGCTTGAATCTCTATTAGAGGACAACCAACATTCTATCATACACATTTCATGTATCCCAAGGTCTTGGTGTAGATTGCCTCACATTCAATGATCTATCTGTTGGACATTGTTGTTGCTAGGATATGTTATTGTCATTGATGTCAACATATTCTTGCTCCGGTGATTGCAGATTGGTTTATTGGGATCATGGTTTGGTGTATGGGGTATTTATATTCTTTTGTATTGGTTTTGGTGATCTGCAAAGCTTGATTGATCATATCATATGATCCGATTTTGCAGTTTGTTTTTTTTATCAGTGCTTTGAAGAGTTCATTATTTCCTCTGGTATATTCTGGTGTGATCATATCTTGAGCTGATTTTTTGGGATATTATTTGGAATGGTCTTGTGTATCTTCATTTCAAATGGTTCATGGTTTAGTGCTCTACAAGTTATCTTTTCTTCATGACAATTGTTGATGTTTGAGTGTTCTTGAAGTTTAGATGTTGTTTGATGAAGATTTGATAAGTGGTGTTGGTGCAGTTGTTTCTAATGATTCTAATGTGCTTGTTGGTGCTTCCTAATTGTGTCCTATTTGTTTTTATTATCCTTATTGATCGTTGTGCGAGTTGTTGGTGATTTTGTTGAACTGGTGATGTTCTTCATGTTATGTGTTTTCTTGGTGGTGTAGCGTGTTGCGGTTGATCTTGGCATGATTTCCACTGGTGTTGTGTGTTAGGAGATTTGAATTAGGTCCATGTTATGTCATGTATATCATTATATTGGTTCGGTGGTCGATCTTTTTATTGTGTGATGTAATTTTATAATTGCAAGTTGAGGGTTTAGCCGACCTTGTTTTCAAGGTTGATGAATTGTATAAATAGGTGATATTGTCATGTAATTTAGGTATCATGGTTGTGTCTACATTATCATAGAGTTATGTATGTGCGAACAAGTGATTCATCCTTCGACATTGTGATTGAGCAGAGATTGGCGTTGTAGAGAAGACAAATGTGCTTAACCGGAACTGTCATCAAGCATTTGGAGATGTTATTATTGCAGTTAATTTCTTTCGGATTCTAATTTGGATCTTATTGTAAGTTAGTGAGACTTCCTTGAGGGTTGTAGCCTTTCAGGTCATTATCTTTTGAACAGTGAGCTCTAGGCAGTGTGCCTGAATGCATGTGCACTCCCCATTATAATATTTACACATATTGTTGCAGAGTATCATCTTATTGTGGGTAGGTTCCCACTATGTTTTTCCCCTTAATCGGGTTTTCCACATCAAAATCTTGGTGTTGTGTGTTGTGCTATCAATTTTATTATCTTTGTTATTGCTGCATTTTATCAGATTTGTATTTGTGATTAAGTTTGTAGATCTAGTGAAAACTGATCCCCCCCCCCCCCCAGTTTTCCTTCATTGTTGTTGCCGACACTATCTACATACTCAAGATCTCTAGCTCTAATACCATTTGATGTAGGAGACTCTCCTAACACACCTAAGACATATTCTCTTTTACACTATATGAGGGGTACTCCACCCAAGATTCATGCATAACATAACTAATAAAATTGCAAAAATAGAAATGATTCCTTTATTCGGGTTATCTTAGATTCATGCATAGCATAACTAATGAATAAAGTGCAAACAAGAATATTCAAAAATTACAATGCTTAGCTTCATGGACTTTACCAATATTGCAAGAAAAAATACAACTCAACTCTCAAATGAAGGACAATTCTTCTCAACTTAAAATTATCACTCCACTTTGAATGATCCACACCACTCTAGATGATACAGTCAACTTTGGATCAACTCTCAATGATCCACTCAACTCTAGATGCTTAAAGCTCTATCCCAAGCTTCTATTTATAGTTCTCTTATGCCTCTTGCTATTCTCACACCTCCTCTAAGAGAGAAATACATGGCAATCAAGAACTGCAACATATAACCAATAAATGACATTTCAAATCCCTTATGAGGCAACTTGAAGAGGTGTCAAGTTTCAATTTTCCCAAGTGGGTGCCTAAAAAGGTGCCTTTTCCAATTTTTATGTAACCATTCAATAAATATGAGTGCTTGACTCAAACCCCTTGTTCCCACACCCAAAAGGGCATTTTTATGATTATAGCATTATAAATAATAGGAAAAGGTGTACATTTTTTAAAATTACAATTGCTTTTACACATAGGCCACAAATATTGAATATTTTCAACCCGCTATGCACCCTTGGACACTTTCTTAGGAACCTAGAGACACACATATACTTGCATTTATTTTTATTCACCTAACCTTAACTAAAATTAAAAATAACAATTTTTCTTTGGATGATATGGGATTTCCCTACATCCCTAGATGCTCATGCATCACAACTTCATCCCTCATGGTGTTGGGACTTTGCACTCAATGAGTTGATCTCTAGTGAGCTCATTAAGAACCATTCAACTTCAGCCATATTTGGAACATTACATGGTCATCTCTCTAGAAGAGGTGGGTGTGTTGCAACAACATGTTTGATTCTATAAATTATTATAGTGTTATTAATTGAGTTTTACAATTTTCTCAAAAATTTTACCTTGAGGAAACTTCTTTAGATTAGCTAGACTATTGCAATAGTTTAAATTGATTGTAGCTAATTGCTTAGAGAAATTTTTGATATTAAAAATTAATGAATTTATATTTAAATTTGATGTTCAAAATAATATATGATATATCATATTGATTAAGTGACTAATATTACCTCATATTCATTAGAACATATTTAGCTCGTAGTTGCTTTTTTAATTTAAGTTTACTTAGGAGTGCTTATTTTAGTTGTGCACCTAGTTTATCTTTTATGCATCTAGTTTAGCTAGAGTTGAGCTTTATTCAACTCCACATGCTTTCACTTTAGTGTTGCAAGGTGTGCACCCTTGGTCTCCTTGTATTGTGTAGTGTAGTGCTTGGGTTTGCGACATGGCTTAAATGCCTCTCATGGATACATAAAATCTCGCAATTATATTAGGAATTAGCAAGTCGATCTTTCGGTACAACGACAACCATGTTTCTAACAAGTGGTATCAAAGCCTAGACCATGAGTTCAAACCCCTCGCTTGTGTTGGAGGAATTGTTGCAAGGTGTGTGCCCTTGGTCTCCTTATGTTGTGCAACAGGGTGCTCAGGTTTGTGACATAGCTTAACCGCCTCTCATGGAAACACTAAATCTCTTGGTTGTACTAGGCATTAACAAGTTGATCTTTTGGTGCAATGACAATCATGTTTCTAACATTTAGTTCTCCTAAATTTAACTCTGTGTTTTCTTTATAAGCACCTCGTTGTACAATTGTAATTCATCGTGTAATTTTGTATTCTTTGATTTTGAGTAATATAGCATTCATTTGTGCAACTCTCATTCGTATAAGGTGTTCTTGTTTTCCATTTGATCTTGCAAGTGCTTGTGTTGCAAAAATCAACATGGTATCAAAGTGTGGATTCAGCAAGCCTCTTCACATGTTTTGAGGGTTTCTTTGCTTAAAACCATTATAGGGGCACATATTTGCTTAAAAGCATTACAGGGGCACATATTTGCTTAAAAGCATTACAAGGACACATATTTGTTTTTTGTGGATTTGGAGGTGGACAATTTTTTTAATAATTTTTGGAGCAAAACAAGCATCACCATCATGTCCATAGGAGCAAAAAACCCTAAGATCAACTATTGTTTCATCAAAATCTGACCAATTGAAATTTGGGGTCAAATTCACTGAGGGCATATATTTTGAGGTGAATTTTAGGGGTAGATAAAAAATTTGATTATTTTGGGGCAAAACGAATGTCACCATTGTACTCAAGAGGCTCAACAACCCTAAAATCACCAATCAATTTCTTCAAATCAGAGATCAGGGAATTCTTTTGCAAAAAAAAATCAGAAAGTTTCTATTTTTGACAATTTTTTTTCAGAAAGATTATATTTTCAAAAACTTTCTATTTTCGAAAAGTTTCTATTTTTGAAAACTTTTCATTTTTGGGCTCTCTTTAAGCCTTCCAAGCCTTAAAAAGCAATCTTTAGTGTTTTTTCTCATAACTTTGTCATACAGAGTCAAAATTGAGAAAATGAGATATTGTTGGAAAGCTAGTTTAGAGGACTATTTGATCATTATTTTATTCCTATAAGTGGTTCGATCAGATTTTCCATCAATTTTCCATACTGGACCTCCAAATTTAGCCTTTATTTTCACACTTTTGGGGCCATAACTTGAGCAAACAAACTTCATTTTTCAAATTCCGCATATCTTAGGAAAGCTCTCAGAGTCCTCTATCTAGATATCCAACAAATTCTTCTATAATATTAACTAGGTACTTAATGATCTCAGTTTTTCCATTTCTAAATTCTATGATTTCTCAACTTATTCAAGTGCAAAGGGGTTTATTTTTCTTGCTAGGGGGGCTAGAATCATCATCTTTCAAATTCCTATATTTTTTTAACCATGGCCTAACGGTGGATCCTTCTATTGAGAAACTCACCCCTCATAACTATCATAGCTGGAAGACTACAATGATCAAATTTCTTTGGTCTAGGGATTCATGGTTTTGTTTAGATCAAATGTAGCCCAACTTGACTAGTGAGTATGAGACCCTTCAACATATGGAGAAGATGAATCAAGCTATGGGTTTGATTGCTCTACATGTTTCAGATAATCTCCAATTCCATATTGATTAGGGCTGCACCACTTCTAGGGCTATGTGGTTTGAGAAAATTTTTAGGGGTATTAATGAGTTTCATGCACTTCAACTTGAGACAAATTTGACATCATTAACACCTAATTCATTTCCTTCCATAAGGACTTTGTAGTGAAGTTCAAATCCATAAAATCATAGCTACAAGGTTGTGGCAAGCAGAGTACTAGTAAGGAGTGCATCTTCATGATTCTATCGAAGCTTTGAGGCCAATTTCATTTTTTTGCCTCATCATTCTATTCCACCATGGGTTCTTTGGGTATTGCATTCACCATGCCTTCATTTGAGGTGTTTTGTGAGCACTTGACATAGGAGCAAGCCAATCTATCACAACTTGGTTTAGTTTCTAGTTACAAATCTTGAGCCTTGGTTGCTCGAACTCCTACATCTACAAGGAAACAAAAGAAGAAGAAGCAAAAGAACAAAGGTACACAATCTACTCAGCCACCTCTAGCTTCAAAGTCTCATGGACATGATTTAGATTCTTTCACCTCTTCCAAGTGGTCTTCATCTAGGAGGGACAAGCCTAAGTGTGCTTATAGCACCAAGCCAAGACATGATGAGCATCAATGTTATGCAAAGTAAATTGATGAGCTGAAAAAACTTTTGAAAGAATAAAATTCATTCGCCTTCATCTAGTGCATCCTCTTCCACCACTTCAGGACCTGGTCATTCTAGATATTCATCTATGACACATGGTGAAGACAAGATGAAAGGATATGCTCTCTTTACATTGACACATTCTCAGTCCTCTATGTGGCTTATAGATTCAAGAGCTTCACATCATATGGCATCATACGAGGGTATGTTCTCTTCTTTTGAGCATCATGCATTTCCACAAATTTTGATGGGTAATAACACTTACATTCAGTGTTAATGGGAGTGGTTCTAGTGAGGTTGATGAGGGTACATTCAATAATGTTCTTTGTGTTCTTGCATTATCTTCCAACCTTCTTTCCATGTACTGGATTACTCACTGTGGGATAGAAAAGTCAATTGAGCTCACCCCTTATTTAGTGCTTATTAGAGACCTACATAGTAGAGAGCTTATTGTAGTTGGCAGTTTTGATCATGCATCTCGATTGTATGAGTTCTCACATTTTGCTCCCATTGAGCATGAATCTGGCCCTATCTCTAATGCATCAAAAGTACATTATAAATATGAGGAGAGGTTTGGTCAATTGAACCCATGTGTGCTTCATTCATCTGTAGTAGTTCTTGAGACTTGTGTTGATCCTCCTCCACCTCCTGCTTCTTCAGAGATCAGGTTAGTTCAGCAGGTTGATTGTTCCCTTCCAATTTCAATAGAGTGGGATGAGTAATTGCTAGATATTGTAGGATTATTTGATACATCACAAACACCAGACATTGGGAACATGACTAAGGATATTACATTCCTCCTTGATGGAAGTTTGAACATTCATGTTATCCCATATTCAGTGCATTCAAAGTTTGTTCAACAAGTATCTTCACAACAATTTAGATTTGCTTTAGTTGATCTAGCATCTTTTGATTCAGACCGTTGGACAATTGAGCATTCTTTCATGGCACACATCATGAGACTTTTCCTTCCATCTCCTTCCATGAAGTTGTTCTATCCTTGGCCACTTGATTTTTTTCTTCCTAAGGGGAGGAACGTGGTTTGTCACTCTTGGATCTTCATCAACATATGTCCTCGAGCCTTCATATTTAGCGTTGTAGATTCTTCATTATAGGAGATATACATTGTCTCTTCTTTTCTCTCCTATGGGGGAATCTTGATTGTACTTATGTGACCCATTCACTTGGGGGGCACTTGGATTCCTTCATCTTTGTCACATGTAGTACCTTTTTTTCATTTTATTGCATCTCTTGCTTTTGGAGAGGGATTTTTCTCCTTTTATCCACTTAGAAAGATCATTGGTTTATACATGGGTACCTAATCAAGCATTTTGTTGTTGGAACCCATTTCTATATTCATGCTAGAGTTTTTCTACTTACCCTAAGTTTCACTTAAGGAGGGCGAGGGAGGAGGGGGTGTGTTAGAGCATATTTAGCTATTAGTTGCTTTTTCACAACTAGTTATGCTTTTTTGCTTAATTTCACTTAGGAGTGCTCATTTTAGTTGTGCACCTAGTTTAGCTTTTATGCATCTAGTTTAACTATAGTTGGTCTTTATTTAGCTCCTCATGCTTTCACTTTAGCTCTCTTAAATTTAGTTATGTTCTTTCTTTATAAGCACCTCATTGTACAATTGTGATTCATCCTGTAATTTTGTATTCTTTGCTTTCGAGTAATATAGCATTCATTTGTGTAGTTGTTGTTTGTGGAAGATGTTCTTGTTTGTCGTTTGATCTTACAGGTGCTTGTGTTGCAAAATTCAGCAATACCAAGATCATAGTATATGAGTTTTAAAATTTTAAGGGGTTTTTGATGACCACACTAGAGTATGCTCATCGCTTAATTAAGTTTAGATAAATTTTCTACTAGAGTGTTTTTTATTTGTGTTAATATGTGGGCCTTCATTTTTTAAAGTTTGATATTTTGTGTAGTAGTATCTTGACAAACACATGGGTAATATAGAATATTTACATGCACAACATTTATTTTGGTATTTTTGGATTATTCATGAATGCTATCTTAAGTTATTTGTTTTCTTCTCTTGTTTAGAATAAGATTGTTTGGAACATACTATGAGTTAGTGTGATTCCTTGTATTGCAAACTAGATCATTCACAATGACTATATATTTATTTATAGGTTTTTGTGTTTGACCTTGTTATTTACATCATAATTTAGTTATATAGTGATTCTTTGGTTAAATTAGAGTAGAAATAGATCATACAAAGTTTGATTATTATAACTTTGTGTTTTTTAGTGTAAGCTCACAATTTACATCACAATAGTTGTAGAGAGTGACACTTTAGCTTGGGAGGGGTGAAATCAAATGGAATGAATTTAAAAGAGAATAAAATAATACCCGGTAAAAATATTCACATTAAAATAAAATGAATGAAATCATAAATATTAAACCAATGTAAATTATGGATGGAGTGGATGTGCTTATATGATTTGAGTTGTTTGTTTCTTAGTACGACAACATATAATTACTCAGTAATTTGAGATGGTGAAAATCTAAGTCACCAAACCCTATAAAAAATAAAATAAACAAACCAAATTGTTGATTTGAAATGAATTGTGAATAAATAAAATAGGAACAATAAAAATTCACAACCTATTCAAATCACTCAATGAAGTGTACGGTAAAATTTATACAATAAACAATATATAAAATCAATACCTTCATGCACTTGAACCTTGCTTAACTCTATTGTATTAAATATGTTGGTTGCTTAATTTCGTCAACATGATAGTAGCATTCAAATACTAGATACTTGATACTTGATTGATAGTGTGTGTGATAAAGAGATCAATAAGATAAGTAGGAAGAAGATTATGTTTTTGATAATAAAGCAAACAAAACAAGGGGGCTGACCCAGAATACACAAAAAGCCTCAGAGAGAGCAACCAACACACACACAACTGCCAAATGACAATCAACCAATCCCTAACTTAATCATCAAAATCAAAAACCAACTGCAGCTATAGGATAACCCAAGATTGATAACAATCTCATCCAAATAGCAACTAAAATGGTAGATAATCAAAAAGAAACTAACCTTAACCCATCTATCCATAGAGATAAGCACATTGTTCCGACTATAAAAACTAAAGAAAGTAGAAAGAGTCTTGACAAGCCTCATATGGCTGATAAAGAAATTAAACTTAATAGGGATCCAGCCGATCCAACAACTAAAACTATAACAAAAAAGGAAAGCATCAACAATTAGTCATTTTTTCCAGCTCCCATGTGTTGGGAGAGCAGAAGTCCAATCTAATCTTCAACCAGGAATTCAAACAGTTCCTTCATGGTGTCACCTTCCAACCCACCTTGTTTCACTTTTTCCTAGTGTAGCAGGCACATTTAAGTGGTCGAGGAGTGCATGACTTTAATGGCAAATTTCACAATTTTGCTGACATGGGAATCCAGGTAGTCCAGCTTCTTGTTCACATCGTTTAGGTCCTTGGAGATAGCATTACATCCCACACAATGCACCACCTCCTCCTTCTCTCCACCTTCAACAGTAGTCTGACCATTCTTAGACTTTCTCCCGTCCTCCTCAGACATCTGATTATGCGGGGTGGAAGTGGCAGAAGAAGGGGAGGTGTTCTTATTATCATCCTTAACAGTCTCAGAGCTAGGGGCGTTGGTATCCAGCTTGGAAGACTCCGAGCCCTCTGTGGCCTCCATATCATCCTCAACCTTATCACTTTCTGCCTTCTCAGAATCTTCCTCACCCTCATTGGCATAGTTCTTCCTCACAACAATTTGTTTCATATGGGGTTTACCAGCAAATCTGTTGGACCTCCGAGGGGTCACACCATCCTCCATGTCAGACTCAACTAATAGGATCTTAGGTTCTTTCCTAGGTTTCTTGGAGGTAGCTTTAGCAGCAAAAGGATTGCTTTTGTTTTTCTCCCCAATTTTGGGGGAAATGTGAGGGGCATGGTCAAGGGATTGGCAAGGCGTAATAGGATTTTTTGAGGTCTTTTTAGTACCTTTTTTAGTACCAACAGGGGGGCCATGGAGGGAGGGAGCAGGTTGAACAAAAATGGGTTTAGGCAAACATAGGGCCCTGTGAAAATTGTAGAGCCAAAACATTAAACCCTAATGGAGGATGGTGAAATTACTGTCCTGACTCATGCAATGATGAACCTCTTTAACAATGGATTCTAAGGCATGAAGTAAAAACAACAGAAAGGAAATAGTGTCATGGTTGTGAAAATGATTGAGCAATGGAAAGTGGCAATAATAGAAAACTCCATATCTTCCCTCAAGGGTAAAATATTTCATAGTAATTTTGCACACCTAGTCCCACGAATAAGGTAGGCATTCTCTGTTGAAACCCCCATGCATCTTAACTGGCTCCTCACCCTTTTTGTAGAATATGTTCATACTAGTTTCATCCATGACCCTACTAGTTTTCTTCCACTTCCTTCCCTCAGTTGAAAGACCCGTGGCTTGGGCAATGACGTCTTCATTAATTTCAAATGAAATATCCCCCATAACAACTCTCATGTCATTCCAACTGCTGACAAACTGCATGGAGAGGTTTTCGTCAAACCCAGTCATGGCTTCCATGAACGGGATAATGCCCCCTTCCTTGACATACATCCAAACACATGGGTCATTTCGGAAGCAGTCATCAATAATGCCTAGCTCAACCCAGACAAGATCGCCCCCCATAATAGCTTACTCCAGAGTGAAGTTGGTAAACAGTGTGGAACTGGTAATGTTTATGCAGAGGGAAAAAATAGAGTGAAAGATAAGAATGATCAATAGAAATTTAGACAAAGTGAGGTGAGAGCTGCAATAATTATCTTTTATGGTGTTTCCCAAGGCATGCGTCCACCAGTTCTGATACACATGTGAAAGGACACCTCTTAACTCGTCCACCAACTTGCAAAGATCTTTATTATGGAGAAATCTTAAGTTCCAGTTATAGCAATAAGTGTTATACTTGCTATGGTCTATCAAGTTAATGATTAAAAGTTGAAGCTGCAATCCTTCGGGAACACAATTATCGGTGGTCGGACACGTCATCGCTGGACCAGTGCGGTGGAGAAAATGGGGACCACCAAAAGCCACCTTGGCATAGCCCGCCCAATTCAAATTTGAATTTCCCTCCTGCCATATGACATCGCAGAAGGGCCAAAACATCCACCCGTCAAAAAGGACATAGCAAATCATGGTTAGTAGTGAAATTTTGGTCTCTCCCCGTGAGGGATTTCTGTCTATCATAAAGTGAATCCAGGTGTCTCCAGCACCTCATACCTTTCATCTCCAGGCTTGTCACAGCTAGAGAGTCCGCCACCGAATTTTCCTCTCTATAAATGTGTTGAATTTGAAATTCCTCAAGCCAAACTATCATAGACCATATGTCCTTTAGTATGTTGCTAATCATCCAGCTAATTCCTGAAATGCCTTTAGTCGCCTCAATAATCAGCTTAGAATCCCCTTCACTGATCAATCTTTTAGCATTAATATCGAGATCCAATTTAAGCCCCTAGAAGAGCACAAGGGCTTCTATGTGTGTGAAAAGTGGACCTGTATCTATATCGGGAATACACAACACTTCAATTAAGTCATTACATGCATGGTTAGTAAATCAATAATCAATGAATAATAAACCATTACAAAGCGACCCATTGCCTTCTAGTAGATGCGAGTTTAGATTGCTCTCAAATTGCTAAGTTATCCAGTGACTAGACAACACCTAAACGAAGGATTTTTAATCTATATGAGCATGGATTTAAGCTAGATGGATGCAAGATTTAAGCTAGATATGCAAGATTAATCTAACATGATTTAAGCAATATATGAATATTTAAGCTAAATGATTTAAGCAATATGAAATAACTAATATGCAATATATCAATGCAAATTCTCAATGAACCTAGAGCAAAAATACCATAATATCAATATATTCTCCAGGATTCTTGAATGAGAGATGAGAGCCTGAATTTATAGAAAATTCAGAAAGAAACCAAAGGCTGAGATCGAATGATGATGAGCAGTCGAGATTTTCCAAGAGGAAGCACAATCCAGGTGAATTGATGTGATTGGATGCTTTTCTCAATTTTAAAGGAAATTGAACTAAAATTAAGATAAAATTAGGAAAAAACTGATTTATTCTCTATTTCATTCAATTTTAATATTTAATTGTTTTAATTGCTTTCTTTGAGATTATTTATCAATTTTTAATTTTTTTTTTCAAGATTATCTCCAATTGATTTCTTTTCTCAAATTTTAATTGTTTTTTGTCAATTAATTCCTTTTTTGATGATTTAATGGTAAATTGATTTATTTAATAAAATATGCTAGGATATTCAATAAAATAAATAGGATAATTATTTAAAAATGATTTACTTGAAATGATCAATTAATTAAATAAATATTTAATTAATATTGGTTGATTAATTTGCCATGTGACATTGATGATTTAAGAAATTAATTGTGTGCTCAAGATTTATTTAATTGTCTTTGGTTAGGACTTTGGTGACATTGTCGAGATTAGGGGCTCATGGTTTAGATGACCATTTTTAGGGTATTACATGTGCCCCTCTTTGAACCAGTTTTGAACTTGATTGATCACGAACCAGATGAAGAGCGAGGTATTCAACTTGTTTTGAAGTGATGAAACTGAACAGAGTTGATTAAAGCGAAACTGATCCCGAACTTGATTGAACTAGGACCGATGAAGAGCAAAGATATCAAACTTGAACTTGATTGACCAAGAAGCGGATCTTATTGATCTAGAACTTGATTGAACTAGACATAGTGAGTGAAGATAAAATCGATCTTGAACTTGATTGATCAAGATACAATGAGCGAAGATAAACTATCCAGCTTGATTTGATGTGATGAAACTGAACACCTGCTTAGATTGAGCGTGTGATCAAAGATACTCTTTAAACCCTTGATTGAGTTTAAATGAATAATCAGCTTGATGAAAAGTGATGAAACTGATTAATGTTAAGAGACTGATTCAGACAAAGACAATGTCAGCTTGATATGAAGCGATAAAACTGAGATGCCCCTAGCGATAAGAATTTGTTTCATTTTCTTTAGTTGAAAATATTTTTGCTCGACGTTTGATGAGGATTTCAAATTTTTTTCGACATTGAAGATGCAAGTCATGATGTCATCAATATGCCCCCTCGAGAGCGAAATCAAAAGATAGCGAGGGTACATGATGATTATAAGAAATTGTTGGCAATGATAAGTTATTTGAGCACAAATTATTCAGAGGAATATTTGAAAAATTTAGCGTTGATTAACAAGAAATTGAGCAAAAAATTGAAGAAAGAATGAGCTTTTGATGAAAAGTGCTAAGTGGTCCAAATTTTGGAAATTGACTAGCAGAATGATCTCAAAATTTGATTTCAATCCCAAAAATGGAATCAGGACGAGCAAATTAGCTAAGGGTACAATTTTCATGTCCATCGGAGCAAGTTGAAAAATTAGGGTTTTGGCTATATAAGGGGTAAAAGTGTCATTTTCAATTCATTTTAACCCTCCAAGTTTGAAAATTCAAAAATCTTTATGTGAAGAAAAATGGTGGTTCCCACTCATGTGCATCGATTCGAGCGCCAGAGATGACATAATCAACCTCAAAACTATGAGCCAGCGGTAAGTGATCGATCTTAAGCCTATTAATCATTTCAATTTTGAATTTTTTTGTTGAATTTTTTAATTTTTTGGCATGTTTAAGTCGGGTTTCGTCGTTTTGTCGTGCGAGGCAGGATCCTATCTCATATGACAAACTGATTAAGTTTGTTTTATCGTAGTTTTGTCGTACTAGACCTACCCTTTTGTCATACGAGTACCTTCAAAAGAGCCCATTTTGTCATCCTAGGGCTAGTCATGTGTCGTATCAGATTGTTTTGTCGTACTAGACCAATTCCTGACTCGTGCGAGTTGTTGCTTCTATGATGTTTTGTTGTTTGAAAAACAGTAAGCATTTTTGAAGGTGCAAACTTGAAATTTTGATTTTGCAATTGATGTAGTTAGATTTGCATGATGTTTTGCTTCCTTTATAGGCTAATTTGAAATGTTTCCTAATGATCTTTTGTTTGATTTGTGTAGGTTCGATTGCCCCATGTATTATTCAGATGTGTATATCCACCTATGATGACATTAGTTCATCACTTATCAGATGTAGACCGGGCAGATATTGATGTGTGCAGATTGATGCATCTTCTCGAGTTGCCTGATATCTGTGTGAATCACGGTATGCTCACTGCCTTAGTTGAGAGGTTTCATTCAGAGCATATTATGTTTCATTTTCTAGTTGGGGAGATGACCATCACTCCCGAGGATGTATACAAGATTCTTCGTATCCCTTTTGCTAGGGATAAGGTAAATTATGATTCAACACAACATCATGGTCTTCTATCCGTGAGGCAAGTATTTCATGATGCAGACATTCTGACATGGTCTATCAGTTGGGAGGACATGATGACCAAATACAGTGAGGCCTTTCCACTTGCTTGCGTCTTGGAAGGTTTCATAGGCTGTTTTCTTATGCCAGATAAGGGACAATAGGAGTTTTTATGTGGATGGGGCAGGATGTTGGAGAGACTTGTTGAGCACCCCCAGAGATTAGGATGGGGTTCATGTATATTAGCACACATGTATCATGAGATGCATGAGATCGTCTACCGGGAGGGGAAGAGTATGGATGTCGGGGTGTTGATTTTACAAGTATGGACCTGAGAGCATCTCCTAGTATGCAGATCGATTGTTGATGAGGCCAGAGATCCACATTAGCCTATTGTCTATAGATATTGTGGGTACATTACGCAACCCCATCTGGGAAAGATAGATTATTGGTGATGGCAGCTTGATGATCTTATAGTTGTCACATGGAGACCTTACAGGGGTATGGAGCCTTGGGATGATTGGAGAGTTGTGTGCAGAGATCTATTCATGACCCGACCTCTTATCGGTAGATCAACGCTAGTGGTTGAGTTGTTTGTTGTTACTCGAGTGATGAGGCAGTATGGTAGACCTCAGGGGATCTCACAGGAGTTTACTGCATATGCACGTTATGCAGATAAGGAGAGGTAGTGATGGGGACCTAGGTTATCATACGCCTTGGGCATGTAGGAGCTGACTGGGTTACAATGGCTCTGATGGGATTATTTAGATGATATTGTAGATGTGGGGGTATTTCCCTAGTACAGGGATTGTTGCCAGCAACATCCATTCCCAAGATTTACGGATCTGGCTGAGCAAGCACCTCGCATAGAGAAGGTAGAGGATGATGCACCTGTGCAGGGACGGGGACATGGACAGAGGTAGGGATAGAGAATTGAGGCTCCGATGCAGGCAGGTGGTGATCCTGGTGTTAGCAGTAGCAGGGTACCAGGTGGAGGTAGGCATCAAAGAGGAGAGGGTGGATCCCTAGGGACTGTTGGGGTGAGGCTGAGTGAAGTGAGGGTAGCGAAGGGTGGTGGAGAGGAGGAGAGAGCAGCTCTAAGACATGTTCAGTAGAGGAGAGAGGAGCAGGGGGAGTCAGAGGCAGAGATGGAGGAGGTGATGGAGGCAAAGATCCTGCGAGGGATCAGGGGGCCAACGCAGCGTGGTCGATGAGAGCATGCCTAGCGGGTTTGCAGTCACAACTGACAGTGGCATAGACACAATTGGTGGAGCGAGATGAATAACTAGTAGAGATTAGAGCAGAGAGAGATCATCAGTTAGTTGAGCTCAAAGTAGAGCGCGATCATTAGTTAGTTGATCTCAGAGCTAAGCGTGATCGTCAACTGGTGGAGCTCAGGGTAGAGCACGATCATCAAGTCGCAGCGATGAGGGCAGAGAAAGACGCTCTTCAACAAGAGGTTCTCCATCAGATGAGTCGAGTAGCCTATTATGTTGCGGCTTACAGCATAGCAGTTCTAGTAGCATAGCAGGTTGTACTGTATTCGCAGTAGATGGCTCGATCAAAGGGAGCTCGGGCACCTAGGCAGGATCCAAGATCCTTGCAGTATTTGTGCAAGGGAAGGGAATCTTGTAAGCTTTTGGGATTGAATAATTTTTAGGAGTAATAAAAAGTATTTCGACACCAGAATCATGTTGAGTGAAAGACCCATCAAAGAACATCTTCCATGATTGTTGAGTAAGGTGCATGATTGATTCATCCGAAAATTCTAAATGCAGAGGTTGACTGTCTTCGAGTGGAGCATCAACAAGTTGGTCTGCAATAACCTATCCTTTGATGGCTTTACGTTTCACATATTCAATATCAAATTTTGTAAGAACCATGACCCATTTAGCCAGCCTTCCTATAAGGGTTGCTTTACTGAGAACATATTTGAGTGGATCAATCTTAGCTACCAGCTTAATAGAGTGTGCTAACATGTAGTGTCTTAATTTTTGTGATGCAAAGACTAATGCCAAACAAGCCTTTTCTATGATTGTATAGTTCATTTCATAAGGTACCAATGTTTTACTAATATAATATATGGCTCTTTCCTTTTTATTCTCATCATGTTGTGCCAGAAGTGCCCCCAGTGAAGTATTTGTAGCTGATATGTATAAGATCAATGGTTTACCTTGAATCAGTGGCATTAATATGGGTGGATTAGAAAGATAATCTTTGATTTGTTTTAGATGTTGTTCACAATCTTTATCCCAGTTGTATTGAACTCCTTTCCTTAATACCTTTGTGAATGGTTGAGCTTTCTCTGCTAGATGAGATATAAAGTGCCTTATTGATTGAAGATGTCCTTGTAAACTTCTCATTTGACTGATATTCTTGGGCGGAGGCATTTCCATTATAGCTTGGACCTTTTAAGGGTCAGCCTCAATTCCTTTCTTTGAAATTATGTAACCAAGCAATTTTCCTAATGTTACTCCCAATGCACACTTTTTAGGACTTAACCGGAGCTTGAATCTTTCCATTCTATCTAGTATGAGGCCTAGTTCTTGAATATGCGTAGATCTCTTCATGGTTTTTACTAGCGTGTCATCAACATAAGCTTCCATGTTTTTGTGCATCATATCGTGGAAGATAGTGGTTACTGCTCTTTGGTAAGTCGCTCCTACATTCTTTAGTCCAAATAACATAACATTCCAGCAGAAGGTTCATCATGCACATGTGAAGGCTGTCTTTTCTTAATCCTCAGAAGCTATCTTGATTTGATTATAACCAAAGAATCCATCCATTAATGAATACATCTCATATCCAACAGTCATATCTACTATCATATCAATGTTGGGCAATGAAAAATCATCTTTTGAACATGCTTTGTTGAGATCCCTGAAGTTTGTGCAAACTCTAATAGATTTGTTTGCCTTTGATATAGGTACTATGTTTGATATCCATTCTACATAGTCTATAGCTCTGATAAATCCAGCTTTTAGTAATTTTTCTAGCTCAGCCTTGACTAGCAGTGCCACATGAGGATGCATCTTACAGAGTTTTTCCTTGACTGGTTTAACTCATAGTGTAATAGAGAGATGATGCATGATGAGATTAGGATCTAGTCCTGGCATATCAGAGTATGTCCATGCAAAGTTGATCTTCTTTTCTGAAAAGAGCTTGTTGAAATCTTTTAACTCTTTTGCTGATAGTGATTGAGCTAAATTTGGCTGGTTGAGTTGGTTCAATCAATATTGAAGACAATTCTTGGAAGTGACTTGGCAGCATATCAACTATCTTACCTTCAGGTGCCTCAGAGAGGTTTTCACCCTTAGGTATGTCCTTTATTTTCACTATTTTTTATTTTGACACCACCACAATGTGGTTTTCGCCATTAGATCTCTTATTTTTATTTTTTTTTATTTTTGTGACTGAGATACTTGATGTCTGTTTCAATCATTTTCTCGCTTTGCTCATTGGTGAAAGAGTTCATTCGTTATGTTGCATGAAGATAGCAAGCTAGTGTGTAGTCATTGGCGAAGGTGGGTATATTCAAAGGTTGGTTATAAGAAGTACAGTCAATCAGTTCAAGATGTATCAAAGATAAAGTTTGAACAGGTTCAAGGGAGTTCACGGTACTATCATCATGACTTCGGACCGACTAGTCGAGTTCCAAAAGACTACCTTGTGCAGGTGTCTCGAGACCAGGAAGAGTTACAACATGATTATCGAAATTCATGTTAGTATTTATTGGACCTAACCTAACTGACCTACTCCTAGTGTCATCCCTTACTTCAGACTGAACTACATGTCATGGTGTGACAGTAACAGGGTCAACAGACAGCATCTCAACATTCATGACAGAGTAGTCATAATGTGTTGTTCAATAGTTGTTGTTATAAATAGAGCTTATGTTTGAGTTATCAGAGTCATAAGATAAAGTTTTTGACTCATCTTCAAGTGGTTTAGTAAAAGTATGTATAGTATCGATACCTACATCTTTGATGTTGCAAGCTCCTTCATGATTTGGTTCATTGATCACTTGTATTTGACACACTTGTGGACATAACCTTGATGGTTCCGTGAATCCCTGTCGTCCGTTCCATTCAACTTCCTCTGGACTGATGACTAGTCTTGCTTCTATAGCTTCTAATTCTTCTTTTGTAGTTCCATACCTGATTTGTCCTATCTCATTAGAGGGAGAGTTAGTAGGTGAAGAAATTGCTTGTGACCTTTCTTCCTCCAGATGTTGTTCATAGTCTTCTTGTCTAATAGTCTGATTTCTTCTATTTCCTTTTGCATCTTTAAGCATATCAGCTCTTGTGCGTCATCTATGATATCACTGGATTCTTTAGGGGTTTCTGTAGTAGACGTATCTAAGAGATGGTCTAGACCCCATTCATACTCATTTGAATCAGTTTTTGAATCATCTATTTGTTGTCTGCCAGTATATGTGACCGAAATGTTTAGTGGTGCAAACAATTCTCTGATTATGTATACTTCTTCTCTCATATCCTCTGGGATTTCTACTTCTTGTAGTGTTATAGCTAATACGATCGGAACTTGATTACCATCTGCTTGCTTTCTCTGGGTTGGCAATTCTTCTTGTTCATTGTCACACTCTTCCTGAGTTTGTTGAGTATTAATTTTTTGTGATGTTGAAGGTAGTACCTTTTTCCTCCACTTAGGTTGATGGTGAGAAGTATGTTTTTGATCTGATGACTTTCTTGGATTGTATCCCAGTCCATCTTTATCATTTGCAGACTTAGTTTGTAACTGAATAGGTTCAACAATACCTTCTTGACGCTTGCCTAGAGGACCGGTACCTAGATATCCCATGTGTTGAAGCATCTTATAGCCTGGACCATATTGTGTCGGGGAAATCTCACGATGTCATATTTCTTTGTTTGCACTATCTTCTTTAAAAAGCCATTTGAGAACAACATCCTCTTCTATTTCATCTGCAAGGGAAGTAGAGGACTGCATAAAGAGACCATCATAAATAACTTTTGGAGTTGAAGTTTGTGGCTTCATAACCTTTGATGGTTTTCCCGACTGTCTTGGTGATAGAGGAAGAGACATTAGTGAGAGTACAAGCTCTTTTATTATTTTCAATTTCTTCTCTAAATCTTTCAGCAAAGATTCCGAACTTTTAGCTGTAGCGGCTACTCTATTATGAGGAACAAAAGCATCAACACTCTGCGTTAATGCATTGCAGGTCTAGCTTGTATCAGTAGGAATACTAACTTCAACTCCATTATAAGGAAATTTTAAGCACTGATGATAAGTAGATGGTACTGCTTTCATTTTGTGAATCCATGGCCTGCCTAGTAAGATGTTGTATGAAAGAGGAAGGTCAAGGATCTGAAAGATGACATCTCTTTCCACATGTCCTACCCTGATTGGTAATAGTACCAACCCTTTAGAGGTTCTTTCTTCTTCATCATAAGCTTTTATTGTTATTTTCTTTGTTGGATCAATAACATTTTTAAAAAACCCAATTATGTTAGTAGATTGTAGGTACAGATATTCAACCCAGTGCCTCCATCTATCAACACACGTTTAACTCGGTGTTTATGGATCATAGCTTTGATGTGTAATGGCTGGTTATGCAAGTGACTCAATGAGTTATCATCTTCTTCAGAGAAAGTGAGGTAATGAGGTGAAGTCAAATGACCTACCATAGATTGAAACCGATCTACATCTAAATCTTTAGGGAAACTAGTGGTGAGCAAAGCCTTGTCCAGAATCTCACTATGAGCAGAAGAGATCTTAAGCAGTTCCAAAATGGAAATTTGAGAATTAGTTCTTTTCAATTGTTCGACAATGTTATAACCAGAGGAGGAGGATGAAGCCAGTTGTTTTGATTTGGTCGTGATTGTGTATGCTTGTCTATTTGAAGGAGTTGGTAGGTTTGATGTTGTTTGAGCAAAAGTTGAGGAACTAGCTCCTTGGAGAGTAACCTTCTTTTGAGCGCGGGTTATAGCATTAGCAGTTTGTGCTTGATTTTGTTTATCTTTGTATTATCTTGTCATTCATCCCTCATAACAAGAGTGAGTTGCCTTGCAAAATTTTTAGTTGAGTCCTTGTCTTGTTTAAAATTCATTGGTTCAATCCCTAATCCACTTGTAAATCATTTCTAGATCCTTAGCATTAAGTTTCAATGGTCTATTGAACCTCATGAACCCCTTGAACCATTTTGAACAGAGTTCATAGTGTTCATTTAGGTTCCGTAGGTTCTAAGTGGTGTCTAAGAGATTTTCAGACTAACGCTCACCCAAGTTTTTTGCAGTGGTTCTACTTCACAGTCACGGGTGATGTTTCATATCCTCTTTCTTCGGGCTGTGAACTGTTTGAACTTAGTTCAAATAGTTCAGGGATGTTCAACATGTTCAATGAAGTTCAAAGGTTCAACACACAACCAAAATGGAGAGGCAAAGCAATCAGTGGAAAAATTTGGTCAAACAACAAAAGTTTGGAAGAGGAATATTGATTCACCATTTACTCAGGCAGCAATTGATTATTTTTCCTAGAGGATTGTGAAAGAGTTAGCATGAAGAATATTTATAAATTTCAATGCAGCCTGTAAATACCAATTTTCTGAGATATCAAAATCAGTCTCTGTGCAGGGGGTATATCTCTCACTTCAATCATTGGATCAACTTGGATTTTGGATATTTTTATGAAACCTATTTTTATAAGTTCTCACCAAAGGAATTGTGGAAATTCAATCTGGTCTGCAAGGTACACTTAACAGAATACAAGTCTAGAACAAAAAACATTTTCTGATTTTTGTGACAGAAAAACTGTCATGTCTCGGGGAGAATATCTTTTCATTTCACCGTTGGATTTTTCCCATTTTTGGATATGTTGTGCATAGACACATTGCGTACGTTTCCACTGGAGCGATTAACTAAATTCTGTCTCTTTAAAAAGATATGGTTGACTGAGTGCGGGTCTGTCCAAAGTGACCAACAACAACTGAGTTTCTTTTCAAATATTAACAAGGCACGACTTATATTTGTAACGATGGAGCCCATAATTAATTCACAAAGCTTATGTATTTTAAGTTATAATGTTTTCAGATTAAAACATTATGATTAAAGATTACATTGAAGCCAAGAAAGTGTTGAAAGAATGAAGACAGTTATTTATATCCAGCTGTCAGCATATGATATGTCAGGATTCAGTTTTTGGAACTCAAAGTGTCTCACCAAGAGGAAAAGAAGGATAAATATGCAAAGAAAGAGATAGAGAGGGGGTTAGAACAGTTAGGGATAGACTTAGATTTTAGAAAATTTTGTTTTGTCTGAAAGAAGTGATCAGTTTTTCCAGAATCTGAAATTGGAAAGAACTTATGCATGTATCTTATGTCTTTGTTGCATGGAATATACAAATAAAGATCATATGCATTTTGAGGTGGAAAATCTTTGAGTTTGAATCTGTGAAGTAGGGTTTCTTTGCAAATACTAATCTAATCAAAATGTCTATGAATATCTTTCTGATGGTGAATGTTGTTATTAATCTGGGGCTTCTTTCTATTTTGTTTAAAAGGGTATATGTTTGAAGAGGAACTTTATTGTTCTTGTTTATTTTATGAAGTGTTGAGTCGGAGTTATTAAACTTTGTTTCAATTATTTCTGATTCTCATGGTGAAACATCTTGAAGATTGTAAACTATTAGCCTCTCATCTAAGAATGAAGTAGGCAACCTTACGTGCTTTCGGGTTAAAAGCATATCAGTTTATTTAGTTAGATTATTCCCTGAATAACTAATGGAGGGAGCTGTACCTGTCTAAAATTCAGAGGGAAGTGATGTATGTCACACTTACCCAACTATTTAGTTGAAGTTTTGCCTTTCGAAGAGGGTAACAAATTTGTGAATCAATCTAATTAAAAGAAAGACAAAATTTGTTCACTAACACTTTGATTATGATCACATTGCAATATTCAGGTTGGGAAGATTCAATCATGTTGATCACGTTGTTGTTGTTAGTGTAGGTATAATTGACTCTAGCACCTCCCTTGGATTTTGAGGAATCTCCTTGTTCATAAGTTGGTAAGGGATCTTTAAAGGCCTTATGATCAGCATTAGTTACGTGATTTCCAACAACGATTTTGCCAGCATCGATGAGATCTTGAATTTCATGTCTGAGTTTCATGTAGTTGTTTGTGTTATGACCTTTGTTTCAATGGTAGTCGCAGTATTCATTTTCTCTCCACCGTTTGGGTTTAATTTCTGGATCATATGGTCTAGAATTGTCTAGCAATATTATCAGATCATTTGCCATTAAAGTTTTAAAAGCTTATTCATATGGTTCATCTAGAGGAGTAAAATTGCGCTTAGGTTTTGAAAGCCAAGGTTTCTCTTTAAACCATTCTCTTGGTTTATTTGGCGGATTTTCTACTCCAGTTTCAGCTACCTTGAGTGCTTGCATGCCACTAGCCAAGTTAAATATTGTGGATTTTGTTTTTGCTTTAACAGTGTCTACCACTCCATCATTAACAATGTTCCTGTTTTTATCTATGTCGTATTTCCAGTATTTGTTCTTTTCTTTAGAACTAGAACCTTGCGATGTTTCTTTCCAAAGTGATATACCTCCCTTTTTTATAAGCACATGTTCCATTCTGAGGGCATTATCTACCATTTTATTGAATGAAGGATGTACTTGCATCTAGATGTTGTATTTCAATTCAGGGATTAAGCTGTTAACAAAGATATCCATCTTCTCAAAATCTAAAATAGTCCATGAATATCTAGAGAACATCTTTCTCCATCATTGGAGAAAAGTGAGAAAGGGCTCTCCTGTTTTTTGTTTGGTATTGCAAAGCTCTATCATAGTGACTGGGTGATGAATGTTATAGGAGTATTGTTATAGAAATAGTTGGATTAATTCTTCAAAAGTTTTTATTCCCTTAGGTAGACTTGAGAACCATTCCATAGCTTGCCCCCCTAAACTTTTCAAGAAAAGGCGCATGAGATACGTTTGGTTGTGCATGAACTCCATACATAAAGCACAAAATTCTCTGATATGATCTTGAGGATCTGTATTCCCATCATATTTGTCAAACTTAGGCATTTCTACTTTTGAGGTGAATGGAGGCATGTAAAGGCTTTTGTCAAATGGGAATGGGCATATTGTGTCTGGAGAATATTGTTTTGGTGATTTATCTTTGTTTTTCAGTTGAGTGATCTCAGTTCGTAATGCTTATAATTGTTTGTTTAGCATTCCCAATGGTGTCTCTTCCTCTTTAGTGACGAGGGTCTCCACATCATAACCAGTAGGAAGTTTAGCGCCTTGTTTTGCTAGTTCTAGAAAATAGTCTTCTTTTTCTGTAGCCATGATAACCTTCATCATTTTTCGAAAATCTTTATCCTTTTGACATTTATGAATATCTTTTTCTGGAGGTTCAAAGGCTTCAGATTTACTTGATGAGGAATCACTGTTGGTATCATAGATACTAATATCGTCATAAGTTTTGTGTTTAGCATCTTGTTTTTTTTGCCTTTCTCGAGACATGGTGGGAGATAGGGGTTGACCAAAGATTGGTAGATCATAAACTGGTATTTGTGACGATGACGGTCTATTTGGGATGAGGTTTTCTACAAAGAATGGATTGTTGTTTGATGAAAAGGGTGTTCCTTTTCCTTTCTCTATTTTGCTGCGAGAACGTCTGGTTTGAATGGGCATTACAACCGATGGGACTGAGAGCTAGATGTGTTGTAGAAGTCAAGATCAAATTGTAGCTATTTGTTCATTTAACATAGTGATTGAGTGAAGTAAATAAGATCTAGTCTAATTTCAGAAATGATCTATCCTGTGTAAGATGTTATCTAAGTTAACATGGAATTGATAAGTAGTTGATTGAACTAGCCGGAAGATGATCGACAAAATCGTGCAACGCAACGACAGGGGTACACTATCAAGGTTATTTATGCTCAGAAGGATGATAACCTGTTTTATGCTCATTGTAGACTATTTTAGGCAAGTTTGACTATTATGGACTAACAAAATCAGAGATTCGTACGACAGGTTTTACAGGACCAGACGACAATGTAATAGCTTCAGGCAAATGACTATACTGTTTCGTACGAGTTGATGCCTAAGATCGTACGACAGCTGGGTATGTTTGAAATGACAAATTGTTAAATGCAATGTTTCATCGTACGACATAGGATTCAGGCTAAAACGACAATTCTCAGAATCGGACGATAAACAATACGAAATCGTATGACATAGGATGAAGGCTCAAATGACAAACTGTTAGGACTTATGGAATATCGTACGAGACAGAATATGAAGCAGGATGATAAATCAAAAGACTTGTATGACTGCTTACTGGACAAAGACGAGATTCTGAGTTTTCAATGGCTGAGTATGACCAATTTTGAGATGGACTGAGTTTTCACTGACTGATGAGGACTAGTTTTTGACATTGAAAAAGTTTATCACTGAGTTATTTGGTATTGTTTTCTCCATTTTTGGTATTCCAGTTTCAGTTTCAGGGATGAAAACACAGAAAACACGTAATATGAATAATAACTCCAATCATAGCATGCAAACCCTATGGAAGTTGGCTTAGAGAAGAAAACATTTGCTTGCTAACTTAGGTACACACCCAATAGCTAATCAGAATACGGTCACTGAGTCTCACGCAATGGATTCTCAACGCCATATTAGTCGACTCCAAATGCTAATGGGGGCACGATATGACAAGTGTCTTGGGAGAGTTACTATCTCTCTTGCACAAAGATTATCAACCTTTCGGAGGTGAACAGGGTAGCTTATAATTTGAATTGGAACTAGTAAGGGGTTCGTTCAACACGTCGAGGTATAAACTCAATTAAGAGGTCTCCTAGCCTTGAAAACCAAGGTTTAATATACCCAAAGGTACAGAGGAGAGCTATTCCCAAGCATTGTCGTTGACTTGATTTTCATCAAATCACTTTTGTTTTATAGTGGGTTGGAGTACTTGGTGTTTAGCCATTCCCACTTGGGTTGTTCCCCTCTCACCAGTCGTAATGGCTATAGAGTTATTAGCTCCTCAAGAGGGCAAGCCTACTAAAGATATAAAAATTTCAAACTTAAAGAAAATGCCTCAAGGGTCTAGATTTTTTATTGTCTATAAAGACAAGAGCATACTCTCCTACCTCTCAGAATTTTCTTAAAACATGAAATACATATTTGTTCTCTAACCAGATAGCAAGTTAGGTGCCTAAAAAAAATGAATTTAATGAATACACAATGTTTGGTTGATTTTATTTAGGCAACTTGCAAAAACAACGCATTAGTAGTCATGTTGTTTTTATTCTTTGACAGGCGTATGTGTGATTGATAAATTCTTTGACAAGCGTTCTGCGAGAAACAGGTTAGGCAGTGAAAATCTCAAGCAGACAAAAGACAATTCAAGGTTAGCGTCAGTGTAATCAAAATTGAATAGAAAACCTGAAGAATGAAACTTGTTTTAACCCAACAGAATACATAATCGTACGACAATTCTCACATAAGCAAATGACAAAAGCATTTTCTTGTATGAGTTAGAACTGAGCATAAAATGACAAAGTACATAATCAGATATTCAGAGCAGAAATTCGTACGAGCCCATTTCTTGATTCGTACATTAAAACATAGACCTTGACAGAATGTCGTACGATGCAGTAATAACACTCATATGATATTTAGCATCGATTGTACGGACGAGACCTGTAGGATTTAAAAAAGTGATTTTGAGGCCGAAGTATTGAATTTTGCGCCCCACGGTGGGCGCCAAAAAAGTGTGTGAAAAGTGGACCTATATCTGTATCTGGAATACACAACACTTCAATTAAGTCATTAGATGTAGGGTTAGTAAATCAATAATCAATGAATAATAAGCCATTACAAAGTGACCCATTGCCTTCTAGTAGATGCGAGTTTAGATTGCTCTCAAATTGCTAAGTTATCCAGTGACTAGACAACACCTAAACGAAGGATTTTTAATCTATATGAGCATGGATTTAAGCTAGATGGATGCAAGATTTAAGCTAGATATGCAAGATTAATCTAACATGATTTAAGCAATATATGAATATTTAAGCTAAATGATTTAAGCAATATGAAATAACTAATATGCAATATATCAATGCAAATTCTCAATGAACCTAGAGCAAAAATACCATAATATCAATATATTCTCCAAGATTCTTGAATGAGAGATGAGAGCCTGAATTTATAGAAAATTCAGAAAGAAACCAAAGGCTGAGATTGAATGATGATGAGCAGTCGAGATTTTCCAAGAGGAAGCACAATCCAGGTGAATTGATGTGATTGGATGTTTTTCTTAATTTTAAAGGAAATTGAACTAAAATTAAGATAAAATCAAGAAAAAACTGATTTATTCTCTATTTCATTCAATTTTAATATTTAATTGTTTTAATTGCTTTCTTTGAGATTATTTATCAATTTTTAATTTTTTTTTCAAGATTATCTCCAATTGATTTCTTTTCTCAATTTTTAATTCTTTTTTTGTCAATTAATTCATTTTTTTATGATTTAATGGCAAATTGATTTATTTAATTAAATATGCTAGGATATTCAACAAAATAAATAGGACAATTGTTTAAAAATGATTTACTTGGAATGACCAATTAATTAAATAAATATTTAATTAATATTGGTTGATTAATTTGTCATGTGACATTGATGATTTAAGAAATTAATTGTGTGCTAAATATTTATTTAATTGCCTTTGGTTAGGATCTTGGTGACACTGTCGAGATTAGGGGCTCATGGTTTAGATGACCATTTTTAGGGTATTACAGCTTCAACCATGTTACTCGAGGTGGAGCCAAAATTCCCCGCATAGACCAGAATTAGGTTGCCCAAGCTATCCCTTATAATTCCACCTCCTGCGAAGAAAAGTTAATTTAGGGAAAGAGATAATATTTCTAAATGAGGACTAGTGATGAAAATAGAAATTATGAGTGCATAATTAGCTCACATTTAATCAATGATAAAATATTACTTAATTAAGTGAATAAATAGGAATGGATTTAATTTATATAGTTTAAAAACTATTTAATTAATGTGCATGAGAAAAATGATTATAAATTATAAATTATTTAATTATATAGGAAAATGATAGATTAGTAGATTAATTAAATTATTAAGAATTATTTAATTAATTTAGAAGAAAAGGGAAATTTTGAATTCAAATAATTACTTAATTATCAAGGATGAAGATGAGTGATGTTAGTTTAATTAAATAGTCAAATCACATTATCAATATTAGAAGAATGATTGATGAAACTTGACAAAGAGATGCATTTGTCATTTTTAGGTGTCTACATTTTACCCCTCTTTGGGACAATGTTCAAAGTAAATTGTTTCAAGGAAAAAGAAAAAATAGCCAAGAAGAAAATAGAAATAAAGAAGATGATGATGATAGACATGCCTCAATTGAGTATGGAATGAAAAATTAGAAAAGAAGGTTGTTGATACCCCTCAAGAGATTCTTTGTGCATAAAATACATGAGTGATTTCTCAAAAAATGAGAAAGAGAATAATGCTAGATGAAAAATCAAATATGATGAAAGAAAGATGAATATGAATGCAACAATGATAGTGACAGGATGATGTGTTAGGATAAATTTGAAATTAGCAACCTTTATTTGATATAGAAATGGATTTTATGCACCGGGGTATAAATGACCAAGGTGATAATATATCCAATGCATTTATTGACTCCCAAGCATATAATAGATAATATCATTTCTCATCACTCACAAGGCACCTGACATTCTTGGTGGATTCGTGATGAGATAACCATCAAACAAGGTACACATAAACAAAAAGACATTGCCCCAATGTATACCATTCAAAGCACACCCTGATATGAAATAATCATGGTAACCTTGAGTACTTCACAATAGAAATCAAAAGATAAATCAAGATAAAGATCAAAAGATAAACCAAAAATAATACTAGCATTGGATTGTCATTGATGTCAACAAATCATCTATAAATAAACACGCACCAATGCTATCTTATGCTAAGGTGTGGAAAGGACTAAAGGATAGACTATGATCATGTCTATTTTTAAGAAAGAAACATCTTGTAGCATATAAGCTATGGACTAAAAGGATAATGGCTAGTTTTAGAAAGGAATCATTCAATACAAAACAAATGTTTGGTTTTGAGAATGGAACAACAATATAAGACAAGTTATAATCAATAAATAATTTTTCACAGTGGCAAAGGATTGTTTTGGTTGTATGTTATCTAGGTCAATATCAATTTCTATGATTTTATATTGGAAGCACATGTTTTAAGTGTCTTGCCTTGAAGGTTTAAAAAGCACATGTCTATATTTGGAAGTTTGCATGTGTATATCAATAGATGGATATGTTCTGATGTTTGTTTGGGGATTTTTTTTTTTTTGATTTTCAAAGATTTTTTTTTTGAATTTTTGAATTTTTAGGATTTTTTTGGAAGATATCCAGATCACTTATTGAGCTAAAAGATACATGTTATAGTTTATTCCCTAGCAAGATGTTGTCACTTTCCCCTAGTGTCTTAGAAATGCATAAAACATTATAGATGGGTGAATAGACTAATGGGAAGGGATAAGTGGAGGATGGAGGATGGAGGATGTCTTATTATGGAATTAGAGCAGACTTTATTAATAAGGACTCTCTTGACAGGATAAACTAAGGATTTGGATATGGCTACATAGGCAATGGCATGGCATTAAATGATATGTGGTCCAAAGAAATGGACATGTCAAGAGTTTTCCAGAAACATGTTATGAAATGTATGCCCCTAATTTTGATCAAGATCAAGGGATAGATTTGGATATGATGGGAATAAGATATACATAAGCTAAGCAAGATAAAAAATGAGAATAGATGATAAAGATAAAAATAAATAAGATAAGGAATATGAGTTGAAGGGTGTAGATAAGGTGAAGTAGATAAGTGGCATGATACTTATGGAGATCCTTAGCCTCATCAATATCAAAGGTGGAAAAGAGAGGATGGACTTAGATAGAGTGATGAATAGTGGATGATGGATAATGGAGGATGTGGTAGGTAGAATAGAATGGATGAAGCTTACCCCAAGATGAGAGCGCAAGTGAATTATGGATTACAGATGATGCATGTTTGCTATGTTTTCATCATGGTATTTGTCCAAGGCACTACAAGAAATGGTTGTCACCCTTTGACAAATTATTTCTCTTCTTTTTATTTATTTATTTTTTTTTCATTTTTTGGATATCAAACATGATGTATCTGGCTTTCATCATGATGATCTTTTTTGGAGAATAATGGATACATGATAGGATATGGAGAAAGGGCGCAAGCATCTAGTTCCTTGGATGGTATCCTTGGAAGATGTGATATAATGGACCATGGCTATTAAAGGTATGCTCATAGATGTTGATAGAATGATGGTGAGGGGAGTGAAACAAATGGGTAGATGAAAAGGATATGAACTTATGTAAAGGATTGAATTAAAGGATAATTATGTTAATGAATGTTGGATAAGAAAAGGGGTGATGAAAGACTTGCAGATGAGTGGATGGAAATGTTGGCAAGATCAACATTGGCACACATCTTAAAGAGTGGTGGAGTTGTGGAGGAAAGGTGGATTTTGGATTTTGAGATTTTGATGGATGAGTGGATGTAAATTTTGAGATATAAAATGGATGAAGGAGATGATGGAGGCTTTAAGACAATGGATTTTGGGATATGGGAACACAAAATAGATTTCAAAGGTGGGGGTTTTTAATATGGAAGAGTGAAGGAAAATTTTGGAATAGCAAGTTTGAATTCCAATTTTGATTGTTCTTTGTGTTGCATTACTTCTATGAGCAACTTGGGAATCCACATGTTTTTTTATTTTTATTTTTGCTTGATAATCCATTATGGACTTTTGGATTTTTCTTTTTTTTCTTTTGAATCAAATTTTACTTTATTTTTGTCTTTCAGATGAGACGTGTTGATTCATGGACAGATGAATTTTTAGATTTATGGATTCTTTGCTCGACATCCAAATTGCTTCCAAGAGCAATGGGATTCATGGATAGATATGAGTGATATGAACATATTTTATATGGGTTGATGTAGGTAGATTTTTGGAAGGTTCTCAAGGATTCCTACCTTTGTTGATCTCGATTTATGATAGGGTAAATGGACAGTGGACAGAGGGACATAAGGACCGAAGATGGATGGAATGGATGAAGGTTTTGGTTTTGTGATATAGGGACTCAAAAGAGATGGATGTGATGATGGGTGCATGTATTTAGATGATGTGATTTGGGATGCAACAAGGATAGCAAAATCTTGAGAAAGAGTTTGTGTAACCAAGGTCGTGATGATTGGGATTTTCTTTGATATCAAAGGGTTTTAATATGCCTTGTCCATGGAGGCCTAACCTTTTTCCTTAATAATGCATGTTTTGAAAAATATTCTCATTAATGGGTTTCTTGTTGATTTTGAAACAAGATAAGAGCACTTTGATGGGGATATGATATGGAAGGAATAATAGGCATGTGAAGAAAACCAAATATAATAAAAGCCCATTTGATAGGTATGAGGTTCATGAATATCTTGGATAGGGGTGATAGTATCTTGAGGAGGATTAGGTTCATAAGGGAGATTAGGAGGGATATTGGGATCTCGAAATAGATAAGTATCATTACATAGGGATGAATAGCTACTTTGACTTAGGAGGGATTAGGAGATGGACTAAATGGGATAGTTTGGTCGTCAAATAGATTATTTGGAGGGATAAAAAATATGTATTGATCTTAGGAGATGGATTATGAATAGGAATCAAAGGGATACTTCAAATTTTATATGGAAGGGGATAATTGGACAAAGTATAAAATATGGGATAATGAGGTTGATTAAAAGAGATACTTTGATCTTGATTTGGAAGGGGAACATCTTGGATGGAATGAAAGGGGATGATAGGATCATTAGGAGAGATAAGATCTTGGTCAACAACTAGATAGGTTTGGAAAGTTTGGGTATCTTGATCTTGATTCATTCCAAGACTTTTTTCTTTGTGCTTTGGATTATCTTCTTAAATAGATCTAGTTCTAATAATGGGGCATGAGTCTGAATATTAATGTGGGATTCTTATGCATTGAATCAAAATTTTGACTTGATAGAAATGGATTTTGAATAGGACTCTCTACATTAGGATTGATTGGCAATGAAGTGCATGATGGTGTTGGGTTTAGGATTTATGTGGGTTATTGTTGGAAATTTATCCAATCTCAAATCCAATAAAAAATATTGACGAGATTCAAAGATGACTATATATACCCAATGAAAATATGTGATTGTATGCAAATCTAAAAATTAAGTTATCTTAATATGGAAAACCATGGAGATATTCATCTTCTTTGTTATGCCAAAAAAACACCACTTTAATATGCTTAATAAGATAGCAGCAATAAGGAAGTATAAATTAGCAACACAAGAAAAACATCTCGTGCAACATAGGATTTACACGGAGAAACCCTTTCGAAAAAAAAAAAATCCACCGAGAAGAGAGGTCCATGCTTGTATTATCTTCATGAAATAAAGATTACGTGCAATCCTTCCTTCCTTCTCCTCTTCAATCTTCAATCCAACAATAATTATGCACAAAAATGAACTCACATGATGTCTCCATCCCAAGCCCTCAATATATAGACTTATGGAGACCCATACTACAACTATAGAAAATTAGCATGAGTCAAAACAAGGTTCTAAAAAGACATGGTAAAATCCATAAGACCCACCATTGAGATTCTCGCTTACAAGTTTAAAAATAGCACCATTATTATACTTATAGCTTTATGACAATTGTCATAAGATGCCCTTCTATGTTGTAATAAATTGTCATAACACACACCATCTAATAGTAGCATATTCTCTTACAATTGTAAGACACTGAGAATAATAGATGCTCTTGGAACTATCATACACTAGTAATAGATTCTAGGCATCCCATATTTATTTATGGTCAACCTCATGGTAAATGTGAATAGTAAGCACTACCCATAAATAATTAACTTACCATTACTAGTGAATTAATAATTATCAGCCCAATAAAATATTTTTACTACCATTGGTGAAATTCCCACCCCTTATGAATAATTTACATACAACATTAGGAGTAATTAATTACATAGGATTTACAAGGTTGATGGCACCTTAATCCTAACAATTTATAGATCATAGATGGGATTTTTATCAAGAATTCGATTATCTTGGATTTCATGATTATTATCGTGGATAGCCCTTGGGGATAAACCTGGGACATGTGTCATTGTTGAATGAATTATTTGATGGCGATAGTGTGGATTGTTGTTGCAAATCTTTAGGGGACAAAGAAAGGTGAGAGAGATGGAGGATACTAGTAGGCCAAATTCTTCTACATGGTCTATTATGGAATCATGCAAGTTTGATATATTATGGCTATGGGTATTATTGGTGTGGTTGTTTTGGAATGAACCATTGGTAGACATGGGTAGGTGATTTTGATAATTTTTTGAAAAAGTGCATTGGCGTATGCCTAATTTATCATTGGGTGAGGTATGGATATTATTGATGTGGTTATTTTTGGGTGGATTCATGGGAGGATCTTCAATGGTGATGTCACCTCGGTCAATATGATCTTGGATAAGATTTTTCAATTTTGTATAATGAGTTCTATGTCCTTTAGTCATATGGTATTCACAAAATTCAGTGTCTTTCCATCATGTGGGTTTGATTGGAGGTTCATATTTAACAATTTTAGGCAACATGATAAGATTTGGTTGGACCAATTTTCTTAAGCAAGATTCAATTGATTCTCCTAAAGGAGTGCATTTTTGTATTAGAGCTTGGAGAACTTTTTCTAAGTGGTTATTGTCTGGAGGAATGTATGTATTGTTTTGTGGGTTACAAGTATTTTGACTATATGTTGGGATGTTTTGGTTTTGCTTAAATGATATGAAATTTTGATTAGGTGACATGGTGATATGGCTTTGGTATTGTGGTGTAGTGTTTTGGTTTTGTCTTATGAGGTATTGGTTTTGGTGAGGTGATGTGAAGTGTGGATTGCAGTATGGAGTTATGTGTAATATGTTGGTGTTGGTTTTCTGGTATATTGTTTTAAGGTGGGATTATGTTTTGATTTTGATGAATGGTGTTTTGATTTGAAGTGATAATTATTGAGTTGTGAAGTTTTGTGATATAGTTTAATTTAAAGGTTGTTATATTATATTGGTGTTTTAGTTAGTTGGGATGATGTTTAGAGGTTGTGACACAGTGTTATAGTTTTGATTAGATGGGATGTGGGTGTTTGTAGGTATGGTAGATGTAGTAGATTGGTGTATGTATGAGGCATGTGAAGATTGGGGGTGATACATGAATATGTGGAGGTTGGATAAATTTGAGGCATAGATAAGTTGGATTGGTATGATTGATAGGTTGGTAGTAATGCCATAATCTCATTATAGAATGAATATTATTAGGATAATGATGTTGATTGGATTGGAGTTATGGCTTGATGAATGATTTTAACATGGATGCATTAACTTCTATAACCATTTTGTCAAACTAACTCATGGTATTTGTTTGTAAGTTTTGGACTGGGATTAGGTATATCTTGGACAAAGATGATGATGTGATGGATTTGGTTCTAATGTTTGAAATGCTCCAAGCACCATGATTACTATAATGAAATGGGATGTTTGGTGGACAAGTGATTACATGATTGTTTCAAGTTTATTTTGCTAGAGGTAACAAAAACATATTTGTAATAGAATTAGGATTTTCATCAAAGTTTTCCAATGTCTAGATTCGGTAATATCTTAGTAAGATGGAATGAGTCAAATTTTGGCAAATTCTAATTTGATTTGATGACAATTTCTTATGACAAGGATGAAAATTCTCATGATAGATGCATAGGTCCAAGGAACATATGTGTTATTTCAATGAATAGATGTGCTAGAATAGCGATAGATGCATTATAATAATGAATATATACACTAGTTCAAGGAACAAATGTGCTAGAATAGTGAATAGATGTTAAAAAAATTATAGTTGCACAATAGAGTGTTTCAAAGGCTAATTTCTAATAGGCATTTGAAATGTTGGACAAATTATTGAGGAAGATAGTTATTTGTAATTAATTTTGGACTGATTTTTGCGTGATTTGGATTGCTTTAGAAAGAAGAAATAATCAATAAAGAAAACATAATGGTTGTTCATATCTTTTAAGGTATAAAGGCCGAATTAATTTCACTAGAAATTGCACAAATAAGACACATTGAACACGCCAACAACCTAAATTAAACAAGCAAGTGTGGTATTCCTCTTGGACTCATCAGATTGACATTCATCTTCATTCTAGGAGAATGGTGAAATGTGTCTCTCTATTCTCATATTACTTGTAGACACCTAAATTTGCCTGATTAATTTAATCAGATCAAATCTCCTAAGTCGCTTGTATTAGTTGAATAATTCATGTTATTCAATTAAAATCAAGTATCCCCTTTAGCTAAATTAATTAAATGAAGCCATGCCCCATAGCCAAATTAATTAATCAATCTCTTACTTAATTAACCCTTTACCCTTTCTTATAATCCTTGAATTAATTAATTCCCCCTTTTCCATTCCTTTATTTGAATTTAATTCAAATATTCCTTTTAGTCGCATGTCTCCTAACTTTAACTACCCTTCTAATCCAACCCCTAGTCTAACCCATGGGTTCTAGCCAACTCTATCCTCCCAACCAACCTTATCCTATCCTATCCTAACCTCCCCTCACATGTGTGTGCACACACATGGTTCCCTAATTTCCTTAATATTAGGAAATTTGAACCTATTTTGGGTGGCTTCTTCCCAAAAATGGACATGTGTCCTCGAGGACACATGTCAAGCCCCTTTGTGACATTTGTCCCTCTAAGTGACACATGGCTTCCTTTGTTGAGGAAAAGTGTGGAATCTTATTCTGCATGGCATTTTTAGGATTGCCACTTGTCCTCCTTAAGGACAAGTTTTGCATTTTTCCAATCCCTTCCTCTCCTCCCAACTCCTATTTAATCCCCCCTCTTTTCAAGCAAATCCTCCACCTTTCTTGCATCCACATTATTATAATGCTGCATTTCATCCACTCCTTTCACATCCATATTGTCATGATGCAAAATTTATTTCATGCTTTTGCAATCAGACCCTCATAATGCAAAAATCTCATCCAATCATGGCATCCATCCTTTCATGCTTTTGATCCAATTTGCACAATCCCACATCATGGAGCACAATCGAGCACACGCTTTGTCATCGAGCACACATCCAATCAGAGAACAATCAAATCAAGAGGACATTGATTTGCTTTCATTTGTTGATATTTTATGTTTCTAATTTCCTCTTTAACAGTGTTCTCAATCTTGAGGTGTTTAAGTGAATCTAGTGTTAGCTTAGATTGCTTAGTTTAATTTTCATCATTTGTATTCATGCACGATTTCCTTCACACATTACCATGTAAAGGATAGCTAGAGAATGTTCGGTCATGTACCACCATACACTTCTTACCTTGCAGGACTACCCTTGCTCAAGTAGAGTCTATCTCATTATAAGGAGACATAATATGGGAATTTATCCTTCCTAGTACTAATGCAACACTTGGAATAATGGCTAAAGGTATTAAAGGCTTCTAAAAAATTACATTTTTAGTGGGAGAATTTGGGAATAGTGAGCTCATTTATAAGAGCCCAAGATTGGAAGGCCTCTCTCACTTTCCTTGCTAGCAAGTCTTAGCGGACCACGGATCTCATGACTCAAATTTGAACAACATTGACCACATTTTGGGGTAAAAATTTCATTCTACCCCCTTTATATAGCCAACCAAAAAATTCTCTTGAAGTCAAACCCTAGGGCAATGAAATCACTAGGCAAGCCTCCTATTGAAAATCAATAAAAAGGAAGAATGCTAGTGTAAAAACCCACCAAAATTGATTTCCACAAAAATTGAGTATTATTATTATTTTTTCATTATGTTTTATTCAATTGCATACTCTGGGCATCCATCCACTTAGGATTAGGCATTCATCCATTCGAGATGAGCTTCTAACCATACGGGTTAGGCAATTGTCCATACGGGACGCAATACTCCATCTATCCAATACGGGATAGGCATCTACCCATACAGGGTAGGCATCCATCCAAACGGGATAGGAGATGCTCTGGCCAGAGACTTAGACTCATCGGGACCATTCGGGTCCTGAGCCACTCACTAAGTACTACACTCTTCTAACAAGAATGCACCGAGGTCGCCGTCCTTAGGAGTAATTAAAAATAATACGAGCTTGAATTCCGCCTCGAAATTTGGCTTAAAGCCTCGGGAAGTCAAGCGAATCCATACGGGATTCCTTCCGAGTATGCATTGAATTAAATTGATTATCTTATTTTTCAATTAGGATTCTTACTCAACCAAGCCTAGACCCCACCCACGAACGCCTGAGTACGAGGGACAACTCCATCCCAAGACTGCCTACATACCCGCTTCGGCACGGGATCAAGGCGTAAAATATGTAGTTCTATTTTCTAATCTATGGTTTGATGTAAACTGATTTGTGGGTACGCAACCCTTTCTAGGGTCAGTGTCCCAGATAGTTTCTCTGCGGTTGCTACCCACGATGGTAGCGCTTAAGCGAAGGCTCAAAATGGCCTATTGCTTGTGGCCTAAACAAAATAACTAGACCCTAATACTTATCATGAGCGTCACCCAATTGCAAATCACCAATATCCCTTCGAGATGAAATAAATAAATAAAGAAAGTAAATTTCATGAGGGTATTTAACTTGACCATCCTTAAAAAGGGGTTTACTATGGTGTATCTCAACGGATGTGAAAATCATTTAAAAGTTATCTTATTAAATTATCGATCCAAGAGGGATTACCCGCCCCTTGGATTTTAACTTCCAAATGTCCCTTATTACTCCCCGACGATTTATAGGGACGATGCCACAGACGTCGTTAATGCAACTTTATTAGGCGTTAAGTGCAGTAGTTCAACACGACGGCATTACCCGTAAGCGTGACCCAGAGGCACCATATATACCGAACACTGCTAGTTTTGGTTTTCCAACTTCCTTTGTTTAGTTTTCTAACTACGAAAACAAAAATGAAAGCGTAATAATTGAAATAACTACTTTGAAGTGTAATTTGCATAATAATGACCATCACGAAACTTGCATAATAGTAATTAAATGTATACTTGCATGAAAGATGTAATTATTCCATAAATAATTCGCATGCTATGAACCATCAATGAAAGTAATTAATCTATGAGAAATTTGCATGACGTAAGAAGATCTAACGAGTCCAAAATAACGATTAAATTTAAGCATTTAGTTCAAATCGTACTAATGTAAGTTAATCTCTAATGACCAATCAAGTGTCCCAATGATTCTTAATGGGTTGAGTAACTTAATTTTAAGAGAATATAGTCTGCAATTTTAAAACTTACTAAGGATAATTTAATTATGAACTTGCTACATATTAGCCCAATTTTTCTAAGTCGAAATACGATATCTTAAAGTTTACACTGAAAGACAAAAAAAACCATTATTTCCTAAATGCCATTACTATCAAACTAAAAAAATTTAACTAAGTAACCAATAGTAATTGACATAGAGTATTAATTTATATATATTAAAAAAAAACCCCAAATTAAAATTTCAATTTACAAATTAGAAAGGGAAAAAAAACTTTTAATTAAATAACTTGTTTTACTTTGGGTAGTAAATAGGGTGCGGGGTGGGGACCACGGGTCCCATCACCCCTGCGGCCTTGCATGCACAGGTCCGCAGGGATGAGGGGACACCGCGGGCCCCTTCGTACCCCTGCGACGGTTACAATGTAACCGTGCTGCATGCCGACGTCCTTTTGCGTTAAACGCCGTGCGTTACGGAGGTTTAGGAGGATTTTTCTTAAAGTTTGAATGATTTCCCTTTTTTTTTGTTTATATATATATATATATATATATATATATATATATATATATATATATATATATGTATGTATATAAATATATATGTTTATATATATATATATATGTATATAAATATATATGTTTTTATATATATATATATATATATATATTTTATTTTTTTTTGATGCAGGAGTATTGCATTTTCAAATTATTGAAAATCACTCAGAGAAGGGTAGATAACAGGTATGTTAGAAATAATAATAATAATAATAATAATGTTACAGATTAAATTTCAGGGACAAAATACAATGAAGCAGTAACCAGAGAGGTTCTTCTCTTTTTTTTTTTTCATTTCTTTTGTTCTTTATACAGGGAGGTCTATTCACTGAGAAAAGAGATAATTTATTTGTACACACAGGGAAAATCTTAAACGTATTTCTATAGAGGATTTAGATAACCAGAAAATGAGAAATCTTAGAGAGATTGATTACAGCAAGATCCTTTCAAATATATAGTTCAGACTTTAAATCAATAAACTAGAGAAAAGAATACATTTCAGACTTTAAATCAATAACCAGAGAAAAGAATACATTTCAGACTTTAAATCAATAACTAGAGAAAAGATTCTGGAGAAAGGAGATAAAGGTAGTTCTAAATTCAAATCTAAAACTTAATAAGATATTTTAACGATTTAATCTGGATGAATCTAATTCTTATCAAAATTTGAAATGAATGGATCTAATTTTTATCAAAAAAAAATCTGAAAACAATGAATCTAATTTTCATCAAATGACTCTAATCTCCTAAACCATTTAATCTACTTCTTATCAAAACTGAAACTAATTTTTTTTATCAAGAATCTGAAACAAATGAATCTCATTCTCATCAACAATTTAATCTACTTCTTATCAAAAACTGAAACTAATTCTTATCAAAATCTGAAACAAATGAATCTCATTCTCATCAAATGATTCTAATTTCCTAAATAATTTAATCTACTTCTTATCAAAAACTGAAACTAATTCTTATCAAAATCTGAAACAAATGAATCTCATTCTCATCAAATGATTCTAATTTCCTAAATAATTTAATCTACTTCTTATCAAAAACTGAAACTAATTCTTATCAAAATCTGAAACAAATGGATCTCATTCTCATCAATAATTTAATCACATCTAATCTGCAACAAGAATAAGATGCACGAAACTAAATTTGAAAGGAACCTGGGCGCTTGAAAATGGTGTAGAGTCCTCCACGAATCTTCCTTGATCCTCCGAATTTGAAGAGAAGTCCTCAAACAAAATCTTAGCTGAAAATGAAAATTGACTACAAAGGAAAATTTTACTTGCAGAATTTCTTATGGAATAGCCAACCACTCTTTTTGAAACTTGCACATCTTTTATATAAAAAAATTTCAAATTTCCACTACCTAATTTTTAATTGAAAAAAAAGAGATTCTCTCCCAATTTGGCCTTCATGCAAAATGATTAGACTTAGTGGGAGGAGTTACATGCAAGATGGTGGAGAAGCCTCTAGAAGCTTCTTATTCCTCCTACAACATGTGCCTTAATTTGGGTGAGGGAATTTTAAATAACCAAATAAAATATATATATATATATATATATTTCCCATGTGTGTGTGTGATTTATTATTATTTTATTCCTTTACAATATTCATTCAATAGTTTATCCAAAAGAAATATAATAGAGTTTTGTATTTAAATCAAAAGGTGATAAAGAAGGGTTGTGACAGCTAGTATTTTTGGTCACCCAAGGTCACACAAAGTGCAGGGGGAGAGAATATGTACATAAAAATATTAGATAAAACCTAACAAAATGGTGTATTCACAGTGTTTTTTATCACCCAAGGTTTCACAAAGCATAAGGGGAGCATACACACTAGTAAATACACCAGATATAATAAACAAGTTAACTCCACTAAACTCCTTTGGTTTTGTGGTTGTTGATTCTCAAGGTGTATTTGATCCTCTTGCTTTCTAGTCCCCTGATGGTGCTAGCCCCTCCAATCCAATTAGGGTGACTCATTGCAAGTTAATTGAGGTTAGATTTGATAGTTTTGATGATATGCTTTAGATGTTTAAGTGTTGAGTTTCCCACATAAAGTATTCTTGCATCTTTCATCTTACTTTTGCACCTTTTTGGAAGCCCTTGTTTTGTTTGAAGGCATATTAGTTGTGTTGGTCACCTTTTATTGCAAAAAAAAAAAAAGTTGATTTCACTTAACTAATTTAGTGCCTAATTTTGTAGAAAAACAAAAACTTTGACAAGAAAATTTGGATCAAACCATTAGTAATTTGTATGTTTTGGGGTTTTGTGAGGCCCTACCCCGACTCATCCTGGCATTTTTGTTATTTTCATATTGAGACTATTATGGGTGCTTATTTTTATGCATTATGGATTTAGAACTTATATGATTCCATGATTTGGATAACATTGACGTATATTGATGCTTCATTTTTATGCATTATGAATATGAAACTTTATATGTTGCTAGAATAGAATTACTTTGAAATGATGTATGCCATTATTGGATTTGTAGGACTTCATTTTGATGATAGAAATAGGATGCTTATAATATGAATGGATCAATTTTGAGGATTATGATAATTGCTTGTGTGGAATCAAATTGGAATATATGAGATATTTATTTATTATTGTCAATTGTATGAGTGTTTGATGTATAATGGACTTCATGTGTTTAATAATATATTTGTGATTATTTGGAATTACTAATGTGTTAATTGAGATGCGTAGGAAAATTATCCATGTGACCATGGAAATAATGTGGAGAACCAAACCTAGACCTATGTACGTTTGTTAAGTCAGGGGTTGTTTATTTGGAGAGACAACACCCCGTTTGTATTGTATTTTATTTGTGAAAGTAAATGATGCATGAGTGTTAAATTGATTTTATTAATTTGTGTAATCCTACAAGAGACAAATTCCATGTGTGATTTTTTATAATGTATTTTATTGTGTCACTTGACACGTGCTGATTAGTGTCATTGATTTTGACTTGTCTCTTGGAGGGAGTTTTGTTTCTACCAAAGCCATTCAAATATATGAGTGTGGTCCCAAATTTGCCTTGGGTAGGGAGTCTTGAGAGTGGTCAACTCAGGTTTGACCCGTAGGTTAACTTCAGTTGGGTTTCTAAGGGGTCAAATGGACTCCTAGGGTCAGTTTTAGGGCTTTTCCAAAGGTTCAAAGGGTATACCTATGGGTTAGGGGTATTTTTAAACATGTGACTACTCCCATGTGACTACCTCAAAAAGTGGTTTTCCCAAGGTGAGCGAAAATTCAACTTAGAAGGTTCCTCCTAGGATAGACAACCTTCCCTTTTGGTGTCAGACTCTCTTCCCCATCCTCTCTTACCTTTTCTCTTTCCAATTTTAGCAACATGTAAGAGGTTGGGAAGAACAACCAATGGGAACTCTCACTTTACCCAAGGGGTTGGGAAGAGTGAGAGAG